>NC_059128.1:111720165-112357249 GCF_020740605.2 Lemur catta | reverse complement strand
GCCCTTCAACCTGTGGCCAAAGCAAAATCCACATGGTGTCACAGACCAGAGAAGGCACCTGTGGGGCCCTTGCTCTGGGCTCAGGGAGGGGATATGGGAGACACCCAGAATCATTGGGACCAGTAGCATCCCATAGACACACGGAAGCCTGTGTGTCATGGTGGAAGGACAGCAGAACTCGCCAATAAAATGTGATGTTTCTGGCCAGGTATGGTGGCTCACACCAGTAATCCCAGCACTTTTGGAGTCCGAGGTGGGAAGATCACTTGAAGCCAGGAATTTGAGACCAGCCTGGGCAACATAGTGAGATCCCATCTCTACAAAAAAAAAAAATAGAAAAATTAGCCAGGTGTAGTGGCTCATGCCTGTAGTCCCACCTACTTGGGAAGCTGAGGTGGGAGGATCACTTGAGCCCAAGAGTTGGAGGCTGCAGTGAGCTATGATGGCAACACTGCACTCCAGCCTGGGTGACAGAGCAAGACCCCATCTCCAAAAAAGTGATGCTTCTGTGTGCCAGGCACAGGGCTGTGTACCCAGAGTAAGGGGCTTGGAGCATCAGAGAGGGAAAAGGGAGCATTCCTGGCCCAGAACACAGCCTGAGCACAGGCTAGGGGGTAACAGCTGGTAAAAAAGGCAAGTCGTCAAAAAGTGGGAGGTGGGGAGAGAAAACGGAGACAAGGTCATATGGGAAGAGGGGAAGAGGGGCCGGCCATATAACAACCCTCCCCAATCCTTCCCCCACTTGCACCCTTGGGACCCGGCGGGGGGGAAGGGGGAGCTGACGTGGTTCTCTCGGACTCAGGGCAAGTATTTCGAGATCCAGTTCAGCCGAGGCGGGGAGCCGGATGGGGGCAAGATCTCCAACTTCTTGCTGGAGAAGTCCCGCGTGGTGATGCAGAATGAAAGCGAAAGGAACTTCCACATCTACTACCAGGTGCAGGGAAGGGGGCCATGGGGCTGGGGCAGGGGGAGACCAACTGGACCCTGGGGGGAGACGATGGGAAGGTCGGTGTGCGGGAGCCCGCGACAAGGAGGACTGGGGGGCCACAGGGGCTGTGCCAGGCCGGCACCAGATGCGTGAGCATCACACACCCTCCAGCTGCTGGAAGGGGCCTCCCATGAACAGCGGCAGAACCTGGGGCTCATGACACCCGACTACTATTACTACCTCAACCAATCGGATACCTACAAGGTGGACGGCACCGATGACAGGAGTGACTTCGGTGAGACTCTGGTGAGCACCCGCCGCCACTGCAGCCCCCAGCCAGACCCTCAGCCCAGGGAATCCTCTCCAGTTACAGATCAGGAAACCACAGCCCAGAGAGGTGCAGGCACTTATGCAAAGTCACATGGCAAGTGGGTGAAAGAGAGAGACAGGGGAGGTGTCTTCACACCCTGAGTCCATGCTGTGGCCCTAGAAGCCCAACACCCAGAGGCAGGGTGGGGGCCAGGACTGGAGAGGCTCAGTTTCTGTCGCCGTTGTGCCCACAGAGCGCCATGCAGGTCATCGGGATTCTGCCCAATGTCCAGCAGCTGGTCCTGCAGCTGGTGGCGGGGATCTTGCACCTGGGGAACATCAGCTTCTGTGAAGACGGGAATTATGCCCGGGTGGAGAGTGTGGACCGTGAGTGTGGGTGCTGGTGGAGGGCTGCATGTGGGTGAACCGTTCAGCCCCGGGAGGGTGAAAAAGTCACAAGGACAATGATGGCATCACTGGGCAAGATGAGGAGGGAAGGAGGTCCCCACGATGCCTTCTTTTTACCTGGCCTGGCAGTCCTGGCCTTTCCCGCCTACCTGCTGGGCATCGACAGTGGGCGGCTGCAGGAGAAGCTGACCAGCCGCAAGATGGACAGTCGCTGGGGTGGGCGCAGCGAGTCCATTGACGTCACCCTCAACGTGGAACAAGCGGCCTATACCCGAGACGCCCTGGCCAAGGGACTGTACGCCCGCCTCTTCGACTTCCTTGTGGAGGCGAGTGGGGCCTGGGGCTGGAGTGCTGGGTGGATGCTCTGGGGTGACAAGCATTTATGGAGCACCTGGTGTATGCCCAGCCAAGTGGAGGAGAAGGATTGACCATCATAATCCCACCAACTCCTGGGCATGAGGGGCTTTCAGTGAAGGCAGCAGGTGGATCAGATGGAAGATTTAGAGACTTCTTCTGGCTCTGGGAAGAGGCGGTTGCTGGAGCCGCCCAGGCTCTGGGACTGGGATAGGCAATGCCGGGACGGAGAGGGGTGGGTGCATTTGAGAGCCATCAGCAGGGCTTTCCAGGGCACAAAGTGAGGGATGGAATGAGGGAGGAAGGGAACAGGAAGTGTATACAGCACTTAGTGTATGCCAGGCATGTTCTAAGCGTTTTATGTGCACCGATTTAATCTTCAAAAAAAAAAAAGTTCAAAACCAGGCTGGGCAACATAGTAAGACTCCATCTCTACAAAAAATTTTAAAAAGTAGCGGGGCGTGGTGTCGTGCACCTCTAGTCTCAGCTACCCGGGAGGCTGAGGCAGGAGCATCAGTTGAGCCCAGGATTCTGAGGTTGCAGTGCGATATGATGATGCCACTGCACTCCAGCCTGGGTGACAGAGTGGAACTCTGTCTCAAAATCAATCAATAAGGGTGAGAAAATAGAGGCACCAAGAGGTTCAGCAGCAGAGCAGCTCCCCGATCAGGAACCCCGATGTGCTAACACTTGGGTTTCTCCTGTGGGTGACTGGGGGGAGGGGCCATCGCCCGTGAACTTGGCTGAGAGCATATCTAGAGGGTGGCAGGCAGGGGGGTGCAGGTCTGACCTGTCCCCACCCGCATCCCAGGCCATCAACCGTGCAATGCAGAAGCCGCAGGAAGAGTACAGCATCGGTGTGCTGGACATCTACGGCTTTGAGATCTTCCAGGTACAGCCCCTGCCCCTGGCTGGCCCCCATCCTGTCCTCCCCGGAATTCCTGGGGCAGCCCAGTGGCCACGAAAGCCTCCAGCGTCAGCCCACCAAGGGAAGGACCCTTTTCTTCCCTCGGCAGAAAAACGGCTTTGAGCAGTTCTGCATCAACTTTGTCAATGAGAAGCTGCAGCAAATCTTTATCGAGCTCACCCTGAAGGCCGAGCAGGTGCGCAGAGCCGGCCAAGCCGCCAGGCACAGGGAATTCTGGGGAGGGACTGTGGGGGTCGCTGAGCAACTGGGGGACACCCCAGCACCTGCCCCACTCCCACCTCTCTCTGCCTCCCTGTGAGACTCCTTGGGGATATTTCCTTCTGCTTCTAAAGCTTTGCCAAAACTGGGGAACAGCCTCTTTGTTCATTCATTCGACAATGATTTACTGGGCACCTGTCATGTGACAGGTGCCACTTGGGGTGCTGGGGGAGAGACAGCCCGTGAACAAGAAGACAAGCGTCTCTCCTGTATTCCCAGGAGTTCACGGCTGCAGTGAGCCATGATCTCACCACTGCACTCCGGTCTGGGTGACAGAGTGAGAACCCACCATTGCTTAAATAAATAATTTTTATTGAAAAAAAAATTAAGGACATAATTCCTTGGCATTTCACTCAAGGGCAATGAGCTTGGTTGCCAGACACAGTCCTAAGTG
The DNA here is from genome assembly GCF_020740605.2 of Lemur catta. Lineage (NCBI taxonomy): Eukaryota > Metazoa > Chordata > Mammalia > Primates > Lemuridae > Lemur > Lemur catta. The sequence continues at coordinate 112,353,670 of NC_059128.1, read as the reverse complement.
AGGAGGTGGGGAAGGGGGGAGGGTCTGCGGGGACAAGGGCCCTTCACCCCCATCCCCCTCCCCTTGCCCACCCCCAGGAGGAGTACATCCAGGAGGGCATCCGCTGGACTCCCATCCAGTACTTCAACAACAAAGTCGTCTGCGACCTCATCGAAAACAAGCTGGTGAGGACTGGGCCAACTTCGGGGGGGTCCCACTAGGTCCCGGAGCTGGGCCTCAGAGACCTGGGAGGGACCCTCTCTCCCCAGCAGATGGAGCACTACTGGAATGTCCCCTCAGCCACTTCATCCATTCATTCCGCCCGCATGCTCACCTTTCACTTAGTCACTCAACAATCATTCCCCTTGGGCAGCCCTGCTTAGGGTCAGAGGGGTCAAGGTCCCAGGTCCCGCACCCCCGTCCTGAAGGGATTTCAGTCTTGGGAAGGGGCGAAGAGGCAAGGACCCCTTATGGGGTGTCCCCCACCCCCACCTGTACCCCAGTGAGCTTCCACATCTGCCCCCTCCACCCACCATGACCTTTTGCACTTGTGTTTGGAAACTCCCTCCCCCACATGCCCAGCGCTTTGCAACCTCCGTGCTGGCGAGCAACGGGATGGGGCAAACCGGGCCACACTGAGCGCCCGCCTGCCTCCCTGCACCCGTGCAGAACCCCCCGGGCATCATGAGTGTTCTGGACGACGTGTGCGCCACCATGCACGCCACGGGCGGCGGCGCTGACCAGACGCTGCTGCAGAAGCTGCAGGCAGCCGTGGGCACCCACGAGCACTTCAACAGCTGGAGCAGCGGCTTCGTCATCCACCACTACGCGGGCAAAGTGAGCCTCTCCCCGCCGGCCCCCGCGCCCCGACAGGGTGCCTCCTCTCGGACCCCAGGGCTCCCAAGTCACAGCCCCCAGCACCCAGACTGGAGCGAGCCTGCTGGGGACCCCCAAGGCCAGGGCTGCAGAAACCGGCTGGCCCCTGAGCAAGGCCACAGCTTCCCCTATGAATAGGGCAGCTCCCCTAACAGACAGAACAGAATCCCCCACCCCCACCTCGATGACCCTGACTTGGGCAGCGGACCACCAGAGGGGCCCTCACCTATGGCCACAGACCCCCCAAACCCCAATGTGACCCAATGTGAGCTGCAACCCCCTGACCAGGACACAGCCCCCGCCTTCTAATCCCAATTTGCAGAGCAAATCCCCAAGGCGCCACGGCCCAAGCTGTAAGCCACCACCCTTCGAAACGGTCTGGCACCCCTTTGGGAACCTTACCCAAGGCTACAGGAACCCACTGGCCTCTGACCCTGGCCACGGCCCCCCTCCCCAATTGCCAGGACTATAGACTCTCCCCTTGTGCTTCCATGATGCCAATGTGAGCAGCAGACATTCCCAGGGGCACCCCTAAAATGGCTGGGGCTGCAAAGCCCTGACCAGGACTGCAGAGAGCCCCCACCCTAGGCAGCAGACCCAGCCCACAAGCCTGGCCGAGCCCCCCACCCACAGCAATCCCTAGCCAGTGATGGAACACCCCTAACACAGACCCCCAGCTCCCTAACTGACCAGGACACAGAACCCCCACCGTCCCCTTCACCTCTGACCCAGGCTGCCGCCCCCTTCCAACCTCAACCTGGACATCAGACCTCCAGGGAGCCTAGCTCCCTACCCGCTATTGGGGGAAATCTTAGATACCCCCAACCAGAGCCGTAGGTACCCCCTGATCCTCTGACCCCGGAGCAAACCCCATGGGACCCCCGATCACCAGGGCTCTAAGCACCGCCCCCCCCAACCCATCCACTTAGGTCTCCTACGACGTCAGCGGCTTCTGCGAGAGGAACCGAGACGTTCTCTTCTCTGACCTCATAGAGCTGATGCAGAGCAGCGAACAGTGAGTGGTCCCGGGTGTGGGACTGGTGGGAAGACCACCGGGAACCACCACATTCTCCCCAGAGTGCCATCACCTGTGCTCAAGTTTCTCATTCATAGGTCAGGACTGGGGCCCGACAATGTCTAACAAGTTCCCAGGGGATGCTGACTGCTGGCCCAGGAACCCCACTTTGAGAATCACTGCTCTAGTTCTGTACTTTCTAGTATGGCAGAAACTGGGCCCAGGAGTTCGAGACCAGCCTGGACAACATAGCGAGACCCTGTCTCTAAAAAAAAAAAGAAACAAAAAAACACTAAGTTGCTAAAAGGCTAGATTTTTTTTTTTACTTTAATTGTGGTAAAATACACATACCATAACACTTGTCTTTTATTATTTTTTTTTTATTTTGTGGAGACAGGGTCTCTCTATCACCCAGGCTGGAGTGCAGTGGACTGACCATTCATAGCTCACTGCAACCTCAAACTCCTGGGCTCAAGTGATCCTCCTGCCTCAGCCTCCCCAGTAGCTGAGACTACAAGTGTGCGCCACCACGCCTGGCCAATTTTTTAATTTTTTGTAGAGAGGGGGGTCTCACTTGTTGCCCAGGCTGGTCTCAAACCCCTGGCCTCAAGCGATCCTGCCTCCTCGGCTGCCCAAAGTGCTCAAGTGAGCCACTGTGCCCACCCAGCATTGATCATTTTAGCTATTTTAAAGTGTACAATTCAGTGGTATTAAATGCATTCGCACAATGTTATGCAGCCATCACTACTACATAGTTCCAGAACTCTTTTATCACCCCAAACAGAAACCCTATATCCACAAAGGAATCCACTCATTCTCTGTTAGGGAGACTCAGGGAAAGTCTTATTGAGATGAGAGAGAGAGGCGTGAATGCAGCAAAAGTTGATGGTGGACACTTAGGGTGTTTCCCGTCTTTGGCTGTCACACACGGAGCCACAGCAGTGAGCGTCTCTGTACGTATTTCTTTGCACACGCATGCCACCATGTACAGGTAGAGTGGCTCCTCCCGAAGGGACCTTCCCCTGCTTCCTGAGATGCCGTACCCATTGATATAATTTACTATGTTTACTATGTCATTTAACTTTATTCTGTTGCACGATCTCAGAAGTTGTAAAAAGTGCATGTAAATTAAGGGACCAAAAAGACAAAACCAGCCTTCCCGGTCTCACCCATCACAGCACACACACCTCGCATTCAGAGAACGGTATTTTGCATCGTGCCACCGAGGCAGCCCCACCTCTGGGGGAGGGAGCCTCGGAGTCCAGCTACACCTTTAACCCCCACCCTTCCCCTGCCCAGGGCCTTCCTCCGGATGCTCTTTCCCGAAAAGCTGGATGGGGACAAGAAGGGCCGCCCCAGCACCGCGGGCTCCAAGATCAAGGTGGGCGCCACCCCCCCACACACCTGGTGTCTGGACTCTGCTTCTCTCCTCGTTCCAATGTCTGTCTTTCCCCCATCCCCCGGGGCCTCTGCCTCTGTCTGTGTCATCCTCTGTCCAACAGGGTCTTCCTCCAGCTCTGGGGCTGGGGGCTTGGACCAGCTTCCTTGAGGTCACCCTCAACTCCTTAACTCCAGAAGTGAACCATCATCCTCGTGCATTTTTTTTTATATTTTAGTTATTTGCCACTTTTTTATAAATTGTGGTAAACTATACATGATGTAAAATTTGCCATCTGAACCATTTTTTTCAGTGGCATTAAGCACATTCACAGTGCTGTGCAGCTGTCACCACCCTCCACCTCCAGAACTTTCTCACCTTCCCAAACTGAAACTCTGTCCCCATGAAACACTCACCCCCTGCCCCCTCCCCAGCCCCTGACACCCACCACTCTACTTCCTGTCTCTGTGGATCTGACGACTCTCAGGACCTCCTGTGAGTGGAATCACACAGGATTTGTCCTTCTGTGACTGGTTTATTTCACAGAGCACGATGTCCTCAAGTTCACCCATGATGTAGCTGGTGTCAGAATTTCCTTCCTTTTTCAGGCTGAATAATATTCCAGTGTGTGGATGGACCACATTGTGTTCATCTGTCCGTCTGTCCATGGACACTCGGGCTGCTTCCACCCTTTGGCTCTTGTGAATAGTGTTGCTGTGACTGTGGGGTTCCCAGTTTAATAACCATTTATTGAGCACTTACTCAGTGCTGGCAACAAACATGGGACACTTTACATACGTGAGGAATTAACTTAGCCTGACCTGGAAGATGGGGACACCAAGGATCAGAGAGGGGCGACCACTCACCCAGGCCACACAGCAGAGCCTCAGTTGACGTTCTCCCCAGTGTTACCCCCTGGAATGCCTCCTTTTCTGGTCTCCCTCCCTCCCCGAGTGACTAAAATTAACAATCCAAGGCTGACCTCTCAGGGACACATGCACACACTCACATACACGAGTCCTGACTTCCAAAGTACCCATCTCCCGAAGGACAAGCAGAAATGTTCTCCTGAGTGCTCTGTTATTCAGTCAATAAATGTTTCCTGAGCACATACTATGCGCCCAGCTAAGTGGCGAGTGTGGCAGCTGTGAGCACTCCTAGTCTGGGGGACGAGGGTCGAGGAGACACCCAATATCAGTCCCACGTGCTGTGCACTGATGGGGGATGCACAGACCAGGGGGACACCCAGCCCCTGTGGTTCATCAGCTGCTAGTCCCCACCCCCCTTGGGGCTGGATCCAAGATGGGGAGAAGGGAGGGGCCAGAGGGGCCCATCTGTGTCCACCACCTTCTCCTCCACCTCAGAAACAAGCCAATGACCTGGTGGCCACGCTGAAGCGGTGCACACCCCACTACATCCGATGCATCAAGCCCAACGAGACCAAGAGGCCCCGGGACTGGGAGGAGAACAGGTGACAGCTTCTCCACTGCCTGACCCCAGCCTGATTCCCCGCCAGGATCCAGCCCCAGACTGACTCAGGCTGAGCCCGGGACCCCCACAAAACCCCTCAGTGCCCTAGGGTACACCTAGAACTGACCAAGATGTCCCCAACGGCCAACTTCCAGGGACTAGCACGGCCTCCCAGCTCCCTAGGCCCAACCTCCAGAACTTACTCCCACGCTGACCCCTGAAGCAACCCCAGACCTCAGAATTCACCCCCCAAACTTCCCTGGACCTCCCCCTAGGCCCCACCTCCAGCATCTCCCACACCTCCAGGATAGGTGAGACCCTGCTGTAGGGACTCAGGCTGCCCTTCCCACAGGGTCAAGCACCAGGTGGAGTACCTAGGACTGAAGGAGAACATCAGGGTGCGCCGGGCGGGCTTCGCCTACCGCCGCCAGTTCTCCAAGTTCCTGCAGAGGTGAGGCGCCCCTGCCCCTGCCCCTGCCCCTCCCCAGAGTGACCACCCAGCCCTGTCTGCTCCAAAGCTTCACACACCTTGCCCTCTGCCACCAGGTATGCCATCCTGACCCCTGAGACGTGGCCGCGGTGGCGTGGTGACGAACGTCAGGGTGTCCAGCACCTGCTTCGGGCGGTCAACATGGAACCCGACCAGTACCAGATGGGCAGCACCAAGGTCTTTGTCAAGAACCCGGAGTCGGTAAGAGTGTGTGTGAGACAGAGGCAGCAGAGGAGAGAGAAAGACAGGGAGAGAGATGTATGAGACTGAAAGGCCAGGAGCTGTGGCTCACACCTGTAATCCTAGCACTCTGGGAGGCCTAGGCGGGAGGATTGCCTGAGGTCAGGAGTTCGAGACAAGCCTCAGCAAGAGCGAGAGCCTGTCTACTAAAAACAGAAAGAAATTAGCTGGGCAACTAGAAATGGAAAAAATTAGCTGGGTGTGGTGGCGCATGCCTATAGTTCCAGCTACTCAGGAGGCTGAGGCAGGAGGTTCGCTTGAGCCCAGGAGTTTGAGGCTACAGTGAGCTATGATGACCCCACTGCACTCCAGCCTGGGCAACAGAGTGAGACCCAGTCTCCAAAAAAAAAGGAAAAAAATCCTCAAGTGTCTTACCTGCCTGTTGGCCTTTATGACCCATAACCCCAGGTGTACTGGCTTGCTAGGGCTGCTGTGACAAAGTACTACAAACTAGATGGCTTCACACAAGTTTATTCCCTCGCTGTTCTGGAGGCCACAAGTCCAAACTCAACGTGTCAGCAGGGCCACACTCTCTCTGAAGGCTCCAAGAATCCTTCTTTGCCACTCCCTAACTTGGCTGCCAGCAACCTTTGGCCTACCTTGGCTTACAGATGCATCACTCCAATCTTTGCCTCCCTCTTCATGTGGCCTTTTTTTCTGAGACAGACTCTCGCTCAGTTGCCCAGGCTAGAGTGCTGTGGCATCAGCCTAGCTCACAGCAACCTCAAACTCCTGGGCTAAAGCAACCCTCCTGCCTCAGCCTCCCGAGTAGCTGGGACTACAGGCATGTGCCACCAGGCCCAGCTAATTTTTTTATATTTTTAGTAGAGATGCAGTCTCACTCTTGCTCAGGCTGGTCTCGAACTCCTGACCTCAAACTATCCTCCTGCCTCAGCCTCCCAGAGTGCTAGGATTACAGGCGTGAGCCACTGTCCCCAGCCGGCCTTCTTCCCACTGTGTTATTTGGGTCCAAATTTCCCTCTTACAGAAATCACATTGGATTGGGTTTATATTGAATTTAGGGTCCACCCTAATGCAGTATGGCCTCATTTTAACTTGATGACATCTGCAAAGACCCTGTTTCCAAATAAGGTCCCATTCACAGATTCTGGGTAGGCATGACTTGGAGGGGACACTGTTCAATCCAATATACCCAGGATAAGCTCAGATTCTTGTAGGTCTCCTGCCTCTTAAGCATGCAAAACCCAGCCTCCCATAGCAAGAAGGAGATGCATTTTAAACTCTTTAGACAATGAAGATTCATTTCCCAAACTGAAAACAGATCCCCTTCACTGGGCAGAAATAACCTCTCAGCACCCCACATGATGCACTTATGACACCTCCAGCTGTGCTATACGGGGCCCTGCGCACAGACCCACAGACTGCTGCTCTGAGAAACAGAAGATACAAACTCCGCTCAGCTCCCTGCAACCTACGAAACTGCAGTGCTATTTTTTTTCTTCCTGGTGGGACAACTTCCCACTTTTTAGAAATAGTTATAAACCCCTACAGTTTTGAAAGTCCCCTGAGATAAACATTTTTAAATGCATTTGAACTAAGTATCTCCAGGATTCTTGCAAGGAGCTCTAAGGTTTCTTGGAGACATCAGTTTGAAAACCACCTTGGCCAGAAAAGCAGGCAGCTGGGCTCTTAGCAGCAAAGTGGTAATTACGTACTTGAGAAATCCCTCTGGGTGAAATGCTAATTATTTTTCTAAATAAAGCTCAATTTTATGTTCAGTAATATTTCCCATCTTCACTGATTGACAATGCTGTCCCTTTTATCCCTAAATTTCTGTTTGAATTAGGATATTTTCCAGGCATCTGCCCTATTCCAACTGATGGTTCTATTCTCTGGCCAGCACCTCATTGTTTTTATTAATGTAGATTTATAATATTTTAATATCCAATAGGTCCCTCTCTTTGTTCGCCTGTTATTATCATCAAATACAAATGAACAGACATTCTTCACAGCATTTCCACTTTGGCTTGTTCTGTGTAATTTATCCTCTAAGTCCCCTCCGGGTCTGGGCCTTTTCTCTGCTTTCTGCAAAAGCTTCCTTTCTGGGGCTGCCATGTATGGATGTGCAGGTTGTATACTGCACAAGCACTGATTGCCAGTCACATCAGTCCTATATATCAGATTTTCATATTTACTACATTTTATTGGTTTTCAAAGATGCATACTGGTTCTCATTTCTACCATGTCTGAAATTGGGGTGCACCTTACATGGATGGTGTGTATTAGCTTCGTTAGCAGTGTGAGAAACCATGATGTTATACTGTTTCTGGCAAGGCCACACAGCTAAGAAGTGGCAAAGCTGGGATTTGAAGCCAGAGAGACAAATTCACCACTATAATTTAATGCAGAAATGTGTACCCCATTTTGCAAGGGTATCCCAGGTCCAGTCATTTGGAGGAAGAAAAAAAAAAATTGACTACATGTGTTTGGGCGGTGTGAGCAAAAGCATGTGAGTGGGGTGGGCCCAGGGGAAACCAGGGATTGCAGCCCCTGGGGAGGCACCAAGACCCACCACCCAACCTCTTGCCCAGCTTTTCCTCCTGGAGGAGATGCGAGAGCGAAAGTTCGACGGCTTTGCCCGCACCATCCAGAAGGCCTGGCGGCGTCACGTGGCAGTCCGGAAGTACGAAGAGATGCGAGAGGAAGGTGAGAGGTTTCATTCAGGTGGGAGGTTCAGGGCTGGCACAGACAGACCTGGAGAAGCCCGGCCACAATCTCCACCCCCACCCCCCACCCCACGTCCCCATAGCTTGCAATATCCTGCTCAACAAGAAGGAGCGGAGGCGGAACAGCATCAATCGGAACTTCGTTGGGGACTACCTGGGACTGGAGGAGCGGCCAGAATTGCGCCAGTTCCTGGGCAAGAGGGAGCGGGTGGACTTCGCTGACTCGGTCACCAAGTATGACCGTCGATTCAAGGTGAGGCTCCAGTGGGTAGGAACACCCAAGACCCTGGCTGCAGCCTGGCACCCGCACCAGAGATACACCCTCACCTGGCCCAGATGTACCTGTCCACAGGTATATATTCCCCAAGCCTAGATCCCATGACAGATACATTCTCACTTGGCACAGACATACCTGCCCCCCAGATACACACTCAACTGTGGTAGATACAGCTATCCATCAAACATGCCCCCATGTAGCCCAGACATAACCTGTCCAACAGATACACCCTCACCTAGCCAGACACATCTCTCCACAATTCACACATTCACCTTACCCAGAAGCTCTGACCACAGGGCCACCCTCATCTATCCTGAACATATCTATCCATTAGGTACACACCTTCACCCAGGCTAGACCACCTGCCAATAAGATATACCTTCACCTGGCCCAGATACACCTGTCTACAGGTACACTCTCACCTGACTCAGGCAGCCTAGTCTATAGGTACATGCCCAACTGGTCCAGACAGCCATTGACCAGTTGCTTACTCTCAACCTGGTCCAGACACTTCTGTCCACAGGGATATACCATATAACCTGTGCACTCACACTTGGCCCAAACAGGTGGGGACCTCCACCACAGATACATCTAATCACCTAGCCCGGACATTCCTGTCCACAGGTACACCCACACCTGGCCTGTGTACACTGAACTGGGCCAGACATTCCTGTCCAGCAGGTACTCTCACTTGGCCCTTACCACATCTCACATCCCAGACTCTGTCATCTAGCCCAGAAACTTGCCCTACCGCCACCTTAGAGAGCCCTACGTGGGAGTTACATGCTGAGATAACCTATATACCTTTACCTGCATAGACACTCTCACACAGCCTGGATGCCGCCACCTTGTCTTGGACAGGTTTATGTGACAGGTACACCCTCCCGTGGTCTGTACAACCTCACAGCCCTGACCTCCTTACCAGGCTTGGGTACCTTCACCTGACCCATACATCTTTACCTGCTTTGGACAGGAGTATGTGACAGGTATACGCTCTCAGCTGACCTGTATACATCATCTAGGATATGTGCACCTAGGTGGGTACCCAGCTGTGCCCACAGGCACGGCTCAGCAGACTTACATATATATTCACACTCCCACCAGGTACACCCTCACCTGCCTTCCTGTACAAAACCATACAGGTCAGACACACACCTGCTGCTTACTACCTTTCATGACCCAGAGGTCCTATCTAGCTACCTGACTTGCACACCCTCACCGGAATCAAAATATCTTTACCTGAGCTGGCTACAGTCATATGACTCAAGCACTTTCACCTGGTCCAAGGGTTCTCATCTGGCCCAGACACTCGTGTCCACATGCTCCACCTGCCCTGTACCTGTTCACTGGTCCAGACACCCCTTTCTAGCCAATGCAGCCTCACTTGATCTCCTCCTATTTTTTATATAACTTAACAACTCATACACCTTCACCTGGAGGGAACCCCCCCCCAACTCACCTGACCTGGACACCTTCCCCTGACCTGCCAGCACCGCCCCTCTGCCTGGGGTTGACCCCCTGGGGCCAGAGCTCCAGCCACCAGCCTCTGGTCCTGCGTCCTCACAGCCCATCAAACGGGACTTGATCCTGACACCCAAGTGCGTGTATGTGATTGGGCGAGAGAAGGTGAAGAAGGGACCCGAGAAGGGCCAGGTGTGTGAAGTCTTGAAAAAGAAATTGGAGATCCAGGCCCTGCGGGGAGTCTCCCTCAGGTGAGGCTACGCCCCTACCTGCCCCACAATCACCTTCACTGTCCCCTTGTGATTACAGCTGCCTTCATTCCTGTTACCCCACCTCTTACCCTGACAACCTTACCTGCTGCTATACCTGCAGGCGTCTCTTGGCCCTACCTGACACGTTCACCTGTCCCTACACTCATGATCCTTACTTGCCAACAGCGTCAGTCACCGCACCTTACCCTCCTCCTACCACACCTCACCTGGCCTTGCCACCTTCCTTCCCCTGCTCCGCCCAACGTGGGTTGCCCCCTTACGTGGCACTATCCTGTTGCATCTATCGCAGAAGTTCGTTCTCCAGCCCACCTTCCCTGTCGCTCTCACCTGCCTTTCCTCCCGCCCCTCCCCAGCACGCGGCAGGACGACTTCTTCATCCTGCAAGAGGACGCCACCGACAGCTTCCTGGAGAGCGTCTTCAAGACCGAGTTCGTCAGCCTGCTGTGCAAGCGCTTCGAGGAGGCGGCACGGAGGCCCCTGCCTCTCACCTTTAGCGACACGTACGGGCCCCGCCCCAGCACAGAGTCCCCCTCCACCCCCCGGACCCCGCCGACCTGTGTCCCTGTCCCGGCCCAAGGGAACCCCCGCGGGCGCCCCCAAGCTTCCTCCTCTCCCCACAGACTACAGTTCCGGGTGAAGAAGGAGGGCTGGGGCGGAGGCGGCACCCGCAGCGTAACCTTCACTCGCGGCTCTGGCGAGGTGGCGGTGCTCAAGGCCAGCGGCCGAGTCCTCACGGTCACCGTGGGGGACGGGCTGCCCAAGAGCTCCAGTGAGTCTGCGCGGAACCGGGAGGCGGAGACGAAGGGGCTGTCGGGAAAAGGCGGGCCCTTGGGGGGGGTAGGCGGGACCAGAGAGGAAACCAATCATGGCTGTAGGGGCGGGGCCAGTGGGACTGCTTAAGAGTGGGCGAGGGCCATAGAGAGACTTGTAGAGGACGCGGCTTTGGAGCGGTGACCAATGAGTGGGCGAGAAATGAGGAGGGGCGCGGCCAGAGACGCAACCGTGGAACTCGCTAATAATGAGGGCGTATCCTGCAGTGGGCGGGCCCAGGGAGCGGGGATCTGTGATTAGGTGAGGTCGGGAGGCGGGACCAATTACTGGGCGGAGCCAGCGTGCCAATAAGTAAGGGGAGGTGCGGATGGGCTAGCCAGTGTCGCTAAGGGGGCGGAGTCAGGAGGCGGAGCCGTAGTGGGCGGGGCCAAGAGCCTGGTCTGGCCGCCACTCAAATTCCTGCATCCTTTCCTCTTCCAGAGCCTACGCGGAAAGGAATGGCCCAGGGAAGACCCCGAAGGTCGGCCCCGGCCCCTACCCGGGCGGCTCCTGGGCCCCCTAGAGGTGAGGAGACGCCTCTCACTAAGTGTCGCTCTAGCGGGCTCCAGACCTCCAGTCAACGGAATCCAACAAGCACAACTGACCACTGTCTTCTCTGTCCAAAACTCTCCATAGCTTCAGATCTCCCACAGAATAAAGGCTGAGCTTAGCCTGGCATTCAAAGCCCTTCCAAATCCAACTCCAGCTAACCCCTGGCCTCTTCTCTCCTCCCACCCTACTCTCCTGTCACGCAAACTACATCTTATTTTGCCAACTCACCAAGTTTATTCTTACCTCCAGGCCTTTGCTTGGTGCTGTCTTCTCTGCTTGTCTCCCGAACTCCCACTCCATTTGTTGAGCTCTTATTCATCCTTTAAGACCCACCCACAAAACCCCTTCTACAGAGGAGGAGAAGGGGAAACTTCCCCCTGCAAAGCCTTCTTCTAGGCCCTCCTAGCCCCCCGGGTCTCTCCCTCTGGCCCAGCCAGCCCTTACCACACTGTGTTGAGAGTGTGGCTGCCTCCTGCCTCAGACTGGGGGCCTGGAGTTGAGTCTTCCTCACATGTTCCTAGCACCACCCTAATAAATGCTCTCATCCTTGCTCCTGCCACAGGCCTAGACCGCAATGGGGTGCCTCCCTCTGCCAAAAGGAGCCCCTTGCCACTGGAGATCACATCTGGAGGGGGCTCCAGGAGGCCTCCCCAGGGCCCTCCGTCCTCAAACCTGGCAGCCAGCAGACGCCACCGGGCACAGCCACCCTCGGAGCACAACACAGAATTCCTCAACGTGCCTGACCAGGGCATGGCCGGGTAGGTGGGGTGGTAGGGCAGCCCCAGGAGGTGGGCAGGGGATAGGGGAGTGAGTGTCTGGGGCTGTGGTGAGCACCCACTGTGCCCACAGCATGCAGAGGAAGCGCAGCGTGGGGCAGCGACCCGTCCCCGGCGTGGGCCGACCGAAGCCCCAGCCTCGGACACATGGCCCCAGGTGCCGGGCACTTTACCAATACGTGGGCCAAGATGTGGACGAGCTGAGCTTCAATGTGAATGAAGTCATCGAGATCCTCATGGAAGGTGTGTGGACCATGGCAGAGGTTGGGGTGAGGGGCGACATCAGAACCCTGATGCAGCCACACAGCCCCCCATCAATGCACACCCCTCCCACGGGAGAACAAAGATGACCAGTTCACAGCCCACCCCCCGGCAGAGATGCACTCTTCTATGCCAGCGGCTGCATAGGCTAGGTGGCCCGGAGGCCACCTCCTAAGCCACCCTAGGGATCAGGCCTCATTTTTCTCACCTGTCAAACATGAGGCTTATAGCAGAACCTGCCTCAAAATCCCTTATGGGTAGGAGAGGTGTCACAGCTGGATGGCCCAAGCCACTTCCTATTTTAGTCCCCAGGGGGTCCAGAGACCCTGCTGTTGGACACAGGAGCCCTACAAGGGTCAAGAAGACCTGGTCACACCTAAGGGAGGGGGTGCTGTAGAAGGAGGTAGAAGAGGGAAATACACAAGCAAATGTTCTAGAAGGTGACAGTGTGAGCCCGTGGCTGGGAAAGACCTGTGTCCCTCCCTCTCTCCACCCAGTTGTTCCTTCTACCACTGCTTTCTGCCAGGTCAGGAGCCTGGAGATGAACAAGGTGGACAACAGAGTGGGCATGAGGTCTTTCTCCAGGGCTGGCTGGGTACCCTCTCAACCTCTTTTCTCTCTCACAGACCCCTCGGGCTGGTGGAAGGGCCGGCTGCATGGCCAAGAGGGCCTCTTTCCTGGAAACTACGTGGAGAAGATCTGAGCTGGGGACTTGGTATTCTGCCCTCCCGCATGCCCGCCCACCTGCCAGGGAGCCAGACCCTGCCCACAGGAGCCTCGTTTATTGCGGCTGCGTTAGCCTGAAAGTCCAGTCCTGTGACTTCCAGCCCAGCCCAGGCCCTCCCTGGATCTCAGGGTCACTGCTGCAGCCCCCTCCCCAGGGCCCCGGTCTCACCCACGTCACACCCATTGCCCGTCTCCGTGTCTTCACATGTCAAATGGAGCTACCAGCAGAATCTACCTCCCAGCTGCCCTGTGATTATGAAGTGAATCAGGTCCTGTGCTGTTGGCAAAGTGCCAGGCACAGTCGGGGGGTGTCCTGGACAAGCGTGACTTTGCTCCTTCTCTCATCACTGAGGCAATAAACGTTTGCTGGGTGAAAGCATGAGTTAGCTTAACTAAATGCCCGGCGACAGTCCCACAACCCCGTGAGGCAGGAAGCGTGAATGTTCCCATTTCACAGGTGGAAAAATGGTCAGGACTTAATGTGACAATATTTGATGGCCCAGGATGGACATCCTCAGCCCTTCAGAAAGAAGACAGTCTGGGAGAGAAGGGGACAGACTTGTGGGGGCAGGAGCAGGGGCTCAGCACTGCGCTAGAGAAGGGATAGGTGCTGCAATTAGTTCTCAACAGCCCTTTTTATGGTCAATCATTATGTGGATGTAGAAAAATCCAAACTCTAAAATCATTTAGAGTTGCCGAATGTGTGCAACTGAATCCCGGGGTTGGGGGGACGTTCTCAAGAGGTCTTGAGAAAATGCACCCAAGGGGGTTGAATTACAGTTCAGTTTTACAAATTCATGGGGACAGGAATTACAGGTGAAATCATAATCAATACATGGAAGGTGTACATCAGTTTGGCCCAAAAAGGCCAGACATCTCAAAACAGGAGCTTACATGTCATAGGTAGGTTTTAAGGAGTCTTTAGTTGACAATTGGTTGGAGTTAAGTTTTGGTTAAAGACCTGGAGTCAGTGGAAGGGAATGCTTAAGATCGGAGTCTGGGACCAGTGCATTGGCTCACGCCTGTAATCCTAGCACTTTGGGAGACTGAGGTGGAAGGATCACTTGAAGCCAGGAGTTCGAGACCAGCCTGAGCAAGTGTGAGATCCCATCTCTACAAAAGATAGAAAAATTAGGGTGTGGTGACGCATGCCTGTAGTCCCAGCTACTTGGGAAGCTGAGGCAGAAGGATCACTTGAGCCCAGGAGTTTGAGGTTGCTGTGAGCTATGATGATGCCACTGCACTGTAGCCCAGGGCAACAGAGTGAGACCTTGTTTCAAATAAAAGAGTCACGCTGGTCTTGAACTCTTGACCTGAGGAGTGCTGAGATAATAGGCGTGAGCCACCCCACCTGGCCGGAACAGGGATGTTTAAATAGGAGAGAGACTTGACTTTTTACACGTTTATGTTGTTTGAATTTACAGCGGGAGGATCACTTGAGGTCAGGAGTTTGAGACCAGCCTAAGCAATATAGCAAGACCCCATCTCTCCCAAAAATTAGCTGGGCAGGGCAGTACATGCCTGTGGTCCCGGCTACTCAGGAGGCTGAAGCAGGAGGATCACTTGAGGCCAGGAGTTCAAGGCTGCAGTGAGCTATGATGACACCACTGAACTCCAGTGTGGGCGGCAGTGTGAGAGCCTGTCTCCTAAGATAAAATAAAATCCCTGTTCCCCTTCCCAGGTTTTTAATATCTCCTTCTAAGGGTATTCTCTGCCCATGGGTACATCTTATTTCACAGATGAAAATACATTGCGCACAAAGTCTACACTTCTAGAACGCAACGAACACCTCTTGAATGGTTGAATAATGTATTAGAGACTTAAGATCTGAGATGTACTTTACCATTCTGCCAACAGTCCATCCTCCATATGACTGCCAGGGATCAGATGGTGCACCTCCCTGCGCTAAAAAGTCATCAGTGGTTACAACACTGAAACCGCACTCCCTCTCTCCACCACCCACAAAGCCCTGTATGACCTGCCCTGCACCATGTTCACTTTTTGACCTCCACTTTCACTCTGTTCCAGCAGCTCGCTGGTCTCTCTGCTCCTTGACAAAGACAAGCCCCCCCCCCACAGTAGGACATTTGCATTAGCTATCCCTACAGCACTCTGCTCCCCTGACCTGCCACTGGCTCACTCCTTGACCACCTGGCAACAGCTCAGAAGTCACCCTCCCTAGAGCTCAGAAGAGAGGCTTCTGTGACGCATCAACATGGCATCCTTCTGTTTTCTCCTTTGCACTGAATTGTTGATTTATTATCTGTTTCCCTGTTTTATTTTCTTATTTATTTGTTTAGAGACAGGGTCTCCCTCTGTCGCCCAGGCTGGAGTGCAGTGTCCCGATCATAGCTCACTGAAGCCTCGAACTCCTGGGCTCAAGCAATCTTCCCGCCTCAGCCTTCCCAGTAGCTGGGACTACAGGCTTGTGCCACCATGCCCGGCTAAGTTTTTAAATTTTTTATAGAGATGGGGTCTCACTATGCTGCTCAGGCTGGTCTCAAACTCCCGGCCTCAAGCGATCCTCCTACCTCAGCCTTCCAAAATGCTGGGATTACAGGCGTGAGCCACCTTGCAGGGCCTGTTTTCCCATATTAAAATGTGAGCATGCCTCGAAAACAAGGATTGCTCTTTGTCCTGTGCACTGTGGGTCCCCAGCCCCTAGACCAGCGCCTAGCACACAGGAGAGCCACCCCCAGGAAGCACCTCTCTCCAACCTGAGGCTACATCCCTTTATTAAGCCTGAGGACTGAGTTTGTTTTCCGCCCTTCGCTATTACAATGGACCTGTTCCAACTGTAGAACTAGGTACACTGAAAATTTTAATAAATGTTGCCAATTCAGCAGAAAGACAACTGCTGTTAATCGCCCTTCCAGAGCTGCAGACAGGACGGAGCGGGAGGGGATAAAGGTGCCCATTTTGCAGACGAGGACACCGAGGCTTGGAGAGATTCCCTCATCTCGGATCTGTGCGCACGGACCCCCTGGAAGCCGCGCTGTGTCACTGCCCTCTGCTTGCACGTCGACACCCGCGTCCACGCTACGGGCTAGGCCAACCCGGGCCTCAGGCCCCGCCCCCTCACGGAGCGCCCCCCGCAGGCCCCGCCCCCATTCTCGCGAGAGCCGGGAGGCGGAAAATGGCGCCGACGTGAACGCGAGCCTGCATCTCCGAGAGGGTACTCGCCGCCTCGATCGGAGCCGCCGGAGCCACCGGAACAAGAGGCCGATCTGAGTGGAGGATGGTGAGCGCGGGGGCGCGGGCGCGGGTGCGGCTGAGCAGCTGGGACTGGCCGGGAGCGGCCCTGTAGCGCACACACCCTCTGCCGACCCCGCCCCCACATCCGGGCACCCGCCCGCCGCAGGCTGTCACTCGGCGAGCGCCCTACCCGTACTTCCGGGCCCGGCTTCTACTGGGCCACGCCCACCAGACTCGGGCTCCGCCCCTAAACCTTACACCTCTGGATCCCCAGCACGTCCAAGATCGTCTACACAGTTCGAGGCCGCCCGGTATATCTCGGTCCTCAAATAATCCATTTCTGGCCCCTCCACTATCTTCCTAGCTGATCCCAGTCCAGAGCCCCGCCCTCCTAGCCATGACCCCGCCCACTCACTCTAGGCCACGCCCCTGTGTCATTTGGGACCGCCCACCTGCCCAAATTGGGGGCGAGGGGATGCTTCTCATATGCTGAATTAGCTCAATCCACCCTTACCCCATTTGCCCTCTCTTGCTTGTGATGCCTTAGTGTCAACGGGAAAAAGCCAAACTGTAAAATAATTTTAAAAAGATTTATTCTGAGCCAAATTTGAGGACCATGACCTGGAGCCATACCCAAGAAGCCTTGAGCACATGGACTTGGTGTGGCTGGGTTACAGTTTGGTTTTATACATTTCAGGGAGACAGGGGTTACAGGTAAAGTCATAAATCAATATTCAGGAGGCACACATTGGTTTGGCCGGAAAAGGTGGGCCATCTCTAAGGGGGGGAGGGGCTTACAGGTTATAGGTGGGTTTAAAGATTCTTTGACTTGTAATTGGTTAAAGATAGGAAGCTTTGTTTAAAGGCTTGGGATGTTTTAACATAAGGAGTTGTTTATCAGAGATAAGCCACCAGACATATTTTTTGTGTAAATTGAGGACCTGCAGATTTGTCTTACATACGCTTAGGGCTGTTAATGGGTTACAAAGGATGTCTCCAAGAAGGGAGGGGGCATGATGAGCCATGTCTGACCTCCCTCCTCGTGGCAGGCGATTTAGTTTTAGGATATCCCTTTGGCCAAGAGGGGGTCCATTCAGTCATCTGGTGGAGGGGTGAGCCTTAAGATTTTATTTTAGTTCACATTAGGATGGGTACTGACTGGGTCATGGGGGTGGGGGGAATGTTGAGCCCATTCAACAGGTCCTGGCCGTGTGGGACGGATTCCCTGGCTGACCCAGGCAGACCTTGAGCCCAGAAAGTTTCTCTCTACCTCTTCCTTCCACCAGGAGGAGCAACCCTTGGGGCCCAGCCCGGAAATGCCGGCCACCGAAGAGCCCAACTCCAGTGAGACAGACAAGGAGGTGTTGTCCCCGGTTGTGGCTGCTGTAGCCACCTCCTCCATGGCAGAGGAGTCAGGCCTTGACCAGGCAGCCACCTCCCCAGTGTGGGAACGTGGAGGGCCCGGAGGGACACAGCAGGGTGCCTCCCCAGCCCCAGACACCTGCCAGCCTGGCCCTGGACCCAGCCCTGGCACCACCAGCACAGTCTCTGTGACCAGTGAGGACCTGCGGCCTCCCAGACGGCGCCCACCACCAGGTGACCTGTGATGGGGCCTTCTGGGGAGTCACAGGCCCTGGAACAATGAGGAATGAGGAGTATAGAGTATCTCCAAACTCATGGCCCGTCTAGAGGGATGTCATTCATTTACTGAGCAAAAAGTGTGTATCAGGCTGTGGCTCCAGTGATGAGCCTGACGGATCCAGTCCCTGCTCTGTGGCACATCAGTCTGTTGGGGGAGGCTGAGAGTAAAAGCCCCAGTAGGAAACCAGCAGGGTGATTCCAGCATCATATATATTTCATAAACCAGCAGAGTATTTCTGGCGTCATATATATGCTTCTCTGGGCAGAGCCCTGGAGATGGGGGCAACTTCGTTGGGGAAGGGACCAGTGACACTTATTCTGTGCATTTTGCAGGGAAGCAAATACCTTGCTCCAGCCCTGGCTGCTGCCTCAGTTTCCCCAGCGTTCGTGACTTGGCACAGCATCTGCGAACCCACTGCCCGCCCACACAGTCCCTGGAAGGTAGGGCCAGGACAGGTGGTGAGGAAGCTGGTTAGGGTGGGAGGCAGGCAGAATGTCCCACCCCCACCCCACTCCTCTGTCCTTCATCCGTGCCAGGCAAGCTCTTCCGCTGCTCAGCCCTGAGCTGCACCGAGACCTTC
This sequence comes from Lemur catta, assembly GCF_020740605.2. Classification (NCBI taxonomy): domain Eukaryota; kingdom Metazoa; phylum Chordata; class Mammalia; order Primates; family Lemuridae; genus Lemur; species Lemur catta. The sequence goes on along the minus strand of NC_059128.1, from coordinate 112,334,983 downwards.
CCCAGCATGCAGGAACTGGTGGCGCACGGCAAGCTGCATTACAAGCCCAATCGCTACTTCAAGTGAGACCCTGACCACCCTGACATGCAGGCTGCCACAGCCCCAACCTGTGTGTAGGGTCTGGGACTTTGTCCCTTCCTAGGCAGGGTGCAGGGGTCGCATCTGGAGGTGGGCGTGGCCTCGAGCAAGCCCTCCCCTTACCCGGCCAGAGGACAGACTGGTATCTAGAGCAGGACAGAGCTCGGAAGGGGCGGGGCCTACAGGGGTGTGGCTCCAACCAGCCTTGCTTTACCTCCCAAGTGGAAAACCGGCCACCTAAGTTAAAATCGAGACTTCCTCCTGCGTTTTCCCAGGACTCCGACCCAAATGGGTCTAGAAGGGTCGTGGCCATAGTTGTTGGTGGGCGGGGGAGCTTAGGCAATCTCCTTCCCCGCAGGTGGGGAAGCCACCATCGGCACATTGGGTCCAGGCTCCTCCCTTCCCACGCTCGAAGGGCGGGTCCCCAGGTGGCATCGGATAGGCCCCCACCTTGTCGCCCAGGAGTCCCAGCCCAACCCTTTGCCCGCCCCCAGGTGTGAGAATTGCCTTCTGCGCTTCCGCACGCACCGCTCTCTCTTCAAGCATCTGCATGTTTGCGCAGAGCATGCGCAGAGCCCAGCCCCGCCACCACCCCCAGCCCTGGAGAAGGAGCCACCTGCGCCTGAGCGCCCCCCGGAGTCCGACCCTGCGTCGGCCGCGCAGGGCCTGCAGTTCCCGCTGCTCGAGCCCTTCACGACCCCTGCCCCTGCCCCCACGCCCACTGGGCCCTACCTGCCCTATTTGAACCCCGCGCCCTTTGGCCTAAGCCCCCCACGCCTGCGCCACTTCCTGGCCACCGCGCCCGGGCCCCCGGCCTCCAGCGCCGCAGTCTGGAAAAAGAGCCAAGGTGAGTGTGGGGGCGGAGCCGCCTGAGGGGGCGGGCTGGGCTTGCCCTGACTCTGAACTTGACCCGCCCCTTCGCTGCAGGTGCTGGAAGCAGCCCTCGAAGACCCCAGGGCGGCTCCGATGCGCCCTCAGGTGCGTGCAGGTGACCACCAGGGAGGGGTGGAGGGGCTTTCTTTCCTGAGCCCTGCGGGGTCCAGTGGATGCTGGGGGGGGCAACAGTGCCCACCTCCTTCTCAGGTGGCCGGAAATGCCACTCCCGAAATACAGGATTTTGCCTTAAGAATTACTGGCACCTGCGCCTTCATCTGCGCCGGCGTTCCCGTGTACACCTCGCGCGGGCCTTCTCCCCTGCGGTGGAGCCGGGGATGGGACTAGGGGACACGAAAAAGCCAAGTTTAGTTCTCCCTAGTACAAGGGCGGACAGGTGAGGGAGAAACGGATCCAGACAGGCCTGCCTCCCTCTCCCCCCGGGGCCTGTGAGCTCATAGGGAGGCGGAAAGGTGCGACTGGCCTCTGTCCACCATGCACCGTCCTTGGCGCACTGACGGGGTCCTGCCTGCCCGCAGGGCACGCGGCTCCGAGCCGCATCGTGTGGGAGCACACGCGGGGCCGCTACTCATGCATGCAGTGCGCCTTCTCCACGGCCTCGCGGCCCGCCATGACGCTGCACCTGGAGGACCACCGCCCCGGCGCCCCAGCGCCCCCGCCGCCGCGTCCCGACACCCCGGCGGGTAAGGTCGAGGAACGCGCGGGTGGACAGGGCGGGGGTCCAGAGGCGAGAGGCAGCGCCGAGACTCAGGCGCCCCCCTCTTCTGCCCCACTCAGAACCGGCCCCGCTTGCACCCAAGGTGTCGCCGCTGCTGTCAGAGGGGGAGCTTCCGGTTTTCTCGCCACTCTGAACTCTGCTGCGTTGGAGTGGGCCCTGGGGAGTGGGTAGTTTTGTAAGTTGGGGGAGGGAAGGGACAATAAAGGAGGCGCGATGAGCCGGCCTGTGCTGTGTCTGGGTCCCTTGCCCCTCCGATGCACGGTGGGCCAGCACCTAGCCGTCCTGGGTACACCCACACCTCTGGAGGTCACTCCACAGGTGCAGGACCTGTCCCCTCACGGCCCATCTGTGTCCATCTCCCCTGTCACCTCAACACTGGGACCCAGGTCTCCAGTTTTATGCCACTGCATCTAGCTGTAGGTGGAGCGGCCAGTGCCCACTGTCCTGTACCCCCACTTCTAGAAACCAGATGGGATAGAATGTTCCAGTTTTACCATTAGGTTATTAAGTATGAAATGTCCGATTTCTTTAAGTACTAAGTCTGACAGTTGATGTCTCTGCCATTTCACTTTGACACTTCTTGTTTTATGTTTATTGTGAAGGTACATGCTTATTCTTTCAAACGCACACTTTGGCTTGTGATTATCTTTCAAATTTTTTTTAGAACCATTTTTTTGTGAAACCATGGACAAGTCAAAAATTCGTGCTATTTTGGAAAATGAGTTCCATCGTGGAACCAATGCAGCGCAGACAGCTGGAAATAGCAACAAAGTGTCTGGGAAGGATGTGGCTAATGAATGCACATTACGTCGATGGTTTGCAAAGTTCCGTTCTGGTGATTTTAATCTTGAAAATGAGTCACATGGGCAACCTGACACCAAGGTAGATAATGATGGGCTGAAAGCTGTAGTGGAAGTGAATCCATTTCAGCCTATAAGTGAATTAGCAGCAAGGTTTGACGCTACTATTCCAACAATATTGGACCATTTGAAACAAATGGGCAAGGTAAAGAAGCTGGATAGATGGGTTCCACGTGAATTAAACGAGCATCAGAAGAGAGATTGTCTGGAAGCTTGCCTTTCTCTGCTGTCACCACATAAAGGTGAACCATTTCTACACCGTGTTGTTAACGTGTGATGAAAAATGGATTCTCTTTGACAATCGCAAGCATTTGGCACAACGGTTGGACAAAGATGAAGTGCTGAAACACAGTCTAAAACCAAATATTTATCAAAAAAAGCTAATGGTGTGTGTTTGGTGATCCAGCACTGGTATTATCCACTCAGCTTCTTGAAACCTAGTGAATCGATTACAGTGGGTGTCTACTGCAACCACCTGGATGAAATGATGAGGATGCTTGTGATTAAGCAGCCGAGATTAGTCATTAGAGACAGGCCAATCCTCTTGCAAGACAACGCTCGACCATGTGTCTCACAAACACTGCTCAAACTACAGCAGCTACGCTTGGAAACACTCTCATCCACCGTATTCACCAGACCTTGCACCAACTAACTACAACTTCTTCCAGGCTTTGGACCACTTCTTGCAAGGAAAAATACTCCATTCTCAACAACCTGTGGAAAACGCCTTTAATGATTTCCTCGCCACCCAATCTCTAGGCTTCTTCACTGCTGGCATAAACGAGCTACCGTTAAGATGGCAAAACTGCGTCGATAGTTTAGGTGCATACTTTGATTAATTGTTCTGCTTCTCATTTGAGATAGAATAAACTACACTTTTGAGTTGAAATCGGACATTTCATATTTAATGGCCTAAAAATATTTTTGAGACAGGGTCTAACTCTGCTCTGCAGGCTAGAGTGCCACGGCGCAGTCATAGCTCATTGCAGCCTCCAACTCCTGGGCTCAAGTGATCCTCTCGCCTCAGCCTCCTGAGTAGCTGGAACTACAAGCTCGAGACGCCATGCCAGGCTAATTTTTGGTTTTTGTAGAGATGAGGTCTCGATATGTTGCCCAGGCTAGTCTTAAACTCCTGGCCTCAAGCGATCCTCCTGCCTCAGCTTCCCAAAGTGCTGGGATTACAGGCATGAGCCACCACGCCCGGCCAGTTTTCTTGTATTTGAAAAGTACCAGAAATTGGGAGGATGGCCGAGAGGTTGGTCCTGGGAAGGTGCGGGGAGGGACTGACCTGGTTGCAGCCCCTCAGCCCCTGAGGCCAACGCTAAGGAAGGAACAAAGGAAGGAAGGAGCATCCTTTCGCAGGGCAGGGCAGTCTGTGAGCAGGATGGGGGCCCAGGCCTTGTCTTCATCTCCCTTGCTGTCCTGCAGACCCGTATCCTCCACTGCCCTAGCTCTGGGAAGGTGGGTGGGTCCTGGGCTCCCTCTTCAACCCTGCCCTAGCAAGAACCCTCCCATACCCCATCATGGAAAGCCAGACTGGGGTCACGGTTCAAAATCCAGGGCCACACTGCTGTCCCAGCCCAGAGCCCAATCAGTCCAGCCTCTCAAGTGGCTTCCCCTCGGAGGCTGGTCTTGCCTCCTCCAACCAGTTCCCTTCTGTCTAGGTCCTGCCAGCCCCGTGACCCCCTAGACCAGATCTCTACTCTCCCCCTCCTACCCATCCCCTCAGCCTGAACATTCCTGGAAACAGGCTCTCTTCTTGCTGTCCCCCTCCCCTGCCCAGTACCCTTCAGTGGTTCCCCACTGTCCTCTAGATGAAGACCTTGTTCTCCCAGTAGCCCACAAGGCCCCACCTCAAATCTCCCCCTCCCCTCCCAGGGCCACACTCATTGTCTCCCTCATCCTCCTGGAGAACACAGACATGCTGTGAGCAAGAACCCTCCGACCCCACCTTGTTCCATTCCATACCTCCTCCTCCCCCTCCCTCATCTTCTGAATCTACTTTGGAGTTGTCTGTCACCTCTTCATTGTAACTGCAGCCAAGACCCCAGGCATCCCTTGGGCAGGGTCCCCAGACCCCACCCCTCCCTCCCTGCCCTCTCACCTTCCACTTGCCCCCCCTCATTATCCTTAGAATCCCGGTCCCCCAGCACGTCCACTTCAGGCTCTGGGTCGAAGCCATCCAGGTGGACAAACTGGGGCATCAGCTCCACACCTGCTCCCAGCCACACAGCTGCCACATCACCTCGCAGTTGGACAGTTCTGGGCTCTGCGTCCCCTGCAGCTTCTCAAGGGGTGGGAGGGGCACGTGAGTGTCCTGAGAATCCACCTGCCTGCCCTGCTGCCTGGCCTCACATCCTGGGCTGCCACATCCTCCATGATGCCACAGCCACAGCACACGTGGCTCAGGCTGGGTGTCCACTCTGCCAGTACCCTAAGGCCCCCAAGGAGATGGTTGTCACTCAGCACCAGCTGTAGGGCGGGACAGGTCATCAGGGGACCCAGGGGCTCCAAGAATCTAGGTGGGGCAGGGCCAAGGGACCCATTTTACAGATGGAGAAGGTGAGGCTAGAATAGCCTGACTGAGCCCTGCCTCTAGCCAGGCCTAGCTCCACGTCAGGGGTGACTCTGATCATGCACCACCTTGGGAGCTGGGCACAGTTACCACAGATGAGAAAACCCTGGCAGCAGGCCCATGGGACACTCCCTGTTGCCACACACCCAGGGCCCCTGGACGCCATTTGAGATCTGGCTCTAGGCCCAGCCTCTCCCTCATCTCCATCTTCCTGTCCCCTGGGACTCCGAACCCCTCTGCAGGGAATCAGGGGCCCCCAGGAGTCCTCCTCCCCGTCAAGTTCTGGGCTGTGCTACTCCCTGGTCTGCCAGCACCTTTCCAAAGAGACGGAACAGCCCTCCCATGGGTGCATCGGGTCCACAGCCCCCACGCTGCCCTCCGGACCTCAATGAAACAACTCTGCCCCAAAGCCCAGGGAGCTGGGTCAGGACCACCCTGCCCACTCCAAAAGTACCTCCTACCTCACGCCCAACTGCTTCCCTGGGAAGCTTTACTGTGTCCCCTTCTGCGCTCCAGCAGCCGCTGCCCCCTCCCTCCCTCTGGCCAAGCTGTGATCCTGCAGAGGGTCCCCCTGCCCCCAACTCTGGGATAACCAAAAGCTGGGTCCTCTTAGGGCCCTGGCTTTGGCCAGCAGGAGGCCCCTAGGAGTGTCACACTGCGGGGATTGGAAGAGCGGAGGCGAGCGCAGTCCCGATCCAGGCGCGCACCCACGTCCGCGCACCCAGAGGGGGCGGTTGGCCAGAGCCCGGCAAAGTGTTCAGCACCAGCTGTGTCACCTGCGGGTGCCGGTTCGGTTACCCTCACCGAACTCCCACTCCCCAGCGGGAGCCATCTGTCGCCGTCCATCCACAGCCCGGCCGGACCCCTACTGGGAGCCGCCAAGAAGGCTCCAAATATACAAAGGGAATTGGGGGGACACGCCCCCTGGCGGCGGTGCCCAGAGCCTGCGCGGGACCCCGGTGCATGAGCGCTGGGTTGGACCCTCCAACCTGCGCATTCCGGCCTGGCGGTGTCCACACGGAGTGGCCTGCCCAGGAGCCTGGGGAGTCATCAGCTGTCATTCAGCCCTTTAGTTTGCCTTGATTGAGCGCCTACTGTATGCTCTTGGCTATTAATCCCTTGTTCTTTCATTCTTGCCCTCACTGACTATGGTCTTGGAGACCCAGAGAGGACCCAGACCTCATGTTCCCTGTCCTCGGGACTCCTGTTTGGAGGGGGACCCACATCTGGAAACTGTGACACAGGACGGAGCGCAGCAGGTGCAAGAAGGGCTCCTGCTGGGAAAGCCACGCCCTCCCTCAGTCTCAGGGGACCCTTTTCATTCAAATAAGCTCAAGAAAGCACATCTTTCATTCCCAAGAGCCACCCCTACCCTTGCTACTCCAGGTGTGGTCCACGGACTGGCAGCGTTTGGCATTATCTGGGACTTGACTCAGCTGAGTCAGAACCTGCACTGTAACAGCCACTCAGGGTGACTCCGGGGAACTGGTGCTTGTCAACTTAGCTGTGCACTAGAATCACCTGCCAGGATCTAAAAAACCCCCTTGCTCAGGCCACATCCCAGACTCATTAAGTCAGAATCTCCGGGAGGTTCTGTCTCTAAACTGCTTAGGAGACTCCAACGTGTGGCCAAATCGAGCATCGGGGTCTACACTGTCCTAATGGATGTTTTTTCCTTCACCTGCTGCCACTGAAGTGGTTACAAGTTCATTGCCTGCCACTCAAGAGGAAGCCATACACTGAGATGGCAGGGGTTACAGGGGTTGCAGCAGAGAGAGAGCTTAATGTCGCGGCCGAGGCTGGGCCCAGTGGCTCAGGCCTGTAATCCTAGCACTTTGGGAGGTTGAGGCGGGAGGATCACTTGAGGCGAGGAGTTCGAGACCAGCCTGAATAAGAGCAAGACCCCATCTCTACAAAAAATAGAAAAATTAGCCAGGCATGGTGGCACTTGCATATAGTCCCAGCTACTCGGAAGGCTGAGGCAGGAGGATCGCTTGAGCCCAGGAGTTTGAGGTTGCTGTGAGCTATGATGACACCACTGTACTCCAGCCCAGGTGGCGACAGAGTGAGACCCTGTCTCAAATAAAAAAAAAAAACCCACAGACACCATGCTAGGAAACAGAAGGAAGTTCTCAAATCCTTCTCCCCAAGAATTTGGGAGAAAGGGGTTTTTTTTGTTTGTTTTCTTGTGTTACTGTTGTTTTTGATTGGCTGCTGCCTTGGCCGGGTTCGGGGGTGGAGCCACAGGGGTGTAGAAATTGCCTTCTTGTGCTGAGTCAGTCCTGGGTGGGGGCAGCAAGACCAGCTGAGTTAGTTCCTTGGTGTGGGCCACTGGTCTCGGTGGGTCAGCGGATCCACTGGAATGCGGGGCCTGGAAGGTATCTCAAAAACTAGCCTTAGGTTTCACAGGGTGACATTATCTACGGGAGCAATGAAGAAAGTCAATCTTTGTCACTATTTGCTGTGTGACTCCTGAGTCGTAATCAGTTACAGCAAAGCAAGCCAGGGGACCATGGCTGGGTGCATATATATTTCTTTTGTTTCTTTTTTTTTTTGAGATAGAGTCTCACTCTGTCTCCCAGGCTAGAGTGAGTGCTGTGGCATCAGCCTAGCTCACAGCAACCTCAAACTCCTGGGCTCAAGCAATCATCCTGCCTCAGCCTCCCGAGTAGCTGGGACTACAGGCATGTGCCACCATGCCCGGCTAATTTTTTCTATATATTTTTTAGTTGTCCAGCTAATTTTTTTCTATTTTTTTAGTAGAGACGGGGGTCTCGCTCTTGCTTAGGCTGGTCTCGAACTGCTGACCTCGAGCAATCCTCCCGCCTGGGCGTCCCAGAGTGCTAGGATTGATTACAGGGGTGAGCCACTACACCCGGCCTATATATAGTTCTTGACTACGCCTATCCCTTTGCAGAGTTCAGGACCCTACCGCAGCTCCCACCTTGTGGCCCTTTATTAACTTTATAAAGGGTGATTCCAAGGTCACCTATCTCCTGGGGACTGAGCCCAAAGCCTGATGATGCCTTCACCGCCTCTTGGCCTGTCTGTCTTCTGGTTCCTTCTCTGTCCTCTACCTTCAACTTCAGGGAAACTGGCATGTCCTCAGACCCACTCCTTTCCCCAAAGACAAGGCATTTGACACCACCCATCCACCCACCCCAAATCCGCCATCCCAGCTGAGTCCTCTGCCCTGGGCGCCAGTCTGGTCCCCTCCCCATGGCCCATGAGACATCTGCCCCCGTAACAGGTAAGTCCCGCTCAGAGCTGGGAATCGGATTATGGGGAAGTGTTGAAATGAGGAAGGCAGATGGGGGCCTCGCCTGTCACACTGGCCCCCATGTCCCGGGTCCCCCAGCCTCTCCAGGAGCTGCCTACGCCCCAGAGCTGACCATACCAATTCCCCACTGAGATCTCCCCTCCTGTGGGCTTTCCAACCCACACTGAATTCCTGAGGTCACCAGGGTCTGGCACAGAGTCCTCCCAGGTCAGGACACAAACGTGGTGGCAGCAAGGCAGGGACGGCAAAGAGTCAATAAACCAGTGACCATGTTGGGAACGTGCTGACACCCATGCAGGCCTGGGGACAGTGGCAGGCAGGACAGGAACTCAAAGGGGACAGAAGTGACCTGGCAGGATCTAGGGACAGGCTGAGGCCATCCCCGCCTCCCTTCCTTCCTCCTCTGCCTTCCCCACCCCTCTCCCCGGCAGCCCCCACCCCGTGTGCTGGCCCGTGGAGCAGAAGCCACAGTCACTTCCTGAAGGCAGCAGCCCCAGCTCGGGTCCCAATCGCCCGGTGGCCCATCACCTGCCCGCAGCCATGGTGAGTCGGGGGAAGAGGCCCGTGCTGGGTGGGGACCAGGGGCGCAGCAGGTGGCATCGGAGGGCACATTCCACGAATGGGGCAGCAGAGACGGGCTGGGAAACAGGAGGGTCCACGGCAAGGCCTCGGAGGTCTGAAGCCGCCAGGGCACAGCTCCAGGACACTTCATGCTCCTGGGGCCCAGGCTGGGGATGTGACTGCAAGGGGGACAGGTGGGACTGCCTGAGACCACTCCTCTGCCCAGGTCAGCCTGAACAGCAGCCTGGCAACAGGCAGGCAGGGCGAGAGCACGGGGCTTCCTGCGGGGTGACAAAGTAGGTCATGTGCCCGCTGCACTCTCCCCCCGCTGGTCACCCGAGTTGTGACCTGATAACCCTGACTTGTATAGCCCTGTGGTCACCTGCGAGCACTTCCCTCAACAGCACCCCTGCTCCACGCTAGGGGCTTCGACAGAGGCCCCAGGCGGGAACTGCCGCTTTTCCGAGGTTCGCTCCTCATGCCTGGGCCCTTGGATGGGAAGAACAAGGCACAGACAGGGGACAAAGGCCATAGGTTTCTACTCTTCCCCTCCCCAACCTCTTCAACCCCAGGTGGAGCCAGGCCTGGGGGCCTGAGGCAGGGCCACCTCTGAGGGCGTTTGTAGGTCAGAGGGGGCCTGGCCTGTGTGTGCATCAGCCTGCGTCTGAGACTGACGGTGCACGGCCAGCCGTGAGGGGACTTGTTTGGTGACAGTGCCCACGCTTTGGGGCTGCTGGCTGGTCCTCGCAGGCACTGTTGACTGTGAGCGTCCCTGACCATCAGTCCGAGTCTTGGCGACAGTGCAAGAGAGACCCTGCACCCACATCTGCCTCCCAGTCTGTTTGCAAACATTTCTGTGTGTCTGTGACGCTCAGGCTGAGAACGTGGCTGTTTTGTGCTCTTGTGAATTATTTTATTTCAGCAAATATTTACTGAGCACCTGTTATGTGTCAGGCACTGGGAGAGCAGCGATGAATGACCCAAGTCTCTGCCCTGTAGGGGCTGAAGGACTATGGGGACTGGGTTTAGGGAGACAAAAAAGCCAAGAAAACCCAGTCAACGCTGGGCGTGGTGGTGGCTCACGCCTGTAATCCCAGCACCTTGGGAGGCCGAGGCGGGAGGCTCACTTGAGCCCAGGAGTTGGAGGCTGCCGTGAGCTGTGACCGTGCCACTGCATGGCCTGGGCGACAGAGCGAGGCCCTGTCTCTAAAAAAAAACCAAAACAAAAACACCCAGTGAAGACACATTAAAAAACAACGTGAGTAAAATAGTATGAGGCGTGGCGCAGGTAGGAAGAGGGAAATCATACAGGTTGGGGAGCATGGATTGTATGGAGAAGGGGGAATCCAAAAAGTAGGGTGGTCTCAGGACACCACTCTAATGAGGAAATGTTAGTGCAGGGACTTAGACGAGGTAGAGGAGCCCTGAGGGGTCCAGGGGAAGTGTCCCCAGCAGGTGAGGGGCCAGGCAGGGGCCCAGAGAAGGGAGAGAGGGTGCTCAAGTGTTCAGGGAGCAGCAAGGAGGAGGAGGAGGTGGCTGGGTCGGAGAGGCCTTAAGCTTGAAGGGTGGAGACATGAGGAAACCGCTGCCAGACTGACCGTGAGGAAGGACACAAAGACACTCAGGGCTCAACGGGCTTCTTCCTCCAGCTGCTGTGGGGGAGACTGACGGGAGATTGCGTGGGGGGCACACGGTGGACCAGGAAGGAGCCTGTTTCAGTCACCCAGGCCAGCGGGGGATGGTGCCTCCAGCCGGGCTGACAGTAGCAGGCAGTGAGAAGTGGGTGGATTCCGGATGTATTTTGAAATCAGCACAGAAGGGACTGGGGACATGACAGGGATGTGAAAGAATGAGGGGGTTGAGGATGCTCGGCAGGCATCGCCCACTGCGGAGAGGGGCGTCAGGGGCTCGGGTCCCGCTGCGGGGAGGCTGGGTGCAGATTAGGCAGCTAGAAGTCAAGAGGGTGTGGTTTCCAGGAGTAGAAGGAACAGGGTGGTGGTGGTGGTGGTGGGTTGTGTCTGAGGGACCCCAGGTCCCTGTCACTCCATGATGCTTCTTTTTTTTTTTTTGGAGACACAGTCTCGCTCTGTTGCCCGGGCTAGAGTGAGTGCCGTGGCGTCAGCCTAGCTCACAGGAACCTCAAACTCCTGGGCTCAAGCGATTCTTCTGCCTCAGCCTCTCCAGGACTGGGACTACAGACATGCACCACCAGGCCTGGCTAATTTTTTTTTCTATATATATTTTTAGTTGTCCAGATAATTCCTTTCTATTTTTTAGTAGAGACGGGGTCTCGCTCTTGCTCAGGCTGGTCTGGAACTCCTGACCTCGAGCAATCCACCCGCCTCGGCCTCCCAGAGTGCTAGGATTACAGGTGTGAGCCACCGCGCCCGGCCTCCGTGACGCATTAGAGCCCCTGCCTGACCGGCCCCCTTGTCCCCTAGGAGGGCCATCAGGACTTCCGGAGCCTCCAAGCAAAGTTCCAAACCTCTCAGGCCGAGCCCAGTGAACTCCCCAGAAAACCCCCGAAGCCTGACTTCAACAAGCTCAAGAAGTTTCCTCAACCTGAGCTAAGCGAGCAACCCAAGAAATCCCTGCATCCTGAGTTCGGTGCAGTGTCCTTGAAGCCTCCGCAGCCTGAGCTCGCTGACCTCCCCAAGAAGCCTTCCAAACCTGAGTTCAGTGAAGTCTCCAAGAAGTTCCCACAGTTCGAGGCCACTCAGTTTCCCAAGAAGCCCCCACAGCCCGAGTTTGCCGACCTCCCCAAGAAGCCCCCGCAGCCCGAGTTTGCCGACCTCCCCAGGAAGCCCCCACAGCCCGAGTTTGCCGACCTCCCCAGGAAGCCCCCGCAGCCCGAGTTTGCCGACCTCCCCAGGAAGCCCCCACAGCCCGAGTTTGCCGACCTCCCCAAGAAGCCCCCGCAGCCTGAGTTTGCCGACCTCCCCAGGAAGCCCCCGCAGCCCGAGTTTGCCGACCTCCCCAGGAAGCCCCCGCAGCCTGAGTTCAGTGAACTCTCCAAGAAGTTCCCAAAACTCGAGGCCACTCAGTTTTCCAGGAAGTCCCCGCAGCCTGAGGTTGATGAGGCCCCTCGGAAGGCCTTGCTGCCGGAGCCCAGCACACTTGTCCCCAAGCCCCTGCAGCCGGAGTTCAGCAAACCTGCCAAGCCCCCCTCAGAACCCAAATTCAGCGCATTCCCCAGGAAGTTCCCACAGCCTGAGTCCAGTGAGACCACCCTGAAGCCCTCGCAGCACGAGTTCAGTACCTTTCCCAAGAATCCCCCGCAGCCCCAGGTCGGAGGCCTCCCTAAGAAGTCCCTGCCGCAGCTGGAGTCCAGTGAAGTCCCTCAGATGCCCCCCTGGAAGCCTGAGCCCAGTGAGCCCCACCCCCACTCCCCGAAGCCTGACTTCAGTGAATTTCCCAAGAAGCCCCCACAGCCTGAGTTCCATGTGTACCCTAAGAAACCCCCGCAGCCCCAGGTCGGAGGCCTCCCTAAGAAGTCCCTGCCGCAGCTGGAGTCCAGTGAAGTCCCTCAGACGCCCCTCTCGAAGCCTGAGCCCAGTGAGCCCCACGCTCACTCCCCAAAGCCGGACTTTGGTGCCTTACCCAAAAAGGCCCCACAGCCTCTTCTGGGTGACCTCCCCCAGAAGCCCCTGCAGCCCGCGTTTGGAGACCTTACAAGGACGTCCTCGGAGCCTGAAGTCAGTGTGCTTCCTAAGAGGTCACGGCAGCCCGAATTCAAAGTGCCTTCCAAGAAGCCCCCTCAGCAGCCTGAGCTGGGCGGACTCCCCAGGACGTCCTCGGAGCCCGAGTTCAATTCTTTCCCCAGGAAGTTTCTGCAGCCGGAGCACCGAGGGCCACCCCGCAAGTTGTCACAGCCTGAGCCCAATGCTCTGCTCAAGAGGCACCAGCAGACCGAGCTCTTCGGTGACCTCCGTAGAAAGCCCCTGCTCCCTAGCTCGGTTTCGGAGAGCTCACTGCCCACTGCCGTTGCGGGCTCCAGCCACCGGCTTCTGTTCAGCCCTGGGTTTGGAGCCCCCGGCACACCTCGTTGGAGGTCAGGAGGCCTCAAACCCGGCCAACCACCCCGGAGGAGGCCTCTGCCCTCTGTCAGCAGCCTGGGACCCCCTCCAGCCAAGCCTCCGCTGCCCCCAGGCCCCTTAGACATCCAGCGCTTCTGGAGACCACCCAGGGCAGCCGCAGGTGGGTGAGGGCGGGCAGGTGGCACAGGCAGGAAGGGGGGTGCTGGGGGCTGTGGGCAGAGCGGTCTCCCTCCTGCACTCTCTCTCTGCAGATCTACGCAGGACCCGCTCTTCTGCGGGGATCCATTTCCAGGCCCGACAGCCCGAAGTGCCCCCACAGTGAGTGTGGGGAGTAGATGCGGATGGGTGCGAGCTGGGTGCAAGCTGCAGGGCTGGGTGAGGCCTCATCTCAGGTATCCCCTGCAGGGACCCGGATGAGATCTACGAGATGTACGACGACGTGGAGCCCACAGATGACTCTGGCCCCAGTCCCAGGGGCAGAGGTTTGTTGCTGGCCCAAACACTGGAGGCAGACAGGCATGGGCTGCGGGCAGGCGTGGCAGCTCTCACTCTGTCCAGGTTCCCAGGCGGCCCCGCCTTCAGGGCACTGTCTGCTCTGAGGTCCCAAAGGACCTTCTCATCTTTCTTCCAAGTGAGGTGGGGTGAAGGCTGAGTAGGCCTGTGCAGGGTTAACGCCTTGGTGAAAGCACAGGGTTTCCGTGCAAGCACTTTGTGTGCATGTCCCGAATCTCACCTCCCACCAAGGCAGCATCACCCCCATTTTACAGAGGTGCAAGTTTGAGGATCTGGGAAGCCCCAGCGCACACAGCGGGTACACAGAGCTCTGTCATTAGCATGCCACTGCTCTCGCCACCAGCCCGAGGTCCCGCTACAGAAACCCGGCTGCACTTGCTGCTCCTTCCTGGGCCCCTTCTGCTTCTCCTGAGGTCTCCCCAGGAGCTCCTTGCGACACCTCCCTGTTAGCACACAGCTTCCTGGCAGGGCCACTCGGGCTTCCGCTCCAGGGCAGGCTCTGTGGCCTGGGGTCTGGGGGCTGCTTTTGAGGATGCGGATGGCCAGGAGGGCAGCTGTCACGGGTGTAATACCAGCACTTTGGGCGGCCGAGGCAGGCAGATTGCTTGAGGCTGTAAATTCGAGACCAGCCTTAGCAAGAGCGAGACCCCATCTCTACAAAAAATAGAAAAATCTAGCCAGGCGTGGTGGCTCACGCCTGTAATCCTAGCTACTTGGGAGGCTGAGGCAGGTGTTCGAGGCTGCAGTGAGCTATGATGGCGCCATTGTACTCCAGCCTGGGTGACAGAGCAAGACTGACTCAAAAAGACAAAAAAAAAAAAGAGCCTGGACCACTCACAGCCAGCCTCGGGCCACTCCCAGCAGCCCTGCAGCCTTGCCCCACACTCCCGGGTTAGGAGCAGCTCCCCTCCAGAGGTTCTTGGACAGTGGGGGGGCTCCTCTGGAAGGGGGCAGGGCCCAGCCTCTCTCAGGAAGTGAACAGGCCCTGTGGGGAAGGCAGGGCTTGCTGAGAGTGGCCTGTTCCAGTCACGCTGCAGGTAAGTGCTCCTGGCTGTGCTGGGTCTGCAGGGGCCCTGACCTGCCAAAGCTAGGTTTGCTCCTAGCTGGGTGACAGAGAGGCACGAGCAGTTGGAGGGACTGTGGATGGCCTGGCTCGGCATCTGTCGGGGTGGACAGGTACGACCCAGGTACCCCTCCAGGTCATTCAGAGAGGGCAAGCTGGGGCCTCAGGTTCCAGATCCGTCACCCACCTGGGGTTCCTGGAAACCAAACCTCTGCCAGCAGGGCTCGTACCGGGAAGCTTGGTGGTTTGCCAGGTAGTGAAAGGGCACACGTGGGCCCTCACCCCGGGAGACCCCTTGATCTATAGTCTCACCATTGGTCACCAGCCCAAGAACCCCACCACGGAGGCTTTTAAAAAAAATGATTTTTAAAATTGACACACGATAACTGTACACATTTATGGGGCACTATTTGATGGCTTGATACATGTTTGTGTTGAAGTTATCCATCACCTCATGCATTTATCATCTTTTTGTGGAGAGAACATTCAAAAGCCTCTTTGAGCTGTTTTGTGATATGCAACATTAACCCTCATCACCCTGCTGTGCAACAGAACACCAGAACTTACTCCTACCAGTTGTACCTTTGTACCCACTGACCACTCTCTCCCCATCCTCCTGCCTCTGCCTCATTTTCCACCCAGGTCTCATGATAGCTCCAGAACCCAACCTGCTCTAAACAGCAGACGTGAAATGGACCTACAAATCAATCCTGCCTCCGCCACTTAGCCGCTGGGTGACCTTGGGCTGCCTCCTTGACCTCTCTCTGAGCCTTTATTTTCCTCACAGATGGGATGGGAATGACAGCATCACCTACTAGCGAGAAAAACGTTGCTCTGAGGGTCACAATTAGGCTAGCAGTTTCCACCATGCCTAACACACAGCAGGAATGAAGGAAACGGGTGGCAACCCACTAGAACTGATAACCCCCCAGAAAGGCCTGGGGAGGTGGGCAGGGTGGGGGCTGGGAGGGGACCTGACACAGGAAGGGCTCACTCAAGATCCAGCCACCAGGGTACAGGCTGAGCCCACGACGCTGCCTGCCCTGACTTCTTGTTCCCACCACCCCCAGGAGAAATGCCACTGACCCAGCAAGCCGCCAGGAGGCCGCCACAAGACCCGGCACCCAGGTGCCACGGGGCAGAGCGGGGAGGACAGGGTGGGGCGAAGCTCTGGGAGGACAGTGGAAGGAGCCCTGGGAAGAGAATGAGCACGCTTTGCTCACAGGCACCCCGATTCCTTGGGTTGGGGGGACCAGGAAGGAGAAGGCCTCCCAGCCACAGCAGGTGCCGCCCACGGACCCAAAGTTGCTGAAGCAGATCAGGAAGGCAGAGAAAGCCGAGAGAGAGTTCCGGAAGAAGTTCAAGGTGCTGATGCCAAGACAAGTCAAGCCAAGAGTCCTGGGAGGGCTGGGCCTCAGGCCCCGTGAATCCCGTCCTCAGAAAGAAGATGGGTGGGTGCCCAGGGGTGATGGCACGAGCAAAAGCTCTGACGTCTCACCCTCCAGTTTGAAGGGGAGATTGTGGTTCACACGAAGATGATGATCGACCCCAACGCCAAGACCCGGCGCGGGGGCGGCAAGCACCTGGGCATCCGGCGCGGGGAGATCTTGGAGGTGATTGAGTACACCAGCAAGGAGGAGATGCTGTGCCGGGACCCTAAGGGCAAGTGTGAGTGAGCCTGGCCCCGCAGACTGGGGTGGCCGCCCTGGTTCCCCGGGCGGAGAACCCACCCGAGCCTGCTCTCTCCACAGATGGCTACGTGCCCAGGACAGCCCTCCTGCCCCTGTGAGTGCCCTGGCCGTGGGGGGCTGGGGACGGGGGCCATGGGCCAGGGTGCCCGTGCTGACCCAACTGTGCTTTCTGCCAGGGAAACGGAGGTGTACGACGACGTTGGCTTCTGGGGTACGTGGGTGCTCCCGGAAGGCTGGAGGGGGCACGGTGATGACCTGGGGGGGGCTGCTCACTACCCTGCTTCTGGGGAAGGGGGTCCATGGGAGTCACCCTTCCTTGGCAGACCCTCTGGAGAGCCAAGCACTGCCCCGGGGACCGTGAAGCTGCAGATGTGGGCACCCAGGACAGCCGGCAGCCCAGCACCCAGGAGCCCCACATCCCGGTTTGGCAAAGTCACAGGGATGCCCAGGCTCCCGTATGGCCACATAAAACCCCTCTTTAAAGCAAGCCCTGCTTCCTGTCTCTTCTTGGCTCCTGATTGGCATGCACAGTGTAGCAAAGGCACAGGAAGCCACCTAGTCAAGCACTGGGAAGGGGGTGTGTCTGGCGGGGGGGCACCACCCCTATGGTCTCAGCCCTCAGGGATCAAGGTGGGACCATGGGTGATCAGACCCACCTGTCACCAGCAAGGGGGCAGGGAGGGAGCTGGGCAGGACGTGTGCCCACACCCTGCAACCCTCCACATGCAAGCAGGACAGCAGCAGCCGGGGTTCCACAAGGCTGCACACATCTGTCTGCCCTGGTGACCTAAGAGGGCACTTCACGGTGTGGAGAGGGGACAACAACCAATCCTGACAGAGCCTGGGTTATCAAATTCAGCCTGAACCTCTGACAGAGAGGAATATGCCCGGAAACTGCATACTGCTCAGTCTGTTTCGGCAAAGAAAAGCCCACCTGGAAATGAGCCTGACACAGGGCCTGTGCCCCACAGAAATGGCACAGGAGGGTGACAGGGTGGCTTTCCGGACAGCTCTAAACAGCCAAACACTCCATTATCAGCACTGGGGAATTAAAGACCACTCAGAAGGCAGTTTCCACAGAAGAGGTTTTTTTTCTTCTTTTTCATTTTTTTTTTTACCAGCAACGTGACCATACACAGACGAGTTTTCCAAGGTCCTCCCACCCCCAGGGCCCTCGGACAAGCAAGAACGGGGAGAGATCCCTGGTGGTCACTGCTCCGAGGGAAGCCGGGAGCCCCCGTGGCTACAGCTCCCCAAACCTCAGATGGTTGTCCCCAGAACACAAACACATGGGCACGCCCATTTCAGGAACTGGTATTTATTATCAAAGTCATATTTGATGTCAACAAGATGCCACAACTACAAAAAAAATTGCGCACATTGCAATCTCAATGCAAACAGTCAAATGGAACCCCAGTCATTAAAAAAGTAATTCAAATTACCCCAAAAAGCAACTGAATTTTTTAAACATCTTTATACATCCAGCCAACAAATTAAAATGGTTAACAAGAAAAAATACAAATTCAGAGGTCTGGTATCGATGTTTAAAAAAGGCAACTGCTTAAGCGTTTCTATCGATTCGCACGTCAATCTCCCGGCCACTCAGCTTCATGCCGTTCATCATCCGGCAGGCTCGCTCGGCCACCTCTGGAGACTCGAACTTCACCACTCCGCACCCCTTGGACTTCCCGTTCTCCATCTTGATGTCAGCGTACAGCACGTGGCCTGGCACAGAGAGGAAGAAAAGACCACAGTGATCAGGCAAACCCGGAGCTCAGCCTGTCTGGGCTCCACTCAGTCCAGAGCATCTGTTGGATTCTGGTTGACAAAGTCAAAAAGCAGAGAGGCCCCCACACCTGGAGTGTGAGTGCTCAGAACACAATGGCAGGAACCAGCGACTACGGGCCCTCAGCCACATTGTCATGCTCCTGCTAACAGGACAACAGCCTGAGTGCACCATGATAAACCTTCCTGGAGGCTTCAAATGTATGCTTTATGTTCCAGAAGGTTCAAAAAAGGAGCCACATAAAGCCAACTTCATGGGCAAATTTTACAGAGGCTTCATTTTCAATACGCCACCGCCCCAGTTACAAAGCCATCGCCAATCCAACTGACACCTCTGCGTTGCCCTGACATAAGCCCAGTGACAGTGAGCAAGCAGGCCACACTTATTCATTCGAGCACCTATTAGTGTCGGGATATGTGCCAGCACTGCAGAAGCAGGTCAGGTCTACAGGGTATGCACCCTAGAACCCAGGGTTCTAAGTGAGTGCCAAGGACACCACCATGCAAATGGAGCTGGAGGTCCACGATTCCAGCAGCACTAGCTCTGCCAAGGAGAGGACCAACATGGTGGTGGTGAGCTGGGGGGGGTCCTCTCAGGGAAGTTCTGAAAAAGCTTAAGTGGAAATTCACCAGAAGCTGGCACTAGAGCATTTTGGGGACTTGTAGCACTCGTGTTCTGCTCAGACAGAGGGACAGGAGGAAGACAGAGGAGGATGGGATCAAGCCTTCAAGGGCCTGGAGTTTGGACTTCCCTTGTAGGCACAGGGCCCCCCAGGCATCTCCGAAGCAGGAGGAGTGGCGTGATCCCATCTGACTGTTCGGAATATCTCACTAAAGTGTGGGAACTGAGGAGTTGGCCGTGCGTGACTCAACAGCTTGCCCAGAGAGAAGACCCAGGGAGAAACAGCAATGAGGGTGAAATCCGAGCCACTGCTGAAACAGGGACAGAGAACCCCAAGGCAACCACCACGAAGCATGCTCGGGCTTAATGTTGATGTAGCTGAAAAGAAGCCCGAGCCTCACCTCTACACAGTACTGCAGGTGCTCAGGGCCACCGAACTAGCTATGCTGGGGGAGAAAGCGACCCTGTTTGGGACATGGTTATTTAGCTTTGCCACCTAGAAGCCATGCACCTTTAGGAAGGTGACTGCCTGACATCTGTGAAATTGGGACAACACTGACTCCTTTCAAAAACTCCAAATAGGAAGACAAAAAGAAAGCTAAGGATGCAGTAAGAACACAGGTGGAAAAAAGCGTGCGACACATAACAGGACACTCAACAACATGCCGGAGTATCTGCACAGGCAGAAAACTGGCAAATCCCAGCGATCCTCCGGAGTCAATGGAGTGCTGTGAAGACCAGGGAGGAAGCTTCACTGCTCAACTCGGCAGTGTCACCAACAAGCCACAGCACACAAAAGCACCTAGCAAAAAAAAAAAAAAAAAAAAAAAAAGCACCTAGCAAAGCCCTTTCGACACACTTACCACATTCGTTGAATTTGTCCTTTAGCATCTTCCATGTGAAATCAAATGGGAGCTGGGGGGAAAAAGAAGACTGATGTACGATCCGACCAAATCCTACCACAGACCTCACAGCTGGCTCAGAGGCCACCGCAAGGATTTCTTACTCACAGAAGCTGGCTGCCCTGCAGACTCAGCAGGGAACAAAACAAGTCTATCTGGGACAAGACTGTGAGGCTCCACAGCCAGTTCACTCTTGGGACTCTGTCTGCGACGCTTTGGGCCTGTGCTGTGTGGCCCACAGAATCCCTCAACAGTGGCTAAAGGTGGCTGAGTTGGGACAGATAATTCAATTCCAGCCGCCTCTTTCTCTGAATCATCCTGCCAAGACTTAGTGGCTCTTCAAGCCACAGGATCACAAACTAGGGCCTTTTAGCTCACAGCGCTCTGTAGTCTAGCAAGTTGGAAAAGCCCAGGCTCTCCCAGAACCCAATGTTCTTGCCATACAAGTGCCTAAAACTCTCACACTCCCTCCTTGTCCCACCAGCACCAGCCTCTGGGGATGAGGTGTGCTATCCATGTTACCTGGTTCCCCATCGGGGACATCACCAATGACCTAGCCCTGCCATCATTCAGTCCCACCAGCCCTGCCTCCCTCCTTCCTTCATGCATAGCAACACCAAGAGACACTCACATTTCTCACAAATATCTGGCAGGCCTTCCTAGCCACCCCAGGAGCATGGCCTCCAGCTCCGCCAAAGGAACCTGCGAAGCTTCCTCCAAAGTTGCCACGCTCCATCTCGATGGCGCGGTCAAAGCTGGCACCGCCACCGCCACCCATGGCCAGGCCCATGCGCTCAATGCCAGCACCCAAGGCTGGGCCCATGGCAGGGCCCATGCGCTCGAGGCTGTTGGCGCCCATCCGCTCCAGGCCCATGCGCTCCAGACTGTTGGCGCCCATGCGCTCCAGGCCCATACGCTCCAGGTTGTTGGCGCCCATGCGCTCCAGGCCAGTGGCCATGCGATCCATCACAGGGCCCATGCGCTCCAGGCCAGCCCCCATGCCTGCGGGTACCATGCGCTCCATGCTCAGGCCCATGCGCTCGATGGCAGGGCCCATGCGCTCCACACCAGAGCCCATGCGCTCAATGGTTTGGCCCACGCGGTCGATGGGAGCGGCCATGCGCTCCAGGCCGAAGCCCATGCCGGCGCCCATGCGCTCCACGCCAGAGCCAATGCGCTCCATGGTCTGGCCCATGCGCTCGATGCTGGAGGCCATGTGGTCGAGGCCCAGTGGGCCCATGCGCTCAATGC
This sequence comes from Lemur catta, assembly GCF_020740605.2. Classification (NCBI taxonomy): domain Eukaryota; kingdom Metazoa; phylum Chordata; class Mammalia; order Primates; family Lemuridae; genus Lemur; species Lemur catta. The sequence goes on along the minus strand of NC_059128.1, from coordinate 112,314,153 downwards.
CAGAGCCCATGCGCTCCACAGAGCCCATGCGGTCCATGACCAGGCCCATGCGCTCAATCTCGGAGCCCACACGATCCATGCCATGGCCCAGGCCTGCGCCCATGCGCTCCATGCCAGCACCGCCAATGCGGTCAATGCCAGGGCCCATCCTCTCAATTCCGGGAACGCTGCCTCCACCTCCACCTGAAACAGGGACACAAAACACAAGGGGTGTCAGGGGCTGGTGCACGTGTGTGCACACAATGCCAGGCCTGGGCACTTCAGTTTACAAGCACAGATCGGGAATTAAGCCCCGCAATAATTTCCCACTAAGACACCCCTCAAATGTTGACAACTGTTAAAAGCCGCATAGTAAGTACACAGGGTCCTTATCGTTCTTCCTATGCTGCACAGTTGCAATTTCTGTAGTAACATTTAGAAAGAGCAAAATCCCACCTCTGTGTGGCTTCCCAGGTGCTACTATCTGTGACAAGCTCTGTGAGCCACACATGTCAAATCCTGAGACCTGAGGTTTCCCCTTCATTAGACATTGAGAAAAAAAGCTCTTGGGGAAGGTGTGGGAACCCCACACTCAGGAGGGCCGCCCAATGTAATGGACAGGAGTCACATGGAGATGATGCAAAGTCACTCACAACCTTTAACCTCCCCCAGCTGTCCCTGTAAGGTGCTCTGCTGGTGGCCAGTCTGGCTGCATTTCCTTAGCACTTCCAGGGCACAGACAAGTGACTAGACAGCCACATAATCAAGCAGAGAGAAAGAAAACAAACAGAAGCACCAAACCAGATGCTCTGTATACAAATGCACACAGCTGGCCACTTCCAGGAACCTCACTGTCAGGGACACCTATGTCTGATTTTGCTGGCTTTGGAAGGAAGACGTCAGTGGCACTGCAGAGTAGGCTTGGGAAGAGGCCCAGGGTCAGTCAGCAGTCCACAGGGACCCTTGGCTGTGGTGCTGGCAACTCCGGAGAGGGAGGGCCTGGTTCCCCTAGCAAGGCCACCACCCACCACTTTGCACACACTGAGCGCAAGGCCCCTCTCTCAAGCTTCACCACCATGGCCCCGCTGAGAATGGTGGTCCAGTCCAAAGCCAGCCCATTACTGACCAAGCAGCCTAGTCCAAGATGCAAATCCAACCGGTACTCTGACCAAGGCTGTGACCTCGACAAGTCACTCCACTTCTCCGTGCCTGGTTCCTTAGCTGAATAGCAGCATACTCAGTGGCAAAAAACAAGCCCAACTTTAAGAATATCTGACTTTCAGAACAGAAATGTCTCAGAAACTACCTAACTTCCTCTCATTTTAACAGGAAAAGGCAAGGGACCTAGCAAGGGTGGGCAGTTTGCCCAGTGGCCTCAGAAATGAGGCAACTCCCAATGCTAACAGCAGAGAATTAGGAAGCAGCGGAGCCGGTCTGGAGCTGTAGAACCAGCCCACCACAGCAGGGGAGATGCTAAGGAAATACCAAGATACTCAGAGCCTTGAGGAAAATTGGGCTAAAAAGCATATTTAGTTCTAAGTACCCATTAAACTGCATTAATGGAAGAATACAGACCAAAATGTTTACCAAGAATATAGGCCAAAATTCATCACTGGGCATCACTACTTTCTTCAAAAAATTTCTGAATTCTAATAATGAGTACACGTGTATATTTTAGTAAGTATTTGTCATCTATTACGTGTACTTTCACTCTTATAATCAAGTTTATATAAGGAAAAAAATATTTACTTTTAGGAATTTACAATTTTGGAGTATGGAAAACAAGAAAGTCTCCAAATCACAGGGGCATTATAATAACGACAATGGCTAACACACAGCACTTACGTAAGTGCGCACGTGCATTAGCTCACTTACTCTTCACAACAACCCAGAGGTAGGTATTATTACACCCCCATTTTACAGATTAGGATGAGAAACAGAGAGGTTCAGTGACTTGCCAAACGTCACACAGCTAGGAGAGGGAGAGATGGCCCCACCCTGGGAGTCTGTCAGAGCCCAAGCGTCTTACCACTACACTCTACTATCCCCAGCAGTAACAGCCTATTCTAGAAAACAAACATCAAACTAAGCGTTTCCTACCTCCTCCCTGCTTTGCAATGATCTCTCCTCTCTTCAGTGCATTACTTAGGATTTCTAAGGAAATCAGGAAGAAAAAAAAATTAGCCAAATTTCTCTATGGTAATAGAAATTTGCTCATTATAGATTCCAGAGTAGAAATACTACTAATAAAAAATATAAATAAAAATAGAAAAAGGGAAAGGGGAAGGGGTTGAGAAATATACATATACAGACAAGATCATTTTGCAGAAAACTAGAAGAGTCCTTGATGGGTCACAATGCTAGGATCCCATGTGGCTCCAGAGTCTGAGGCCCAGTTTGCGGGGTCACCTGTGAATGCGCCCAGCAGAGCTAGGAACTGTGTGCGTCCATGGACTGAACTCAGGCAGTGTGAGAACAGGGCTGTCGGCCCTTGCCCAGTGGCACAGTTTTCTAAGCTGGTCCAGACCCCTAGGACTGAGGGTTCCCATCTCACCTGAGCCAGGAACTAAGGCCCCTTTCTTTGGAACTTCCTGTTCAGAAGGCCGAAGCCCACATCCGCCCACCCAGAACCAATCAGCACCTCTCATTACCCTAAAGCAAATTAAATCTTCAGCTCCACTTACAGCCTCAATGGCGGAGCCAGTAAGCACCTGCACACAGCGCTGGGAATATCACGTAACTAATGAGCTGTGTGTGGAAATACTTCCGCAACCTGAGCACGCCAGCCCTGCCTGAAAAAGTGGGTATAACAGTGACTAACTGACAACGCTTTGGGAAAATAAATACCCTCAACACATATGTGCACGCGCGCGCACACGCACGCACACACACACGCACACACACACACACATCACAAACAGAAAGCATTGCTGCTCTCTTGCCCACAGCTCATCCAAACCTCTTTAAAGATTGTCAAATGTTATTAATGTTACCGTTTCTGGTCACTCTTTTGTTATGTAGAAGATACTCACTTGTACCCACCTTCTCTGGTCCTAGAGTACATGCTCAGCAACCTGGACACCGGCCACAAAGCACATTTTGTATTATAACCACAAATCAGCTGTTTCTTGTACTCCAACTAACTGCTAAGGAAGGAGGTGGGGAAGTACACTAAGAAACAGAGACTTCAGGGTGGATAGGGTGGCTCACGCCTATAATCCCAGCACTTTGGAAGGCTGAGGTGGGAGGACTGCTCAAGCCCAGGAGTTTGAGGCCAGCCTGGACTTTGTAGAGACCCCATCTCTACAAAAAAGTAAAAATAATTAGCCAGGGATGGCGGTGCATCCCTGTAGTCCCGGCTACTCTCAGGAGGCTGAGGCAGGAGGATGGCTTGAGCCCAGGAGTTCCAGGCTACACTGAACTATAATGAAGCCATCATACTCTAGGCCGGGCAACAGAGTGAGACCTTGTCTTAACAAAAAAAAACAGACCAAACTTCAGCCTGCTAGCAAGTACGGAGTTATTCTTCCATGACACTTGTGGTTCTGTTTGTTGTGCCCAAGCTTAGGCTGGCTCCCCTAAGATAATACTTAGATTAAATCATCCCCTGCAGGGGCTTTCAACCAGGCACTGATCTGAAGAGAAAGGCCAGATACTTCCCATGGGCATCACACGCCTCCCTGCACTGACTCCCAATGGGAACCTGTTCTGCCCCTGTTCCCTCCAACCTGTGCTCATTCCCTGCCCTAGGCAGACCCTTACCTTGAAGCCTCTGCACCCGATGGCATTAGCCACTCCACCTGCAGCACATCCACGGACTGTGCCAAGCCCACTTGGACCCTCAGCCCCTCCAGCTGCAAATGCATCTCTGGCACGGAGATCCTGCGCTCCTGCAGATCCAGTGCTTGAGAGCAGAGCATGTCAACTGCCATCTAGAGCACACGCTTCCTCACTAGGACACTTCGATGGACTGGCCTCTGGCGCTGTCCTGAGCCACTCTTGTGCGGTGTCCTCACTGCACCATGCCCTCCAAGATCAAAGACCACAGACCTATCTATATTTTTGAGAGACCAAGTGCAGCTGTTTGCATAAAGAAGTGCCAAGATCTACTGCCTTGATGTAAGAGAAGGGAGGCACCCCAGAAAGCAGCACCAGTGATTCATTTTCAGGTAAACAACCCAGAAAAAAAGAGATCAAGAACTGAATTTGAAATCCAACCCAGGCAACCTCCCTAAAAACCCAACTTCAATATTTTATTTGGTACAAAGACCATTTTATTCACTGAGGTCTGATCACACGTGGCAGCAGGGAATTCCAGGACAGGACTCCATCGTCCCAATCAGAAAGAGGGGGCAAAGCAGCAGGAGATAGCAAGCCCTGCAGATGTTTCTATTCAGGTCAGGACAGGACATTTCCTGTTGCCATACGAGGTAACCTCACAGGCAAGAAGCCCACATCAACCTCCTGGTGTGTGGCTCATGCACACCAGGCAGGACGAGGCCACCAGAGACAAGGTGCTGCAGAGTGGCAACAGCCTGAAGGCTCACAGCAAGGAAGAGTTCCTGTGGGAGGACAGTCACGTCATCTGTTCTTGCCATAGGCACCCACAAACTGGTATGTGCAGTCAAATGGTAATTTTAAAATATTTTCTTAAATACCCTACCATTCCCAAACATACAAAAATGAAGCCAGTCATGGCAGTAGGAGACTTTGACCAACCTAGTCACATAAAGATATGAACCCACTCCTGAAATTCTAAAGCTTTAGAACAATCTGGAATAACGCTATAGGCAGCCATAGCAAGCAAGATGAAAATAAAGTCAGTCTTCACTAATGGCCTAGTAAGACGAGAATCATTCGCATCTAACCATGGTCACCAAGAAAAGAGAAACAAGTCTCCACCAAACAACCAACAGCCCGCTCTGAGAAACAGATTCCAGTAGTGCCTGACCCTCAAAAAGGACACAAAGCAGACAGAAGGCCTAAAGACAACTTGAAGAATTAAGAATCTTGCCCCACTCATGAGCTGAAGGATGAATCCAAAGACAACCTTTGTAGGGCCTTCCTAAATTCTAAGAATGTAGCTAACAGAAACTAGATATAAACAGCTTAACACCCTCACACCCTGCCCCCAGGCATCTACGCAGGATGAGAAGCAGAGAAGGTGGACGGAGGGGGAGTGTCCATGCTCTTATAGCCTTTCAGAGAAACAACTTCAGAACGCACGAATGGCCAATCTCCTCACTTCACACAAACGACAGAGAATTAAACTGAGATTCTCAGAAACACTGAAACTCTAAATGGAGAAAGCCACGAAAAAGAAGTAACTGCTCTGCCATGTACCCAAAACTGTAAAAAGAATTTCTCTGCATTTCAGTAGGCCCAAATACCCAAGGCTTTCCAACGTGAGACAGCCTCGTCAGCCCAGACCTCTTTCAAAACCACCGAATCCATCCTGCTGACTCAACCACAATACCACAGCGCCCTGCAGAAGGGGACTCCTGCCCCACTTCTGAGGGCCTGAAAACCCTGCCAGGGCTAGAGAGCAAGCAGGGCTATGCAAATGCAGCAGTTTTCATTCCTACAGCATGCAAAAACCTTATGCCAATTTTTAAAAACAAGCCATTTGAAAAGACTAAAAGACAGATGGTGTTATTGACAGCAACAAAAAATTAAAGGACCAAAAGTTTTTATCTAGGTCTAGAAAAAATACACTTTTTAAAAGCCTAAGGAAAAACAGCAGACTTTGCCTAAGAAAGACCCCTGACATCAGGGTAATGTCAGGCAGCCTGGCAGCCTGTAGCCCAGGGGGAGGACCCCGCCCACATGGGGCCCATGGGGCCTTCTTACCCATTCCTCTGCCAGGGGGCTCTCCAAAGCTTCGAGACATTCCCATCTCGTTTCTGGCAAAGTCTCTCTCAAATCCTCCACCCATGCCACGCTCCATCTCTGTGGAAAAAAATATTACCCTAGGCCTTTCCAGGAATGCCATCACGTTTTAGACATTAAAAACAAAACTACAGACACGCAATAGCCACCACCACATCAGTGTGCCGAATTCTTCTACAGGAAGCCATTATTCATCCTTAATTCCTTAAAAAAGAAAGTCACCACAAGTGAACCCCTGAAAACAACCTACCTACCTTTAGTCCCTTAAAGACTAACTTACAACTTCGATCATAGCCACATGCTGGGCACGCCAGGCACTCACTGCTACAGTCATGCCAAGTGAGAGGCTGCAGAAGGGCCACAGCAGGCACCACCTACCGGGTACCCAACGCGCACCGTGCACCAAGGGCTTAGTTTGCATTATCGTGATGACTCCTCACAACCACCCCACACACCTGCTACCCTCCGCCACCACTGCCCCTTTCTGAAGAAACTGAGGCTCAAATGATTTAGTAACTTCACCAAGGTCACATGCATGGTAAGGGGAGAGGCAAAGGCTGGGACCCAAGTCTGATACAAAAGTCCATGCTCTGATACGAAGCACACCCAAATGGAGAAATGTGCCCACAGATAAAGATTCTCTACTGACAACTGAAGTGGTTTCATCTATACAATGAATGGGGTTTGGGTAACAATTTTGTCATTTTTTACAATGTCTTTTAAAAACAAAGCTCTTAGCTTCTGCAGGGAAAGGCCCACCATAGCTGCCACCCGCTTGAGAAAGCCTTTCGAGATTCCTGTTGCTGGCTACTTCTTGTTTGCAAATTATACCTCAGTAAAGCTGCAAAATTAGGCATTGCTGTGTCCCAATTAATTATAGGCTTCTAGTTCATGGGCTATAGTTTACTGGCCTGTGGTATAGACTGGGCAGTCCACTGTTTGGCTTGCCTCCAGAGATGCAACATTCTATAACTATCATTCATTTTGGATGGTAAAGTACCACCAGCTGTTCCCCATTATGTCAGGAATATCTCTTAAACTAACAAGGACTGGCAAGGGTGAGCTTCATATTCATAGTCTGAATCAACCCACGTGAACCCCGCAGGTTAACAGCATGTTATCTGCTGGAAATACACCTGACTCCTACTAGTCTGAGGGTGGCGGGCAGGGGGCACTCAGCTTAACAGAGCGGGCAAAAGAGAAATCCCAGAGTGGCAGCATAACGGAGCTCTGCTGCTCTCCTTTCATCGTAAGCTAAGCCCGTGAAGAAGGCACCGTCCCCACTCTTCACACAAGGCGGGCAAAGGCCTCGGAACCCTGTGCAAACTTCAATTCACTCACCTCACTCCCCTCAAGAAAAGACAGAATCAAATACTGCCTCAAACCAGTCTGGTATTTGACAATCTTTTGACTTTTATAACTATCCTATCAAGATTTGACCTACACTGATTGGCCCTAAGAATCTGACTTATCATCAGTCTAATGTTAACACCTGTGACCATAACAGATGCATTATAGTCACAAACTAAATACTAAATTAAATCCAAAATGTCCACCAATTCTTTTCCCAATGTGATTTAAACTTTCCTAAGGGCTCTAGAGCTCATTTCACCCAAATCTCAGAACACTGATCAAGTGTGAGAGGTCCAACAGCAGGACAAAGACGGGTGACTCCAAGTGTACCTAGGAACACAGCACAAGAACACACACCCATTTGTAACTCTTCTGTCACTGGGCTCATATCTGGACTACTGAATTACACCTGCCAGTTTATAAAGGACTTTGTCACGTGGTTCAGCACAGGTCCCAGGCCCTCCCACTCTGGTTTTCATTTACTTCTAAATTGCATCACTCCACTCCTCACAGCAACCATCCAAATTCCCTCTCCAATGACTAATCTGTTGAGTAACATTGTCTCAAGCCAGATTCCTCAAACTTACTTTTTGTTAAAATCCCATTCACACATGAGCTACCGGCAAGCCTGAACACACATGGATATACAGACCTCTGTCCCTTTGTTACTAATTGTGACGACCTTCCTACACGTTTTTACCAGAACAGGGAACCCATGAAGGCAACAAGCATCCTGCCCCCTACTCCCTGTGCTCCAGAAGAAGCTCATCACAAAATACCCTCCTTCAAGTTTGACAGTTAATGTCTATCCTTGTAAGCTTCCTGCTTGCTGTGTGCTATTGTCACATCATACCTTACCACAGACCAGCAAAGAAACATGTAAACCCAAATCCCAATTTCCCATTCCAGGAAAAGTTTCTATGTATAAAAGAAGCTGCTTTCTTGCAGGTGGGGGTCCAAAGAGTCAAACAACAGAGGATTTCAGAAGGAAAGACTTCTGATTTCTCTCGCACACTTTACAGCTCCACTGGTGCCCCAGGGGCAAGCGCTGTGCTGGAGGCAATTCTAAAAGGCAGGATCTCCCACAAGAGGAAGAGGCAGGCTCTGGAGCCAAACAACCTGAGTTCACATCCAGGCACCTCCAGTTACTAGACACGTGACCTTAGACAAGTCACTCTCTGTGCCTCAGTTTCCAAAGAAATGGGGATAACAGTACCTACATGTTATGTGGTTCTCACAAGGACTGAAAACACACACTGTTATTATAATATTATCATAATACTTCTGTTAAGAGGTGGGGAGGGCTATAGGATTTGAACAGCAAACCAGAATTTATGAAAATTTATATAAATGCTAAATCAAAGGAGTCTGTAGTTTTTTTTTTTTTTTTTTTTGTTTTTTTTTTTTTTTGAGACAGAGTCTCACTCTGTTGCCCGGGCTAGAGGGCCGTGGCGTCAGCCTAGCTCACAGCAACCTCAAATTCCTGGGCTCAAGTAATCCTTCTGCCTCAGCCTCCCGAGTAGCTGGGACCACAGGCATGAGCCACCACGCCCGGCTAATTTTTTCTATGTATTTTTAGTTGCCCAGATAATTTCTATTTTGTTTTTAGTAGAGATGGGGTCTCGCTCTTGCTCAGGCTGGTCTCGAACTCCTGAACTCCAACGATCCACCCGCCTCAGCCTCCCACAGTGCTAGGATTACAGGCGTGAGCCACCGCGCCCGGCAGAGTCTGTGGTTTTTATTAATGCCTCTGCCTACAACTTGTAGCCAGGGCAGATGATTAAGAACTACCCATTCCAGCACTCCTAGGGAAACATAAACCTGATCAAAATCACCAAAGAATCCCTTTTACTTGGAGACCATTTTAAAGTGTGCAAAACATAACCACAGACGTGCACATGCTTTTTTGTGCTGGAGGTAAGAAAGATTTAAAACTTTACTGGACAAATACTGGGGAAATTTGGAACATAGGACATTTCAAGAGTTTAGTGACTAAGTGAATTAAGTCTATTATTAAGTCTAGCTTTTGAAATATGTAAGGCAATTCATAGACATTTGACTGAGTAGAAAAGTGGAAGTGAGAAATCATTTATTAAAAGTGGGCCTGCAGCTCAGAAGTCACCTGAGAGTCAACAGCCAGCAAAGGGTAGGTGAAGGTTGGAAGAAAACAATTCTTACCATTTATTCTGCCCATGTTCATCCCAGATCCAAATCGACCCATGTTTTCCATACCGCCACCAAACGGTCCCTCCATGCCTGCAAGAGAGGTCTGCATTTCAGCACCATCACAAGACAGTTTAGACTGACAGGGAAAGAAAAAAGTTTTCACATGTTCCAACTAGGGCATTTTCTGCCAAGAACTTTCTTATCAAGGGCTTTTGAAAAACAAAAAATGCTGGGGCCCTTGTTTAAACATCACATCTTCAAAAAACTGACCTGATCCAACCCCCTCAATGAATAGACAAGCAAAAAGAGGACCAGAGAGATGGAGCAATTGCCCAAGGTCACAGAGCTAGTTAGTGAGAAAGCCAGAACCAAAAGCCAAGACACCCACCAGAAGTGATGCACAGGTAAGAAAAGTAATTTGTAGACTCAAACTTTTAAGAAACCAAAGTGACAATTTCATGCAGGGCTTAAAAGACAAGAAAGAAAAGAGGAAAGAGAGAAAACTACACCTAAAAGTGGTAACATTTGTACTTCATTTTAAATTTCTTACCTCCCATTTTATTTATTCCAAATCCTATGCCTTCCATTCCCATTCCTTAAAAAGAAAAAGTCAGTGCAAACTAAAATTACGTCAAAGCAGTCAGTAACGTTTGAACTTAGAAAGCATAAGAAATTCCAAACCAGGAAATGAACAACAAAAAAAATCCCTGATGATGAATACATTTTAACTGTCAAGAAAAGGCCCTACCATTTCAACTATCAAAAGATCACATTCCAAGAAAGCTAATTAAGCTGTTAACAAAATAATCATTGTGTGGCTTGAAATTCCGTAGGGTCTGCATAGTTTTTTATTCAATGGCCAAGTCAGACGGTGTTAAACATGAAATACAATTATCAGACAGACTATGGAACATTCACTTGAAAGATTATTTTAGGGAACAGAAATGGATTTTTAAAAGTCTGTTAAAAATAAAATCCTCAAAATAAAAGGCAGTTCCTAAAAACACTGAGGCTTCCTCCCCCACCACTAGCCTTTCTTTCTTGGCGGCAGACACAGGTGTGTATGAGGTCAGGGTTCAGACTGGTGGAGCCATTTAAGGTTGTGGCCCAGGGCTTTGAGGTCAGCCAGATTTGACTCTGGAAGAAAAACTAGGGACATGCAAAACTGTCAGTGGTAATAGATAGGGGCATCCACACTGTAATTTCAAAGGATTCCAAGAAAGGCCTAAGTCTGAGATCATAAAAATGAAATAGTCCTTAATAACATAGAAATACCTCATTACATTGAACTGAAAATGCTAAACAGCAAAATTTAAGTTCATTCTAAATGTTAAACCTTTCATTCTTTAGCTATTCCTTGTCTTCTTAAACAAAGACAACACTGTCCACAGTTTTCCCCATGACAGCTGTGTTGTCACACACTGAGGCTCTCCCCACCCCTCTGCATCTATCGATGCCCCACCTCTAGAGGAAGCTGTGCCAACACCAGGTGAGAGCCCAAGAGGGTCTGGACAATGTACTTAGCGTACTATGGCAGTGCTGTGGTCCCATGGTCAGGAGACCTGCAGTCTCCATCATTAACTGACAGTGTGACCTTGAGCAAGACCAACTCTCTGGCTTGCCTCCTAAGTGGCATGACTATCTCAGCTCAGGTGGCTCTTGTAAGGATAAAATGAAAAGGTATAACAGCTTTTTTAAAAAAGGGACTCAACTCCATAAAAATACCTTTGTCAAGATGAAGCCGAGATGAATGAGAGAATTTTGTCCCAATTGAATCTTTATTCCATTTCAACTACTCAAGGTCCAATTATCCCAATAATTAACTTTTAATAACTTTAACTTCCCCAGAAACCCCCAAGCAAGGCGCACTGTAATTCTCACCTGCAGGCCCTAGGTTTCCCATTCCAATGCCTTTATTCAGGTGATTGGCATCAATAGGCTGCCCTCCTGGCCCTAACCCCATGCCAATGCCAGCAAGGCCGTCTGGAAGGAAAAGAGAGAGTCAGCAGTGTAGATTCCCTTAACCCACAGATACCCAGCCCACCCTCAGCTCCAAACCTCACAAATGCAAACAGGGACACAAGAATACAGACTGGACTCTGGAAACAGCCAACAAGGCCTGACACTGGCAATACTCTGGATACTAGGCTTAAACCAAGATCAGGTGAGACTTAAAAAATGAAAAATGGGCACAGCGGCTCACTGTCTATAATCTCAGCACTTTGGGAGGCTGAGGTGGGAGGATGGCTTGAGGCCAGGAGTTCAAGACCAGCCTGGGCAACAGTGAGACTCTGCCTCTACGAAACACTAAAAATATTAACCAGGTGCCTGCCTGTTGTCCCAGTTACTTGGTAGGCTGAGCCAGGAGGATCACTTGAGCCTGGCAGTCTGAATTTGCAGTAAGCTGTGATGATGCCACTGCACTCTAGCCTTTAAGACAGAGTGAGAGTCTGTCTCAAAAAAAAAAAAAAAAAACCCAGAAAGAGAAACTCCGAAGGATACATCTCAGAGAAAAATGAATTTAAAAAATGTAAAATGGAAGCCAGACACAGTGCCTCATGCCTATAATCCCAGCACGGTGGTAGGATCCCTTGAGCTCAGGAGTTTGAGACCAGCCTGATCAAGAGCGAGACCCCATCTCTACTAACGATAGAAAAATTAGCTGGGCGTGGTGGCTGCACCTGTAGTCCCAGATACTCAGGAGGCTGAGGCAGGAGGATCCCCTTGAGCCCAGGACTTTGAGGTTGCAGTGAGCTATGATGCCACTGCACTCTACCAAGGGCAACAGAGTAAGAGTCTGTCTCAAAAAAAAAAAAAAAAAGACACAAAATTCATTTTAAAAAAACCTGCCACCAGTTCCCAGGTATTTAATCAGATTAACATCCCCTTTTTTAACTGCATAGCAACAGCATCAAGAGATTACCAAGGTTACTTAATTCCCCAAAAGCACTGAAGGCTTTGAAGTCAACACTGAAATGTGCTAGGAGACCAAGACCCAAGGATAATGGGCTCCCTGGGGCCAGTGAGCATCTCCTCCTCCCTGGGGACCCAGAGTGCTGCTCCTCCTCTAGCACAGGAGTCAACAAGAGCCATGGCCCTGGTCCTGGGTGATCACTGCTCAAGTAACCACACTAAAAATTTACTTGGGAAATGGGTATGTTATAACCAGGAAACATGGCCCTTCTCTAAATAATAGTACCTTTCAATCGATAAGCCTTCTCCCACTCTTAAAGCCACCGACTTCCCCGTCAAGATCCGCCTCTATTATGCTGCCATATCCTAAACTGCAAAGGACTCCAGAGTCAATATTCTGGTTCAGGCTCCTGTTGAACTCGATCTGTCAGTGGGGTCCTTGGCTTCAGCTGCTGCCCCAAACCAGAGGCCCTCACTGGCCTCCCAGAGCCCCCAGCAGAGCACACACAGGCCCCCTCACCCATCTTCCTTCTCCAGGCTGGCCTTGCCTGCACCCTCACACCCACTGCTGTCTATGCTCAGGCTGCACCTTCCAGCCTCCTGCTCATCTAGAACTTCACATTAGCACAAGTCACTTCCACCATGGAGCAAACAATCAACTAGCCTTCCCTGTCACCAGACAGATTTTCACATGGATATTGCAAATAGCCAAGCTTTTTTCTCTCCCCTCATAAAAATTATTTGACTGATACACTTCAGATACCATAAAATCCACCCAAAGTATACAATTCAGCAGTTTTTAATATATTCAGAGCTATGCAACCATCACTACCATCTAATTCCAGATCTATTTTCTGCCTTTATGAATTTGCCTATTCTGAGCTTGTCCTATAATGGAATCACGGTTCACCCATGTGGCAGCATGTGTACTTCATGCTGTTATGAACATGTGTACAAATTCCTATGCACATGTACCGTTTGAATTGCTTGGCAACACAGTAATAACCAACCTTTTAAAACCATTCCCTTTGCAGTTTCTGATTCTTCCTTCCCTAGAACACTTTCAAAATGCTTAATTACATTTTCTACATCTTGCCTCACCACGAGGTAGCCTAACAATCCTTCTATTGTGAATCTCTGCCCATTTCTCATCCTGGAAAGTCTATAGCAAAGAACTGGCCAAGAGGACTGCAGGCCAACCCAGTACAAGTTCAAGTGAAATTGTACTAAAGTTTTCTGTAGTATAACTGAAATCCAAAATCTCAGCCATAATCACCGAAACACTTACGGGGAAGTTGTTGTGGACGCTCAGGAGGGAAAAAATCTCCCTTTGGTAAGGCCCTCTCATCCTGAAAGAGAAAGAAAATGGAGCAAATCTCAGCACCCAATGCAGCACTGTTTGTAATAGCAAAGGGTGGAAATGACCCCCACCAACAAAGTCCTGTTAAATCAATTATGGTACATTTGTGCCAAGGAATAACACACAAGGTGAAAAGGCATTTGGGAGCGTGCTTGCTACCTTCTGTGGCAAGGGGTGGGATAAGACTACACATGCACATTATCATGGGACACAGTAGGGACCTGAGCAAGAAGTATGAGCGGGACTCTCCCACTATCTTTTCATGCTTTTTGACTTCGGAGTCACATGAATCCATTTATCTATTCAAAGCACTGAACTGAATATTTCAAGTAATTAAAAAACTGCTTTATGGTTCCTTTTATCTTCTTCCTGAATTTGAGTCCCAACTAGACTGCCCTCAGCAGGTTCCAGTCATGATTGTATTAACTATTAATCTTTGGCACGGCTACAGCAGGGCTTATGTTTACTAAGACTGAACGCTTCAATAGACCTTTAAAAGCTGTCTAAATGGAAGACTTAATTATGTTCAATTCAATGCTAACTAACGTTATATCGTAATACTCTAAAAACTGGAAACTCACGTATATAACCACTCTTTGAAACGGATCACCTGCTCGAGGATACTCAACTGACTTCCTGAACACGCCACTAACAGCCAACTGTGCAAAGAGAAAAATATCTAAAGAAGCCAAGAGCTGTGTGTGCAAAAGGTTGTTTCTGTCACAGATTTGCTCGATGTACCGCACCCTATTTAACTTAGACTGGTCCATAAATATTGGATGTAGCCATGTGTGCACTCTTAAGAATTCCAAGTTTTTGTTAGACTTATTTGGGTGTATTATGGGGAAAGAGATCTTAATGACTTACCATTTTGACGTGCATTGGTCTATCAAATAGCAGTTGGCCATTGAACATAGCTGAAAGTACAATTAAGGCTATTTCTTGCAATTCTAAAAACATACACAATAAGAAAGAAACACAAAAATAAAAAAAGAAAGAAAGAAAGAAAAATACTCCAACTGCTACCAGCCCAAGTGATGACTGTATGAGCAATTTCATTGTTTCATCATACTTTCAAGTTATCTGCCTCTACAGTAAGCATAAAAGCAGTAACTTTTCACCAACCCAGCCTCTTGAACAGTGGCATTGCAGTCTTCTGTATGTGGCCAATGGGCCAAGTGTCCTACCGTTCTCTGAAGGACATTTTCTGGGTAAGAGACTCAGTGGCAGTCTTGCCTTAGTTGAATGACTGTGTTCGTTCATGTGTGGTACTTTCCATGTGATTAAAAAAGATGTAACTCCAGGGTAAGCCTAAGGCCAGGAGGAAGTGCCTCTTCCAAAAATGATGTCTACTCACAGAGAGGACCCTGTAAGGACTTACTGTGTACGAAATAACAGGCCAGGTGCATGGCTCACACCTGTAATCCCAGTGCTTTGGGAGGCTGAGGTGGGAGGATCGCTTGAGGCCAGAAGTTTAAGAACAGCCCTGAGCAACTTAGCAAGACCCCATCTTTACAAAAAATGTAAAAATTAGCCAAGTGTAATGATGTGCACTTGTAGTCCCAGCTACTCAGAAGGCTGAGGCAAGAGGATCCCTGGAGCCCAGGAGTTTGAGGATGCAGTGAGCTATGATGATGCCACTGCACTCCAGCCTGGGTGACAGAGTGAGACTGCCTCTAAGTAGAAGGAAAGGGAAAGGGAAAGGGAAGACAGACAGAAGGAGCAACTCAATTTCTCTCTAGTGGTGCATTTTTTGGAGTTCCCCCCTTTGAACTCAGACTCCTCTGAAAACAGTGGAAAAGATCACTTGGCAGGTGCTTCTATCCACACTGTATGGAATCAATTCTACCCCAGAGAACTTTCAAATTTCACAGTAATGCATTCCCTCTAGTCACACAAAAAACATCAATACATAAAGTTACCTCTTCCTCACACAATCCTGTATTACTAAAACAGCAATTTAGGTCAGACTGTTCCCCATGAGTTGAATCCCTGCAAAAGGATACATATAGCTTGCACAGCTTCAATGGACTGTTCAAAAGTAACAGTGCCTATTCCACGACTTTTTCCATCTTTATCCTCAAGAATGTCTGCCCGGACCACCACACCAGCCATACTAAATACTTCCTTCAGTTTCTTCCAGCCAACTTTATAATCCAGCTAATTGAGAGAGAAGTAAAAACCTCAGTGTAAACATCTTTTAAAAAACTTATAACATTTTTACTACACAAATGAGACATGCTTTGGTTGGAAACAAGCATTAGGAAATAATGTAACAAAAACTAATCAGCTGCAGAATTTTTCAAATTGGATCATAAAGCCTGGCCTTAACTGTGCTATTTACTGTCTCTTTTCTCAGAAGGAACAAGCTTAAGTCACCTCAAACATTTCAAATTAATAGTTATTTTCTGAACATTAAAAAAAAATTGTTCCCCTGCTAAATAAGGTTTACCTTTGCACCCCCCTTCCCCTTTCTTCTAGAAATATTTCCCTCTGCAAATGGTGAAGGCATCACCATTACCCCAGACACAAGAGAAGGAAAGTGTCAGGGCATGCCTCTGCTAATACACTTTTACCTGGCACCTGAAGCACAAAACAAATCCACAGAGAATGCAGATCCCGTTACCGCTTTTGTAAACACCTGCAAACCTCAGTAAACGCAGCCCAATGGGACCACGTTCAAGTTTTGACTCAGGAATGCAGTGGTCTTTCATGAACAAAGCCAACCCCAAGGCTGATTTTTAAATCAAGAAGACAACATAACAAACATTAAATTTTTCCTTGCAAATGTTGGAATTACTTTTATAATATTGACAAGGTCGCTTCATAAAGTTCTGATTTTCTACTTTAGATAATGGTTCCATTTACTTACATTTGCTACAAATACTGTGCTTCCAAGTCTTCCAGCCTGTAATGCATGGATAATCTCATTTGGGATGTTAGGGTTATTTAGGATACTGGGTGGGATATTAATCATTCCTGGGCCACCTGGTCCCATACCCATCCCACCAGTCGTAGCCATCACCTTTTGCATTGCTCTCCTGGCATGTTCACCATCAGGATCCTAAAACAAGCATAAAAGCGTTACATTTAACCGACCCAGTGACAACTAAAACCATGCCTGCACAATACATGATATTCTCAAAACTGGAGATTAAAATGTTGTTTGGAAGCAGCTCTCAAATCTATTAACAAGACAGTCAAATGAACTAAACCACCAGCCTAGGAAGAGTCCAGCTAAAGGAACAAGAAAGGGAGAAAGGGCATGAAATCTGGTCCTGAAACCACAGCTCTCAATTGAACTAAGTAAAAAAGAAAAGGGAGAAGGGGAGGGTGACATGATTATTAATTCAATGGGGTTTTGTAATTTCTGCAAACCCCATTAATGATTTTTCCAACAGTTTAAAACAGTTCTAGATCACCCAGATACCCCCATCCTCCAAGTCCTTCAGGTGTTTGACTCCTATGTATAAAGTCTGGACAGTGTGACAACATCTGGGCAGGTCTGTGAAGCTCTGGTATTGACTCTTCTTGAACTTTGTCCTGTCATTTACCACCATCAGCACTAAAAGAGACACCATGGACACGTAAGACACCTTAAACCCTACCACACTCTCCTTTCTGACCTTTGAAAATACTGATCTTCCTCGCCAAAAGGAGGTAAGAAGTCAAGAAGGGATTTAATCAATGTAATCAACAACAACAAAACCCTCTTGCTCCGGGAAGAGAAGGAAAGATATTTGATTTGGATCGGACAGGAAAGAGAATTTGAGTAATGACAAACTCACCTTAAAAAAAGAAAAAAGGTGGGCCAAGAATAGGGTTCAGACCGGGTAAAACTGTAGGTGCAAAGTCCTTTAATTGCACAAACCCAATTAAAAAAACCATGGGATCAGTTTGAGTGTCCCCAAGACAACAAAGCCTCAGACAAATCACAGAGGACAGTCAGCAGTCACCCTGCTCAGTCTCCACTCCAAAGTTCTTGCAGGAGTGGCTGCTGAAGGCTGTGACCAGCCCTGCTCATTAGGAACAGGGCGGGCTGCTCTGCACAGTGCAGTCAAGGACCATTACTGTCTTTCCCTAACTCTCAACAACCACACATGGTACCCACAGCGTTAATCGAGAGCTTACTTCTTTGACTTTCAGTGGTCTTCCACTCAGACTATGCTTGTTTAGGACTTCTGCGGCTTTTTTCATGCTCTCTTCCATCTTGAATTCAACAACGCTATAAAGAGTCAAAAGGAAATGAGTGAAACCAGTCCTACAAGTTGGAAGGTTCAAATGCCAGTAAGTAACTAGACAATACTTACGCACATCCCTTTGAGAGAAGCCACAGACCAGTCAGAAGAGCAAAGAAAGAGGAAAAAGAAAAGAAAAAAAAAAAAACCAGTAAATATCAATGACAGTTATAAACCAATTATGATTTATGTAACAAAGTTAGTTTGTTTTAAATTAACCCTTATATGGGGAAGCTGACAGAAGCACCTCGCCTAGCCTTCCTTATTAAAGCTGGGCTCCTTAATATCCCTTTTTTCCCTACACATTACCAGCATTGCACTGTGGTTGCTGAAGTTATAATAAGCAGACCTAAATTCAGGTTCTCCAAGAAATCACACAAACTTTAGATCTGCTTCCCTCTGTACTCAATCAATTCCTTAGCATACTTCTCCTAAATCCATCCCTTCCATAAATTAAGCTCATCCTGTTGATTATTCTAAGCCATTCTATTGCACGACAGAAAATAGTTTATGTTCTCTTTAAACTAGGTCAATTTTGAACGGTCAGGTTTTTAGTATTTGGTTTACAATTTACTGGCACAAAGGCAACTTTTCAGAATCTTTGGTTCACACAACTTTCAAATTCAGCAAACAACCAAGAGTAACATTTTCTAGACAAGAACACACGTTTTACATTAAATTATACCACCGCTAAAATTCCATGCATAATTCACACACAGCCAATTCCTCTGTTAACAAAGAGACAATGCTGCTGTTGGTCCCCAGTTATCCAAATTGGGCATCCAAACAGAATACCAAAAAGCTCTTTGGCCAGCCATTTGGAAAAGCGGGACTCCCATTTGCAAATCCCCTCCCACCCCACTCGAATGTTTGGCGAAATCAAACATAGCTACTGTAACATGAGCACTCACTGCCTTCCTGATTTCATTCGATTCCACGCCACCATACAGTTACATTTTTCATGTAGTAAATCCACAGAAGAAATTCTCTCAGACACTTACCCTTGACTTTCCTTCAGCGTCCATTAAGAGCTCCACGTATGTTACCTCACCAACTACAAATCAGTTTCCAGACGACACATAAACCAAGGGAGAAAAGCCAAGAAAACAATGGGAATTTAGAACAATCATCAGCAACCTTGTATGGAGCCTCTGCCTTATAAGAAAGCCCAGAAACACTCCATATTCTCTAAACCACCACACTAGGCATTACAGGTGTGCAGTAAAAGTAGGCGAAACACGTTAACAATATGTCCTTGATTTTCCTCCCACCACAAACAAGCTATTTCCACAGATTTCCATATCAATTTCCGTCTAGAAGACTCATTCATGACTAGAGGCAATCCAAATCTACAGGAAAGAAGTCTACAGGATTCACTTTTTTGGGGAAGGGAGGAAAACAGTTTTACACATACACTCTTGCTAGTCAAAGTAGCTACAGAGCACACAGGCTGTAAAGCCACTGCACTCAGCTCACATGCTATAAATACAAGAAAGCCTCTGTGTGTACATATAAGCTCAAAGGCACATACACACGGCCACAGGGCCAACTTTACGAGTGTGCAACCTGTGCAATCGCACAGAGCCCCATGCTTAGGAGGGCCCCAAGCTTGGTTTTAACACTGTTATTGTCGTAGTAAAATATCTTAAGTTTTAACAAGAGGCCCCCTGTTTTCATTTTGCACTGAGCCCCACAAATTCTGTAACTGGTCCTGCACACAGCACTGGGCTCCACGAATGTTAGAAGCAGAATGTTTGAATATAAGATCACAAAACCAGAGCAGCATCTGGATTCTCTTCAGTGAATTAAGCCAGGCTTTATTCTTGCTGCTTTCCAAACCTCCCCATAAAAGGACACAAATTCAAATTTAGGGCTCAGTTTTTGCATCTAAACAGTTAAACAGACTCACATGATTCTAACCTACACAAAGGGGGAAAAAAACAAAGCATTTCAAAAGTTTTTGCAGATTTTCCTCAAGGTTTGGATTGCCAATTCATGACCACCATGACCAGATGTTAGAATCCATCAAGACAACCACCAAAATGGCTGCTGAACTTGAAGATGGCACACACACAAAGCAGAAATGTAAAGCTTTGACTTGGAGGAAACTATCTCTAAGCAGGCTCAACACAGGGCTTTTGTTAATCAGGAATAGCTTTTTTCCCTTGAAAGATTGTTTTTATGATGTTAAATCCTTCTCCAATTCACTTTTCAAGTTTGGTTTAGCAGTAAAAGGGTAAAAATAACACACTTAATGGCCTCCACAAGTCCTGCCTATTCCAACTCCTTTGTTCAAAGGACATTAAAATTATTATGAGGATTTTCAATTAATATAGCAAGGAAAAATTGAAATCAAAAATAAGGTAAGATTACTTCACAAATAAAATTAACAATTTGAAGGACATGTTTATTAATGGTTTTGTACAGAGGTTGAAGGCAAGAAGGCCAAGCGTTCAAAGTTTAAGTCTACAGCCTCACCTTCCTTGTCCTTTCCTGAAATGTTACAAAAGCAAACTGGCACTTTGCACAAAACAGGAAGGGAGAGAATCAGTGCACAGGAACTAGGAGGGACTAGTACAGTTGAACTTTTGGAGTATGTACTCGTATACAGCAAACTGAAAACTGATCACAGCCAAGGGACAGTTGTACAAATTAGCTTTATTTCACCCTTACAAGAGTAAGGCAGCTCCAAGCAGTAGGGGCCCTTCCTGAAGCCCAGTTAAAAGCCATTTGCTTCAACAGCAGCAGCCATTCCAGGACCAGCAGCCCTTGTCTCCACTTTGATGAAAATGCCGTGTAGTGTCCAAACAGTGAAGAGACCCTGAGTTTATTTCCTACCAGCTGTGACTACCACCTAATAACCCTTAAAAAATAAAAGAATCACAAAATCTAACTCAAGACAGCTGTAGCCATATTATCAAAATTTAAATACTGTCCCATGTGAAGTTTCCAGGGCGTGTCCATAAAGACACTTTAATCAAAAAGCTGTTACTGCAACCCAAAAACCAAGCAATTCCAAACTATACTTTTTCCCATGGGCATAACCATTTTAATAGAGAGGTTTAAAAATCGGGACTTTTCCCACATAACATTCTAGTAATGGCACACACCTGACTTCAATCCTTTACACTAGAAATTTGCTTAAAATGTTCCTCGTTTCTTTCCCCTGTCAAATGGTATAGTTGTTTAACAGTCCTCTGTGGCACCAGCATGAGCAGTGCTGTCCCAGAGGTCACCAGTAATGACAATGCTCCTCACAAACTCATAAAATTCCCATCTCTACCCTGAGAGACTTCATCAAATCAGTGTTATGGGATCTGCAATAGTTGCTAATTCATATTTCCCTACAGGAAAATAATTATGAAGCCTTTAAAAGACCACCTCTCTTTTTATTCCACAATATTGAACACTTGTTTCATGTAGTCAGTACAACTATCGACAAGAATGTGAAGGCAAAATATGCCACGTAATCACAGTCTGGTCACATTCCACGAAATGAAGTGTACAAGAGCAGACCATCCAGAGCAGGTTAGGACCCGGAGGCAGAGGCAACAGCCCCGCAGTAGCAGCAGTTATGAATGAAAAATACTGTTGCTCCGCTTCCTTCCTGAACATGAGTGGAACTTATGGACTGCCAATTGTAGGCTGCTAACACAAATTCTATCGCAGTTTTTTAAACATCAAAATGAAAACATTAATTCTTTGAAAAACTTAACGCCAAGTGTTATTTACCTCTATTTAAAATGTTCCAAGAAATCATTTTAACCAACATTTAAGTGGATTACTAAAAATATTGGCCTTAAGAATAAAATGCATCATAGGAAAGGTAGACCAGCAATCCAAAAAAGAACTCAGATAGTCCCCCATAGAGTTATTCTGATTTTACACACCTGCACAAACTTTTACCAGAATGAGTGTTTTTGTGCTCCCATTAACTGCTCAAGTCTGAAATGGACAAAAAAGTAGAGGGAATACAGAGACCGAAGCTTCACTGAAGAGAATTCATATGTGACGAGGCCTGTAACTTTTTAAAAAGGAAGAGGAGCTTGAAAGTCAGCTATGTTGTCAGCTAAACATTATTCACCTCACAATAGTTCTCAGGCAGCCAGTCTAATGGAGGGGTGCACAGAATGTATGCACATTCTTTAATACAAAGACAACTTGAAACATGCCAAAATCATTATTCTACAGGACTGCTTGACTTATGGACAAATTAGAAAAAGACTGAGCCCACACTTGTTCTTAACCCCATGGCAAGAGCAGAAGAGCACTACCTCTTTAACTAGACCTAAGACCAGAGCAAACCGGACAGGCTGCACTTCTGCATTCACACATGTGAATGCTTTAGCAAAACAGGCCTTTCTAAAATGCAGGCTGAAATTACAACAAAGGAAAATATGAGGGACCCAATAGACTGGGTAGGGATTTTATTTAAATAGTTCTGCCTCACAGACCCACAATGCAAAATTATGTCCAAGAGCCAAAGAAGGCTTTCTATTGGACTACATTTGCCCTCTGGGCCTCAGTTTCCTGTCAGCTAGAATTTGAAATTTACTTAAAGTGACGCATTAAATAATAACAGAAAGATTAAGTACTTAAAGAAATCTTTGCTTACACAAGTTAAACTGACTGCTGCTAAACTCCGGATCAATTTGAGTAAACTACATCACTGACCTTCCTTTCTTCCTGAAACTGGGCTCCGTGTTTACTCACTGCTGGGGCAGCACAGTCCTGCCTTGGTTGTGGCTACCCGACCCCATGCTGCCAGTCCCCAGGTTAGGCCGGGAGAAGCAGCAGCCCAGCGACAAGCTTTCTTCATCCACATGGCATTTTAGGGTCTCAAACTAATGCAGCACAATGCTACGTAAGTTTAAAATGCCTAAGATCACTTTTTGCTCACAGCAATTTTTTGGGTTTGTTTAAGATAGTGTCTTGCTCTGTTGCCAGGGCTAGAGCTCACTGCAGCTTCAAAGTCAAGTGATCCTCCTGCCCCAGCCTCCTGAGTTGCTGGGACCACAGGCCGTGCATCACCACGCCCAGCTATATTTTTGTATTTTTTGTAGAAACAAGGTCTCACTATGTTGCTCAGGCTAATGCTCACAGAAATCTTCACTTTTCCTGCCCAGTCCTTATGGTCAATCACTTTAAGATATGTATCCCACGACCTATCAGAATAGCTGTGGACTGGTAAGTCACTTCCAAAGGCCTAAGTGACCGGTTCAGGTAATAAATGGATTATTAATAGGATCTCCGAGAATGCTGCTAAACGCTAAAATTAAAGACGGAGGACATACACCTGGTGTCAAAGACGGGAAGATCAGGAATTAGGGAGGGTGTGTGAGACAGTCTCACACATAAGTACCTTTAGAAAAGTCCCCCCTTGCCATGTCAAGGCTAGCTACATTAGTTCTGAGAGGCTGCAATTAGACACTGCTACAATGACAGAAAATTTAAGTTGACAATTAAGTTCAGTTCTTGTTCCACTGGTTTCCTGAACTATGATTTCATCAGGCGTGGATTCTTAAAATGCAGACTAATAAAGAGATCATGACATCCCAAATCTCTGTGGTTTGGGATGATTTTAACACTAATGCCTTTAGGGTAGGAGTGCCTCTCTCTGCCATTTTGTCCTGTGCAGTAAGTCTTCAAAAAACTTAAAATTTATTGGCAACAGATTTCAAGTAAATATTTCAGATTTAAAATAAACATTTAAACATATTTTTTCTACATCCAGTCAGGAATAAAAATGTATTTTTAAAACCTCATAATGAAAATAACAACATTTCCTAAGGAATCATATGCATGTAAACTCAGTAAATTTCTTTAGACTTCACATACTGAATGTAAGTATTACCATAAAATGATTATCTCTTATGAATCACTTTACCCACAATCCAATACTGCTAATAATTTAATTAAACAGCAAAGTAATTAATTTAACCAGTACTGGGGAGCTCTAAACAAGAACATTTTAAGGTTCATTAAAAAAACTGATTTACTGCACACCTGTAATTCTAAATTACACCACCAAAAATACACTGAAAGGGCTGAGCCTGGGCATTCGTAGCAGTATGCCAGGGGAATATGAGAACCAGTTTGGAAGTATCCAAATAAACCACCAGGCTGGCTCCACGCTTAGTAAGAGTGCAAAATAGTAAATTGAGGTGAACTGCTTCTACATCCAGAAACGTCATGGCTGCTGCTGCTACCAGCTTTAAAGCTTCCCAAACTGAATTACTGAATGGTAAAGCAGTAAAAATGTCACCTACTTTATCCATCATGTCCCAAAACTGGTTCACACACTCCTAAAAATAAAAAAATAATTTGGCCTGCAATCTCTTACAAAATTCTAACAATTGCATTTTCAAAGCCACATTCCTGGTTCTTGGAACTACTATACCTTATTATCAATGGAAATAGCAATTCAGCGGTTCAACCAAATCACGAGAACACAAATTTGGAGGTTATTCCAAAGGCTAATTCGAATGAGACCCAACTGTACTGTACAGAAACCCCAAGCTTGTATTGAAGCAGCAGTCCCAAAAACCAAGAACACTGCATCTGGGATGCCACATGACACGCCCTTCAGACAAAAAGAAGAAACTTCACTCTTGCCCTAGGAGCATTGGCAGGAATGATTTGGCTGATCAAGGCAGGGAAACAAACCTCACACCAGAACATTTTCCCATCTGTGTTATCTGGAGAAATACCGCAGGGGAGCAGCACACATGACTGTACAGAGAGGTTCACGGTGCCTAGTGCTTCTTGCATGTCATGGTCAAAGTAAGTGATGGGACAATGATGGCAGTGCCATTCATAATTTCAAAACCCAATTCGGGGAGCACCAGTACACATACCAAAATGGCCTATCCACAGGGCATCTCTGTCACTGAAATGTTAATCATTTGACAAATCAAGCTCACATCTCTTTTCATTATGAATGCTCCAGAAAACCAATACCTTTCAGTCCTTCAAAGACTCCAATAAGGGTAATTTGATTCTAGGTGTGGGGGTTGAGGGGCGGGCCTCAAGGCATTATACAAATTGTTCTCTATCAATATTTTTGTCTAAACCAGAGCTGAGCAATCTCTTGAGTCCTAAGTGCCACCAGCAGGGCCAAGAGTCAGGAAAGAAAGGCAGACAACAGCAGAACACGAGGAAAGATGGAAAGAAAGAGGACACATGTAGTGTGTACAGAGGTGAGGCAGAGGACCACGAGGGCAGCCTCCTCAGACCTCCTGGTGGCAGAAGAGCTTGGTTGCTTCCCCTGCACTAGGCTGGAATTTGGACACCTGGGCTGTAAACAATGTGCACCTTAAGGCACCACATTACAAAGCAGATACCTAATATTTTGAGCTCTCCAATTGCCAATCTATTCCCCCCCTCTGGGGGGGGGGGGCTAGGGGGGGACGAGGGCAGGAGAGCCTAACAGTTTAAATACACGCTGACATGTTATAGTTTGGAATGCGAGCAGCACAGGTCCAGCTACCAAATTTTGATCCCAGGAAGACACCCACAAAATTTAAACAATCTTCCTGCCCGATTTCAAAAGCTTAAAAAAAAAGAAAAAAGGAAAAGAAAGGAAAGGAAAAACCTAAGGTGAAGAACTTGAAAAATTTTCTTAACCCAGAAAGGCTCCCCTCAGGCCTAATCAAAGCCTTATTAACCATATTAACCCAGTAAAATCATCCGTAGGCCAAGAGACCATACAGACCACCCTGCTGACACACAGGGGCATGACCACAATAAAAGTGGGGTTGGATAAGAGGGCTTAACTCTAAAGCCTGGACAGAACACACGTTCTACCCAGAACAGCTTCCACTGACAAAAAAAAAAAAAAAAAAAAAAAAAAAAACCAAGGAATTAGCCACAGAGAAGATGACACACCAACCTTCTTACCCTACTCCACCACCAGTACCATTACCTTTTTCTTTAACCAGGTCTTTAAGTGACTGCCATTTCACATCAAAGGGTATGTTTGTAATGAAGGCTCTGTATCTTTTAGTTGGATTGGCATATGGCTCAAAGCGATTGCCTCCTCTCTTTATGTTTTTCTCCTTCCTCTTCTCATTCTGAGTAGGTCGTTCTCCTTCACTAAATGCAAAAGAGAAGAAATAAAGGGTTTACACGTTAGGACAATGTGAAAGATATTTGATCTGCCAGGTTTATAATTCCACACAAAGTTATATATGACACAAGACTAATATTGGTTTCTATTTGAGACATTCAAACTAAAGTGTTCCATAGGGCAGAAAGACGTAGCAGTGTTCCTTAGAATCCACCTGCCAAGAAACCATTCCCAAGAAGACAGCACTCTTAGGCTTATGAACATTCATATGGGCTGCAACCGAAACAGGGTGAGACTGAGCTGCTGCCCCAGCTGCGTTAAATCCAAGACAGAAACAAGAAAAGAGAAAACTTCCAAGATTTCACAGAACAGAAAAACCATTTAAGTTTTACAAATAAAAGCATCTTTCGTTGTGTTAAAAAAAATTATGATCAAAAGGAACATATAAAAAAAAAGTGGAAATGTAAAATGATGTAGCCACTATGGAAACATTTGGCAGTTACTCAAAATTAAACACAGAATTACCATATGACCCAGCAATGCCACTGCTAGGTATATACCCAAAAGAATTAAAAGCAAGGACTCAAATACATGTACATCAATCAATGTTCATAGCGGCATTATTCTTAAAAGCCAAAAGATGGAAATAGCCCAAGTGTCTATCAGATGAATGGAATAAACAAAACGTGGAATATCCATGCAATGGAATTCTACTAAGCCACAAAAAGGAAGAAAATTCTAACACATGCTACAAAACATGGATGAACCTTGAAGACATTAGGCTCAGTGAAATAAGCCAGTCACAAAATAACAAATTCTGTCTGATTCTGCTTATGAGATATCTAGAATAAGCAAATTCATAGACAAAAGTAGACCAGAGGTTAAGTTTTCAGGGTCTAGGGAGAGGTGGAAGTGAGGAACTTATTAAACAACAGGGACGAGGTGTGGTGGCTCATGCCTGTGATCCCAGCAACTATGGAGGCTGAGGCAGGAGTATCGCTTGAGCCCAGGAGTTGGAGGCTGCAGTGAGCTATGATCAACTGCACTCCAGCCTGGGTGACAGAACAAGACCCAGTCTCTAAGAATAAATAAACAAAATAAACAATGGGCACAGAATTTGTATTTGGGAAGATTAAAAAAAATTACAGGAATAGACAGTGGTGATGGCTGCACAACACTGTACTTAATTGTATACTCAAGACAGTTAAAAGAGTGTTATTTTATGTATATTTTAACCATTATTTTTTAAAAATCAAAAAAAACGGGGAAAGACACCATTCTCTACACAACCCTACTATTAATACTCTGAAGCCAAGAAACTCCAAGTCTGAACAATCCAGGTAAGTAGAAGACAGCATGCAAACTTTCAGCACAGGGCGGATGCTTTTTTCCATATGTAGTACTCTTTAGCTTTTTGTGTTAGGTTGCCTCCACGCTGTAACTTTTACCTCTAAGCACCAGACACCAAGCTTGGAAGCCCAGGTGTGTGTACTAGCCAGGGCAGGGCTGTTCCTTCAGCTGCTGGCTAAGTTCAGTCCCCTCCAACTACCGACTACCAGGAAGCCCTGAGAGCTGACCAGGAACAAGTGGGGAGCCAGCAGAGCCCAGCAAATTTTTCAGGCCACTGGGAACTTTCCAAGCCCTGTGCTTTACACCAGCAAGAATCCAGCAACTGCCAAACCACAGGTGCTAGCAGAGTTGTGATCCACAACAAAAACAGAAACTAAAAAGCCAAGACTATCATACTGATGATTTATAAAACTACCTTTATTTAATTAAAGGGCTGATCTTTACTCTGGGATATGCCTTCCTTTTGTGGGGAGGGGTAGTGTTCAAACACCTGATGGTAGCTGGATGACTTTCTTTTAATGTACTGGAAAAATTTTTAAGTTAACAACTTTTTATAGTACCCAGAGTCTCTTTCAGTGATCCCCCATATCCAAACACAAAGGTGCCAAGTGGTATCCCAGTGAAGGTATCATGCTGTGTGAGCTACACCCCCTCTGACACAAGGTAAAACTGGGGAAAGCAGCTTGCTCCATGATCTGAACTACACTCGTACAAAATCAATAGCTTCCCTTCGCACGGGCTGGCAGACAAGTTGATGCCATGGCTACTCCAACCCCCAGATGCCTAGAGTGCAGTCTCCCGGAGTCCACAAGGGTGGCTTCACCCCACAAAGCAGATCCCAAAGGGAACCCACCACTGTTACACAGGCCACCTGTCTACTCCATAAGAAAGTCCTGGACCAAAGAATGTCAAGCAGAACATATCTGCCAAAGTGTCTAACTCTTTCTTGGCAGATGATGAGGAATGTGTTAGAAAAATTCATAAAATATACATCAATCCACACATGGTCCACCAGAAAGCCCATAGATGTATTTTAATATAACTTACTTCTAAAACCCCAAATAGTTTAAGATTTACAAAATAAAAAACATTATTATGACACAGGGTGCTCGACACAGTAATATTTCCAGTCTGTGTTTTCGTAAACTTCTCAGCTCACCTATTAGTTACAAAATGTATAAATTAACCAATTACAGCCAAAGCAGGTAACAAAGTATCTAGCCCATATTCCGCTGATGCATATTACAGCTAACAATAAACTACCCTACCTAACCAACAGAAGCTGGGTATTTGGTATGGGGTTAATCCACATCACATGATTACACTAGCCACTGAGAAAGCAGTTCACTGTGTTTAATGCCCAAAGTAGGGGCACAGCACCTCTGTAAACAAATCCTCTGGCTAATCATTTCCTCTCTCCAAGTTTCCTCATACGTAAAAGGGGTTAGAGTCTCACTCTATTGCCCAGGCTGGAGTGGCTCAATGATCAAATAGCTCACTGCAGCCTGTAACTCCTGGCTCCAAATGATCCTCTCACCTCAGCCTCCCAAGTAGCTGGGACTATAGACACCACCAGGTCTGGCTAATTGTGTTTTTTTTGTCTTGTTTTGTTAGACATAGGGTCTTACTATGTTGCTCAGGCAGGTCTCCAACTCCTGTCCTCAAGCAATCCCTCCCCCTCAGTCTCCAGAGTTGCTAGGATTACAGGCATAGGCCACTGGGCCCAGCACCAATTCCATTCTTGGCAGAACTGTACAGAATGACTCTCAAATCTTACTCAAAACACATATTCAAGTATAGATGATATGACAGTGTAAGAGTAGCATCCTGATAAGTTTCTTTTTCTCATGTCTAATCCTATTTTCTCACTATCTTCAGTATAAAATTAGGGGGAATATCCCTCTCTAGCCCTAAAATATATATAATACTTAAC
This sequence comes from Lemur catta, assembly GCF_020740605.2. Classification (NCBI taxonomy): domain Eukaryota; kingdom Metazoa; phylum Chordata; class Mammalia; order Primates; family Lemuridae; genus Lemur; species Lemur catta. Next base: position 112,284,904 of record NC_059128.1, on the reverse strand, counting down.
TCTGAAAGCTTTTTAGAAGTACATTTAAAAAAAAATTTTTTTTTTTTTTGAGACAAGGTCTGGTGGCTCTGTCCCCCAGCTGCGGTGCAGTGAGTGACCCAAGCATAGCTCACTGCAACCCTAACTCCTGGACTCAAGCAATCCTCTCACCTCAGCCTCCCATAAAAGTACATTTTTTATAGGCAGATTATGATTTGGCAACACTGATAAAATAAATTCCTTTAACCTAATATACCCCAAATTTGGAATGTTAAGACATTAAAAATGACGTTTATAAAGAATGTATAACAGAAAAATGCTTAAGTTAAATTTTAAAAGGAGGATCCAAGATTATCTGACCACACATCCTAGCACATAACCTTGTAACTGTTGGCTATTTTTATGGAAAATAAAATTAAAGCAGTATTTAAGGAACTTAGAATTTAAAAGTCTCTTATAAAAGTTTTACCTATATGCAAAAAAATGAACTTAGATCCATACCTCGTACCATATACAAAAATTAACTTAAAATGGGTCATAAATCTAAAAAAGGAAAATTGATTAAGTCGATCTTCAAAATTAAAAACTGCTGCTCTGTAAGGCCAGGTGCAGTGGCTCATGCCTGTAATCCCAGCACTTTGGGAGGCTGAGGCAGAAGACTGCTTGAGGCCAGGAGTTCGATGTTACAGTGAACTAGGATCACACCATTGCATGCTAGCCTGGGCAAAAAGTGAGAGCCTGTCTCAAAAAAAAAAAAAACCCAACACTTCTCTGCGAAAGACATAGTTCAGACTACGAAAAGATAATGCCACAGACTATAAGAAAATATTTGCAAAGCATGTATCTGGATAAAGGACTTTATCCAGAATATATAAGAGAAAGGAACTCTCAACACTCAGTAATAAAAACTCAATTTTTTCAAAAGGGCAAAACACTTAAAAACAAATCACCAAAGATACATGGATGGCACATAAGCACTCAACATCACCAATCATTAGGGAAATGCAAACTAAAACCAAGATGCCACTATACATCTATTAGAATGGCTAAAATTAAAAAGAATGACCGTACCAAGGATTAGCAAGGATATAGAGGAACTGGTGGAAATGTAAAATGGTACAACCACTTTGGCAGTTTCTTAAAAATTTAAACATACACCTATCTGTGACCCCAATCATCCACAACTAGCTACTTACCCAAGAGAAAATAAATCATATATCCATACAAAAACTTGTACCTGAAAATACACAGCATTATTTGTAATATTTCAAAACTGGAAACCCAAATGTCTAAAAAGAAAATAAACTGTAGTATATCTTTATAACAAAATAATACTGAGCAACAAAAAGCAATGAGCTACATGCACTACCATGGATGAATCTTAAATTAACTATGCTCAAAGGAGTCAGACAAAAAAGGGAATATATACCATACGGTTCCACATACTCTAGAAAATCTTTTATCTAGCAAACTATCTGTAGCACAGTTTCTCAACCTCAGTGCTACTGACATTTTTGAGCCAGATATCCTTTGTTGTGGGAGGCTGTCCTGTGCACTGCACGGATGTTTAAGAGCACCCATGGCCTCTACCCAAGATACACCAGTAACTCTCACACCAAGTCAGAAAGGTGAAGATCAGAAACATCTCTAAGACACTTCCAGATGTCCAAGGGTTCCAGGGGGGTCACCCACTGAGAACCACTGATGTATACTGATGGAAAACTGATCAAGGGTTGTCTGGGGGAAGCAGAGTAGGTGCGGGGAGGAATTGGGGGAGATAAGGATTACTAAGGGGAAAAGGATACTTCTGGAGGTTACAGATATAGTTAGCTTGATTTCAGTGAGGGTTTCACATGCCAGCACTTACCAAACTGTACATTTTAAATATGTGCAGTTTATTGTGCCAATTATACAACAGACTTGCTTTTTCAAAAACAGTTTCTACTTACATTTGTTAAATTTCAAACCTAACCCAAACTCCACTGAGTAACATATTTGTAATCTTTCAAAGAAACTGAAGCCACAATAGGCAGATCTACCTAGGCCAGCTAAATGTCTAAATGTCTTACTAATATCTTCCTAAACTGGCGAGATCTGGTTCTAGCACCCAATCATTCACCTGAAGTTCTAAACAGACCCAGTATAATAAAAACCTTTTCTTCTTTTTCTTTCTTTTTAAAGAGACAGGGTCTCGCCCAGGCTGGAGTGCAGTGCCATCATCACAGCCCACTGTAACCTCAAACTTAGGCTCAAGCAATCCTCCTGCCTCAGCCTCCCAAGTAGATAGGACTACAGGTGCAAGCCAACACATCTGGCTAATTTTTAAAAATTGTCTGTAGAGACAACGTCTCTCTGTGTTGCCCAGGCTGGTCTCAAACTCCTGGCCTCAAGTGATCCTCCTTGCTCAGATTCCCAAAATGCTAGGATTATAGGCATGAGCCACCATATCCAGCCAAAAACCTTTTCTGCCATTCTATCAAGCTGCTGTTTCACAACAATATTTGCCAAGTACCTTCCCAGACATTAAAACACAATTATGTTTAATATGGCTTTGAAATTGTTTCACTGAGTTCTTTGGAAATTGACAATTTATCATGTTCCACCATGCTAGAATTACACCGAACATACAGATCACAACTAATAAAAAGACTGAGTGCCTACTGCACAAGAGACTGCTACATTTACTATGTAAAACAGTGATTCTCAACCCTCTTATGCCTCCATGCCATTCTGATGGATAATGCTCATCACGTTCGAAGTTTCTCAATCAAGGGAAGGGTGCAATTTGAAACAGCAATCCCAATACCCTGAAACTGTGATCACTGAGGGACAACGTCCCCTGCCCTTGTGAACTATACTTTAAGTGATTCTTCACAGAAATCCTTTAAATCCTGAGCTCCTCTAATGCATTTAAGATGTGGAGCACTATTCATAGCACTGTTCCAGCTCCAGGTCCACCACTTAACTACCCATGTGACTCAAGCTCTTTTCCTCTCTGGTTCTTTACCAGCAAAACCAGCATAACCTGTACCCATCTTAGCGCTAAGGGATGCTGTGAGAATCAACAAACAGAACAACAAAAAGCAGCTTGGAAAGTATGGAAGGGAGAGTACTGCAGGTGATTAAAAGCTAGGGTCTCAGCCCCAATTCACTAGGCCTCGGTCCCTTCATCTGTAAATGCAGGTTACTACCTACTTTACAAGTTTAAAGGAGAGGTTCTTGGCACACAGTTAAGTAACTGTGGCAATGATATATTTTTCTACCAGTAATTTTCTTGAGAAGGGTAGGGAGACAGATTGATTCACTCCTAGGTTCTAATGTTGCATCTACCGCCCAGATTTTAAAACTAGCCAACTAGAGCCATGGCTGAGGAAACCTAGGCATTATCCTCATCATAGGCTACCAAAAGGGCAATTCAGCTTTTAACTGCGACTGCAAAACATGGTAATGGGAGAACCCATTTGAGAATCCCCCCTCCGAAAAAAAACAAGCCAGTTAATCTTTACAAGCTAGTATCTCTTTCCCTAACCATGAATAAAATCAAAGGATAAAGTGAAAGCAAAGCCCTGGCAGCACGCTTTCAAATAATCCAGTGCCCCCTATTCTAATCTCCAGCTCACAATCTGACATGCCTCAAAATTCCTTTTTTACCAAGTATACAATTACTTTTTAACATCCAGCAAACACTCAAATCATTGCAGAGCAGAAGGAATCTGGTCCGAATAAACCAATTCAAATGACTGTTTAGTTAGTGGTCACCAGAGTAGCATTATGAAAGCAGCAAGGGCCTGGGAGTCAAGATGGCCTCCCCTACAGTCTACAGGACAAGTTCCTTAACCTGATTTTCTTAACTATGTTTTTTAAAAAAGCTTTCTTGATTGTAAAAGAGTCAATGCTAACAGTATCTCCTTGGGAATCGATGCTAAATATAAATCTTTTTTCAATTTTTTAAAGAAAAACATTTCAATAAGGGATAAATTTTTATTTTTAAAATATCCAATGTTTTCTGATTCAGCCACAAAAATTAATCAGGAAGCCACTGATTTTGAATATATGATGCAACCTTTATTTTAAAAAAACAAAAAACCAAAACCTAAATGAATGTTTTTTTCCTCTTGACTAAATATATCCTAGCTCTAAATCTTGACTGACTTTAAATGGAATAGATTTCTTATCCAAATAAAGCAAACCATTCTCTCACACCCAGGAAAGAAGTCAACTGCAAAACATTTCCAAACTGGGGTCCTCAATCAAACTCATGACATTTTTTTTTTTTTTTTTGAGACAGAGTCTCACTCTGTTGCCTGGGCTAGAGTGAGTGCTGTGGCATCATTCTAGCTCACAGCAACCTCAAACTCCTGGACTCAAGCAATCCTCCTGCCTCAGTCTCCCGAGTAGCTGGGACTACAGGCATGTGCCACCATGCCCGGCTAATTTTTTCTATATATATTTTTAGCTGTCCATATAATTTCTTTCTATTTTTAGTAGAGACGGGGTCTCGCTCTTGCTCAGGCTGGTCTCGAACTCCTGAGCTCAAAAAATCCGCCTGCCTCGGCCTCCCAGAGTGCTCGGATTACAGGCGTGAGCCACCACGCCCAGCCTAAACTCATGACATCTTTTTGCTCTGCTGCACACTCCACTTCTGGTGGAGACAAAGGTCAAAAGAACCAAGTTTCTATTTTCTTTCTATCTCTCAAAGACTTCCAAGATAAAAATCTAAATTCCTTAGCCTGGAATTCATTGCCTACCAGCTGGTCTCCAGGACTCCAACCTTAAAGGCTACAGTAACTTTAATTCTGTATAAATAAAGCATATACCCAAATCCCTGGTCTTTGGATACTCTCCTCTTTCTCTGCCTCTCCCCAACCATGTTCTCCACCACATCATGGTCCTTGTCCTACTGAACATGTCCCAGACCACAGCAGTTGTGGGGAGGGTTGCCTCCTTCAGGCCCCCTGCCATGCAATTCCACTTAACTTTATCACAGCACAATTATCTTACTAAAAAAAAATGTCCACTCTGGGCAAGGGCTTCTAAAAAGCTTTGCTTCCAGAGCTTTGTAACACACACATGAAAAACTCCTCAGGCCCCCTAAAAAAGATCTAAGTGTGGCCAGCTTCCTAGAGTATCCTCTATTAAGCCAGTAGTAGACTGAGGTTTTTTTCCAACAAGGACTATTTCATTTGTAAAAATTCCAGGTTCTAACAGTCCACGTGTGTTTGTCAAATGACTCAGTCACAAAATGACTATTTGAAAATGGACAGCAGACAATGGAAAATTTGAAAAACGTGCCTCAGATGCTATAATCTGAAACTAATTCAAACTGTCGCCTAGCAAAGTGCACTCCATCATGTAGACAGGAAATAAATTTACCTTAAAGCCCTCAAAATATGGCCCTCAGAAATCCTACTGAGTTCCCCTAGACAGACAGTGAAAAAGTCTAAATGAATACATCCCTTTCCAGAGTTTTCAACAGTAAAGTGTTGGGAATAATCAAAGGAAGCTTTTCTCTTGATTTCTAAGGACCAGTAACCATGGTATTTTGGTCCTCCCCACCTAAGGGAAAAAAGAACCTGAAAGCTTTTCCAGATTTGATGTCGAATATAGCTAGCATTTAGTGAACACTAACAGAAGTGCTTAATTACATTCACTTGTAATCCCCATATACTCTTAACTTTCACACATTAAAACAGAAGGGAAGGCAAATGTATACCTAGAGAACGTAGACTACACATTACCAGGGGCTACAGAGGAGGGGCACTAAGGGGAGTTTGTGTTTACTGGCTACAGTTTGAGATGATGAAAAAGTTCTGGACGTGAATAGTAGTGACGATTGTATAACACTGTTAGTGTACTCAATGGCACTGACTTGTACACTCAAAAATGGCTAAAATGGAAAATTCTATGTTATGTATATTTTACCATAATTTTTTTTTAAGAAGTAAGAAACACAATGTGCACCCAGGCTTCCCCCTTCCAGCCTCCCCGGCCGCTCATTTTGGAACCCCAGCATCCTTCTCAAGTGGCCGTAATCAGGACGCGTGGGTTTCAAGGGGGCACAAGCTGATGCTAACTCCATTAAGTAAACTTTAAAAACCAACGAGCCCAGACAGTGCTCCCAGCGGGACTCGAAAAGGGGACGGAGTCTTCTGGAAGTGGTGAGCACTCCTAACGACAGGACAGTTTCCCCTGAAACAAGGAAGACGGTATTTGTTCCTCCCCCACCCCGACTTTTTGCTTGTTTCCAAGGGTGAACCCTGAGCCAGCACATCCCATCTGTCCACTAATTCCTACTGCGCACCTGGGGAGGAGGCGCGGGAAGCGGCGAGGGACGTGAGCCGGGGCCAGAGCGTGGGGCGAGGGGGGGTTCCGAGGGAGGCACTTCCCGCGGGGCGGGGAACCGGGTAGGGACGCGCGAGGGGTGGGGGGCGAGGGGGGCAGAGGAGGAGCCCCCGACTCGGCCTCGCGGCCCCTCCCCAACACTTCTCCAGCTCCCCTACCGGCTACCCCGCTGACCGCGCGCTGAGCCCGGGGGCGCGCGCTCCCTCCCCTCCCCCCACTTTACGGATCGGGAAACTGAGACCTCTGGCGGCGTGGGGGTGGCGGGTGAAACCACGCGCCCAAGGTCACCCGCCCGGCAAGCGGCAGGGCTGGCCTCGGACTCGGGGGCGCTCCAGGCCTGGGGCCGGGCCTGAGACCTCGGTGATGGGGCCGGAACCGGCCCGGAGGAACTGAGGGAGAAGAGGCTCGAGGCCTGGGGCAGGGGGCGATCCCGGAGGCGCCACCAGGACCGCCTGGCTTCCCCCAGTCGCGGCCTGGGCCGCCCCCACCCGTGGCAGGCCCCGAGGGAAAGGCCGGCGCCGAGGCCGCGCCGGGGGTAGGCCGCCAACAGACCTAACGGAGCCGCGGCCGGCCGCCAACCGCCGAGACGAAACCCGCTCCGGGTTTAAGGGACCGTGGCATACTCACCCCTTAGGGCCAGGAGCCCCGTTGCCGGTCGGCACTCCGGGCGCGCCGCTCTCCTCCTCCATTTTGATCTCCGTCGCCGCCACCTCCGCCGCCGCTTCGACCCCTGCCGCCATTTTCTCCGCGTCTAGGCTTTGTGTGAGGGAGCGGGCTGCGAGGTGCTGCGCCTGCGCGCTCACGTGACCCGGTGCGACCAGTAACGCCTGCGCGGGCCGCTGCCGGCTCCCTCTTTGGCCCCCTCCCCCTCCGGGCCACGCGCCTACTCCGGGCCACGGCCTCGCCGCGCGCAGGCGCAGACCGGCAGCTGTGGATTCATTCATTCCCGAGACCAACTCGCGTTAGGCACCGCCTGGCTGTGCCGCCCGCCTGCCCTCGGGGTCTCGTAGGGGAGACATCTCCCCACCGACCCCACACTCACCCACATACCTGGACTTACTCACTCTCAGCTTTCTGCAACCAGAACTGGGCAGAGAGACAGAGAAAATTCTGTCTGGGGGGGCTTCCTGGAAGGCTTAGGGGATTATTAAAGACATTTTAATATTATTAAAGATTATTAAAATTTGGCTAACGCCAAACTAAAACTATTTTTTCTTTTTTTCTTCCTTTTTTTTGGTGTGTGTGTGTGTGTGTGTGTGTGTGTTTTCGTTGTATCCCTGTTGATTTTCTAAAACTCATAAGGAAGCCAGCCAAACTAAAACTTTCTTCTCACTGTAATAGAAAATATTAGAAGAGATGTGCAAAGAAAACGGCTTTCTCTCTTCTTGATGGCATGTCCTGGAGTATCCTTGCATCATCTCCCCAGGCACCGCACTCCAAAGTCTGCTTGAGGAGAGGTGGGTGCCAGGGTGTGGGGTAAGTACAGGTGCAGGAATGAGGCTGGCCCCCAAGGGCCAGCACAGTTAACACACCTGGGTGTGATCCTGTGTTCCGGCAGACCACCAGCCCATCAGCCACCCTACAAGGCCCTGCTCATCTCTGTGAGGCCCCTGCCCCTCCAAGGCTACGCCAGCCATGTGGTCCTCCCTACTGCTCTTCCTACAGGCTAAGTAGGTTCTAGTCTCTGGGGGGCCTTTGCACGTTGTGCTTTCTTTCACTCTCACAGCCACATTGGCTTCACCTTGCCCTTCCAGTTGGGGCAGAAAGTGTTTTTATTCCCCTGTGGGCGAGCTACATGCCAGGCAGGGATTCATGCAGAAAACAGACCTTGAGCAAGTGACCCCACCACACTGAGATTGCTCCTCTGCAAATGTAGTTATTAAGAACCCCCCAGGGGCCAGGGGTGGCGGCTCATGCCCTGTAATCCTAGCACTCTGGGAAGCTGAGACAGGAGGATCACTTGAGGTCAGGGGTTCAAGACCAGGCAGAGCAAGATTGAGACCCTGTCTCTACTAAAAATAAAAAAAATTAGCTGAGTGTAGTTGTGTGTGCCTGTAGTCCCAGCTACTTGTGAGCCTAAGGCAGGAGGATGGTTTGAGCCCTGGAGTTCAAGACCAGGCTGGGCAACATAGGGAGACCCCCCCTCTCTAAAAAAAAAAAAAAAAATTGTGTTTTAATTAGCCAGGCATGGTGGTGGGCGCCTCTAGCCCCAGCTACTCAGGAGACCGGAAAACTGCTTGAGCCAAAGAGTTTGAGGTTACAGTGAGCTATGCTCACACTCATGCACTCCTGCCAGGGTGACAAAGCAAGACCCTGTCTCTGAAAAAAAGAAAAAAGAAATACGCAGAACTCCCCTTTCAGAGCCACTGTGAGCATTAAAAGCAGGCAGATGCCAAAAGTCCTTAAATTTAAACAGCTCACCACACAGAAAGCACTCAAGGAGTAGGTGTTGTCCTTAGCATGACCACATTCTAAACCTTTCCTGAGTCCTCATGGGAGATGGGCCACGAAGCTCAGCACTGGGACAGTGCAGACCTGACCTGGGGTCACCCCAGCTCTACTTCCTACAGCTGTGGGACCTTAGATAAAGGCTTCTCTACCCTGGGCTTCAGTCCAGGAGATACCATTCCTTCCCCCAAGGGTGGTAGCAAGAGTCGGAAGAGGGGAGGTAACCCATGAAGGCTCAGAAGTGGCCCTCACCCATAGTAACCCTTAATAAGTGTGGATACTGTCACCATCAGTTGTTAGTGAGTGTAAGGGGTCCAGCATGGTATCTGGCCCTTGGCAGATGCAAAGTAAGTGGAAATTGTTCTTCTTACATATACTTGTAAAATCAGGCCAGGCACGGTGGTGCAGTCCTGTAATCCCAGCACTTTGGGAGCCGAAGGCAGGAGGATCACTTGAGATCAGGAGTTTGAGACCAGCCTGAGCAAGAGTGAGACCCTGGTCTGTACAAAAAAATAGAAAAATTAGCCGGGCATGGTGGTGCACGCCTGTGGTCCCAGCTACTTGGGAGGCTCAGGCAGAGGATCGCTTGAGTCCAGGAGTTTGAGGTTGCAGTGGACTATGATGACACCACTGCACTCTAGCCCAGCTGACAGAGTGAGACTTTGTCTCAGAAAAAGAAAAAACAGAAAAATTAGCCGAGCATGGTGGCTGGTGCCTATAGTCCCAGCTACTTGGGATGCTAAGGCAGGAGGATCCCTTTAGCCCAGGAGTTTGAGGCTACACTGAGCTATGATGATGCCACAGCACTCCAAGCTGGGTGACAAAATGAGACTCTGTCTCAAAAAAAAAAAAAAAAATTCATTTATTATATAACCCTGCTACCTGTTCTTTACTTGAAAACTCACACTTTGCTTCGTCCTGTGGGCTCCAAAACAGATCCCTCAAAATGAGCTGAGTGGTGTTTGTTTTTTACCTCCACATGGTCCCTCACCGTGAGGCCTTGGTTCAGAAATGTAACTGACAAGTCCCTTTTGTCCAGCAAGGGTTCCTTTTATTCAATCAGGGGTGGGTTTTTGAAACACAGTGCAACTTTATATAAAGTCGAGGGCGCCAGGAAAGCGAGCCTGCCAGGTGCGAAGAAGCGCAAGAAGCTTGCTGGAACCTCCCAGCCCAAAGGGTGCCCTGGACACACTGGCCATGGTTGCTGGCCCGCGAGGTGCCAAATGGACCTCAGAATGAGATTAGAGTGCCTGTTCCATCCAAAGCAGCCCAGGACCACCGTGTCCATCTGTCCTTGTCATGTACAACAGTGTGCAAAAAACCTGAAAATAGATTCACACACAGGATCACAGAATAGGTTCCACTTGGCATCTCTTGGCCTAAGAAGCGCTCTGGCCGTGCAGGAAGGGTCGGGCAGTTTCCGTCCTTCCAAATGCCAGGGCATCGCCAGCTACCTCTGGCCTCTCTGCCGCAGGGCCCCGCCAGCCTCTCTTCACACGGGTGTCTCCTCTGCCACCTTCTTCAGGAGTCCAGCTGCCAGTGGGGAGTGCTGGGGGCCCTCAGAACCATCCACATCCCGGATCTTCAAGCGAACCTTCTGGTTGGTCTTTCTCCACTCCGAGTACAGCTGGCAGTGGTATCGGAAGGATACCTGCAGGGCAGTCCTGTGGTGAGCAGGGAGGCTGAGAAGGTCTCCACCCCCAATGAAGGAAAACAGGCCCCCATGGCACCCACCTTGGTCCAAACCAGGAATGCGCTTGCGCTTCCAGAAGCAGAGCTGGCATGTGGGCATTCTCTGCACAGGCTGTCTCTCTCTCTCTCTCACACACACACACACACACATTCACCCTCCTAGAGACACTCCCCACCAGCTTTCAGTGTCCTGCAAAGGCGAGGCACCCTTCTCGCCCCAGCAAGGAGCTCCCTTTCTGCTCCTCAGGGGGAAGGGAGTGAAATAGCCTCTTGGGAGGGATTGAATGTCAATCAGTCACACAACTGCCCAGACTTGGCAATACCCAAGATGTTCCTCTGTAAGAAGCTATGATGAAGCCACTGCACTCTACCCTGGGCAACAGAGCAAGACCCTGTCCCCAGTGGATAAATAAATGGTGGCACAACCAGAAAATGGAATTTCATTGGACACTAAAAAGACATGAGCTCTCAAGCCATGATGTGGAAGGCTGGGTGCAGTGGCTCACACCTGTAACCCCAGCACTTTGGGAGGCCAGGGTGGGAGGATCTCTTAAGCCCAGAAGTTTGAGGCTGCAGTGAGCTCTGATGATGCCACTGCACTCCAGCCTGGGCAACAGAGTGAGATCTGGTCCCCTCAAAATAAATAAATAATACTAAATGTCAGTGTTTCATACCCTTTAACCAAGCAAGTTCCAAAGAAACATTCGCACAGGCGCTGCCCAAAGCACTATTCATAACAGCAAAAAAAAAAAAAAAAAAAAATGGTTGTAGGGGGAGAAAAGCACACATTTGGAAAGCATCCCAGCGTCTGTCAAAAGGGATTGGTTAAATAAATACGGTACACCCATACAATGAATGCCTGCTGGGGGGCTGCCCTGTTGTTTTTCTTTCTTAAACAACACTAGCAAAATGAAAACAAGTAGACTGCAACTCGGTAGCTATGATTTCATCCTATTTATATTTTAAAATATATGCTAGTGGTGGGCAGGGCTGTTTCTCTTTAAGCAAGGGTTGTCCAGGAGTCTAGGACAACCCTCCAACCTCAGTCACTCTGTCTCTGTCTTTCCTGTTTCTTTCTTGCTCAGTCTTCGTGCCTTTTTTTTTTTTTTTTTTTTCTAGAGACAAGGTCTCACTCTGTTGCCCAAGCTGGAGTGCAGTAGCGTGATCACAGCTCACTGCAGCCTTAAAATCCTGGCCTCAAGGGATCCTCCTGCCTTGGCCTCCTAAAATGCTGGGATTATAGGTGTGAGCCACCGCCCTCATCTGATTTCTTACTATCTACCCATTCCCCGCCCATCTTGCTCTCTCACTCTTTTGCTCCTCGCCTCCCGGCCACCACCAGCCTTGGGGGTTCATGGATGGGAGGTGTGTACTCGGGACTAGCAAGCAGGTGCACTTGGACCCTTAGAGCACAAAGTTCACACCTAGCTGAGGGCTTCTTTGGCCCTTTGCCAAGCTTGGCATGTGGAGCTCCATGAAATGTTGGGTGAGCTCAGGGGCTCCCCCCTGCCCAAGGCCAAAGGCAGAGGCAGCCAGCCAGGGAGCCCCACGCCCCGCCCCGTCACTGGCTGCTGCAGGTGGCAGAGCCCCAGATGCCTGCCCCGCAGCTGGCGGCCACTCACCAGCGTCCAGAGGACGTAGATGGTGAAGAGGGCGATGGTGAGAGCAATGAGCCCCACAGCCTCGAGCCGGCTGTGCAGCCGCAGGTGATCTTGGGCCCCACGCAGGCACAGCCAGCCGGAGATGGCGGCCAGCGGCGTGATGAACAGGAAGCACACCATGTCGCAGCACAGCGTCCGCTTCTCCGTCCTGGGCCCTGGGTCCTTCAGCCACTGCAGGGGGAACCGATGGGGGGAGGGGCTGCTGAGGGCTTAGGAACCTCCAGGCTCCGTCCTTTCCTTCTTTCAAACACTTATTGAGCCTACAGGAAGCCAAGCCTGGCCAGGCGGTTGGCACTTTTGCATTCATGTTACAGATGGGGAAACTGAGGCACAGAGGGGGTTAACTCATTGGAGCAAACTCACACAGCAGCCAGTGTCTGCAAAGCCAGGGTCAGAACCCAGGAAGTCTTGCTCCAGGGCCTGAGCACCGTTGGCCCATATCCTGCTATGCTTGGCCTCCCCCATATGATGGGCGAAGAGAAATGGGCTTTGCTCCTGAAATCCTGGTGCTGGGGACTGAAAGGGTCCCTGCCCTCCCATGCTGGCCGGGGGAGGTATGACGTGGTATTGCTCCATATGTGCCCCACTGTCTGCAACACATTCGAATCATAGCACCATTGCTCCCAGCAACCACTGCTTCGTTGGTTTACTGGACTTAAATCTCCGTGAATACCAGCCTTACGTGTCTTGTTGGTGGCTGGGTCCCCAGTGTATAGCAGAGTGCTGGGCACCCTGGAGGTGCTCAGGAAATACTTGCTCATGAAAGAGTAAATCCAAACATCATGGGGGTACTGGGTTTGGCAGGTCTAGAACCTTAGGCGTGGTCCCCCACCCCCATCAGCAGAATCTACCTGGGGAGGGGTGTAGGGAGGTCCCTGGCCCACCAGAATCCCCTAGGGTAGCTCCTGCCTCCGACCCCCATGCATGCTTTCTTCCCCTCTGCCCACCCCAATCTCAGGCTCCGACGGGTACCTCTGTGAGGGGCCGGGGCCGCTTCTCCACCGCAAATTCTGTGTGGCACAGCTCACAGTAGCTGGTATTGGACGAGGACAGCCATCTCTCCAGACAGCTCTTGTGCACGGCTCCCAGCGTGCCAGTACAGCCACATGGAGATAGCAAGCTCTCCCCGTTTGCTCCCTCATGGCAGATCCGGCAGAAGGGACCATCACTGGACACAGAGATAGGACCCGTTAGCAATGATTTGGCTTCTTGCCTGCCTCTGCTTCACTACCTGCTAGACCACAAGCTCGCTGCTGTCTCCATGCTGCCACTTGGCGAACTCCTACTCATCTTTCAATGCCCAGCTCCAAATGTCCTCTCCTTTGGGAAGCCTTTCCAGACTCCTACAGGTAGAGTGATGTGCTCCCTTCCCAGGACTCCTGTGGCACCTTTTTAAGCCCAGGGCAAGCATCTCTTATACCTGCCTACTCAGTGTCCTCTCCCTGCCCTACAACACCACCCTGATTGTCCTGGGCAACTACTCCACTCTCAACTCTTGGTCCTCAAAGACCAGAGCAGAGCTGATGACACCCCTGATGACCTCAGGCCTGACAATCAGGACATCACACACCCCTGGTCACGGGGACCGACTCAGGGAAGGGCTTGTGTAATGCAATCAGAGCCACTGGGAACCAATTCCTAAAATTCCTTTTTTCCTTTCCCTAAACTCTAGAACCGTCAGCAGCAAGGCTGACGTAAGCTTGGAGCTGCTGGCAGCCGCCTGGTCTCTGTGCAGAGCCTGTGAATGATGCCAACACAGAAGAAAGCAGAGGCACGAGACAGGGAAAGGTGGACATCATCAGAGGCCCTGGATCTAGCCACACTTGAAGGCCACACTGCCTGAGAAACCTATGCATCCAGACAGAAGTGCTCACCTGCTCCTTTGCTCTTGTGAGAGGGAAACAGACATAAAAAGCAGCCGCAGAAAGCTGCCTCGGGAAAGTCTCCAGTCCCCAGGGATGCTGTGTTCTTCCTGGGGTGGCTCAGGAGGCGGGGGGGTGTGGCCTTGGCGGGCTCAACGCATGAGTCATTGTTTCCCAAACATTTCTGCCCAGAATGCAGACATCGGAGCACAGAGAAGAGCTATTTTCCAGATAACACCGTTTCCCCTCGGAAATGACTGTCTTCTACCCTCTTCTCAGACTCTCCTGCTGTGGGATAGGGCATGGCTGTCTTTAGAAGAGCCTGCTTTCTGGGCAGACCCATGCCTGGGCTCCTATCTCCTCCCAGAGTGGCCAAAGGGCATGCATGCCCTGGTCCCACCCTCTCTCCCCACCACACACACACACACACACACACACACGTGCGCAAAAAAAAAAAGTTAACAGAAAAAGAATTGCTCTGGAAACCAATTCAGTGATAAGAAGTGTCAAGAAATGACAAGAACCTTCAGGAAGAGCCATGTCAGTTTGGACTTTGTTCTGGGAAACCCTCGAAAACTTGCAAAGAGCGAATTCAGAGAAAAGGAAAAAAAAAAACAAAAAACCAAAGCTTAATATTTATTGAGCACTTACTATGTACTAGGTACTATTCTAAGAGCAACATCTGGGTTCATTTATCTCATTCTCACAATGAGCTTAGGAGGAAAATACTATTTTTTTTGTTTTTTAAGACAAAGTCTTGCTCTGTCGCCCGGGCTAGAGTGTCATATCATCATCATAGCTCACAGTAACCTCAAACTTGTGGGCTCAAGTGATCCTCCTGCCTCAGCCTCCCAGAGTACTAGGATTACAGCCATGAGCCACCGCACCTGACCTTTTTTTATTTGTTTGTTTTTAAGAGACGGGATGTTGCTCAGTAACCCAGGCTGGAGTGCAGTAGCGTGATCAAGATTCCACCTGTACAAAAAATAAATAAATTAGTTGGGCGCGGTGGTGCACACCTGTAGTCCCAGCCATTCAGGAGACTGAGGCAGGAGGATCGCTTGAGCCCAGGAGTTTGAGGCTGCAGTGAGCTATGAGGATGCCACTGTACTCCAGCCTGGGTGACAGAACAAGACCCTGTCTTTAAAAAAAAAGGGGGGGGTGGGGAATGGAGAAGGGCTGGGGATACAGACATGCTCAAGAAAGCTTTGAAAAGGGCTCAGCTCACTCACAGCCTAGTGGGCAGAGAGCTCAAGACCCTGAGTCCTAGGCTTTGTAGACTGTTCTGGGCCCTGGAGACTCCTCCTGGGCCTTCCTCTTTGACCTCTGTAGATTTCAGAGTCCAGAACGCTCCGCCCCACCTAGTTTCTACCAAGGTCTCTGCCATGTGCCCCCAGGAATCAGGGTCTGCTTGGAGGCAGGAAGACTTTATTTCTATAGTCTTGGAACCAACCAAGGCACTGGATGTGACATCTTTAAGTCCTACAACAGCTCTCCAATGTCAGACGCTAAGAAGAGTTATAGGGTCAGCAGGGGACTCTGGTGACCTTTTGTGTGTGGCCTCTGCCAAGCCCAGCTCCTTCCAGAGGTGGCAGGAGGCAGGATCCCCATTTATTTCTTGAGAGACTAGCCAGGAGGCTGGAAGGAAGGCCACATCCCTGGGCCTCTAGCCTGAGAATGTTTGGGTTGAGATGTGTCCAAAGGCAGAGGGGAGAAAGGGCAATGAGACCCTCAGGCTGCGGAGCTACCAGCTACCGGCAGGGACAGAAGCTGCCGGCAAAGGGGCCAAGGAGCAGATCCAGGGGAGCCCTGTGGCCGCAGGGTGCCAGGCAGTCCTGCCCACCAGCCACGCCTTGATTGGGCAACACCTACGAAAGGGTCCCTGAGAAGCGGCACATAGTGGCCAAGACAAGAGAGGGGACATCCAGGATCACAGAGAGGCCACTCTTGCTGCATGCCACATGCCTGTGGGCTCAGTGGTCTGGTGGGCTGGTGGGACCAAAGGAACTTCCCTCCCCTGAGCTGGAGCCCTGGGCTCAAGCCTCAGGTGTGCACAGTAACTGTGGCGTGGTGGGTGTCTACCTCCCTTGGAGCCTGGGTTTCCCCAGATGTGAAAAGGGAGGGTAGAGCAAGGTGGGGTCACGTAGGGAGACCCCAGCTACAGCCAGCCTCCTCCCCTGTGCCCAAAAAGGTTCCCCTCACTTGGCGCCTGGCTCTACCAACATGGACCACTCTCTTGCCTTCTACCTAAGGAGATGGAAACGTACAAGCCAATGCCTGGGAAGACGTCACAAGGAGAATATCCCATCGGATCTGGGCTCAGGCAAGGCTTCCCAGAGGAAGTGACAGCAGGTAAAGCCCTAGAGAGTAAGTTCAAAGTGCCTCAAGGCTTCTGTCGGCTTATTTTTATTTCTGAATAAAAAACTTCATCAATTGATTCTGACACTTGCTACAACACGAATGAACCTTGAGGACATCATGTTCAGTGAAATAAACCAGCCACAGAAGGACAAATCCTGTGTGATTCCACTCACACGAGGTCCCTAGAGTGGTCAGGTTCACAGAGACAGGAAGTAGGATGGTGGGTGCCAGGGGCCAGGGAGGGAGCGGGCAGTGAGTGTTTCATGGGGACAGAGCTTCAGTTTGGGAAGGTGAGAAAGTTCTGGGGGTGGAGGGTGGTGATGGTTGCACAGCACTGTGAATGCGCTTAATGCCACCGAACTGTGCCCTTAGCGGTTAAGATGGTAAATATTATGTATATTTTATCCCAGTTTTTAAAATTTGGGGGAAAAAAAGCTCATGAATTAAATCGTATCAAATAAACTGAATGACAATTCATAAAACTCAAAAAACTGAAAAGAGAAAGAAATCATTTAGAATCCTATCCCCCTAGCCAACCTGGTGGCTATTTTAAATTCAAGCGAGTTAAAATGGATTTCAACGTGGGAGAAGTTTTCTTAAAGACTCTTTCCCTGGGAACTGATAAAAAGTTGGCGAAGCAGACAGATTCAGCACACAGATGGATCTAGAAGGCCAACACAGAGTTTTAAATAGATCTATTGAAGGTTTACCGGGTATTGAACCAATGCCCTTGCAGACACTGCACGGGGATGATGGCACTGTCTTCTCCCGAGCAACTAATGAGGAAGATTGTCCCTTCAGAGGCTATGGCGGTGAAGTGACTTGGCCCTGGTCACTCTGGGAGAGAGAGAGAGGCGGCCACTCAGGATGTGAGCCCAGCGCTAGTTGTCCACAGCTGGCACGCCTAACCACTCCCTAGCCTGTCTCTCCAACGCATGAGTTACTTGCCAACATCTGACCTTCAGATTTCATGTAATAATCTGGAATTTTGGCTTTTCCTGGCTGGCCTGGGCCTCTGTTTCCACGTGGTGATTACTATTTGGGCCCCTTTCTCTGGCAGAATTATGCATCTGGCCTCCCGAGATGGTTGGATTTCTGACCCCAGACTGGGAGGCCCAGAAAGAAGAGGGAGTGAAGACCAGGACACCTGCCTGGTCACTACTCACTCACCTCGGCATGTCCAAGGCCCGGATGACGGTGGAGAGGAGCCGGCCATCCCTCGAAGTCACCTGTGCCACATACTGGGGTGGCCCAAGGCCCGTGGCCTCCACGACCTTGGAGAAGGCGGGGCTGCCAGAGCAGTCGCACAGGGAGCCAGGCAGGTGGCAGCAATCACCCGTCGTCATGGCCACAGGGAACCCAGTGTCATCAGGGCCTGAGGCCCATGGTTCCAGGAGCCTGGGGAGAGGGCAGCGGGGAGGTTAATGAGCCCAACAGACCAGGGGTTGAGTCCCCTCTTGTCAAGGCTCTAGGGACCATAGGCAAGGACCTGCCTCTCTGAGCCTCAGTTTCTCCAATCTGTAACAAGGGCCTTTGTGGGGGCCAGGGATGAGTCAATGAGGTGACACATGCAGCTCAGCCCAGGCCTGCCACACAGCGAGGGCCTGGGTTATATTACATCTCACTGTCCTAAGAAAAGCTAGGCCTGCTCCCGCCATCAAAGGCCACCTTCCAGTCAATGTCACCTATATCACCTTTCCAGATATGATAACAGCATCTGACAATGATTGAGCACCTCCTGTGTGCCAGGCCCCATGCTTGGTGTTTTCTGGGGCCAGAATCTGTCCCGTGCCCACCATCCATGTACAGACTTGACCTCCAAGGATTCAATTCCTGTCTGGGGCTGGGCCCGGGGCACACAACTCTGCCTCTGAGTGGAACAGAACAGAGCTGGAAACTTGGCTCTACAGACCAGAAAGGTGAGTCACCTGGACCCTCCTAGTTCATGGCCTTTTGCAGGACTGTGCACTCCTTGGTAGCTCAGGCCATCCGGGAAGTGGCAGATGGCTGGGGAGGATGGTGGCAGCCTCTCTCCTCACCACCAGACCAGCTGCTCTGAGCCACACCTCTGTGCCCAAGGGGAGGCTATGGGAGATGGTGGGAGCCTAAGTCAGCAATTCCAAAGTCTGTCTGCTCTGGGAGATGACAGGAGGATCCTGCCCTCTGCTCTGGGGTCTGACCAGCAGAAAGAAACCCTAGGCAACCTCCTCCTCCGTCCCTGTGCTAGCCAATGAGGTTTGAAGAATAGCCCACAGATCCCGATGTGTGTTCCCCTCTGAGAATTTCATGAAAGTGACAGAGGCCTCTCTAGAGACCTCCTTAAAGCCAACACAGGTGCCCCAGAGCCAAGGATCTCTGTCACCAACTTGTCCAACCCCCAGGCCTTTGCTTCCAAGAGTGAGAGTCCAAAGCTCCAGCGGCAGGCCCTATAGTGTTGAGAAACTCCAAGCGAGGGAAGCAGACAGGTGCTCACTAAAATACCCCACCCCTCCCCCAAGTCAGCTTTTACCAATTCCTACCAGGCAAAATGCGAGCCCCAAAGCAGGGAGGAGCAGTGTACGTTATTATCGTTTTTAGAGACAGGGCCTCGCTCTGTTGCCCAGGCTGGAGTGCAGGGGCACAATCATAGCTCACTGCAGCCTTCAACTCCTGGGCTCAAACAATCCTCCTGCCTCAGCCTCCTGAATAGCTGGGACAACAGATGAGCGCCACCATGCCTAGCTA
The DNA here is from genome assembly GCF_020740605.2 of Lemur catta. Classification (NCBI taxonomy): domain Eukaryota; kingdom Metazoa; phylum Chordata; class Mammalia; order Primates; family Lemuridae; genus Lemur; species Lemur catta. The sequence continues at coordinate 112,265,835 of NC_059128.1, read as the reverse complement.
ATTATTTAAAGTTTTTATTTTATAGAGATGGGGTCTTGCTATGTTGCCCAGGCTATTCTTGAACTCCTAGCCTCAAGTGATCCTCCCACTTTGGCCTCCCAAAGCGCTGGGATTACAGGCGTGAGCCACGGCACCCAGCCCTATAGGTTACTGACTAAGTTTTGCACCAGGACACTCTGCCAATGGACTGACAACTCTCTGAACTCAGCCAAAAGCCCTCCTGGTCCGATATGGCCTTCTGAGTGCCCACGGTAGGGCCCCTGTAGGGCTAGATAAGCAAGTATCAGCCAAAGGCAGGAAGAGACTGGGAGGAAGGCTGCAGGCCTGAGATAACAGCCCCAGGACAGTGGCCAGGGCTGCCATGTCTTACATGCTGCTGTTCCCCCTGTGCACCTGCCACCAGAACCTCCAGCACAGAGGTCAGAATGGAAGCCACTTGGAGGTTGCCCTCCAAGGGAACACAGACACAGAGGAGTCCGTTCCTCCTGCCTCTCTGAGGATCGGTCTTAACATTCCTACAAAAGTTGTGCATTACAAGAACAATCACAGCTCCTATATGTTATGTTCTATCATTTCTTTTACTGTCAGAGGGGGAAAAAAACCCCACTGGTGAATCTGCTAATGCACGGTCTGCAAATGGCCAAATAATAATTGCAGTTCCTGTTTATTAAGGACTGGGTGCTGCTCCAAGCAATCTGCATATATGTTAATCATCTCACTGAGCTCTAAACAGTTGTTGTAAGTGTCCCCTTCAAAGGTCACCTTCCAGGAGGAGCCATGCCCAACCAGGCTGGCTAAAGTGACACTGAGGTCCACATTACTCCTCTCATGGCATATGCCCATCTCTGAAATGCTCTATAATGCATATTCATCTACTTATTTAACCATGCATGTCATCCCACTCTGCAGTGAACTCTGTAGAGGAGGGGACCCTGTGAGATTGCTCCCCCCTGTCCCCAGCACCTGTGTCTGGCTCAGAGTTACTGCATCCATCGCTGCTGCATTCGTTGCTGCTGCATTTGTTGTAGCTGCAGTCATTTCTCAGCCCCCACTCCATGTCAGAACAGAGTGGGAGAACCACATCTCTTGGCTTTCAGACCCTGAGCTGCCAGCCCCTGTGGTGGCAATCAGAGATACTTAGAGGAGAGAGGTTCATGTAAACCACCCTGGTCTGGGTTTGGAAGAGGCCATACTCAGGGCTGGGCACAAGGAGACAGTGGCTGCAGGCTGGACTCAGCTCTGGGGCTGCTGGAATGGGGGAGTGAGCCAGTGCCTTGGGCAAACTTGGCCTAATGCCCAGGAGACGGATTGCATAGAGTCTTCACAACCAACCAACAGTTACCCCCATATGATAGGTGAAAAAGCTGAGGCTCAGAGCGGGACACCTACTTGCTCAAGGTGACACAGCTACAAAGGGACAGTGCCATGATTTGACCTTAAGGCAGTCCAGTGAGTGGATCTGGGTCTTCAAGTCCTGGCTCTGCCACTGCCACGGCCACTGTGGGTCCTGATTCAAGTCAATTTGCTTTTCTTGGCCCCCTCCTTCTCCTTTGTCAAACATGCTGTTCGAGCAGGTGGGCTGAGTCTACTGAGGGTTCTCTGGAGAAGGAGCCTCCAGGCTTAATTCCTCCACCAAAGCTCACCCTTGGCTAGGTTTGGGGTGGCACTGAGGCATCCCAATCTTTTCCATGCCTTCCCAGCCTCCAGCCTCCTTTTCCTGAGGGAAGAGGAGTCAGAGGGCCCTAACTCCCTACAGTGTGATCTCGAGCAGCTGCTTCACTCTCTGAGCCTCAGTTTCCTCATCTGTAAAACGGGTGTCATAATGATACCCTGTTCATGCATCGGTAAATATTAAGAAGTCAATAAATATTAGCTCTTGTTATAATTACCCTTATCAGCTTACAGAGCTGTTGGGAAGGTTTGATGAGAGGACACACAGCACCTGCCACACAGTAAGTGCTCAATTAATGCCCACTGTTATTATTGTTTAGGATAAATGTAGAGTCTGGCAAACGCATTCACTCCTCTTCACTCACCCAGAGAGGCCCCTGTATGTCCTCCAGTACTGGATGGCTCTGCATCAGAAGCCAGGTTCCAGTCCCAGCGCTGCTCCTTGTCTGCTGTGTGGCCCTGGGCAAGAGACTTAACCTCTCTGAGCCTCGACTGCCTCATCTGCATAACAGGGAACATTTTTAGGACTTCCACCTAGTTAGTGGGGTTCCTAGAGGGCTGAATGAGCTAATCCTATCAAGGCTGACTACCCTGTTTTGAGCACCCACACAGCAAGCAGCATCCTGTTGGAGCATCTTTGTGCATAGTGCCTGACTTGTTATAATATTTACTATTGTCCAGGCAGAGCCCCCTCTGAGAAAGAGGCTGGGGAAAGACACTTATTGACCGACTACTGTGTGCAGGGCGCTTTTCCTCATCAGCCAGCCACCTCCCGAAATCCTCCCAGCAGCCGCATCTGGTTGGCAATGGAATGACCCAGTTTCACAGATGGGGAAATCGAGGCTCGGAGAGGCGCCTACTGTGTGGCGGGCTCCAGATACCTCCCACCGGCCTCGAGACGGGAATTGCGGTCCCCGAGTCGGGGAAGGTTGCGGCCAAGAGTTCCAGCCCGGCTGTCACGCTCGGGGGGCCGAGCTCCGGCCTCGAACCCGGGTCAGCCCCGCGGACCGGCGTCCTCTGGGTCTACCTGTCGGCCTGTGCCTACCTGATCCGCGGCCGGGCCGGGCGGCCGCGCAGGCCCCTCGGTTCACCCCGGCCCGGGTCCCGGCCCGGCCCGGCCCGTCAGCTCCGCTAGCTCCGCTCCAGCCGGCACCTGCGTCCGGGCACCGCCCGCCGAGCCGACAGCGCCGCGGACCAATGGTCAACGCCGCTCGTACGCATCGGCCAATCACCACGCAATCCCGCCCCTGGAGGCGGGGCCGGAGGCGACGGGGACGTCCTAGGCCGCACAGGCCCTGGTTCGCCGCAGCTGTTAGCTCCGCCCCCGCCGCGTTATGGCTCCGCCCCCAGACAGGGCTCCGCCCCCTCACTGGCCCCGCCCCAGCCCAGCCCAGGGAGCGCGCGGAGCTGGCTGCGCCCCCTGCAGGCCGCCCGAGTGCCTTTTAATAAATAAAACCGTTTCAGAATTCAACTTGACACCAGGCAAAATGATTTGTAACTGTTCTTCACCTCCCCTACGCTTCTCATCGATCCTGGGGAAGGGAGAGATCGTTTGATCACATTTTACACAGGCGAGAAGCCTACAAGGGTTAGGAAGCCGTGCAGGAGCCTAAAGCCAACATCATTTATTCATCATTCATCCATTCATTCATGCAGTAGATCCATTCAATAGATGTAGTAAACATCAGTAGGGAGGGTCTGTTATGAACCAGGCACTGTGCTAGGAGCTGGGGACACCACGCTGGGTGAGACAAAAATTGCTGCCTTTGTGGGCCTCTAGGGAGTGAGACAGAATTAGTAATAAAATTTTTAAAACATTAAAACCAGAATATTTATTGCATTGTTGAAATTCTTTTTTTTCACCAAATGCCAGAATGAAATTCTTAATCAATTATTAATTACAAATGTGATACAATGCAGGAAGTGTCCGGGCGCAGCGGCTCACGCCTATAATCGTAGCGCTCTGGGAGGCTGAGGCAGGAGGATCACTTGAGGTCAGGAATTCAAGACCAGCCTGAGCAACAGCGAGACCTCGTCTCTACTAAAAATAGAAAAAATTAGCCAGGCGTGGTGGTGTGCGCCTGTAGTTCCAGCTACTCGGGAGGCTGAGGCAGGAGGATTGCTTGAGCCCAGGAGTCTGAGGTTGCTGTGAGCTAGGCTGACGCCACAGCACTCTTCTGGAGAACAGAGTGAGACTCTGTTTCAAAAAAAAAAACATAAAAATGCAGAAAGTAAGGATAAGGAAAGTGTATCATGTTATGAGAACTTGGAATAATTTGGGAAGTCCAAAAATATTTCCTTGAAGAAGGAGCAATTGAGCTGACATATAAGGTATGAGTAAAGATTAGTTACCTAGGAGAAAAGGATCCTTGGCAGAGAGTTCTGGAACACACAAAGGCCCTGAGGCAGGATGGAGAGTTACCCAGTACTCTCTTCCCCTTCTGCCCTGCATTTATTGAATATACAGATCTGCTCAACTACCTCAGTTAAATTCTGTTACATTGTCCTAGCCTATATTTTTTATAATGGAAAGATAAATCATAAAGCTTTTTAGAAGATTACTCATAGAGGGAAGGAGTAGGAGGGAGGGGACAAAGGATGGAAGTTAGGCTTTTAAAAATATATCTTGTTTTATATATTTGACTTGACATCCATGTAAATATTTTATATACAGTCATCCCTTGGTATCCATGAGAGATTGGTTCCAGCACCTCCCTCAGATACCAAAATCCACGGATGCTCAAGTCTCTGACATAAAATCGTGAAGTAGTTGCATATAATCTATGTACATCCTCATCTTCCTGCATACTTTGTTTTTTCCTTTTTGTTTTAGAGACAGGGTCTCACTTCATTGCCCAGGCTGGAGCGCAGTGGCATTGTCATAGCGCACTGTAGCCTTGAACTCCTGGGCTCAAGCTATCCTCCTGCCTCAGCCTCCCAAGTAGCTGGGACTACAAGTATGCACCCCTACGCTCTGCTAATTTGTAATTTTTTGTAGAGATGGGTGTCTCTCTCTGGTACCCAGTCTAGTCTGGAACTCCTGGCCTCAAGCAATCCTCCTGACTTGAGAGGAAATACATATAAAAATATATATATTTCCTAAGTATAAGCACACTTTTCCACATAATCACAGTATAACCTTCAAAATCAGGAAATGAATACAGATCCAATATTACCACATCACTCCCAGAGCCCATTCAAAGTTTCCAAAAATTCTATCCCAGGATCAAGTGTTGTATTTTGCTGTTGTGACTCTAATTTAGTCTGTTTCAGATCTGGTACATTTCCTCAGTCTTTCCTTGTCTTCATGACCTTGATACTTTTGAAAATGACAGACTCGTCATTTTGTAGAAAGTCATTCCATTTGGAGTTGTCTAGTATTTCCTTATGATTAAACATTTGTGGCAGGAACGGTAGAAGTGATATTGTATTCTCAGGATGCATACAATGTTGATTTCGTCCTCTGCTGATTATGCTAACTTGATCGAAACAGTGTCTGCCACTTTCTTCAGTATAGGTATGTTGTACTTATTAATAAGTGCTTTATGGGAAGACACTATGAAACTAATTACATATCCTGTTCTTCAACAAATTTAATATCCACTGAAGATTCTTGCCTGAATCAATTATTATTATAATGGCTGCCAAATGATGATTTTCTAATTCCATCTTGGAGCACTTCCTTACTAACTTGCTAAGAAAGATGTTCTGGGCTGGCTCGTCTTGTATTTTTCCTCGACCCAGCCCTGGGATCGACTATTTCTTCAAGGAGCCCTGGTTTCTTTTAGTGAAAAATGATATTTAGAAACGAAGATCTGGGTGCCTGGTGTACTCATTGCTACTATGAAATCATTAATTCCTGGCTTTCTCATCATAATACATATGCATATATAAGACATTTACATATCTATCTATAAAACCATGAGTAAACACCAATACCTCTAACCATGCCCTGCCTGTTATGTGAATTTTATCTCAAATTTTAAAAAAGAAAAAAACATGACACCATCGGAATGCCATCAGCAAAATTCGACTGAGAAGCTGCAATATAAAGGATGCATTTCTTTAAAAAAATTTTTCCATTTTTGTATGTTTAGATTTTTCCATAATAAATATATTTAAAAATTTTTTGGTACATTCCTCCTAGTCTTTTACCTGGGCATTTTATCCACATCTTAGAGCTTTCTGACTCATAGAAGATGTTCAATAAATATGGGGAAAGGCCTCATAACTTGGAACAGCTCTGGGTTGGGAATCTGCTTGCAACTTACTAATTGTCGGACCTTCCTTGGGTGAGTCAAATTTCTGTTCTCTGTCTATAAAATGGGGCTAGTACATTATGCCCACCGCCTACGGTTGTTGCAAATACCAGCTAATGATTTGGCAAAGATTTAACATGCTTCCTGAAAGACAGTAAATGTAGAATTGCCATATGAACCAGCAGTTCCACTTCTGGATATGTACCCAAAAGAATTGAAAGCAGGGACTCAAACAGATATTTGTACACTGATGTTCATAGTGGCATGATTCATGATAGCTAAAAGGTAGAAGTAACCCAACGGATGAATGGAGAAATGCAATGTGGTGTGTTTATGCAATGGAACATTATTCAGCCTTAAAAAGGAAGGAAATTCAAACCGGGTGTGGTGGCTCACACCTGTAATCCCAGGGCTTTGGCAAGCCAAGGTGGGAGGATCACTTGAGGCCAGGAGTTCGAGACCAGCCTGGGCAGCATAGCAAGACCCTGACTTAACAAAAAATTCAAAAATTAGCCAGGCATGGTGGTGCAAGCCTGTAGTCCCAACTACACCAGGAGGCTGAGGCAGGAGGATCGCTTGAGCCTGCGAGTTCGAGGCTGCAGTGAGTTATGATTGCACCACTGCACTCCAGCCTGGGTAACATAGCAAGACCTGTCTCACAAAAAAAAAAAAAAAGAAGAAGAAAATTCTGACATGTGCTATGACATGGATGGAACTTGAGGACATTATGCTCAGTGAAATAAGCCAGTTACAAAAGGACAAATCCTGTGTGATTCCACTCATAGGAGGTCCCTAGAGCTGTCAGATCCACAGAGACAGAAAGTAGAATGGTGGGTACTAGAAACTGGGGATGGGGTGGAGAGTTAGTGTTTCATGGGGACAGAATTTCAGTTGGGGAAGGTGAGAGAGTTCTGGAGACAGAAGGTGGTGATATTTGTACAACATTGTGAATGTGCTTAATGCCATAGAAGTGTGCACTTAGGAATGGTTAAAATGGTCCATTTTATGTTATGTATATGTCACCATAATTATAAAAGACTAAAAACAGAGCCTGGCACAGAGTGAGCATGACGTGCTTATTAAGTCACTGAAATTGGAGTAATTAAAATAGCATCACTGGCCTGTGACTCCCAAAGGGACAGACAGCATGTCAGTCTCTGCCTCCGGCCTTGGCGAATAGGGGAGGCCCCAGAAATATTTGATCTTTTGACTGTTTGAAACTCTTTGGGGTGCTTCATTGCTTCCCCAGGCTCCCCTGAAGCTTCTGTCTCCACACACCCCAGCCTGGGTCTGTGGGAAGGGACCCTGGCGTGTGCGGTGCCCTAGAGTGTGAGGTGCCTGGCTGTCCCCACGCTGCCATCATTAGCCTTGGCCCTCACACACCCTGGCTCCCTCCAACTCCCATCTCAACAGCCCCTGGGCTCAGAGCTCCTCTGGAGTGGCTGTGTCTGGCAGTGCCTGTCCCTCCAGGCAGGGAACCAGAGCCCAGGATCAGGAGGGAGCCAGCCCTCCTCTCCTCCGGCCTCCAGGTACCCAAGGCGAGAATGGCCTCTTTAGCCATAGGCTAAAGCTGGAGCTTCCGGGACAGCGGCTGGTTGCACCCACCGGGTCAGGAGGTCACCTGGGGCAAAGTGGAGGGCCTGGCCTCCTCACCAGCGTAGCCCCGTGCACATGGAGAAGCTGGATCCTGGGGAGGGCACAGGAATCCCAGGCCACCCACTTTGCCCGTCATGGGCGTTCCCCCACTGGGCCTTCCTCTAGTGACAGTCTAGAGCTAGCATCCTCTGGGCAAGGCCCCCCTTGCCAGGACCCCAGGGGAGCAGGTGGCCTTAAGAAGGGGTCGGAGGTGAGGTGTGCTGAGCACAGCACACGGCCCCCACCTCCACCAGGGGGCGCACCGGCCGGCTGGGCTGCCCGTCCCAGGGCCAGGGAGTTAAAGGTCAAGGACACTCTCTCGGGCCACACCCCCAGCTGTCCCTCCCTCCCTACCACCCCACCCCACCTCGCCCAAGGACCCCGGTGGCCATGCGGTGACATGTGGAAAGCCTGCTGGTCAGCTCGGGGGCGGGTCTCCGTGTTGCCCTGGGCCAGTGCTGGAGCCCAAAGCCCCCCAGGGCTCCAGCCTGGTCTTCTAGCTCCCCGTGGGGCTGGGACTGGACGGGTAGGGGAGGTGGGAGTGGGGGGGGCCCAGCCTGCATTGGGGAACATGCACAGAGGGGCCTTGGTTCAGGAGTGGCCGCCTGGCGGAGAGAAAGAAGACAGAGGCGCAGTGGCAGATTTCTGTACAGGAAGTCGGATTATACATTTTAGTAACGGGCCAGAGAAACGAGGCAGGGTGGGCTGGGGGGGGCAAAACAGTGCGGGGGGGGCACAGGGAGAATAAGAGATCCGAGAGCTGGGGTTTGGCGTAAATCTTACAAAGTGTATAAAGTATCTGTGTTTCTCTACAATAACAAAAACCAAAGGCTACAAGAGCGGTTGTATATACAAAACACGGAGATATTGCTTCACTTGCAAACAGGTTCCAGACCAGACGGGAGACAAGACAGAAGGGGGCTGACGGGGAGGGCCAAGGGGGCGCGCTGCGTGCAAGAGGAGGGCAAGACGGGAACAGGCTTCTCCCAGCGACAATCTGCAGGCGGAGCTGGGGTCGCGCACGCACAGAGGTGGGCGGCCAGTGCGTGGGCAGGTGCCCGCAGCCAAGAGGGTCTGCCTGTCCGGGCTCTTCGGGCTTCAGCCCCGAGTGGGGTTCTGGGTGGGGGCGACCGGCCAGTGTGGCCAGCTGGCCAGACAGGGAGGAAGGCAATCGTTCCTTGGAGTCTGCCGAGGAAAAGAGGAGAAGCCGGCTCCATCTGCCCGTCCTCCTTGTCTCCGGCCGGGCTTGTCCAACTTGCTGCCCTTCCTAGCCTGCCAAGATGCCGGCGGGGACCCGAGCTGAGTGGGTACAGCGAGCTGGGGCTTCCAGCTTTCCCCGGGCAGGACAGGAGGTGCCACTGACTCCTGCTTTTCCTGGGCCCTAGCCCTGACGCGAGGAGCTCACTGGGAGGGCGGGAGCGAGCCGGTCACAGAGGGACAGTGGGGAGGGGCCGGGAGGACACCGTGGTGGGGGCAGGCGGAGGACGAGCACGCACGCTGGGACCGAGGCGCGGGGCAGTCACAGGTTCTGGCAGCACTGCAGCTTGTTGGGTTTCTGTCCGTCGGTGGTAGGCGGCACGCTAATGTCCACCACGTTGTTGCCAGGGGACTCGTCGTGGGCTGCGCGGTCCGCGATCTGCTTCTGTGACACGATGCGGTAGATCTCTGCAAGAGGGGGAGGGGGATGCCAGGTGAGCAAGCCGCATGCCCTGCCGGCCCGCGGTGACCACCTCCCTGCAGGTCTCCAGAGCTTCCCCAAAGCCCCCCACCATGCCCCATGTACATATCAGAGACAAGGACAGGGGCTGGGCTCCAGGGGCTGCCACCCACTTGCCCAGTAAGGGCAGGACCCACATCTGGTCACAGCCAGCCTGGCCTCTTGTTCCCCAAGAGCAGAGGCCCCCTCCTCCCTCAGAAGTGAACTCCCGGAAGCCAGGCCAAGGGGCTCTGGGCCGCTGTGGCACCTGCCTCCCCTGCTGGCCCTGATGGCTTTTTGGTCTCGGGGCCGAGGCTGGGCCCACCCACAGGAGCTGGGGAGAGAGGGTCTCTGTATCCCGTGTGCTAGCAAGGCCTGGATCTGGCCTGACCCCAGGGAGCATGCCATGTCCAGCCTTGGCAGGTTTAACAAGTGAAGGTTCTGGAGCTGCACTACCCCCTGCGAGGCGGGCACCCTCCCAGGCCCAGCCAGGCCCTGTGGCCACCTGTGAGGATGTTCTTGAACGCTTCCTCTACGTTGGTGGAATCCAAGGCTGAGGTCTCAATGAAGGACAAGTTGTTCTTTTCTGGAACAGAGAATACCGCCCAGTTGAGCAGGGAGGTGTCTGGTGTCTGGCTCCCACCTTCTGTCTTGGGGATCCCACCTGCCCGCTCGCCTGGCTCAAGACACCAATGGCCAGTCTTCAGGGAAGGGAGGCTGGTGCTGCAGCCAGGGGCCCCGACACTGTGAGGGGACCTCCTGCTCCCCACACACATCTGTGATGCTTCGGTCTCCATTCTGCCCTTGGAGGCCCGGCCGGACTCACCTGCGAAGGCGCGGGCCTCGTCGGTGGGCACAGCCCGCAGGTGGCGCAGGTCGCTCTTATTGCCCACCAGCATGATGACAATGTTGCTGTCCGCATGGTCCCGCAGCTCCTTCAGCCAGCGCTCCACGTTCTCATAGGTCAGGTGCTTGGCGATGTCGTACACTAGCAGGGCACCCACTGCGCCGCGGTAGTACCTGTGGGGCAGGGTCCTGTGAGCCACTCTGGGCCTGGATGCCCTCTGGGGCCACGGGCAGCAGTGGCCTCACGGGAACGCGGCACACGTCATGCAGAGCCCAGCCAAGGGGCAGCCATCGTGGCCTTAGGAGAGGGACACGTGTCCAGAGGCCCCAGCTCTACTCCCTGCCTCCAGCTTGGGAATGTGGGGGCCTGAGAGGGAGCTGGGGGCCTCAGGGTAGAAGACACCATGAGGTCACCAAAAAAAGGGGGAGAAGGAAACAGCAGGTGTGCAGAGAAAAGGCCACTGCTGGGCAGAGCACCGATGGCCCCTGTGCAGGGCCAGGCACAGACCACCAAGGAGATAGGTGGACACACACCTGCCAGAGCGCTGAAGGAGACAGGGAGGGAGTGCAGAGGACAGCAAGGTGGTGGAGTGACGTGGTAGGGAATGGCCATGGGTTGGGAGGGGTTCAGGAAGCAGTAGCCCAAGTGGGTTCTGATGGCTGGGAGGCCCAGAGAGGCACAGGGACGAGGCCAGGGTGGGAGGACAGGATCAGTGTGGACGAGGTGTGAGTCGCAGCTCAAAGGGGAGCAGAGGGAGGAGGAAGGCTGGGGAGGTGGCCAGGCAGGGCCCTCGCTGCACTCCCGACACCCAGTAACACCCCAGTGCTCCAGTGTGGCCAGGGCTGGGCGCTGCTCTGCCTGAGGGTCCCACAGCTCCTGGGGGCCTCTGAAGGTGGGGGCTGGGCATTGCTCTACCCTCCACTCCCATGCTCTTGCCTCATCCTGCCCAACTCCTACACATCCTTCCAAGCCCCCATGCCCATGCCCCTCACTTGGCAGGGCCCCAGCCGCCCGACACGCACGCGGAAGTGATGGCGCGGTAGCGCTCCTGGCCAGCTGTGTCCCAGATCTGCGCCTTGATGGTCTTGCCGTCCACCTGGATGCTGCGGGTGGCGAACTCCACGCCGATGGTGCTCTTGCTCTCCAGGTTGAACTCGTTGCGGGTGAAGCGAGACAGCAGGTTGCTCTTGCCCACGCCCGAGTCCCCGATGAGCACCACTTGAGGGGGTACAGAGGGGTGGGGAGGGTCTATGAGTCCCCATGCACCGCCCATGTCCACCCACAGAAGCTTCCAGGTGGTTCCCTGGGCGAATGACACAGAGGAGCCCATGGGCACTGTGTTAAGCGGTGCAGAAGTGAAACAGCCACTGTGGATGGCACAACACCCCTGCCTGTCTCTGGTCCTCAGAGCAGGGCTGCCTCTGCTGGGGCAAGGGACCTAGGCACCCCAGCAGGCGGTGGCTTGAGATGCATCTGCCCCTGAGCCTCCACCTGCAGCCTGGTGGCTGGGCAGCCGGGTGCAGCCCAAGAAAACTCCAGAGCTGGGTGACCTTGGGCAAGTCACTTAACCTCTCTGGGCCACCTTTTCCAAATGTGTGAACAGGAAGGCAGTAATAGCAGCTGTCTCAGGAGGAAGCTGAGAGCACACATGGTCATGACCCAGCCAGCACATGGTGACCCAGCCGGCACACAGCACACAGACAGGCACACAAGTGAGCAGCTGTCATTATTATAATTGAGGTTTTGGCCAGAGCTTGGGAAGGGTCAGTGTTCCTCCCACTTCTCACCTATGAGGATCTGTTTCTGGAGCTTTAAGTGACAGGAAATGAGGAGCCTCCCCACCCCATGCCCTCAACCCTCCAGCCAAACCCATATTCAGCTCCAGCAGCCTGTTCAGCGACCTACAAGAATGTACCCCCTGGGGCATGGAAGGGACAGAGCCAGCGGCCAACTCCCACCACAAGGGGAGGTCACACAGCTGTGCGTGTGTGCATCCTCACAGGGATCAGGCACAGTGTGTGCTGTCACCCTGGGCCCCTGCCTGAGAGCTGGCCTCGATGCCGGGGGAGGGATGGTCTCCACCCAGCCCAGCCCAGCCCAGCCCAGCCAGATGAAAAGCCCCACCTAGAAGGGCAGTCAGGGTGAGGGGCTAGGGAGGAGACAAGAGACTGTGGGCAACAGCCCCTCTGACAGCCATTGGGAACAGGAGCCCTCTGAGCAGAGTAGGCACGGGCTGGGCAGGCTGGGGGGACGTCCCTCCCTCCCTCCCCCGTAAAGCATTTCCTGCCCCAGCCTCGAAAGCACCGCCTCTAGGGTCCCAACTGCCCAGGCTCTGGAGTGAGGCCATGTGACATCACCCAGGAGGGGCCTGGACCCAGAGCATCCCACGCAGGGGAGATCAGTGTGTGCACATGCGTGTATGCATGTATCCAAGTGCATGTGGTGCAGATGAAACTACAGGTAGCGGCCAACCAGATGCCCCAGCCAGACGTGCCATGGAACCCCAGCAGGTCTGCCTGGTGGCTTGGTCACCCATGGCCCCGAGGAAGGGGTATCCACTGAGCCTGGGGAGAGATGGGCGGGGCTGGCCCTTCTGGGACTGGGGAGGTGCAGGCTGGTGGGCTGAGCCCTGACTGACACAGAGGACCCCGGACCCCCAGGAGTCCTGCCCCATGGAGGGAGCAGGGCCAGGGCCCACCAGGCCACCCTCCACTCGGCCACACTGAGCTGCCGTGCTGACGGGCTCAGCATTCTCCCTTTAGAAAAGATTCACATCCCAGAGCTGATCCCGGAGAAAGGGGGTGGAGGGGTGCCCCGGGAGCTGGTGTTTCTGTTTCCTGATCCACGTGTGGGTTACACAGGTGAGCTCAGGTGGTAAAAACTCACTGAACCATATGCTTACATGGAGTGTTCTTTCCTGTCCGAATGCAACTCCTTGGGGGAAAGTTGTCGGTGTGCCTAGACTTCTTATCTCCTTCACTACTCCCACCTCAGTCCAGGCCACCATCATCTCTGTATGGGTTCCGTGCCAGCCTCCTACCTGAGGTCCCTGCATTCACTCTCATCCCCAACCAAAAGCCTGTCCTCCCCACGGCAGCCAGAGGGCGCCTGTGAGCACCTAAGTCAGGTCTGGTCCCTTCTCTGCCCAGAGCCCTCCATGGCTCCCACTTTGCTTGGGGAAAAGCCCAAGTCCTCCCCACAGCCCACAAGGCCCTGCGCCACCTGCCCTGGCATCTCCCTGCGATCCCTGCCTCCCTCTCTCCCCCAGTTCCCTCTGCTCCAGCCACATGCGCCTTGGGGCCTTTGCATGGGCTGTGCCTCTGCCTCGAGCCCCCTTCCCCAGGCACCCGCTTGGCTCCTCCCTCATCTCCTTTGTAGGACTCCTCAGATGCCACTTGGCCAAGGAGGCCCTTGCTGTCCCCCAATCTTCCTTGTTCCCCAGCCTGGCTTTCCCTCCACCAACTTTTGCCACCCTCTCGCTTGCCAGGTTTCACTTATGTGTTTTCTTGCCAGTCTGCCCCAAGGGCAGGAATCAGGCCCTGGCACAGTGCCGGGCACCCAGTAAGCACCGGATGAATGTCTGTCAAATGAGCAAACACCAAAGCAGCTGGCAAAGCCTCCCAGGCTTACCCCAGAGATACACACATACCCCTGGAGGGTGCTCAGGTCACCACTCCTGGGCCACAGGGGAGGGCAGATCAGGCAGCCCCCCCCCGGCCCAGCACCCCCTCCAGCTGGCTGCTTTAGAGCCAAGTACAACAAGAACAAGAACACAAAGAACACTTAATGAGTCTGTGCTGAGGAAGTTCTTGGTGCATCACTTCGTGGAAGCCTCACGCAGCCCATTTTACAGATGAGCAAACTGAGGCTCAGATGGGGAATGAGCAGCCCAAGGCACACAGGGTGGGAAGGCAGAGAAGGGGTCTGAGCCCCTGTATATTTGCCAGCTCACCCCCACTTCCCAACTGTGCCCGTCAAGCAAGCAGTGACTTGTCCAGGGCCACACGTGCGTGGGAAGTCCTTCAGGCAGGATTTAAACCCAGGTCTTCTGGGTCCAGGGCCTAAGCTCTTTCTCTGCCAACTCACCACCTCACCCGCTGTCCTCCCCCACCCCTCAGCATGTGGCTTGGGGGTCTTGGTTCCACCTCATAGAGGACATTGGGGTCCTGGGCACCCCAGCCTGGCAGCCTCCCCAGCTCCGATAGCACCCTGTCCCCCTGGGGCAGCCAGCAAACTCCTGCTCATCCTTCAAGACCCCCTTGGCTCAGGCCCCTCTGCTTCCTGCAGACCACCACCTGGCGGGCCTATGAGACCTGTGACGGCAGGGTGGGCATTCTCTGACGACACTGTGGGTACCCACCAGACCGGCAAGTTGACTTCAGAGAAAGACAAGAGATGGAGTGAGCATGGGCGTGTGCCCAGGGCCAGGCTGGACTGACAGTGGGGACACCGCCCATACCACCAACCTGTCACCTCCTTCCCACAGCAGCTACAGGAGCCTGGCCACAGCCGGAGGGGGGCGGGTTGCTGAGTCCTCAGGTACAACACAGGACACTTGGGCCCTGCCTGGGTCTCCCACCACCCTCACTCCCTTCTCAGCTGTGTACCAGTTGTACAGCCTTGGGGACCCCTTGGCCCCATCAGTTGTGTCCTGGCCTGGCCAAGAATCTCCTCAGGACCTGGGCCAGGCCCAGTCCTAAGTGCTTAGCAGGCCTCAGTTTACCACGTTCTCAGGGACGCCTTTGGGACACACGTAAATATTGTTATTCCCACAGAAGAGATGGGGACACTCCACCCAGTGTGACCAAGTCCCTGGCCCACTGGGTGCGATGAGTGGAGGCTGTCGCCCAGGAGGACCGCAGGAAGGCTGCGCTGCCTGGGCAGTCCCTGGCACAGGGCGTCCAATGCAGACAGGTGGCCCCACATCCAGGCTGGGCATGAACACGGCATTGTCGAGGGCACAGAAAACAGTCTGTTGTCTTGAGGAAATAAAGGGCCCTTCAGGACACAGCTCCCAGCATTTCCACAGAAGTTGGTGGCTTCGCTGGCCAGGAAATGACCCCCTAGACACGCCACTTGGCTCGCAGAGCAGGCAAGCCCAGTTGTCAAAAACAAAAGGCTGGCACCTCTCAGAGCTCCAGGTACTCTGGCCTGCCCATGACAGTGTGGTGCCCCCAGGGCCTGGATCCTAGCGCTGAGGCGGACTGAGTGGCCATTCAGGGGGCTGTGCCCCCAATTCAGGCAGCACCAGGACCCCTCATTCTAAATGGGGAAGGTGGTACGTTTGGGTCCCCCAACAGCAACTAAACAATAGGCCAGGCGAGGCCTACCCAGGCAAGAGGGCTGGGAGCTGCCTGGGAAGCTGGCCCATTCCCAGGGGACCAGCAGCCACTCTCTCTTTGGGCAGGGGTGGACACACCCAGAGGACAGGGCCTGGGGCCACCACAGCCAGTTTCCCACATAAGCCATGGGCCAGGGGCTCCAGGGAAGTGGGAAGGGCCCTGGGAAGGCCTCAGTGACCCCTGGGGACATAGCTGCTCCCAATTCGGACCCATAGCACAGTGTGCATCTGAGGAAAAGTCAGGGGCATCCCCGGGATCTATGGGCAGGTTGGGAAAATGGCATGGCAAAAAGGATAGAATGTTAGGATAAATGCAAGGATCTATAATTAGGCACAAATAAACAATCGCACTCCCATGGGAGGTGGAGACTGTTCAGGGAGAAAAACAAACATCGTTCAGGGGACTGCCCAGGGGAGCTGCTAGCCTTGGCCGCTGAGGTCAAGGGAGCCAACAGGAGTGGCCACCAAAAAAACAAGGCAGTGGCAAGAGGGTGGCACAGGGAGGCAGCCAGTGTCCCAAGTAAAGTGGTGTGGCCCCTCCATGCCAAGGGAAGGTGACTAAAGCCTGGGGCAAGGAGACAGGTGGAAGAGCAGGGTGGGCAGGCTTGGCACAGGGTGGGGCGGGAGGATGGCTGTCCTCTCGACTCCTGGGGGGCTCCCCACAGGTGGCCTGGCCGGAGAGCAACATGGTGACAAAGTTGGCCCCTCGTCAACACTTCTGGTACAGTTGTGACTTGGATGTCTCTCCAACGGCAGCCCATCACCCTTGTTGGGCAAGGGTGGACAGGCCCAGGCCGGAACCTCTGCAGGCCCTGGGGTCAGCACATCTGTGTTTCCGAAGTTGCATTTCCACATTCGTGTTTCCATTAACCCATGACATTATGGCAAGCGACGTGACGCTAGGGGCCTGCCTGCCACCTCCCTTCCTTCCTTCCTTCTTAATTTGCCAGAGCCATAGGCAGCGTCCTTTTCCTATATAATAGGATGAAAATCTGAACGGATTTAAAGACAAATATTGAGAGAACAGAGGGGTCCTCCGATGAGGTCTACATTGTGAAGGTCACACACATCAGCCGACCAGTTGGGGAAACGCTGACCTTGTGGATGAGACTTTTGCTACCAAAAAGCTCGAGAAGGTCAGCAGGGCACCCGTTCCACCCAGGGAAAGGAGGCCAGGCAGGGAGGGCAGTGGGGCAGGCGGGCGCCCCCGCCCCATGCCAGCTGCCCTAGAAGCCAGATCCGTGTTTCCAGGAAGCGTTGCCTAGAGATGAGTCTCAGGAACCGCATGGCCTCGCTGCTGCCCCTGACCCAGTAACTGTCCTTCTGGGAACACACTTCAAGGAAATAACCCAAAGGCCAAAAGGATGACTCGGGCAAACACTCGAAGGTGGAGCATTTATAACAAGCGAAAATAACAAGCAGGGAATGACCACAGAAACCTAGATGTGGCCCTTGGGAGAAATGCACCCTGCCCTGGCAGTGCCACCTCTGGGTAGGTGCCCAGCCACAACCTGGGAGCAGCTGCCCCAGGGTGGAGTGACTGGACTGGCTGCAACAGGACCAAAATCTGCTCCCCCTGTCACCAGAGGGGACCGTTCCGATCTCCAGTCCCCAAAACCTTTCCAAAGCTTCCCTTGGCCACTAGGGTGAGACCTTGGGCCCGACATCTGCCAACCACACAGCTGCACCTGTGTCGACATTATAAACCTGCATGCAGCTGCCAGAGTCCACAGTGTGGTGGGATGACTCTAAGCCTTTGCAGAGGCACTCCCTCTCCCTCTACCTGGAAACCTTTTCCCACACGGATAGCCCAGGTAGGCAGACCTCTGCCCCACTCTCCACAACCCCAAGATGCCAGATGATATCACAGACTCAAGGATCATCCAAGGCCAGCTCTGGACACAGAGGTCACTCCCAGGGATGGCCAGCTCTCTCAATGAGGTGAAGACGTCAACAGCTGGCATAGGAGGCAGACCCTCCCAGAGCAAGCAGCAGAGGGAAAAGGGACCTCGCGTGGGCCCAGGCGTTAGCTCCCAAGAGTTGCTATTGTCAGGCAGGGAGCCCAGCATGGACAGCACAGGGCTTGGCCAAAGCCCAGCTTGGCACAGAGGTGCTGTGACGCCAGTGACCCCTAAACTAGCCCAGCTGAGAAACAAGGGACTCCAGAAACGTGCAGGGAGGCTCCCCAGCTTGAGGGGCAGGGTGAAGAAGCTTCCCAACTGGCCCCAAATCAGCAACAGCTGCCTGATCTGCCTAGGTCTTACTTAATGTTCCTAGAACCCTCAGTCCCTTGGGTGGGGAAGATCCTCCAACAGGATGCCTGGCCATATGCACGCATGTGTTGTGGGGAGGTGATCTGACAACCCCAAGTCCCAGATCCTGGCGGCAAGCCCCCAAGACCCACGTCCAAAGTGGTAAGGTCCACAGCTGGCCTGGGCTCAATCCTGCTCCAACACCTATCAACTATGTCCTTGTTTCTCTGGGTCTCAACATCCCAGTCTGTAAAAAGACAGGCTGGACCATATCGACCTCCCAGGGATGCGGACAGGATTTAAATGAGTTCTCGCAGTTAAAGTGCTCAGAAAAGTGCAGGTACTGGGTTAGTACTATTAAGAGTTCTAAAGGTTAAGAGACACAATTGTTGCACCCCCACAGGAGCCCCTCCACGCAATTCCAGGTCCGCACCCCAATCCAAAGCTTCCCTCCAAAACACACCTCGCTCCCCAACCTCGACCCAGGTACCACTGCCCGTCCCGCCTTCCCCTCCCAGGCTCCGCCTCCAGACGCGCTGCACCCAATCGAGCCAGGCTTCATGGAGCCCCACCCCGATCCGTCAGGCCCAACCCACTTACTGGACACACCCACTAGTTCTGGCCCCGCCTCCAACGGCCCCGCCCCCACGCCGAATAGCGCTTTCGACCCACCCCGACCCGCCAAATCCAGGGGAAGCCCCGCCCCCTCTCGAGGCCCCGCCCCAACGGCCTCGCCCACAACTCCAGGCCCCACCCCCTCTGGTCCCCGGCCCCGCCCCGGCGCATCTTGGGCCCCCAAGCCTCTCTGGGCCACCAGCTCCGCATGGCCGCACACCCCGGCCCGAAGCTGAAGAAGCCCGGCCTGGGTCGGCCTTCCCGGCTGCCTTACTCGCCGGTACCCAAGCCCCGGGCTCCGGCCTAGGCCTAGCAGCCTGGAGCGCAGCCTTGGCCCGCCATCCCGCCGACTCGCCGCCGCGCCCTGGCCTGTCTATGCCCCACTCGCCGCACCTTTGAATAGGTAGTCATACTCGTCGTCCCGGGTCCCCATTGTCCTGGCGCTTCCGGCGGGATCGGCGACTCCGCAGCCCCACCACAAATACCCGACGGGGGCGGAGCCGGCGCCGCGCAGAGCGGCGGCTAGATGGCCAATCAAAGAGGGGTGGATTAGCGACTGGCGTCCAACACAGCCAATCAGAGCTAGAAGCGGAGCTCCAGGGGAGGGCGCTGCCTGGTATCCACCCTCCTCGCCCTCGGTGTCCTGGAGAAAGGCGGAAGGAATGCGGACCTTTCTGAAGTGACGGCCGCGCCAGCCTATCAGAGACGAGCTCAGGAAGGCGGGGCGGAAGACTGGAGCAATGGAACAGATTGACAAATCAAGTAGCCAATGGAGAGGCTTCATTCAGACCCGACCCAAGTGTCCAAGGACCTGTCCGGGAAGGGAAATGAGGCTTCCTCCAGGTGATGCTACGCTACTAAACGTCCCGATGACGTCATAGGTCAGTGCTTGCAGCTCTGGCCTCTCTCCGCGGCCCATAAATGACCGTTTCCGGGGGCCTCTGTGCGGGGGTTTTTTTTGTCTAGGTTGCAGTTTCCATCCTTACATTGGTGACAAGTTACATTTGCCTTCTGTGCCTTAGTTTCCCCCTCTCTAAACAGGGAGGGAGCCCACCTCAAGGAATCTTTTGCGACTACCTAGATCCTTTCCTTGAACACATACCAAATCGACCTGCCACTTTCTGCCATTAAGTCTTTATTTAACAAATATTTATAAATCCTTGTTGGGCACCAGGCGCTCTCCAATATGACCTCCCGCCCCTCGTTGTCTCTGAACTCTATTTTATCACCCCCTGGCATAGGATTTATCACTATCTGACATTAATGGTTGTGTTTATTTTATGTATTTAAAGTATATAACGTGCTGTGTTTTTGTTTTTGTTTTTGTTTTTTTAGAGACAGGGTCTCTCTGCGTCACCCAGGCTGGAGTGTAGTGGCATCATCATAGCTCCCTGCAGCTTCCTATTCCTGGACTCAGTTGATGCTCCTGCCTCAGCCTCCTGGGGAGCTGGGACTACAAGCATGTGCCACCATGCCGGGCTAATTTATTTATTTCCAAACGCCTGACCTCGTGTGATCCTTCCACCTAGGCCTCCCAAAGTGCTAGGATTACAGGTGTGAACCGCCAGGCCCAGACAGATTTGACTATCTTATATTTATCTCTCCTGATTTCTGGGAAGGTTAGATAAACAACTTAGTTTCGGTTTGATGACCTGGAACTTTAGCATGAGTAACTCCCTGTTGGTTTGATGTGTTGGGGCCTAGTGCAGGAGCTCAGTTCAAAATAATGGGCCCCTATAATTTGTGTGTAACACATCCCATACACAAATTCGACTCTTCCCATATCCACTCTTCCTCCTGTGTCTCCGTCCCTCTCTCCCGGCTGTCAAAACCGGAGGTGATGGACTCCCCTCTTCGCATCTTCTTCTCCTCTCCGCCTCCCTCCCTCCACCACCCAAAAGTGCCTCCTCCCTCCTACATTTCTCCTTATTCTGAGCACTTCTTACCCCCTCCATATCTGCCACCTGATCCTGGTCCCCTTCCTCACTGCCTGAACTCGTGCAGCTGCTTTGCCCACAGCAGTCTGAAGGAGTTTCTAAAAACATTAAGTCAAGGCTGGGCACAGTGCCTCACGCCTGTAATCCTAACACTCTGAGAGGCTGAGGAGGGAGGATTGCTTGAGCTCAGAAGTTTGAGACCAGCCTGAGCAAAAGCAAGACCCCCATCTCTACTAAAAATAGCCAGGTGTCATGGCGCACACCTGTAGTCCCAGCTACTTGGGAGGCTGAAGCAGGAGGATCCCTTGAGCCTGGGAGTTGGAGGTTGCAGTAAGCTAAGATGATGCCAGTGCACTCTACCCAGGGCAACAGAGTGAGACCCTGTCTCAAAAAAAAAAAGGAAAGAAAGAAACATTGAGTCAGATCACATTACTCCCCTGTTTAAAAACTTTTTAGGAGGCAGGAAAGCATCCTGGAGGAAGTGGTATTTGCACCAGGTCCTGAAAGATGAAGAGTGGACCATGGGAGGGGGAGGAAGTGGAGGGAGCAGCGTTTCAAAGGCACAGAATAGCAAATGAGAGAGACTCAGCAGGGTAGGAGCAGTCAGGAGGCCATGGTGGGTGGAGAGTGGGGCTCATGGTGCCAGAGATGAGATTAAGCAAAAAGGCAAGGCTGGAAGTCAGACTCGGAAGGACTCTACCAGCCTTGTCAGCAAACTCCTGGGCAGTGGGCTTGAAGCCATGCATATTCTAGCCCAAACCCCCTGCCCTGCCCACCCTTTAGCCACCCAGATTCCTGTGGCAGCCAGGTGAGACCACCTACCACTATGCCTTTGCTCTCACAGTGTCCTCCTCCTGGAATGGTCTCCCTAGCAAATTTCATCCTTCTTAGAAAACCAACACAAGGCCAGGTGCGGTGGCTTACACCTGTAATCCTAGCACTCTGGGAGGGTGAGGTTGGAGGATTGCTTGAGGTCAAGAGTTCAAGACCAGGCTGAGTAACAAGCGAGACCCCCATCTCCACTAAAAATAGAAAAAATTAGCCAGGCGTGGTGGGTCATGCCTGTAGTCCCAGCTACTTGGGAGGCTGAGGCAGGAGCATGGCTTGAGTCCAGGAGTTTGACATTGCAGTGAGCTATGATGATGCCACTGCACTCTAGCTGGGGCAACAGAGTGAGACTCTGTCTCAAAAAAAAAAAAAGAAAAGAAAAGAAAATCAGCTCAAATGCCACCTCCACCATGAAGCCTTCCTTGCTCCTGTCTCCATCACTGCACTTCCCAACCCTTCTCATAATGATAATACTAGTATTAATAGTAATGATGGCTTGAGTGTACTGTGTGCTTACTGAGAGGCAGGCACTGTGCTGAGTGTTTAAAGCCACATTAACTCCCCACAGCACCATGAGGACAGGAAGTGGGTGGTGGGATGGTGGGGTGGGATATCAAAACCATCCCTGTTTCCCAGATGCAGGAACCGAGGCCACAGAGCTTGAGTGCCCTATTCCCAGTCCCCCAGGAGTGGGGTGTGATTTAGAGCTCTAGCTCTGGGATCCTCCTGCCTCAGCCTCCTGAGTAACTAGGACTACAGGCTTGCACCACTGCACCTGGGCAATTAAAAAAAAATTTTTTTTTAGAGAAAGAGGGTTTTTTTTTAAGAGTCTCACTATGTTGCCCAGGCTGGTCTAGAACTCCTGGCCTCAAGCAATCTTCCCACTTCTGCTTCCCAAAGCGCTGGGATTACAGACATTACAGGCATGAGCCACCACACCCAGCACATCTCTCTTTAACACTTT
Organism: Lemur catta; assembly: GCF_020740605.2. Taxonomy (NCBI): domain Eukaryota; kingdom Metazoa; phylum Chordata; class Mammalia; order Primates; family Lemuridae; genus Lemur; species Lemur catta. The sequence continues at coordinate 112,243,790 of NC_059128.1, read as the reverse complement.
TTATCTCTGGTCTCCCATTTTAACAAAGCATAGATGCAGGCTTAGGGCCTTCAGAAAGCAACAGGGTGTGGCTGGAACTTTTTCCCACCCATTTTATTGTGAAAAAATTTGAAACATTCAGCAAAATGGGAAGAATTATACAGAGAACACCCATAGCCCCACCACCTGGATTCCACCGTGAACATTTTGCTTTTATCTTATATCCATCCCTCTATCTGCCCATCCATCATGTTATTTTCTGGGGCATTTCAAAGAAAATTGCAGACAGCAGTCCACTTCACCTCCAGACACTTCAGCGTGCATGTCATTCATTACAGATCAATACTGGGTAAGGCTCTTTCCGAAGTTGGTTATCCTTTAAGGTAAAATTTGTATACAATGAAATGTACAACTCTTAAGGGTACAGTCTGCTGAGACAAAGGCAGACACCCAAATGACCCACTTGTCTCGAGGTTCAGAATGTCAGGATCAATCCAGAAAGTTCCCTCATTTCTCTTCCCAATCAGTTCATCAGGCATCTGTTCAAAGACAAGTTTCCCTATCCTTTCAGGGGCAGCCATGCTTTGGATTTTTTTCGCCATAGATCAGTTTTGCCAACTACATTTTTTTTTTTTTTTGAGACAGAGTCTCACTCTGGTGCCCAGAGTAGACTGCAGTGGGGTCACCATAGCTCACTGCAGCCTCAAACTCCTGGGCTCAAGTGATCCTCCTGCCTCAGCCTCCTGAGTACCTGGGACTACAGGTGCGAGCCAGGACATTTGGCTAATTTTTCTATTTTTAGTAGAGACGGGGGTCTCACTCTTGCTCAGGCTGGTCTCGAACTCCTGAGCTCAAGTGATCCTCCCACCTCAGCCTCCCAAAGTGCTAGGATTACAGGCGTGAGCCACTGCACCTGGCCCTGCCAGCTGGATTTTTAAAGGATGGACATTGCTTTATTTTCATTGACTTTAGTTTCACTGAACTATTCATGGCCAAGGGTGTTGGTTTTCCAGATGTTTACATTTTTAAAAACTATGTTGGTAAGTCCCCATATGTCTCGGAGTGAGCTGCTTTACATCTGTGATCCAGCTTAATTAATAGCACCCCATTTCACTCTCATAAGTGTCCCAGTTTAGGCTGAATGTGGTGTCGAACCTGTAGTCCCAGCTACTCAGGAGGCTGAGGCAGGAGGATCCTTTGAGCCCAGGAGTTCAAGGCTGCAGTGAGCTATGATGACACCTGCACTCCAGCCTGGGCCACAGAGCGAGACCCTATCTCTCTAAAACAAAAAAAAAGTGTCCCAGTTTGGATCATCGATTACAGGTCACCATCTGTAATGGGAGAGACTTTGAAGGTTAGTTCAGACAGGGCAGGGATCTCTGTGTTCACTAGAATAAATATCCTAAGCACCTGATACAGAGCTTGGCATATAGAAGTTGCTCAGTAAATATTGATTGAGGCCAGGCATGGTGGCTCATGGATGTAATCCTAGCACTCTGGGAGGCTGAGGCTGGTGGATCATTTGAGCTCAGGAGTTCGAGACCAGCCTGAGCAAGAGCGAGACCCCATCCCTACTAAAAATAGAAAGAAATTAGCTGGACAACTAAAAATATACAGAAAAAATTAGCTGGGCATGATGACGCATGCCTGTAGTCCCAGCTACTCGGGAGGCCGAGGCAGAAGGATTGCTTGAGCCCAGGAGTTTGAGGTTGCTGTGAGCTAGGCTGACGCCATGGCACTCTAGCCCAGGCAAAAGAGTGAGACTCTGTCTCAAAAATAAATAAATAAATATTGATTGGATTAATATTACCAAAAAGAAAAAAAAGGTCAATTTCAAGGAAACCTTGAAGTAAATTTCAGTATAGGAAATATTTAATATGTAGATATAGCAAAAAAAAGTGAAGAATTTATTAAAATCCTGTATTTGTGTTTACAACATAATGCTGTCCATACATGACTGGTCCAAATTGAGATATGCACGATCATGAAATACACACCAGATTTAGATGACTTAGAACAACAACAAAAAAAAACCCAAGGTAAAATATCTCAGTAATAATTTTTATATTGATCACATGTTGAAATACTAATATTTTGGATGTATATGGGTGAATAAAATATATTTTGAAAATTCATTTCACCTGGTTCTTTATCTTTCTTTCTTTTTTTTTTTTATTGAGACAGAGTCTCACTCTGTTGCCTGGGCTAGAGTGCCGTGGCATCAGCCTAGCTCACAGCAACCTCAAACTCCTGGGCTCAAGTGATCCTCCTGCCTCAGCCTCCCGAGTAGCTGGGACTATAGGCGTGAGCCACCACACCTGGCTGTGACCTGTTTCTATAACAATTGAACTATATGAGGGTTTGGTTTTTTCTTGTCATTTTGAGAACAAAACCAAGGGAGATACACATCCTGAAATCGTAAATGAAGGAAATTGCAGTCAGCCGTTAAGAGGTGGGAGGATTAACCGGTGTTGTCTTTAAGGGACCCAGGAGTCGTCAACTTCCACCCTGGGAACATGTTTATGTGGACTTTGAAACTGTCCACTTTTCATAACAAACCGAAGGACAAAAGAACGAAACGTTCTGAGGTTGTTTTTATTCCAAGAACTCTGTGAGCTCCGCCTGGACACCGTTGGCACTGGCTGGTGCCACGGGACCCACATACAACTGCACCATGAGGGCGGCGCCCGTGGCCCCTGGGAGCCCTGGTCCTCCAGCCAGTCAATGTGACTGAGTCCGCCAATGAGGTCGGCCTGGCCGTCCCCAAGTGGTCCTTCTGCGTCCTCCACACCTCGGGCGGGTGAGGAGTGGGTCTCAATGTCCTGTGGTCCCACGCTTCCAGGGTCAGTGCATGCCCTGTTCTCAGAGGGCAATGTGTGCAGCCCCCCACGAAGAAAGGGGGCCTCTCTGGTCGTGGACTTCCTCTCTGTCCGCAGGGTCCAGATGGCCTCTGCTTGGAACCCCTGCCCGGGTAGGGAGCAGCCACCTCCTGGGCCAAAGCCAAAGTCACTGTCCTCCATGAGCCTGGGACCAGGCCCCAGCTGGGAGACTAGGAGGCTGCTGCAGACACTGTGGGCTGGATCAACATGGTGGTGGCCTGCAGCGGGTAATAGCGGCCCCTCCAGGTCTTCCAGAAGATTCCCTTCTTACGCTGCTGCCGCTGCCGAGGGATGGAGCGGAAGTACTGGCCGTTGAGGTTAGAGTGGCTGCAGGTGCCGAACCACCAGCCACCTGCCGGGGTCAGAGGAGAGGGAACATGGTCAAGTCCAGTGGGGTGAGGAGGAGAAGGGGATGGGGCTAGTGCTGGGACAAGGCTAAGCTTTGGACTTCATGATTTATTTTTTTAGAAAGTTTTTAATAAATGGGGTCTCACTATGTTGTCCAGGCTGAGCTTGCACTTGGGGGCTCAAGTGATCCTCCCACCTCAGCCTCTCGAGTAGCTAGGACCACAGCCTGCTAATTTTTTCTGATTTTGATTAAGATGGGTTCTCACTCTTGCTCAGGATGGTCTCGAACTCCTGACCTCAAGCAATCCCCCCCGCCTCGGCCTCCCAGAGTGCTAGGATTACAGGCATGAGGCACCACACCTGGCCACACCCAGCTAATTTAAAACATTTTTTGTAGTGACAGGGTCTTGCTCTGTTGCCCAGGCTGGAGTGCAGTGGTATCATCATAGCTCACAGCAACCTCAAACTCCTGGGCTTAAGCGATCCTCCCACCTTAGCCTCCCGAGTAGCTGGGACTACAGGTTCACGCATGCCTGGCTAATTTGTCTTATTTTTCACAGAGATGAGGCCTTGCAATGTTGCCCAGGCCAGTCTCAAACTCCTGGCTTCAAGTGATCGTCCCCTCTCAGCCTCCCAAAGTGCAGGGATTACATGTGTGGACCATCATTTTTTGAGCCATCAAGAGGGAATTTTGTATGTTTCCCTTCACAGAGCCCGAGGTCTGCCTCTGATTTTACACATTGTCTCATTGAATTTTCCATAATAATCCTACGGAGTGGGCACTATGGTTATACCCATTTTAAAGACGGGCAAACCGAGGCTGGAGAGGTTAAGTCAGTGGTCCAAGGGCACAGGGCAAATAAGGAGGAAGTCGGGGCAGGGAATAGATGCCATTTGGGGTTGAAGGCAGGATAGGCAGTGAAAGGAAGGAAGGGAGGCCCTGGCCGGTGGGGCATGGCAAGGGGTGGGATGGAGGCCACTCACCGGAGAGGCTCTTGGCACAGTTCTTGTCCCCACGGAGGTCGTGGGCCTTGTCCCGAGTAGAAAAGGGCAGGGAGAGGCCACCGGGTGTGACCATGGTGGCACCCAGCTTGCTGGCCACATGGGCCGTGAGCTGCAGGCTGTAGGCCGTGTCCTCACCCCCCAGGTGGACGGGGAACTGCAGAGACTCTGCATTGCCATCCCAGTCCTGCAGCTGCACGGCCAGGCGGCTGCTGCGGTCCCCTGTGATGCGGTGCACCTTCTCCAGGCCCAGCCAGAACTCGCCTAGAGCAGGAGAGGCCGCGTGGTGAGGCGGGCCCAGCTCCGCAGCCCCCTCCTCCTCCCCAGCCGCTGGCCCCACAGGAAACACCCACCTTGGGGGTCCCCAAAGCCAGCCTTGTAGGCTTCCCAGGGCCGGTCAAAGTCCACAGAGCCATCTTGGCGCCTCTGAATTACTGTCCAGCCCCCATCTGCCCAGAAAGGTACAAGGTCACCAGGAGGTCCCTCCTCACAGGGGACCCCGATCCCCACATCTGGCTCCCAGACCCCAAACCCAGGGAAGGCAACATCCCCACAGAATTCCTCAGACTCACCCCAAGGACGACCCCTCAGACTCGTCCCAAGGAGGAATACTGTGGTGGCCCATAGGCAGGGGGATCAGGACTGGACCTTTGTCCCAAGGACCCAGCAAGGGAGGAGGAGGGAGGGAGGGTGCAACATAAATCTGCAAAGCCTCTCTGGGCCAATTGAACTTGGTCCTCCCCTGCCCTTGTCAACCACAGAACCCATCCCTGAGCTGGTGATACAAGTCAAAGGGAAAAGGGGTACATTTTACTTCTTGTCTTTTTTGTTTTGAAAAATGGAATCTTGCTCTGGCACCCAGGCTGGAGCACAGTGGCACAATCACAGCTCACTGCAGCCTTCAACTCCTGCGCTCAAGTGATCCTCCTGCCTCAGCCTCCCGAGTCGCTGGGACTATAGGCACCTGCACTGTGCCCACCAAGGGCTGCATTTTAAAGAAAAACAATGGGGCCCATGGCAAGAGGGCTCCCTGGCAGGCCAGCACATCCTACCTGAGGTCATCTTGCAGTTGACCAGGAATGGTGGGGACCCCTCAGGCTGGATTTGAAACAGTCCGCTCTGCCTCTCGCCCTCCTCAAACAGCTCCTGGCAGTCCCGGGGCAGCCCTGCAGGTAGACAAAGCAGGGGGTTAAAAGAGTGGAGCGGGCAGCCTGTAAGGATCTAGGGAGATGCCTGGGGGGTTGGGCAGCAGGTGACAGGGAATTGAAGGGCAATCTTGATCTCATGACCACCCCCTGACATCTGCCTAAGCTCCTCCATGGCTCCCTATGGCCTTCCCCAGCATGGTCTACAAGGACCAGTCCCTGCGCCCATCCTTCCTCCTCCCACGCTGCACCCCACCCTCTCCAGCCACACAGGTGACCTTCCCACCCTGGCACCACACCCTCCTGCCACAGGTGTTTTGCACAGGCTGGTCCCTGGGCTTGGGACTCTCTTCTCTGGGTCTCAACTTCAGGAAGGACGCCTTTCCTCACCCCTGGACCACACTACCCCTCCCCATATGGGCAAAGAGGACTACTTCCCACCCCCCAACACTGTGGTCATCTGGTGGGCTCTCCCCTCCACACACAGCCCCCCTAGCCCCGCCACTGAATGGGGTGGGGGTGGGGAATGCTCCATCGGGCTGGTGACAAGGAATGGCTCTGCCCAGTCCTGCCGGGATGAATGAATGATTGACAGAACAGGGCCAGAGCAGGGGTGGCCAGAGCTGAGTTGAACGGGAGGGGCTCTGGTCTGCCTGGTGGGGACAGAGAGGCTCCGCGTGGGGTCGCAGCTACCAGAGGGAGAGAGAGGGCAGGAGGGAGGAGGGAAGGATGGCGATGGCTGGGCAGTCCCTGCAAGGAACCGCCCCCAGCCCAGCCAGAAAAGTAGGGGAAAGGTCAAGTGAGTGAGTTGCACAGCGGTGGCAGAGACGGTGGGGTGGGAGTGGGGTGGGGAGGGGAGGAGGGGTGAGGGCAGGCCCAGAGTGACCGAGGACACTTCCTCAGCCCCTCAGGCAGCTCCCCTTTCCCCTGCTTCTCCCTCCCTCCAATCAGGACAGGCACTGGGCCAAACCGGCAATGTGGCTTCCATTAGTGCCAGCTGTTTGTCTCCCCAGCTCTGAACTTTTGCCTACTTGGCAAGGCTGAGCCCAGAGTCTGGGAGTCCCAAACCCACAGGACATGCCCCCACGTCCAAGGCATCTCCCAGCTGGGACCAGTGCCTGCTAGCCTTGGAAGTCCCTCATCCCCCCACCTCCAGTGGTGGTCTGGGGAGGACTGGCCCCTCACCACCCAGAGATAGCAGCCTTGGGGTGGGGAGGGAGGAGAAGGAATGTGGGGTGGGGACAGCCCTCAGGACTGCAGTGCTGGGTGCCAGCCACTGACCCTGGGGCATGAGGGGGAGATCCGAACTCTCACCCAGTTGGCTATGGACAGCCACAGATGCTGGGGAGGAGGACCACAGGGAAGCTGGGTGTGGGGCTGTGAACCTAACACGGGGAACTGAAAGTCTGTGTCAGACACACGCAGACACGCTGAGGTTTGAGGTTAGGGTGGCTTTCAGACTATAGGAGTGAAAACACGAAACTTGAAACGTCTGCAGGGATTTGGGGGGAGGAGGAGGATGGGAGAAGGGTAAGGAGAGGGTCTCTGCGACCAGCAGCCCTGGATTTGTAAGATGCAAGAGTGAGTGTTCCTGGCCAGGGAGCTGGGTGAGTCCCTGCCCTTGTTCCCCCTGCTGGATTCACACTCCAAGAGACTTCGGGGAGCCCAGATCTCAGAACCCCCCTACCAGGCAGCTTCTTATCCATCGCACCCTCCTAGAAGGTTCTAACCTTCAGGACTGCATCCCCAAGCTACACCACGGCCTGCTAAGCACCCCTGCAGCTCAAGTCCCCCAGCTCCAGTGACTGGCCAGCAGGGCTTGAGGACAGTCCACTGGCTGGCTGGCTGGTAAGAAGGGTGGGGTGACCTGGTGGGGCAGAGTCAGGGCTGAGTAGGGAGATGCCTCCATCAGCCCTTCACCAGAGACTGGGGAGCCCACAGGGACCCAAGGCCACAGCCTCTCTACTTCTCCTTAAGGTGGACTTGACAAGGAACCCCAAGGACAGCCAAGGGCCAGACACTCACTGTGCAGGCGGCTGGCGTTGTGAGCTGGGCCAACAAGCTGGGCCATCTTGGGCAGCCTCTTTTTTCGGGCAGGCTTGGCCACCCCATTGCTCAGGTGGGTGGGGGCCAGGAGGCCGACCTGGGATGGGACGGGAGAGGGCGGGCATCAGGTACAGCTGGCTCAAGCTGCCTGACCTGCCTGGCTCCACATTGGGACTCACAGGTCCAGCTCTGATGACCTCCCTCCCCGCCTGGGACAGGCCTGGGGTACCTGGCTCTGCAGATTCTGGATTCGTAGGTGCTGTTTCTCCAGGTGCCGCTGTTGCTGGGCCACCTTCTGGAACAGCTGCTCGATCCTGCTGTTCTGGGCCTTGAGTTGTGTCTGGGGAGGAGTGAAAACCTTGGTGAGGACCCAGCCTTCTGCCTCCAACTTCTCTATTCATCCACCCTTTGAGGCCAGGGCAGGGGAGCGCAAGGAGCTTCGGAGGCGCCCCTTCTGTCCACGCCCTACCAGGCCAGTAGGAGAGCCAGTAGGGGCGCACGTACCTGCAGGCTGCGGAGGGCTTCGGGGGCCGCCTCGCCTCCGGCCACCGAGCTCTCGGGGACTCGAGGGGGCGCGGCAAATGCCCCAGGGTTCTGGCAGGCTGTCCCGCACGCGCTCAGGCGCTGCTCCAGCGCGCCCAGGTGACCGCGGGTGCGCTCCACGTGTTCGCGCAGCCCGTGGCCAAGCTGCAGCAGCCCGTGCGCCAGCACATTCATCTCGTCCCAGGACGCGAAGCGCGGCGACTCGGGCGGCGCGGGGTGGCCCTGAGCGCTCAGCAGCCCGGCGGTGGCAGCGCAGAGCACCAGGGCTGCGCCAGCCGTCGGCGCGCAGCGCATCCTCTCGGGCAGCCTGGGTGCAGGGACACTGAGACTCGGGGACTCAGGGGCGCGAGGTCTGGATGTGCGACGGCTGGAGATGCGAGGGACCTGGTGGAGACTTGCTCAGTCGGGCGCAGAAGCCACTGGAACGACTGGATCGCAGCTGCAGGCCCGCTCAGCTCAGCTTGCTCCTGGTGGAGCCCAGCTTCCCCTTTTATAAGCCGCGTGAGAGAGTGGGAGGCGGGGCATGGGGAGTGCCGGGGGCGGGGTGTGTGGCCGGGGGTGGGGTCCTGTGCGCTGGAGGCCTCGTAGTTCTGGGGGCTGGGGGGCGCCCTGGGGGTGCAAGAATCTAGCTTCCCCTGGCGCTAGGCTCTGGCGGGCCTTTCCCTGTGATCCAAGGGAAAAGGGACTCTCCCTCCCGCCACCAGCCCCTTCTGGGGTCCGGAATTCCAAGCCCCCCCATCCCGCCCCTGCGGTGTTGAATTCGGGGGGTGGAAGGGGCCTCGCCTTAGCTGGAGCTGGGCGACGTTCCTGATGCTCCTCGCCACGTAGAGAGGGCAGTGGAGTTAGCTAATGAGAAAGACCCTTCCTGGTGCTTTGGATTAGGCGGGGCAGGGCGCGCGGGAAACCCGGGACGCCGCACACCTCCCCGCCTTCCGCGGAGGCTTCATGTGATCGCTATCCTTCCCCTAGACCAGAAGGGACATCTCCGGGTTCCCACGCTCCTTCTTGCGCAAGGGTTCACCATTGCGGATGTGTTTTTGACATTCTTTGATGTCCTTATCCTTCCCTGCCCCCCAAATTGTGAGCGCCCTAGTAGCAGGGCCCAGGCCTGCCTTGCCCAGTCTCCAGCTGAGGGTCTCACCCTTCATTGCCCACCCTCCACCTCTAGGGTCTTCAGTGTCGCAGTCTTTGCCTATATTAAAGCAGGACTCTAGAGGACAGCAAAAGGGGACACGAGGAAGGCCTCCCTTATTCACTCGTTCAACAAAGAGACCTGCTGCCTTCTCAGCCCAGAGCCTGCATGAAGTTCCCAGGCTGGTGGAGCGACTCCAAGACTCCCAGCCTGGGGTAGAGGCAGGTTTGGGACAAAAGAAGAACTGAATGAGACTGTGGGGCTGGACAACGTTCATGTCTCAAGGTTAAACATTCATTCAACAAACTTAGACTGACCGCTTCCCCCACCTGACCCAATCATTCCCCTCTACCGCGTCCAGGCACAGAAAACCCGCCTGCCAGGAAGAACCCTGGGGCAATTTGGCTCAGAGCACTGGGCAAAAGGAACCAGTTGACTCAGCAGGGCTTGCAGCCAGCTCAACTGGAATCCGAAACTGCACGCCCCAGGGCTGACGTTCAGGACACCACTCATACGCCTGGATCTGCCCACTGGGCCAGGTCCCAGGATGGGCTGATCCTGGCAGCAGTGAGAGACAGACAGGAATGGCAGGGAGGAAAACCCCGGCGACGGCAACGAGTAGGTTCAGCTGATCACCATCTGGCATATCCACTGCCCAGCCCCCAGCCTCTCTGTCAGTGGGGGACATAGTTGTCCCAGGCCATCCTGGAATGCCATCTCCTCCTCTTCCTGCACTGAGAGAAATGATGAATGCTTTCCCAACCTGATGGCCTTTTCATCAGCCACTTTTCAGGGATTTCTTCTTAGAGGAAGTTGCTATGAGCAACCTACAAAGTAAAATGGCATTAGCAAGTTGACCAGTGAGCTGGAATCTCTCAGGAGAAAAGGAAGGTATTTTAACTTCCGAATATGTACTTGATCGTGAACCACACGGGGATGTCTCATGCAGTGGTGGTGGAGGGAGGAAGAGGTGTCTGGCAGAGGAATGGCCTGAAGTCACGTCTCCAAGAAATGGACCATAACTTTTTTAACAAGTCCCCTATTAAAGGATATTTGTATATTTTTCCAGTTGTTTTTTTTTAAATTGAGATGGGGTCTCAAGATGTTTCTCAGGCTGGTCTTGAACTCCAGAGATCAAGCAAGTCTCCCGCCTCGGCCTCCCAGAGTGCTAAGATTACAGGTGTGAGCCACGATGCCTGGACTGTATCAAGTTTATGTTTGAAATTTTTCTCAGTGAAATCTTGGATGTGAGAGATAGGAAGGAAGTGACTGCTTAGTGGGTACAGGGTTTCTCTTTGAGGTAATGAAACAGCTATGGAACTAGAAAGTGGTGTTGATTGCACAACATCATGAATGTACTTAATGCCACTGAATTGTATACTTTAAAATGGCCTTAGTTGGGCTTGGTGGTGGGCACATGCTTTTAGTTCCAGCTACTGGGGAGGCTGAGGCAGGAGGATCACTTAAGCCCAGGAGTTTAAGGTTGCAGTGAGCTATGAGGATGCCACTGCACTCCAGCCTGGGTGACAGAGTGAGATCCTGTCTCAAAAAATAAAATTAAATATTAAATTAAATTAAATTAAAAAATTAAAATGGTCAGTTTTATGTTATGTGTATTTTATACAATAAAAAAAATTTAAGCTAAAAAAAAATCTTTTTTTTTTTTTTTTTTGAAACGGAGTCTCACTCTGTTGCCCAGGTTAGAGTGCCATGGTGTCAGCCTAGCTCACTGCAAACCTCAAACTCCTCGGCTCAAGTGATCCTCCTGCCTCAGCCTCCTGAGTAGCTGGGACTACAGGCACACACCACCTTGCCTGGTTAATGTTTTCTATTTTTGGTAGAGATGGGGTCTCGCTCTTGCTCAGGCTGGTCTCAAATTCCTGATCTCAAGCAGTCCTCCTGCCTCAGCCTCCCAGAGTGCTAGGATTAAAGGCGTGAGCCACTGCACCCGGCCAAGGTTCACCAATTGTTAACATGTTTTTCCATTAGCTTTATTATTCCCTGTGTGTGTATCTCATATATATGTACATATAACATACACAGAAATATATATGTAAATATATGTAATACACACAGAGAGACAAATACCATTTATATATACATAAATGTATACACATATATAATATACACATGTACATAGAGATATTAATACACACAGTATATATATGTAATACACACAAACATACATATGAAGAGAGCCACATTTCTATACAGAGATATACATATATATAATATACACTCATATAATACACAAGTACATAGATGAAATATACACACAGAGACATATATAGAGAAATATATATAATATAGACATAGAGGAAGATGATACACACTCTTTCACATACCTCCACATCATTTTTTTCTGAACCACTTGGGGGTATGTTGCACACATAATGTATGTCTTTTGCCCTTTACCAAGAACAAGTACAGACTTATATAACTGCAGTACGGTTAGCAACTTAAGGAAATTTGACCCTGACATAGTACTGTTATCTAATCTACGGTCCATATTCCAATTTTATCAATTGTGCCACGCATGTGCTTTACAGTTGTGTTTTTTTTCCAATCAGTCTCTCATCCTTTGGTCCTCACTAGTCCTTTATTTAGAACACTGACTTTTTTTTTGAGATGGGATCTTGCTATGTTGTCCAGACTGGTCTTGAATCCCTGGGCTCAAGCGATCCTCCTGCCTCAGGCTCCCAGAGTGCTAGGATTACAGGCATGAGCCACCACGCCTGTCCCAATATCTTCCATTTTTAAATCAACATCTTGCAACTTCCTTTCCCTGAGAATGCTCACCTTTATCTGTTGCAAAGTGTAGATTTACTGGACACTAATTAAAATCTCACAAAAATGTAACCATTTGCTTCACCGCCTACCCCATCTCTTCCTACATGTCTTCTCCCCTTTAAAGAAATGTATAAATCTTGAGCCTTCAGAAAACTGTTCCAACAGCACGATCCACAGACATTTCTGTGACTCATGTTTTTTTCCTCCGGGTGTGTCCTGAAGTTGTGGCTCAATAAACTGTGAATGATTGAGGAGAAAAACCCCAAGAAAACCAAAAAGCTGTCATTCTTTCAGAATTCACAGTTTTTCCTAGCACTCTGGGAGGCCAAGGTGGATGGATTGTTTGAGTTCAGGAGTTCGAGGCCAGCCTGAGCAAGAGTGAGACCCCGTCTCTACTAAAAAAAAAAAAAAAAGAAAGAAAGAAAGAAATTAGCTGGACATCTAAAAATATATGTAGAAAAAATTAGCCGGGCATGGTGGCATGTGCCTGTAGTCCCAGCTACTCGGGAGGCTGAGGCAGAAGGATCGCTTAAGCCCAGGACTTTGAGGCTGCTGTGAGCTAGGCTGACGCCACGGCACTTTAGCCTGGTCAACAGAATGAGACTCTGTCTCAAAAAAAAAAAAGAATTTACAGTTTTTAATGGGTAAGATGTTTACATATTGCCAAACCGCCAAAGTCTAAAAAGCATAACCAGAGAAAAGTCTTTTTCCCCCATGGAAGTATCCACCAAAACCTTGTTCCAGAATGTTTTATCCACAATCATGTTCAAGGTTTTTGTATGCATAAACAGCTTCCTTTAAAGAACACTGGGAAACATTTTTTCCCACTTTATAGAAGTGTAATTGATACACCATAATCTGCACGTTTCGACCACATGATTTAATAAACTTTGACATATGTATACGCCCATGAAATTATCATCACAATTAAGATAATAGACATATCTACCATTCCCGAGTTTCTCTGTGGCCCTTGGGAACCCCTCCTGTGCGGTCCTCCCCCCCTAGGCAATCCTGATATGTTTTCTGTCACTGTAGATTGAGTAGTTTGCATTTTCTAGAATTTAATATAAATGGAATCACATAGGATTTGCTCTTTTTTGTCGGGTTTCTTTCACTTGGCATGACTGTTTTGAGATTCATCTCTGTTGGACTGTGTATCAATAGTTCATTTATTTTTATTGCTGATACAGACACATAAACCACAAATTCTTTATCCATTCATCTGTTGAAAGACACTTGGGTTGGGTCCAGCCTTTGGCTAGTATGAACAAAGCAGCTATGGAAATTCATGTATGAGTGTTTGATTGGATGAATGCTTTCATTTCTCTTTGGGGGGAGGATGTTTTAAATTTTAAATTTTAATTTAAATCTTCCTGTCACTTCTGTCCTCATCTGTCCCCCTACATATGCCCACAGATAGCCACTGTCTGTAGTTCCTTCTCTGTCCTTCTTAATTTTATTTATGTAGATAATAGCAATATCCCCCACTTTTTACACAGAAGATAGAATATTACACTCACCGTTTTGTGCTTTTTTTCACTTAACGTAAATCTCAGAGCTCTTTTTTTGGCAGCCTGTAGGAGCATTTTTGGTTTTGATAGCTGTATATTATCCCATATTATGTTTGTACTGTAATTTATTTAACCAGTTCCCTATAGATTGGCACTTGCATTGTTCCTAATGTTTGCATGCAGTCATGAATAATCTTACAGGTGGTATTTTTTGTTGTTGTTGTTGTTTTTGAGACAAGTCTCACTGTGTTCCCCAGGCTGGAGTGCAGTGGCATCATCATAGCTCCCTGCAGCCTCAAACTCCTGGGCTCAGGGGATCCTCTCACCTCAGCCTCCTGAGTAGCTGGGACTACAGGTGCGCACCACCACGCCAGGCTAATTTTTAAAATTATTTCTTTGTAAAGATGAGGTCTCACTATGTTGCCCAAGCTGGTCTTGAACTCCTGGCCTCAAGTGATCCTCCCACCTTGGCCTCCCAGAGTGCTGGAATTACAAGCATGAGCCACTGTACCCCACAACATTTCACATAGTTTTTAATTTTCTCTAAGTACGCAATTAATTTTCAAATGTTTAATAGCTGTTTTTATTTCCTTTGTACCTTTATTTATTGGTATGTTCTTTTTTCTTATTGATTTCTAGAAGCTCTTTAACTTGCCTGTGATATGAATTATTTAATACAAACTTTATTTTTTCAGTTTGTCATTTGTCTTCTTTGAACATTTTTGCTTTACAGAAATATTATGCATGTGTGAGAGATAAAGAGAAAATTTTTCAATGTTCACTCTTATGGCTTCTGAGTTTTAAGTCCTATTATATTTGGAAAGTCCTGGCCAGTACTGGTGGCTCACACCTGTACTCCTAGCACTTTGGGAGGCCAAGGCGGGAGGATCGCTTGAGATGAGGACCAGTCTGGGCAAGAGCAAGACCCCCATCTCTACAAAAAATAGAAAAATTAGCTGGGCGTAGTGGCACACCTGTGACTTCAGCTACTCAGGAGGCTGAGGCGGGAGGATCACTTGAGCTAAGGGGTTTGATGCTGCAGTGAGCTATGATGATTTCACTGCACTCCAGCCTGGGCAACAAAGCGAGACCTTGTCTCAAAGATACAAACCAAACCAAACCAAAACAAGACAAAAACAAAACAAAACAAAACAAAACAAAACAAAACAAAACAAAACAGAAAAACCCCAAAGATAGTGACTGATATTTGTATCACTAAAGAAAGTCAGTTCGGTATTACATACCTCTTTTTTTCCTTTTTTTTTTTTTTTCCAGATGGGGTCTTGTTGCTATGTTGCCCAGGCTGGAGTGCATTGGCTATTTATAAGTGCTATCATAGCTCACTATATCTGGAACTCCTGGTCTCAAGCGATCCTCCCACTTCAGCCTCCAGTGTAGCTGGGACTACAGGCGTCCCTCACCACGCCTGGTTTACATGGCTCCTAATGGAAGTACACACCATCACCAATGGACTTGTATTGCTGAAAAGTCAAACTTGAATCTGAAAATGTGTCTAGGATGTCCAATGTCAAAAAAAAAAAGTCCAAAACAGTAGCTATGAATTACATGTGGCTGCCAAGTACTTGAAATGTGGCCAGTTTGAACTGAGATGGGCTATCAATGTAAAATACACAACAGATTCCCAGATTTGGAAGACTTGGTTAAAAAAAAAAAGAATGTAATGTATCTAACTTTTAAAAATATTGATCACATGTTGAAATGATCACATTTGGGATGTGTTGGATTAAAATTAAATAATTAAAATTAATTTCATTTTTTTAAATACTTTTGAATTAAAGTGACTACTAGAAAACATAAAATTACATACACAGCTTGCATTTACGGCTCACATTATACTTTTATTGTACAGCACTGGTCTCGTCTTTAGATCTCTTTACCAATTTTTAGCAAGTACAAAGTCTGAGGAGCATGTGAAATGATAGCATGAGTTAATTGAAAGGGAAAAAAAAGATGGTGAGAGAATTTTTAGATACAAAGAGACTTAAAAAACATTTCAAGCAAATGTAATGTATGGCTATTTTGTGATCCTGATTCAAAAAAATCTCTAGGGCCGGGCGCGGTGGCTCACACCTGTAGCACTCTGGGAGCCCGAGGCAGGAGGATCCTTTGAGCTCAGGAGTTAGAGACCAGCCTGAGCAAGAGCGAGACCCCGTCTCTACTAAACATAGAATGAAGTTATCTGGACAACTAAAAATATATATATAGAAAAAACTAGCCGGGCATGGTGGCACATGCCTGTAGTCCCAGCTACTCGGGAGGCTGAGGCAGTAGGATCGCTTAAGCCCAGGAGTTTGAGGTTGCTGTGAGCTAGGCTGACGTCACGGCACTCACTCTAGCCAGGGCAACAGAGTGAGACTCTGTCTCAAAAAAAAAAAAAAAAATCTCTAAAATGATAAAACCAAACATTATTGTGATGGACTGAATGCTTGTACGCATCCTTAAATTTATATGCTGAAGCTCTAACCCCCAGTGTTGGCTGTATTTGGATATAGGGCTTTGAGGAAGAAATTAAGGTTAAATGAGATTATAAGGGTGATAGATTAGCTCCCTTATGAGAAGAGACATCAGATCTCTTTCTCTCTCTCTCTCTCTCTCTCTGAGCCAGTGTGGAGAAAGACCCAGTGAAGATATGGCAAGAAGGCGGCAGTCTGCAAGCCAAGAACACAGCCCTCACCGGAAACTGAACTCGGCTGGATCCTTTACTTGGACTTTCCAGCCTCCAGAACTGTGAGAAAATAAATTTCTGTTGTGTAAGCCACACTGTTGTGGTGTTTTATTCCAGCAACAGACACATACAATAACAAAAATAAATTATTATAACATTGATGAGACAACTGAAAATGTGAATGCTGAATATTGGATAATATTAAGTATAAAATACAACAATGCTATGATGGGCTTAACAAATGCTTTTAATTTTTAATTATTATGAGTACATAATAATTGTATATATTATGAGTATTTTTAAAGAAATAGTCCCTTATCTTCTAGAACACATACTGAAGTAGTTACAGAGGATGGCATGTCTGGGATTTGCTTCAAAATAACCCAATTGCTGAGGAAGTGGGACTTCTTAGGTGAAATATAATAGAACTGATGGGCCAGGCATGGTGGCTAACGCCTGTAATCCTAGCACTTTGGGGGGCCGAGGTGGGGTTTTCTTTCTTTCTTTAGAGTTTCTTAATTTCCTACAATGAATATGTTGTTTTTTTGAAATTCAGAAATTATTTTTATAACAATAGAGATTGGGTTTTTCCCCCCCTCTGAAGGAAAATTCCTTGTTTCTCTCTTTTTAATTTTTATTTGGTTCTGCTCATTCAATTGTCTCAAGAAAATTCCTTCTCTATTACAAGTTTGCAGGAGAAAACTGTGGGTCCCCAGGGTTTACCCGGGAGAGACGCGCCCTCTGTTGGCGGACCCGAGAGAACCCTCCGAGGCGGCGCATGCGCGTTCCTTTCCTGCAGTTTCTGGGATCCCCAGGCGAAGCTCAGGGGCTCCTGGCGGCTGAGCGCCACCCCTGTCCCCGGCTCAAGAAGGCAGACGGGGCACCCGAGGAGACAATGACCTTCTCTTCCTCATCCTTCTTTCTTCCTCCTTTTAGGACATCCCATTTATTCAACAGCAATTCATTCATCCAGTCGTCAAACATTTATTGAGCACCTACTGTATGCCTGGCCCTGTTCCAAGCCCTCGGAACAAAGGACAAAGATTCTTGCCCTAATGGACCTGACCCAATTACTGCATAAGAGTACTAAACAAAGGTAAGTCAGGAAAATATACAGCATGTTACGTGGTGATAAGTACTAAGAAAAAAAATAAATCCAAGAAGGAGGATAAGGGAGATATAGAGTCGGGGTGGCGGAAGTGCGTTTGCAGTTTTATTTTATTTTATTTTGGAACGCTTCACAGATTTGCTTGTCATCCTTGTGCAGGGGCCATGCTAATCCTCTCTATAGCGGTGCAATTTTAGTATATGTGTTGCCCAAGCGAGCACTGCAGTTTTAAATCGAGTGGCCAGGAACGAGCTCACTGAGAATAGGGTGTTTAAGCAGGGAGTGGAGGAAGTTAAAGGGCAAGCCAAGCAGATATCTGGGGAAGATGGCTCCAGGCAGAGGGAAGAGCTGGTGCAAAGGCCCTGGGGCAGGACGGCACCTGGCATGTTGGAGGAACAGCAAGAAGTCTCATGTGGCTGGAGCAGAGTGAGCAAGGGGGAGGGGGCATTACAGGGAGGAGATAGGGCAGGTCCTCGTGGGCCACTTCAGAAGGACTTGAGCTTTTCTTAATTGTGGGAGCCATGGAGGGTTCTGAGCAGTGGGAAGACATGGTAAGCCTAAGACTTAGGTGTTAGGAGGCTCCAGTTTGTTTTTTGGGTTTGTTTCCGTTTTTTAGAGACAAGGTCTCACTCTGTCACCCAGGCTGGAGTGCAGCAGCAGTATCCTATCTCACTGCAGCCTCCAACTCCTGATCTCAATTTATCCTCCTGCCTTGGCCTCCCAGAGTGCTAGGATTATAAGCGTGAGCCACTGTGACCAACCAGGTGTTTTTTTTTTTAATTTTAATTTTTATTTTTGAGACAGAGTCTCACTCTGTCACCCAGGCTAGAGTGCCATGGCATCAGCCTAGCTCACAGCAACCTCAAACTCCTGCCTGGGCTCAAGCGATTTTCTTGCCTCAGCCTTCCTCCGAGTAGCTGGGACTACAGGCACACACCACCACATCTGGCTAATTTTTAAATTTCTTTTAGAGATGGGGTCTCGCTATGTTGCCCAGGCTGGTCTCGAACTCCTTGCCTCAAGTGATCCTCCCACCTCGGCCTCCCAAAGTGCTAAGATTATAGACATGACCACCCTCGCTTGGCTATAGATGTATCATTTTAAAAGTGTTTATTTGGAGCTGGTAAGTTTAGTTGCTTTAATACAGTTTTACTTTTTATTAAAAAGTTTTATAGGTAGGCTGGGCGAGGTGGCTCATGACTGTAATGCTAGCACTCTGGGAGGCCGAGGTGGGCAGATTGTTTGAGCTCGGGAGTTTGAGACCAGCCTGAGCAAGAGCAAGCCCTCGTCTCTACTAAAAATAGAAGGAAATTAGCTGGACAACTAAAAATATATGCAAATAAAATGAGCTGGGCATGGTGGCGCATGCCTGTAGTCCCAGCTACTCGGGAGGCTGAGGCAGAAGGATCACTTGAGCCCAGGAGTTTGAGGTTGCTGTAAGCTAGGTTGACACCATGGCACTCTAGCCTGGGCAACAGAGTGAGACTCTGTCTCAAAAAAAAAGTTTTATAGGTATACACACTATATATGTGCACATATATAGGTATTGTATATATGTATACACGCAGCAATAAGTATGAGTAGGAATGTAATTTTGAGAGTCACAGGCAAGACTCCATTTATTCCTATATTATTTAATATATATAATTCAATTCATATTTCCTTAGAATAAAGAACATTCTCTTACACAGATTTGTGGACATCTGGGGCCCGACCCTTCTCCGTGGTGGTGAGCCTTACAGGGTGGAGAGCAGCATTTCTGGTCTCCATCCACTAGATGTTAGCAGCCCGCACATCCTGACAACGCAAACCATCTTCAGACAGTGTCCAATGTGCCCTGAATGGTAGAAACGCCCCCAGATGAGAACCATTGCTTTACATAACCACAAGACAATGCTCACAGTCGGGAAATTTAAGATTGATATAATATTGTTACCTAAACTACACGCCTTAATCAAATTATCATGTGTCCAATAATGTCTTTTATAGCAATTTGTATTTATCCAGGATCACGTATTGCATTTGCATGTCATGTCTATTAAACCTTCTTTAATCTGGAACATTCGTACTCCCTTCTCCTTTCTTTGTCTTTCACCACAGTGACATTTTTGAAGGTTGTAGGCCTGTCATTTTGTAGGATGTCCCTGTTTTGGATTTGTGATTACTTTCCTCCTGATTAAATTCAGGTTAGGCATCTTTGGCAGAAATACAACAAAGGTGCCAGGGCATGGTGGCTTGCACCTACTGGCTTGCAGCTACTGGGGAGGCTGAGGCAGGAAGATCATTTGAGGCCAGGAGTTGGAGACCAGCCTGGACAACATAGCAGGACCCCATCTATAAAAAAATAATAATAAAATAAAATGCAGTGGAGGTGAGAGTGTGTCCTTCTCTGTGCATAGACCACAGTAAGAGGCATGTGATATCTATTTGCCCCATGACTGGTCATTTTAACTATGATCACTAGGTTAAGGTGGTATATGTCATTTTCTCCTCTGAAAAGTTACAACTTCCCCCTTTGTAATTAACTTGTATCCTATGGGCCCATACACTGGACCTACGCAAATGTCCTGTTCCTCCTGAAACTTTCCCCCACTAGTTTCAGCATCTATTGATGAATCCTGCCTGAATCAATTGTTCTCACTGATTGCTTTTAATAAGAGTTTCAAATACTGAATAAGGACAAAAAACCCTGCTTTTTAACATATCTGTATGGTGTAAAGAGTAACAATGAAATACACATTCATGTAACTTTCCTTTTTTTTTTTTTTTTTTTTTGAGACAGAGTCTCACTCTGTTGCCCAGGCTAGAGTGCCATGGCATCAACCTAGCTCACAGCAACCTCAAACTCCTGGGCTCAAGCGATCCTCCTGCCTCAGCCTCCCGAGTAGGTGGGACTACAGGCATGCGCCACCATGCCCGGGTAACTTTTTCTATATATTTTTAGCTGTCCAGTTAATTTCTTTCTATGTTTAGTAGAGATGGGGTCTTGCTCTTGCTCAGGCTGGTCTCGAACTCCTGACCTCGAGCCGCCTCCCAGAGTGCTAGGATCATAGGCATGAGCCACTGTGCCTGGCCACATTCATGTAACTTTCAACCAGCCTAAGAGAGAGACACTGCGGGGATGCATGCCAGGGATGGTGAAATCTTCCATTACTAAAGGTGCGAGACAGGGAAGCATTTCAGGGGGTGAAACTAACAGGATGTGGACCAGCTGGATTTGGAACCTTGGGAGGGGGGTGGAAGATGAAACTGGGGACTGTGTGGGCAGAGGAGATGCCACCCTTCAAAGCCCCCAACTGGGGCCAGTCAGCCCTCAGGTTGGGGGTGTTAGTGTTGAGAGTCAGGCACAGCCTCTCTGGGGCAGCTGGGCATTCCAGACCCGGGCAGGGGCTGCTCTGGAGTTTCTAGATGGCCCTCAAAATGGTGAAGGGGCTGAAAGTGGCTAACAAGGGGCTCACGTGCATTCTGGAGTGGCCAAGGGCCCACTTCTCCCTGCCTCTTTTCTCTTCTGACTCAAGTCTCAGCCTGGGACAGGGTGGGACAGAAAAGGATCATATTTTCTGCCATGAACACAGAGTATGAGGAATCCATGGGGAAATAGTTACTTAAGTCTAAGAGCATTGCATCCCTTCCCCTCACCCTTCAAAATGCCTTCTCGGCCGGGTGAGGTGTCTCAAGCCTGTAATCCCAGTACTTTGAGAGGCTGAGGCAGGAGGATCACTTGAGGCCAGGAGTTTGGGATTATAGTGAACTATGATGGCACCACTACACTCCAGCCTGGGTGACAGAGCAAGACCCTATCTGTAAAATAAAATAAAAATTAAAACCCCTAATTCATCACCTTCAGAGGATGACAGAGAATCTAGTCATTATTTTGCTTTTTCAATTTTTAAAAAAATTTTTGGAGATGGGAGGGGTCTCGCTTTGTCACCCAGGCTGGAGTGTGGTGGCACAATCATAGCTCACTGCAGCCTCGAACTCCTGGGCTCAAGCGATCCTTCTGCCTCAGCCTCCCGCGTAGCTGGGACTGCAGGTGTACTACCATGCCCAGTTCAACCCTTATTTTGAAAATAGTTGTACAAATGGAAAAAAGGAAATTCTTGTCTTGCCTTTCCTCTGTGAAGGTGTCACTGAGAAACTAAGTGGTACATAAGGAGAATTATCCTATGAAGGAAGAATTCTAGCTAATAAACGAGGACTACAGAGGAGAGGACATCACTATTTTGCAAACCCAAAGAGTTGATCCTCAGTGCCTGCGAGACTCAACGAAAGCAGAGACAGCCAAACAGAACGACCCTCTTGTGAAAGGACACACCACCATCCATAGCTGTGCCAAAGGAATCGAACCTGAGTTTGATCCTTGTTCTAGAACCAACTGCCAATTTGCAGGGAATACAGAGGAATATCCTGAACTAATTGCATTATGAGTGTAGGATCAGCAACACCCTAGATTAGGGGAAATGCTTCAATACAAGCAGTGAGTTGTGCAATCATTTTATTTTAAGGGAAGGAAAGGATGCAGAGGAACATGCGAATTATAAGAGGCTTCAAAGACATCGTGTTCTTTTTGAATGAGCAAAACTAAACTTCGATGTCCAGAGCGTCATATTTGGGTGATAAAACTACACAGAAGTATAAGGCAGGGATTACTAAAAAAGTCACAACCACAGTTACTTTGGGGAGTGAGGGGACAGTTGTGATTGGAACACAGTTCATGGAGGGGCTTCTGGGGGAGCTGGTGAACTGCTGTTTGTTGACACGGGGGGGGGGGTTACAATAATGTTCACCTTAGAGCTGGGTTTCTCAAACCTGGTTGACGTACAGGCCAGATAATTCTTGGTTGGAGGGGCTGTTCTGTGCATTTAGGGTATTTAGCTACATCCGGGGCTCCTACCCACTTGATGCCCAAAACACCCTCCTCCCCCAGTCAACCAAAAATGTCTCTAGATATTGCTAAATGTCCCCAAGGGCAAAATCACCCTGGTTGAGAACTACCCCTTAGAATAACTGCTTCAACTGTACATTTGTCTCCCGCAGTTTTTCGGATTTGGCTGCGTGCGTGTTTGTGCACACTTTATTTTACAATAAAAAATATTTTTAAAATTCCAGTGGAGACCGGGTGTGGAGGCTCATGCCTGTAGTCCCAGTGATTTTGGAAACTGAGGTGGGAGCATCACTTGAACTCAGGAGTTGGAGGTTGCAGTGAGCTATGATGATGCCACTGCATTCTAGCTGGGGCAACAGAGTGAGACTCTGTTTAAAAAACAAAAAAACAAAAAACAAAACGTTAGCTCAAAACTCCATCTCCACTTCTCAACTATGAAGACCCAACCCCCCTGCCAAAAAAAGCTATAAAGTCCAGGATAGCTGGGATTGTGTCCCCTGAAGGACCTACACAGTGCCTGGCACACAGTAGGTGCTAAATTAATGGGGGGGAAAACAATCTGTATAGTCACTTTAGATCACAATATACTCCAAATGGGTTAATGAGTTAAATGTAATGTTAAACTATTATTATTATGTTTTGAGACAGGGTCTCCCTCTGTTGCCTGGGCTAGAGTGTAGTGGTGTGATCATAGCTCCCTGCGGCCTCAAACTTCTGGGCTCAAACTCCTGGGCTCAAGTGCTCCTCCTGCCTCAGCCTCCTCAGTAGCTGGGACTACAGGCGAGCACCACCATGCCCGGCTAATTTTTCTTATTTTTTGGTAGAGACGGGGTCTCGTTCTTGCTTAGGCTGGTCTCGAACTCCTGGCCTCAAGCCATCATCCTTCCTTGGCCTCCCAAAGTGCTAGGATTACAGGCATGAGCCACCACACTGGACACTTAAGTCATTATTTTAACAAACACTTATTAAGCACCTACTTTGTGCCAGGGTCGCTGGATAAAGCAGTGACCAAAACCAATCAGTTCCCTTTTCCTATGGCGCTGACACTTTAGTGGGAGAGGCAGATAGCAAATAAGGAAACAAATACATGTTTAGTTTTGCTTTTCACATAGTGAAAGTAGCTATTAGGTCCGTAAAGCAAAGTGATGGGGAAAATATTGACTGGGGAGGGGCTACATTAGGCGTTTAGGGGGCGGTAACACACAGGTTGAGCCTCAAAAAGTACGAGAAGGTGGCCACATGTGCAAGGAAAAACATTTCAGGAAGTTGCAATAGCATGTGCAAAGGCCCTGCGGTGGTTAAGATCCAGGGTCCTAGTACCTCACCCTGACCCTGGGAATTAAGCGCCGGTCACACAAATCCACTGGATTACTCTTCTACTCAGAGTCCTTCCATGGCTCCCTAGTGCCCTGTGGGTCAAACCCAAGCTCCTCAGCCCGGCGCTGGGCAGGACTTGACTGCAGCTGGGGCAGAAATGCCGCCCGCGCGTCCGCCCTCCCTTGGGGAGTGTCACTTCAGGCCACGCCCTCATCTGCAACCCACACTCCAGGCCCCGCCTACGAGTCCCGCCCCGCCTCACCATTGGACAGCTTGGAGAGCCTCGCGTGCTGGTTGGCTGGCGTGACCGTCAGTTAGCGTCAAAGCCTTGAAAACCGGGTCCCAGAGCTTCGAGGGGGCGGGCTCGGGTGCGGGCGCGGCTGGGGCTGCGGCTTCAGGTAAAGCGCCAGTTTGCCGGGCCAGCGACGGGGGTCCTGGCGAGGGATCCGGGGGGACGCACGGGACTGGGCGCTGCGCGGCGCTGCGCTTCCAGCCGGTCTTCGGGCGCAGCACGCTGCGACAGGGCGGGAGCCGTGTCCTCCGGCTGGGACCCCTGCTGCGCTGGGAGCCCCAGGTGGGTAGCCCCAGGGGGGCTCTGGGTTCCTGATTTCGGCCCCCCCTCGCCCTTCAGGAGCCAGTGAGGGGGCCTGTTCGCCCTCCGAGCGCCCCAACCGGCCCTGGGACCCTTTCCCAGCGTTGCTCCCTGACGGCTGGGGGTCCCGGGTCCAGCCCCTCGCGTTGGGCCGGGTGAGGGAGGGCCATATGGAAGCGGTGCTGCGGGGAGGGACGGATGGCCCCCGGACCTGGAGACAATGGGCAGCGGATGGGACCGCCCGGCGGCGTTTCCTGTAGGAAACAGCTCTGTCTCTGCGAGGCCGACCTGGAGCGGGATGAGTGTGCAGCTGACCTGAGCAGCTCCCCCTCCTTCTGTCTTCAGCCTCCCCCTGTCCCTTCCTCCGCCACATCTCAGGGGTCTGAGAGTCCCCCCCCAACATTAGGGGGTGCCAACACCCAGGGCCTCCTGGAAGGCGCCCCCTCCCCAGGATTAAGATCCGCAGTGGCCCGCCTCGTCCCCCACCCCTCCGGTTTTGTTATCATAGCTCGGCGTCCCGAAATAGTCCCTGGGGCGGGAGAGGGGGCGTATGGCGTCGGCTGTGATGGCCTAATGAGGGGGTCTCAGGCAGAGGATCCGGATCTAGTGGTGACAGCCAGAGGTTGGAGATTGGGAGAGGGGAGGGCAGGGGAAGGGGGAGAGGGGCCCCCACTCCAGTGAGTCTGCAGCCCCTGGAGCGCCAGAGGTGTGGGCCTGTCCTTCCACACTCCCCCCAGTCCCAATCCGGGATACAGGCTGAGACTGACATAGGTGCAGGCTGGGAGGGCCAAACCTCCTCAGGCTCCCTGCCCCTCCCGGCAAGGCGAAGGGGCTATTTCTAGAAGCCATTCAAGTTTAGGAACCAATTTACAGACTCTGGACTAGCTACATGGGTTCGAATCCTACCTCTGCCCATGTGCAATCTTGGACAGGACATTGAATCGTGCCTTAGTTTCTCCATCCGTACAATGGGAGGACAATGAAAATAGGAAAGCTAGTCTCAGAGGCTTTAGCTAAGATTTTAAAAAATAACTCAATACCCATAAATTGCTTAGAATAGAGGCTGGCCCCTAGTCAATGCCAAAAGTGTCATTATTGTCATTTGCCATTCTGAGGGCATCCACCCATTTTTCAGCCCTGCCTCTGGGTCTAGCTGCTCCAGCTGGTTTAGGTCTTAGGAATGGCCCACAGATGTTTTCTGAGATCCCAGGGGCTCAGATTTAGGTGTGACCAGGTCACCGGAGGAGGGAGCTGACCTCACTGAGTCATACGGCCAACTGTGAGAGAGGCAGATGCAGACCCCTAGGCCTTGGTCTGGGCTTTTCCCATAACCCTGTTCTTCCCTGGCAATTTCCTGAAAACAAGCTGTCATCAGAGGTACTGGCTGTCCTCCGAGATGACCTGCTGCCCTGCTGGCCTGCAGCTGGTGTGAGAGGACCGGAAACAGCTGCTTGGGGACTGGAAAGGGCTCCCCACCTGGCCTTGGGGTGAGATGGAAGGTCTCAGGGACCCAGGGTTGACAGAGGTGGGACGTGGAAGGGGTGGAGAAGGGTGATGAGTCAGGCTGATGGGTGCTCAATGGCTGGTGGTGTCAGGCACACAGGTGGACATCTGGAATGTGAGAGGTCGGAAGGGGTGGCTGGGAGGGTTGCCAGGTGGTTAGCACAGAGGGCAGTGGGCCAGAGAAAGTGTCAATCGGGTCTGGCAGGTGCCTGCCAGGGGAGGGCTGGACAAGCAAGGGGGTAGTGAGAACTTGTAGCTGGGCTCTGCTGGCAAAGAGTTCCCAGAAGGTGGGCAGAGCCCAATCCAAGATCATTTCCCAGAGGGAATTGACTTTGACTTAAGCACTCCCTGCTTCAGTCTCCCCATCTGTAAAATGGGAATGACAATATCTACCTCAGAGGATTGTAGAGAGATTACATGTAATCAGGCAGGGCATACAGTAGGCACTCAATACAAGCTGCCTTCCACTCCCCAAAGGTTTTCCATATGGACTCTCCAAAATCCCATCTTTCCCACCCTGTGCTTTTTGAACCTAAGTTCTGGACTCAACATTTGTCTTTGTTAAATAGCACATTATTCAATGTTGCTCAGTCTTCCTTATTTTCTTAGAGTCACTTTCCCCGCTGGTCCCATGGAGACCCACAGCTCTAAAAACCTGGGTGCTTGTGGTTCAATTATAAGCTCTTACAAGCCAAGGACAAAGCCCTGTGGCACTCCACTAGAGACATTCCAGGGAGACAAATATCCACTGATTTGTAGCCTTTGGTGCATCCAGCCCACCATTCTCCATCATTCCTACAAGGGTCTCCTAAGTCTCCTTGGCAAAAATTCAGATGCACAATTACATCTTATTTGCATTTGTCTAAGGAAAAACATATTCAAATATCCTCTTCATTCATATATATATATAGATACATACATGTGCAGAATCTGTGCAGATGAGTTTTTAATGAGCTCATGAAGGGCTTCCAACTCTCACCTCCCTTTTCTAAAGGCTCACAGCTCACTTCTTTGACCATGGATTTCTTTTCTCTTTTTTTCAGAGACAGAGTCTTGCTCTGTTGCCCCAGGTAGAGTGCAGTGGTGTCATCACAGCTCACTGCAGCCTCAAACTCCTGTGCTCAAGCGATCCTCCTGCCTCAGCCTCCCGAGTAGCTGGCACTACAGGCGCACACCACCACACCCTTCTAATTTTTCCATTTTTTTGTAGAGACAGGGTCTAGCTCTTGCTCAGGCTGGTCTCAAACTCCTGAACTCAAGTGATCCTCCTCCTCGGCCTCCCAGAGTGCTGGGATTACAGGCGTGGGGCACCGCACCTGGTCTTGAGCATGGATTTCTAATTTTCCCTGGAAGTTAACAGAACCCTTCCGCAGGTCTGAATGCCTCCCCAACACCCAGCTACTCTCATTTTCTTGTTCATCTTCCTCTCTGGGCTTGATGCCTTTCCTGCCTCCTCTTGCCCAGCAGGCTAAGGGCTGGGGACCCCTTCATTCATTCATTCATTCATTCAATCCAAAGTTTCCAGGTCTCTTCTTGGAGGAGGAAGGAGAGGGCATGTGTGTGGAGGGCGAGTGAGTTGAGCCCGCAGCCGGAGCCAGAGGGGCAGGGCCCGGCCCCACCCTCACCCTCTCTGGGACCCTTTTTCAGGGTCTGTCTGGCAGCTACTGGAGAAAACATGGCCAAGTTTGCCCTGAATCAGAACCTGCCTGGTGAGTGTGCAAAATGGGAGAGGTGTGTGTGCACAGATCCCATACTTGGTGCCCACGTGTGTGGACACAGCCCTGCAGGTAGAGGTCCCCTCCCAAAGGCCTACTGGGCAATGTCATGACCCTGCTTAAAACCCAGAGAGCCCCCTAGTTTGCTCAGGGCACCTGTCCTCCACCCCGCTGGGCTTCCAGCCAACCTTCCTCACCCTCCTCAATCCCACCGAGGCTCTTTGCATGGGCTATTTTCTTTTAGAAACCATCCGTCCCCAGCTGCTTCCTCCTTGGTCATGCACAGCTCAACTTTTAAGTCCCCTCCACAGGAAACCTTCCCTGACAATCAGAGCAAAGTCTGGCGCCCTCCAGTTACTCCCTATTTCATCATTGTGCTGTTATTATTATCGCCCTAAGCACCCTTTGGAATGATTCCGTTTATCTGCTTCCTACAAGAGGGCAGGGATGTCTGCCTTGTTCACGGCTTTGTTCCCAGGGCCTAGAAAATTGCTTGGCACACAGTAGGCACTTAATAACGCGTGATAGCGTGACTATTTGGGTGCAGATAGGCGTGCGAGCCTTGGGCATCGGTGTGTGCTCTGGTAGTCATGCAGGCGCATGGTGGGGCGGTGGGGGACACGCTCTGTGACCTCCTCCACCATCTCCCCGTCCTGCCCGCAGACCTGGGCGGCCCTCACCTGTGCCCGGGCCCCACCGGGGGCGCCCGCAGCCCAAGCTCACCTTACTCGGTGGAGACGCCCTACGGTTTCCACCTGGACCTGGACTTCCTCAAGTACGTGGAGGAGCTGGAGCGTGGCCCCTCAGCCCGCCGCGCCCTGGGACCCCCGCCCGCACGCCGCCCCCGCGCGTCCCGGCCCGGCCTGGCGGGCGCGCGCAGCCCAGGCGCCTGGACATCCAGCGAGTCCCTGGCCAGTGACGACGGCGGAGCGCCCTCGGGGCTCCTGCTGCCGCCACTGTCACCGCGCGCGCCCGTGCGGAACCCACGCGTCGAGCACACGCTGCTGGAGACCAGCCGACGGCTGGAACTGGCGCAGGCGCATGAGCGCACGCCCAGCCCCGCCCGCGCGGTCCCGCTCAGCCCGCGGGGGTCCGGTCACAGCAGCCCCGCCCCCAACCGCGCCCCTGCCTCGCCGGGCCCAGCGCAGCTGCAGCTGGTGCGCGAGCAGATGGCCGCGGCGCTGCGGCGCCTGCGCGAGCTCGAGGACCAGGCGCGCGCGCTGCCCGAGCTTCACGAGCAGGTGCGCGCGCTGCGCGCCGAGAAGGCCAGGCTGCTGGCCGGGCGCGCGCAGCCCGAGCCCGACGGGGAGGCCGAGGCGCGCCCGGACAAGCTCGCCCAGCTGCGGCGGCTCACCGAGCGCCTGGCCACCTCTGAGCGCGGCGTCCGCGCCAGGGCTAGTCCCCGGGCTGACGGCCCCGACGGGTTGGCTGCCACGCGCACTGAGGACGCGCTCCAGGTTCTCGACGGCGCGTCCCGGCCGCCCGACTGGGCGCCCCAGACCCGGGAGGCGGGAGCCCAGGCCATGCCCGAGACCCGAGATGAGGGTGCCTTGGCCGTGCCAGAGACCCAGGAGGCCGGCGTGGAGGCGGCCCCCGAGACCGTTGAGGCGGACGCGTGGGTTACGGAGGCGCTGCTGAGGCTGCCCGTGGCCGCTGAGCGCGAGCTGGAGCTGCTGCGCGCCAGCCTGGAGCACCAGCGCGGGGTGAGCGAGCTCCTGCGAGGCCGGCTGCGGGAGCTGGAGGAGGCCCGCGAGGCTGTGGAGGAGGCGGTGACGGCCCGGGCTCCGCCACGCGAGGCCGCCACCCAGACCCCTTGGAGAGGTACCGAGAAGGCCACGCAGACCGAGCCCCCAGCGGAGGCACCGTCCCTGACTCAGGAGGACGCTCC
The DNA here is from genome assembly GCF_020740605.2 of Lemur catta. NCBI lineage: Eukaryota > Metazoa > Chordata > Mammalia > Primates > Lemuridae > Lemur > Lemur catta. Next base: position 112,214,718 of record NC_059128.1, on the reverse strand, counting down.
GGGATCCATGGAGGGAGACAGAGCCGTGGCCCCCGTAGGTGAGTCCAGACCCCTGGCTGCGTGCGTCCTGGCCTTTAGGCCCCGGGACTCGAACTCAGTGTCCTCGTCTGATCCCCGCCAGGCATCCTCAAATCCATCATGAAGAAGAGAGACGGTACACCTGGTGCCCATCCCAGCCCTGGACCCAAAATCCTGCAGTTTGTTGGGGTCCTCAACGGAGAGTGAGCATCTTCCCCCTCCCGGTGGCAGCATCTGCTGAGACGTAGACTGGGGTTTCCCAGGGCTGCTCCTTTGCTTGCAGCGTGGTGTTGGCAATCCTGTTTCCTCATCTGTGAAATGAGGACAGCCACTCCCACCTCGCAGGACTCCAGAACGGGCCCACAGAGGAGGCTTAGCAGACGCCTCCCACCCCGCCCCCAGGTACGAGAGCTCGTCCAGCGAGGACGCCAGCGACTGCGACAGCGAGGACGGTGGCGGCCAGGTCCCTAGGAGCTCCTCCTCGGGCTCCGAGGACGACAGCCGTGGGGGATCTGACTCAGGCCCTCCTACCAGCGGGGAGGTCCGGGACCCTGAGCCCGAGGCAGAGGCCGAGCCTCAGCCAGCGGCACAGGGGAGGTGAGCGGCTCAAGGGGTTTGGAGCCGGGTGGCTGCACCCCTCCCTGTTGCCACTGCCCCCTGATCCCTGAGCCTCTCCCCGCCGCCTCGGCAGGTGCGAGTTGAGCCCGCGGCTGAGGGAGGCATGCGCAGCGCTGCAGCGCCAGCTGAGCCGGTCCCGCGGAGGAGCCCGCGACAGCGTGAGTGCCAGGAGAGCCGTCCCAGGGAAGTCACACGGGCCCCACCCGGACCTTCCGTGACCGGGCTCTTCAAAAGGATCTCTGCCTCAGGACAGAGACGACCTTTCCTTGGTTACCCAAAAGGGGCCTGTCCCCAGCCCCAGTCCCCGACTCCCCAATGGCAAGCGCTCACCGCGTTCCCCAACTCCAGGTTGTGTCACAGATTGTCCCCCAGAAGGACGCCCTCCCTCTCTGGGTTGCAGCGCCAGCCCCCCCCCGCCCCCCAGGACAATTATTGATCTGCCTTCCCTGCTTGAACACCAAAAGGGTCTTCCGAGCCCCCACCCTGTCCCTGCCACCGCCCCTGGACCATCGCTGACGCTGACGCTGTCTTTGCCCCTGTCGCTGCAGGGCGCGGCACGCCTGGTGGCCCAAGAGTGGTTTCGAGTGTCGAGCCAGCGGCGCTCTCAGGCAGAGCCCGTGGCCAGGGTGCTGGAAGGGGTGACGTGCCTGGGACCAGAGCTGCTGGCGCACGTGGTGAACCTGACAGATGGCAACGGGAACACGGCCCTGCACTACAGCGTGTCCCATGGGAACCTGGCCATCTCCAGCCTGTTGCTGGATACGGGTCAGAGCCAAGGAAGGGTGGGCGGGGGACCAGGGAATGGGGGGCCGCTAGGGTGAGAAGAATGCTGAGAGGGGCTGGCCCCGCACAGGGCGCCAGGGGCCCCTCTTCGGGTTTCTCGTTTAATTTCGTCACCGATGGATTGCCAAGGGCCTTTTGACCACACCACTCCCGGAGCTCTGCCCTGACCCTGCTCCCACTTTGCCGGCAAACGGAATTCTTGCCTCTGGGCTTAGGTAGACCTCAATTTAAGGGCATTACTTTGGGGGGCCCAGGCTGGAGGGTCGCTTGAGGCTAGGAGTTTGAGACCAGCCTGGGCAACAGAATGAGACCCTGTCTCTATAAAAAAAAAAATAAAATTATCTGGGGGTGGTGGCGCCTGTAGTCCCGGCTGCTGGGGAGGCTGAGGCAGGAGGATCGCTTGGGCCCAGGGGCTCGACGTTCCGCTGAGCTATGACCCACCACTGCACTCCCGCATGAGACCATGCCCTCTGTCCCTGAATCTCCAGCCTGCACACTCACAGAGTTCCTGAGCCCTGATGTCCACCCTCAAGAGGAGGTACTCACCGGGCAGGGCTCTGACTACCCTCCTGGGCTGGGTCACTGGGCCTGCTGCCCCCTCCCCCCCAGAGCCCAAGCTGGCTCCATTTCTACAAGTTTCTATCACCTGCCTCCTGCTGCTCCTCCCTTGCCTCAACATCCCCCCTCTGGAGCAGACAGGCACACAGCCAGACATTACTGAGAATCCGTGAGGCACCAGTGCAGCACTGGGGAGAGAGGGTGGGCCACCCACCTCCAGCTGCGTTCCCCATGGGATGCCACACTGGCTGGCAAGAGCTTCCCTGGATACCCTCCTGCAGGTCCAGTAACCTCTGGGACTCACTGCAGGCCGAGGCGGGTCTCACTGTCTGTCCCCCACCTCCCAAACACACAAATCCCTCTGGTCCCTGCAGGTGTTTGTGACCTGGGGAAGGATAGCTGCTCTGGGGGCTGGGGGACAGTGAGTGAATTCAAATGAATTTCCTGGGCATCTTGTGCCTTAAAGGGGGCTGGGGCTGCAGTAGGGGTGAGGCAGGCACAGGCATTGGTCACCACAAGAGGTGACAGGCTCTTTTGGGCCCCCTTTAGGCCTTGCTTTTTTTTTTTTTTTTTTTTTTTTTAAAGAGACAGGGTCTTGCTCTGTTGCCCAGGCTGGAGTGCAGTGGTATCATCATAGCTCACTGCAGCCTCCAACTCCTGGGCTCAAGCGATCCTCCCACCTTAGCCTCAGCCTCCTGAGTAGCTGGGACTACAGGTGCAGCCACCACTCCTAGCTAGTATTTTTATTTTTTATATAGAGATGGGGTCTCCGTATGTTGCCCGGACTGATCTCAAACTCCTGGTCTCCCAAAGTGCTGGGACTACAGGTGTGAGCCATCGTACCCATCCCCTACATTCTAATCCCATTTGAGTCCCAGCCTGTCCCCTGGGCCCCCCAGTTCTTGCCCATATCCCTCTGCCCCTACCTGTTGCTGTCATGTAAACCTGGGGGCTCTCCCTCCCCAGGACCCTGAGTCTTCAAGGCCCTCCCCGTATAGGGCTGTTCCTCTTTCATTGCCCTAGAACTCCAGGCCTGGAGGTGGCTGTGTCCACCTTGCTTTGCTGTCCACATAGGGACCTTTCCCCTCTCTTCCTCCTCGAACCCCACCTTGGACTCTCGTTATTGACCAGATCACTACCCCTTGCCCCTTCTTCTGCCTTCTCCCTCCAGCCTCAAGTCGCTCCTTGTTTCTTGAATTTTAGCTCCTGCCAGTTCTCCCTGCAGAGCAGGTTCACTGTCACTGGTTACCACGTCAGCCCGCTGAAACTTGGGCTGCACTTTCCTGTCTGCCTAATCCACCCACACACAACACTCACGCACACAGCAAGTTACATGCAGCGTGGGACACAGAAGCCTAGGGTTCCTGTGAGCCAACCCCCTGTGGCTCAAGAAGGTGGCCTCAGGTGGATTGGATGTGCATGTGCACTGCAGGGCAGGGACCCTGGAAAGCAGCCCACCCCAGGTTTTACACCCTGGGTTACGTGACTTGCTGGGCTAAAGCACTGGAAGACATCCTGTTTCTAGGTGGGGGACAGGAACAGAGCTTGGGCTATTCCAGCAAGTTCCTCCTCATCCCAGGATGTTGCATTCCCAGAGCCATTTACAGTTATTCTTGAGAACTACAGTGAGAAAGGGGGAAGAAAATGGGTTGATCCAAGACCACCTGGAGAAATGTCTTATACTTGTCAATTTCAGTATCCTCCTGGAAGTCCCTCCATCCTCCCAGCTTCTGAGGTCCTTGGCCAGCTCCCCTCCCTTGACCTTGAGCTCTGCCTCATGTCAGAGTCCAAGATGGGAGGATCACTTGAGGTCGGGAGTTCCAGACCAGCCTGGGCAACATACCAGATCCTGTCTCTAACAAAAAATTTAAAAATTAGGCAGATGTGGTGGTGTGCACCTGTAGTCCCAGTTACTTGGGAGGCTGAGGTGGGAGGATCACTTGAGCCCAGGAATTGGAGTCTGCAATGAGCTACGATCATGCCACTGTACTCCAGCCTGGGCGAGACCCTGTCTCTTAAAACAAACAAATAAATAATTTCCAATGGGGATAAGGACCATGAAAAAATACAACCAAGGCATGAAATCAAGAAGTGGAGTGATCTTTTAGGTAAGCAAGGCCTCAGGGTAGCTGGACAAGGGAAGATGGGCGGGGTCCCTGGCTAGCCTGCAGAGACCCCACTCTGGTTATTTCTGCGTGTCCCCCTCCCCACCTGACACCCTCTACTGGCATCATGGTGGAAGGAATGGACACCCACACAACACACCACCCAACTAGCGAATGCCCCTCCACCTTTGATGCCACTCCCCTTTGCTCCCCAGCCCACCACTATGAGCTACTTTTCAAACAGAGATTTTTCTTTCAGCTCAGGAGGCCAGAATTCTGAAATCAAGGTGTTGGTGGAGTTGGTTCCTTCCTAGGAGCTCAGAGAGTCTATTCTATCCCTTTCTCCTCCCTTCTGGCAGTCGCGGGCAATCCTTAGCGTTCTTGGCTTGTGGCTGCTTAACTCCACTCTCTGCCTCCATTGTCTCATGTTCACCTTGTATTTGCCAGCTTCTTCTCATATGAAGACACCACTCCTGTTGGCTTAGGGCCTACCCTAATGGCCTCTTTTTAACTTGATTGCATTTGCAAAGACTTTCCAGATAAGGTCCCAGTCACAGGTACTGCGGGTTAGGACTTCAACATATTTTCTCTAGGGGAGCGAGGATGGGGGCTTGGTGGGTGGCAGCTGTGAAAACAGATTTGTCTGTTCATTCAGTTGACAGATGTTACTGAGCACATGCTGTGTGCCGGGTATTGTAAGTACTGAGGGACACAGCAGGGAACAAATCAAAGTCCCCATCCAGTTTGAAACAGGGAGGTACAGGGAGGCTTCCCGAAGGGAGTGAGATCTGAACAAAACCCTGTTGAGGGAGGGACCACGTAGCTATTTCAGGGAGAGCACTGAAGTGACCACCACTGTCGGGCAGATGACATCCCTGAGGCTTGGAGGGAGGTGAGTGGACCGGGTTGGGCTGGGACTGTTGGCCTCTCGGTGGATGGGTACCCTTCTTTCCCAGGGGTCTGTGAGGTCAACCGCCAGAATCGAGCCGGCTACTCTGCCCTCATGCTGGCTGCGCTCACTTCCGTGGGGCGGGAGGAAGAGGACATGGCTGTGGTACAGAGACTCTTCCACATGGGTGATGTCAACGCCAAGGCCAGCCAGGTGCGTGGACACCCCCACTCTGGCTCTGAGTCCGGGGGTCACTTCCACTTTAGGAGTCAACCTGTCTCTGACCTCCCTGTCCCCCAGGGTCTGCTCCAGCCTCATTCCCTTGTTCCCCACTCACCAGACAGGGCAGACAGCGCTCATGCTGGCCATCAGCCACGGCCGACAGGACATGGTGGCAGCTCTGTTGGCATGTGGGGCTGATGTAAATGCACAGGATGCAGACGGGGCCACAGCACTGATGTGTGCCAGTGAGTATGGACGCCTGGACACCGTTCGGTTGCTGCTGGCCCAGCCAGGCTGTGACCCTGCCATCTTGGACAACGTGAGCCACCACCATGGGGCTGGTGTTTGTGGAGGGGCCCATGCTTGGCCCAGGGACCCAACCATCCCTAATGTTCCTCAGGAGGGCACCAGCGCCCTGGCCATTGCCCTGGAGGCCGAGCAGGATGAGGTGGCCGCTCTGCTGCACGCCCACCTGAGCTCGGGCCACCCTGACACCCAGGTGAGTGCAGCCCAAGAAACACAAGCTCCCAGCTGTGAATTCAGGTGGGGAAGACACTAAATTCACCCAGGGAAGCAGGAGGGATGGGAAACCTGTGTCTGGATTCTGCCACATGGCTGGGATTTTATGTCTAACCTGCAGAATGCCTATGAGGTAGACACAACCTCAGGTAATGAGACCTTTAGAGGGGAAGTAACCTGGCTAAGGTCACACAGAGGAGAGCTGAGGGAGACCTAGCTCAGACCTCTCCCATGTGTCTCCGGGATCCTGTTACCTGCCCCCAGAGAGCTCACATCAAAGGAAAAAGAAGCCCTTTGGCTTTAGGCAAGGTGGGTAAGGGGTGCAGGCTCAGAGCTTCAGGACTGGAAACTGGGTGACAGCTTGCCAGCAAGGAGGACAGGTCTGGGAGAACACACAGGGTTTGTCCCCAAGGGGTGGAAGCTTACTCTCAAGTGTAAGTGCCAAGCTCTGTTCTCAGCACCTTCATAATCAAATCATCTAAATCAGCCCGGCCATCTGGTCAACTTAAAACAGGCTTTGTGTTAGATGACTTTGCCCAGCTGTAGGCTAATGCAAGTGTTCTGAGCATGGCTAAGCTATGATGTTCAGCAGGTTAGATGAATTAAATGTATTTCTCACAAGATTTTCAACTTACCATGGATGTATGGGGATATAACTCCATCATAAATTGAGAACCATCTGTACTTGCCCCACTATGACAGACGTGAGAAGAGGCAGGGTTCAAACCAGGCAGCCTGGCTCCAAGGCCCCTCCTTAGGCCTGACCGCTGTAGAGAGACCTCCACCAAGTTAAACATCCTTTGTTTTTTTTTTTTTTTTGAGACAGAGTGTTACTCTGTTGCCCAGGCTAGAGTGCCATGGCAAGGTGGCGTCAGCCTAGCTCACAGCAACCTCAAACTCCTGGGCTCAAGCAATCCTCCTGCCTTAGCCTCTTGAGTAGCTGGGACTACAGGCATGTGCCACCATGCCCGGCTGATTTTTTCTATATATTTTTAGCTGTCCACATAATTTCTTTCTATGTTTAGTAGAGACGGGGTCTTGCTCTTGTTCAGGCTAGTCTCCAGCTCCTGAGCTCAAACGATCCACCCGCCTCAGCCTCCCAGAGTGCTAGGATTATAGGCATGAGCCACCGCACCTGGCCCAAGTTAAACATCTTTAAGTCTGGTGGGGCTGAAACCTCTCCTGCACCAGCCTCCTTCCAAAGGAGACTGCAACAGGACCCCCCTCTCTCTCTAGAGCCTGTCACCTCCTAACTCCCCCACAGCCGCACCTGGTGAAGGAGGATCCAGTGACAATGGTGGAGACTCCCAGCCTCAGTGAGCTGCTGGACTCAGTGGACCTGGACCTGCATGAGGGGAGATCTTTCCTTCTCCTACCTGAGCCTCTGGGACACAGCAAGGGCCAGGGTCCTCTGTCCAGATGATAACCCCAGCCCAAGAGCAAGGCTGTTTCTGCGTGGATGGCTGTGTCAGGGAAGGGTTCACGCCGGATCCACGAAGGTGAGGTGGAGGCTGAGGAGTGATCCAGCCTTGGTCCACTCACTTCCCCAAACTTCTTTCCCAATAAAACATTTCTGCTAAATGTGTTTTGTCTGGAGTCGGGGGTGTGTGTGCACATACAGACACATGGTTCCCCCTCCTCAAAAAGGAAATGCCTCTTTTGGGCAGAACCCCCTCAGAGGCCTCACAGAGTGCAGAGAGTTGACCACCTGTGGGCCCCCCAGAAAACCTAGCAAAACTTTAGACAACCGAGATGAGAACCAGAGTCTACATACAACACAAACGCTTTATTTAACAATGGCAGATCACCCCACTGGGCCAAGCGGTCTTGACCCTGACATCCAGGACCCTGTAAACAGAACCAAGAATGACATGCTGACAGGCCGCCTCAGCAACTGGCAAACTCCCCTCTTGCCAGTCTCTTGTACACCCTTTCTGCCTCCCGAATTTTCTCACCTATGGGATTAGCAGAGCCTCCCTACCACCAGCCCGGGGTCTAACAGGGGCCGCCTCTCCGCACTCACCAGCAGCCAAGGTCAGCGCAGCCTCCGAGCTTCTCGCTCTGACTCTAACAAGGTGAGCACGTCACCCTCGCGCACGGGGCCTTTCACGTTGCGGATGATGGAGCGGCTCGTGTCGTCCATAAATTCCACGCGCACCTACGGGCCCGACGGATAGGAGTCAGCGCGGGCCACGGACTGGCACCGCGAGGTGGAAAGCAGATTTGGATTCAGAGGACGTGCTGGGGTCGGATCACGGATACTTGTAAGGGGACACTGGAGCCCGAGGAACGGGCTGGACAGAGCTCGAACCTGGTTGGCAGGGTATTGGTGAAGGATCAAGCGCTGGAATAAAGGGAATATGGGTTTTCGCATTCCAGCAGGTACAAGGCTGGGGCCACCATCAGCACTCAGACCCCGGGGAGTCGCCCGGGGGCCCACACCCGCTCACCTGCGTGCACTGTCCCTGCGAACCGGTCCTGCCCAGCACCTTGGTGACCTGGCGGAAAGAAGCTGGGGTCAGATCTGGCCCTCCCGGCTTCCCTACTTCCTTCTTTCCTCCCGCGAACCCCAAATTCGGACCCCCACCTCACCCTGGCCAACTTTATGGGCTGCACGCGACTGGTGTCCATAATGGCGGCGCTGTGGCGGTCGGGCGGAGAGGAGTCACGTGGTTCGGAGAGCGACTTTATGTGAAGCTATAGCTCCACCCACTTCCGTTCTCGCGAGAGAGCGCCGTGTCCTTCCCAGAAGCCTTCGCGGTAGAGACGTCAACGACGCCCTTCAGCGCTGACGGAAGATGGCATCGGCTACTCGTTTCATCCGGCGGCTGCGGAACTGGGCATCCGGGGTGCGCGGGGCAAGGGCGGGACCGCGCTCGGGGGCCATGGGCTCCGTGTGCCCGGACCCGCTCCCGCTCTCACCTCCCTCCTAAGCCAGGACCCCTCGCTCAGCCTGGGATCTCCCCGGGACCCCCCTAACTCATGATCCCTTCAGCCCGGGACACACCTGCCCCATCCCACCAGACCTTGACCCCTCCTCGCCGCGGGATCTCCCTGGCTCCCTACTCGTCGTCTTGGATCTTGAGGGTCCGGACCCCAGCTTTCCTCTTCACTTGCAGGACCCATATCTCTGTCTTCATCTGTTCAGCCCCGGGCCTTCCCTGTCCCCTCGCCCGCCCTCTGCTAGGTATTTTGCAGACTGACCTCCTCTCTCCTCCTCCCACAGCAAGACCTGCAGGCGAAGCTGCAGCTGCGCTACCAGGAGATCTCCAAGCGGTGAGCAGGCCCCGCTCGCTGCCCTAGCCTGTGGCTCCGTCCTTCCTCCACCAAAAATAAAATTCGTGTTCCTTTAGACCCCTGAAGCGCTGGGCTGAGATCCTGCCTCCAATCCCCTGCCAGGCCATGGAGGCAGAGGTTTGCCTTTAACCTTGGGGAATCTGTGGAGACAGCTTTCATGGAATATCCATGCTGGGCGTGCGTTACGAGTGGGGATCATGAGTAGGTTTGTAGTCCTTATTGCGGCCATGCCAGTTAGTGTTATCCCCAAGCTACAGATGAAAAAGAGTCCCAGAGAAGCTAAGTCACTTGCTAAAAGTTACTCAGAAGCTAGAAAGTGACAGCTGGGATTTGAACTCAGAAATGTCCTGATTTCAAACTCATTTATGTCCAAAAATTCGTTAATATTTACAAAGCCCTGCCGTGTATGTCCTTAGCCTTGCGGATAGCAGTTAACACAAGCTCTCTCATCCACATTCCTTTCATGGAGCTCACTTCCTAGGGAGAAACATAGTAGGGAAACAAACACAGCAGGTACCATTGTTCTGCAAAGGTTTGAAGACAAAACAAAGTGATTGAGCAGAAGCTGGACATTGCAACCTGAAGTCAGGGGGTTGGGAAAGGTCTCTGCTCAGATAGTGGCATTTGAGTCACATGAGTGTTGGGAAGAAGCCAGTCAAAGGATAATTACTGAAAAAGCATTCTGGGTAGAGGGTACAGGCCAAGGCTGTGATGCTGGACAGAGCCTGAGTAGGAAGTAGGTCAGTGTGGCTGGAACACTGAAGGAAGAGACTGGTGGTACATGAAGTTATAGGAGTAGGCGGAGGGAAGGCAGTCACTGAGTGTTATGAAAGGAAGAAAATTAGCATTAGAATAACCAAACTTATGTGAATGTCTGCATGTTATGACTAATTCCAAATATTAAAAGTACTGAATTGTCTGGGAAGCTGAGCGAGGAAGGAGGATTGCTTGAGGCCTGGAGTTCAAGACCAGCTAGAGCAAGAGCGAGACTCCATCTCTACAAAAACTAGAAAAATTAGCAGGGCATGGTGGCTGATGTCTGTAGGCCCAGCTACTTGGGAGGCTGTGGCAGGAGGATCATTGAGCCCAGGAGTTTGAGGTTGCAGTGAGGTATGATGATGCCACTGCATTCTAGCCTGGGAGACAGAGCAAGCCCCTGTCTTAAAACAAAACACAACAAAACCAGAAAAACCTACTGAATTGCTTTTCTATCAGGGTAATTAGTAGGCCAGTTGAAGAAATGGTTTTGTACAATTTTCAACTTCTTTAGGGTAACAGCTCCCCCTAGTGATTCATTTGGGCCCTGGTTCTTTTTACTTTTTTTCTGTGAGAATGCAGAAAACCATGGCCTTGCATATAGAAGGTCGTTTCTGTATTCCTTAAGCAAATTCTACCTTTCAAGGCCGGGCGCGGTGGCTCACGCCTGTAATCTTAGCACTCTGGGAGGCCGAGGCGGGTGGATTGCTCGAGGTCAGGAGTTCGAGACCAGCCTCAGCAAGAGCGAGACCCCGTCTCTACTAAAAATAGAAAAATTATGTGGCCAACTAAAAAATATATATAGAAAAAAATTAGCCGGGCATGGTGGCGCATGCCTGTAGTCCCAGCTACTCGGGAGGCTGAGGCAGTAGGATTGCTTGAGCCCAGGAGTTTGAGGTTGCTGTGAGCTAGGCTGACGCCACGGCACTCACTCTAGCCTGGGCAACACAGCGAGACTCTGTCTCAAAAAAAAAAAAAAAAAAAAAAAAAATTCTACCTTTCAGATAATATAGAGCTTTTAATATTAAACATTTCACTTTCTTTATATCTGTGTTTCTTATTTTTTTAAATACCATAAGTATATTACTTGTTCTAAGAAAAAGTTAAATTCTAGCAAAACGGTTACCAGACAAAAAAGCTGTTTAAAAACATGGCTAAATGTTTTTAGCCATTATCTTTAGCCAGATCTCTTTTTGTTTGTTTAAGGGACAGGGTCTCTTGAGCAACTAATGCTATTTTGAAAAATTAAAAAAGAAGAGAGAGAGAGAGATAGGGTCTTGCCCAGGCTGGCCTCAAACTCCTGGGCTCAATTGATCCTACCACCTCAGCCTCCCGAGTAGCTGGGACTACAGGCATGTGCCACCACGCTTGGCTAAAAACCAGGTCTTTTTACAACTTTTTTCCCCATCTTCTCTGCCCTGTCTCTTTCTGGGAAGTTACTCTTGTTTTGAGCTTAGCGTTTCCTTTTAAGGCCTCAGGCTTCTAGGTAAATTCAGCCCAGGGTTTAGCCCAAGCCAGGACTGAGTTCTGTTTAGCCCTCCAACCTCCTCTGGCTGCAGAGAGAGAGTCCTGGTGTCTGACCACATGTTGGCAGAAAATGCAGAGACCTGGGCAGGCGCCAAGGGCAAGGTGTTCCTTGAGCAATAAGCCTTGATCCCAGCGGGGTTCTCCAAAGAGTGCTTGTGCTAACAAGAAATCTAGGGCTTCCATAGAGTGGCCTTTGGGGAAAAAACAAAGTAGGCTAAATCTGGGGCTGTACCTGCAGGTGGAGGTGAGGTGTCGGGGTGGGGGGCATGTCTGGACTTCCCCTTTCCCTGGGAGACTCACAAAGATTCCTCCACTCCCACCACATTTGGAGCAGGTAGGGGATCTGGGGTGGGGTAGACCCCAGCTTTGCCTTCCAGTACCTTCATGTCCAGAGAAGGGGCTGTCACCTGCTTCTGGGCCCTGGACCCCTCCCCAGGCATAAGTCCATGCCAGTGTACCAAGGGACGCCCCTGGCCTGCAGCCTATCCCGGTGGCTGTCTGTGTACCCGCAGTGCAAATGACTGTCCCTTTGTTTCAGTGCCAATGTTCTTTTCCCTCAGTACTCAGCCTCCTCCCAAGCTCCCCGTGGGCCCCAGCCACAAGCTGTCCAACAACTACTACTGCACTCGAGACGGCCGCCGGCAATCTGTGCCCCCTTCCGTCATCATGTCATCACAGAAGGTGCTGGGGTCAGGCACACCAGCAGAGAGGTGAGGATCTCCAGCCCTGCTTACCTAGACCTCCCACACAGCCCTTCCTGCATCTGACTCTTTCTCCCCCACCGTGGACAGGGTGCTTGTCTAGATCCTGTTAATCAAGTATCAGCTACATCAGGAACTGTGCCACTGTGGGCTTTTAGTCCAAGAGCTCATTTAATCCAACCCCACTCAAGGTAGGGGTTAGCACCTTATCTGGGGGTGGGTGTCCTGCCAAGCAGCTGAAGTTCCAAGGTCCCTTCAGGGGCCCTGGGAGAAGGCCATACTTACTGTTTTTATAGCTGTGTATTATTTACTTATTTATTTAAGAGGGTCTTGCTCTGTTGCCCAGGCTGGAGTGCAGTGGCGTGATCATAACTCACTGCAGCCTCCAATTCCTGGTCTTGAGCAATCCTTCTGCTTCAGCCTCCTGAGTAGGTAGGACTATAGATTCGTACCACTATGCCCAGGGTTAATCTTCATAATTAATGTTTGTAAGCTCTTAGTCAATGCCACGCCTACCTCCTAATAACTCCATGGGTTAGACAGAGATGACCCCTGTTGCAGAAGACAAAATGAAGGCTCAGAGAGGCCAAGTGAATGGCTTGGGTCACACAGCCTGTGGGTAGCAGAAGCAGGATTTCAGACCAGTTTGCCTGGACCCCCATTGGTGCTGGGGCTCCACAGCTGACTTGCTATGTGGCCCTGGGACAGTCCCATAGCCTTCCTGAGACTCAGTTTCTTTGTCTGTAAAATGGGGGCAGTAGGCATGCAGTGTGCTGAGATCTGTGAAATGCTGGGGCCAGGCAGGCCTGCTGTGTAGTTAAAACTTGGTGGACAAGCTGGGTGGGGCCGTGTGAGCCCAGCGACTTAGGAGGCCAAGGCAGGAGGATTGCTTGAGGCCAGGAGTTCAAGACCAGCCTGGGCAACATAGTGAGACCCTGTCTCTATTAAAAAAAAATTTTAGTTTGGGTGCAGTGGCTCATGCCTGTAAAATCCTAGCACTCTGGAAGGCCGAGGCAGGAGGATCTCTTGAGCCCAGGAATTCGAGACCACCCTGAGCAAGAGCAAGACTCCTGGCTGGGTACGGTGGCTCACGCCTGTAATCCTGACACTCTGGGAGGCTGAGGCGGGTGGATCATTTGAGCTCAGGAGTTCGAGACCAGCCTTAGCAAGAGCAAGACCCCGTCTCTACTAAAAATAGAAAGAAATATGGACAACTAAAAAAATATATATATAAAAAAAAATTAGCCGGGCATGGTGGCACATGCCTGTAGTCCCAGCTACTCTGGAGGCTGAGGCAGGAGGATTGCTTGAGCCCAGGAGTTTGAGGTTGCTGTGAGCTAGGCTGATGCCATGGGACTCTAGCCGGGGCAACAGAGTGAGACTCTGTCTCAAAAAAAAAAAGACCAAGACTCCTTGCTCTTGTTACAAAAAATACATAAATTAGCCAAGCATGGTGGCGAGAGCCTGTAGTCCCAGCTACTCTGGAGGCTGAGGCAGGAAGATTGCTTGAACCCAGGAATTTGAGGTTGGAGTGAGCTAGGATGATGTCACTGCACTATAATCTAGGCAACAGAGGGAGACCCTGTCCCTGCTTCCCCCACCAAAAAAAAGAAAATTTAAAAATTTTTAGAAAAGCAACTTGGTGAACGGTCAGTGAAGTGGTCCCTGTCCTTGTCGTCACCTCCCAGTTCTCAGAAGTCGGGCACAAGAGCATGGCAAGCTATCCTACTCCCACAAACACCCTCACCATGCCCCTGATGTCTGCGTTTCCTAGGGCTGCTGCCTGCTGCCTCTTCCACTCTCTTGAGGTTCTCAGGAGGGTGGGAAGCCCTGGATCCCCTGCTCTTGGTGGCCTCCTTTGTCACCCAGCCCTCTTGCCCCGTTTCCTGTCTTGCTCACAGTGTGGTGTGTGCTCAGGTGGGTGGGAGGAGAGGAGAGGCTTTTGCCCTGGATTTGCTGCCACAGTATCTCCTAAGGCGTGGTTTTCAGTCGCCAGTTGCCTATTGACTCTTGGCTTCACCTTCCTGAGGGCAGGGCCTCGTCCTGCTAGCTCTGTGCCTAGGAGTGGCGATGCCATGTGGCTCGCGCTCAGTATCTGAGGAAGAAAGAGCAGTGGGCAGGATCTCCTGATTGCCTGGCCCTTTTGCCAGTGTCCTGTCCTTGGGCAGCAGAAAATGTGGGGGGCTTGTCCACCTCGGGGGCCAAAAGTGGGAAGCGGGGAGCCCAGTGGGGGTGGTTCACACAGGGCTTGGGGCACAAAGGGGGCTTGCCAGCTCCCAGCAAGAATTGGCTGACCCTGTGAGGAACCCCACTGGAGGGGACCAGGCATTCTGGAACACCCTGTACCCTGCCTGTCACATCCAGAAAGTCCCAGCAGGTGTGTTTGCCTGGGGTGGGGGGCAGGTGTGGTCTCTTTCATATCTTTCATCACTGTTCACTGGAAACCTCGCTCTAACTGAAGTCTCCTCTCCTCCTCCAGCTCAGCTGTGGCAGCCTCTGAGAAGAAGGCAGTAACTCCAGCTCCTCCCATAAAAAAGTGGGAGCTATCCAAGGACCAGCCTTACCTGTGACACTGTGCCCTAGGGCCACCTGTCTGCTTTTCCTCCTTGGACTGGGTCCAGGGAGAATATGACTTAATTTATTACAAATACATCGAACTCCAGGATCATTTCTGTTTTTACTTTTTAAGTGACACTCGCCTATCTGGGATTTTGGGGTGAAGCCGGTGCCGAGTCTCCCAACTCTGTCTGCGCTTCAGGGACTGGAGAGACACTGTCCCTGGGTGCAGAGTCAGGTGACGTGGCACACAGGCCTGGGAGAGAGCACCATCCCTCCCCTGAGGGCCTGGCTCTGCCCTGAGAGTGGTGGGAATGGGTGATCCCTCCTCGGAGTTTGGGTTCCAGGGCCTCTGTGGGTCTGGGGAACATTGACTGCAAAGGCACGTGGGAGGGGGGTGTTGACAGCAGGCCACCCGCAGGCCGCTCAGTTCTATCAGTTGAGAGCTTCGGCCCTTGCCCATGTGGGCATTCAAGGGCACCTTCCCACTGAGGCCCCTGCTTGATCTCTGCCACCCTGCAGCTCAGCCGGGAACAGGACAGCCAGGGTGGCTCATGGGGAAGCCCACCTAGGGCAGGTCAGGGAAGGCCTCCCTGTGCCAGAAGCCATTATTCGAGGACTGGGTTGGTGAGGCCCAGTTAGCCTGGGAAAGGAAGGTGGCTGGTCCCTGAGGAGGAATGAGCAGGAGAGAGGAATCTGCAATCCTCCCTTTGCAAGTTTTATGATTCTTAAATTAGGCAAAGGAGTGGAGTGGGAAAGAGGGCTGGCGCCTGGGCCCATCCTGCACAGGCGCCGTTCTGGATGCATTACAGCCATGATCTTGGCTGGTTCTTACGCATTTAGAGCTGGCTCTGAACCCGGCAGCTGAGGAGTCTGTGCTCGACTGACTGCTATGCACACATCCGTGGCTTCCTCAGTTTCTATCCCCGGGCCCCAGACACCTCCCTCACCAAGTTCCTGAGCCTCAAAGGCAGGATGTTCCCCACCCTTCATCTCCGGGCAGTCCTATGGGTCACCCTTGCCATCTGTCTCCGTAGCTGTACAGTACTGCCTCTCCCCTGGGAACTGGGGAGATTATTATGAAAAAAACACACTCCAAAAGAGCTATAACCTATAACATTTTCAAATAGTGAAACACCATTAACCTGAAAATAAAACCCTTTCTTTGAAGATCGGGACACCTGAATGTAGCCTCACGGGAAACTTGCTGGGGGGTGGGCGGAGAGTGGGGTGCTGGCAAACATTTGCACACCTGTCTTAGTGCTGAGGGACATTGTTTTGTGTCCTGCTGGCAGTTGGACTGGCTGCTCCTCCCAATGGCAGAATCGTGAATGAGATATTTATTTTCAAGAAGAAAACACTGCTGCCAGATTAGATAACCTGTTTTGGGGTGTGTGTGTGTGTGTATTTTAAGATGGGGTCTGGCTGTGTTGCCAAGGCTGGTCTGGTACTCCTGTCCCCCAAATGATCCTCCCACCTTAGTCTCCTGAGTAGTTGAGACTACGGGCTGGAGCCAATGTGTGCCTGGCACAAAAGCTAAAAAGCCTGTCTTGTGCACTTACCCCGTGCTAGAGGGAAGAGAAAGCCCAAAGGCTGCCTTCACATGATCTTTTTCCTGCAGATCAGAATGATACCCAGACCTCTCTGGGGTCTGTGAGGACTAAATAAGGCAGTGAGGGTGGGTGGTCATATCCAGGTGAGGGGGACAGAAACCGGAATGGAAGCCAGAAACTGGACGTTTCATCCATATACTCACTAAATATTAAGAGCCTATGCTATGAGTTAGGAACCATGTGTCAGGCAGGAACTGGGGATACAGCAATGAGTAACGGAGCATCTCCGTCCTCCCGCAGATGGCATTCTAGTGGGGACTCAGACAATAAACCAATAAGTAAACAAAATATTAAATATATAATCTGTCACGGGGCTTAAAAGCAGCAGGACAGCTGGGTGCGGTGGCTCATGCCTCTAATCCCAGCACTCTGGGAGGCAGAGGCGGGAGGATCGCTTGAGGTCAGGAGTTCCAGACTAGCCTGAGCAACATAGTGAGACCCCCGTCTCTACTAAAAATAGAAAAATTAGCTAGGTGTGGTGGCCCACACCTGTAGTCCCAGCTACTTAGGAGACTGAGGCAGGAGCATCGCTTGAGCCCAGGAGTTTGAGGTTGCAGTGAGCTATGATGACGCCACTGCACTCCAGCCCGCGCGACGACGGCGTGAGACCCTGACTCTCAAAGAAAAGAGCAGGTGCAGAAGGGATGCTGTAGGGAGTGCTCCACCGGCGTGGGTGCCGTATTAAACAGGACCATTAGGCAGTGTGCACGGGGAACGTGAAGAAGTGTAAGTGGACATCGACAAGTCCGTTTACAACCTGGACGTTTCTAATCTTAAGCGGGCGGGCTTCATGCCCTTCAACTGACCTTGTCATTGGGGAAAGTGGGGAAGGTCCTCGAATTCTATTTCCCTCGTATTCGGACATTTACGGTAATACATTGCCCCGGGCGCCTCTGGAGTTGGGGGCGTGGCGCCTCCCCCCCCCCCCCGCCCCGGCCCCCTGGCTTGCGCGTGCGCGTGCGCAGGGATAAGAGCCCGGCAGGGACTGCGCGTGGCTGGCAGAGCGGAGGGGGCGGCTCGACTAGCGGCTGGATGGCTCGGGGCGGAGCGCGGTGGACGGCGGCCCTGGGCCTGGCGCTGCGGCTGCTGCTCGGCCTCGGCGTAGGCCTGGAGGCCGCCCCGACCCGGTTCCCGACCCGGACCTCGATCCAGGCCTCCGGTGAGTGAGCCCCCCTGCAGCGCGCGCCCCAGCCCCTCCGGCGGCTCCATCCCGCCCCCGCGCGCCGGCGGCGCCTCTCCATTGGCTGCGCCGCAAGTCGGTCTCAGACACTCCCCCAGCACGTGCATCTGGATTTGGTACCTTGCACCCAGTTGGGTATTGGCGCGTGGGATCCCCGAATGGGGGACCCTCCGCTTGGGTACTGCCACCTGCCTTTAACTGCCCTGCCCTGGCCCTGCGCACACACACCTACTGTGCTTTGTCGCGCCCCCATCGTCACCTCCAAGCCACCCTTTAGCCCAGTGTGGTCGGGAAGGCTTACAGCAGCAGCAGGCTCGGGTTGTCTGACCTCTAACCGCGCAGGGCCGTTCACCTGGCGCCTCCTGTAGCTGTGCCTTAAAACGCTCGCGCCCAGGCCTTGTGGTCGTTTTCTGGGGGCGCCCTCCGCATCCCTCCTCCTTTGTCCTCCAGCCTTAGAGAAGGAAAGATCTCTGCCTTCCAGGTATTCTTAGGCCCTTGGAGGGCCTGGGGTCACAAGCTAAATATATTCTCATAGGCATATTTGCCCTAGCTAAGTGGTGTTGGTGGCCAGGGGACAGAGGCGCCCTCTTTGAGGTCGCCACTGGCAGCCAGGAGGGTTGGAGCGGCCTCCCTGTGCACACAGATAACCCCCGACTTTCAGCTCTGGGCTGAGGTTCACACACTTTTCCCAGCTCCTCTGTGTAGGTCCCCCAACTCGCTCCGGAGGGAGGGTTCACATTAACCACGCACAAAACACTTTATGCACTAGTGGTTTCCTTCCTGCAGGATGCTGAGATATGGGTTCCTAGCACGCACTTTTTATGGATGAGGAACCAAGCCTGGGAAGAGAAGTCACTGGTCACTCCAACTCCTGTCTGAGCCACTGCCCCATGAGCCAGGGTCTGTCCCCGGCTCTGCTGCCTGCTTTATAGAGGGACACACAAACACACTACCAGGCCAGGGAGGGGAGGACAGAGGTGTCAGGGCCGTGGGTGTCTGGGCCTGGAGAGGAAGCCACTCCTGGAGGCTGCCAGACCCCCACGGTCAGGGAAGGAAGCTGGCTCCCGGTTGTCCACGGCTTTTCCGGGCTCTGCAGAGCTTAGGGACGGTGTGGCTTGCAGGTACAGTTGGGCCTGAAGGCCTGGGTTGGCTGGATGTGGGAGTCGGGGGTTGGAGGCCCAGTGCCAAAGAGTGAAGGCGACCCAGACAGAGCAAAACCAAGCCACAGTTGGATATTCACCACCCACCTTGCCGCACCCAGAAGGAAGCCCTAAAGGCCACTCCTTTCCTCTGTCCTCAGATTCCTTCCTCCCGCTGGCCCAGGTTTCGGGCCACTCTGTGTCCCTCTAGATTGGCCAACAGCCTGAGCCTCTCTGCTCAGAGTCCGGGACGTCTCAGATCTTATCTGGACTCAGCTTGGACCATTGTGTGACCTGTGTCCACTTGCTGCCAAGCACTGCCCTGGGCTTAGGGCACCAGGTCGCAGCCCTGACCTCCACTGAGGGTCGGGTCTGTGGGAGTACAGGCGCTACTGGTTCAGGGATCGTGGTTAGCCGTGGGAGGCAGAGCTTCCCAGGTTTCTGAGAGTGACCTAGGAAGACCTCTCCCAGGAAGTAAGCTGAAATCTGAAGGCTGAGCAGGAAAACAGAGGGTATAGAGTGGAGGGAGGGAAGAGCAGATGTCTTCTGGTGTCTTATTGGAGGTTGGGGCCTTGGGTTTGGGGGTCTGGGGAGGAGGTCGTGACACATTCAGGATGGGGAAAGTGGTCAGGTATGGGAGGAACTCAGGCAGTGAGGTGACAGGGCTTGGTGGCTAAGCAGGTTCTCTGTCTAGGGCCTCGCTTTCCCCTTTGCTAAGCAGGTGAGATAGAACAGGCCCTGCTGCTGACTTTGACAATGAACCTGACCCAGAGCCCTTTGGGAAATGGCCCCTCCCCCAGCAACAAACTTAAACATAACCTTGTAGCTTGGAGGTCACCCGGGTAGTTTATCTGGCTATTTGGAGCCTGGTGAAGACCCTGGGATCACTGAGACATGGGTTTGAACCCTGACTCTGGCACTAGCCTCCTTTTAGCATCCTCTTCTCCAGACTGGGATGGCGATAATACCTGCCTACTAGGGCTCTTGGTGAGGCTATGAACTGCTGGGCTCCAAACCCCACAGGTAGTAGGTGCTCAGCAATGGGTGGCTGCCAATGTCGCTCCTGCACCCTGGGACATTACCAGTCTCCTGGTGGTCGCAGCTTGCTCTTCGAGGTAGGTCCGGAGTCAGGCCTCCCGGGTTTCACTTGCACGTATATCGCTCGCCCCTCCCCCGCACAGGCTCGTGCCCTCCTGCCAACTTCCAGTGCCACATCAATGGCTTCTGCGTGCCCCTTACCTGGCGCTGCGACGGTGACTGGGACTGCAGTGATGGCAGCGACGAGGAGGAGTGCAGTGAGTGGCCATGCCCCTGGGTGGGGCTTACAGGGGTGTGGCCGGAGGCTGGGCGGGGTTTGGATGGCATGGGCCAGGCTTGTGGGACGGGCGGGGCCTCATGGGGGCGGGGCTTGCAAGGCAGGATGGGGGTGTCTGTGGGTCTTGCATGTAAGAAGTAAGGTCTAAGGTGGGCTTGTAGGGAGATAGAGCTAGTGGGGTCTTGGGGGAGGAGCTTGCAGGGAGGCCAGTCCTTACAAGGCGGAGCTAACAAGCAGGGGGCGGAGCCTTGGGAAGGGCAGACTTTCCCAGGCCAGGTGTTCTTAGAAGGTAGGGCTTGCGGGGTACTGTGGTCTCGGGGAGTACGTGGGCCACTCTAGGTGGGTGTTTGGGACCTGACTGACCCTGTGCCCCAGGGATCGAGCCATGTGCCCAGAACAGGCACTGTCCACCACCCCTTGGCCACCCCTGCTCCTGCGATGGCATCAGTGATTGCACCGATGAGAAGCTCCGCAACTGCAGCCGCCGGGCCTGCCCAGCGGGCGAACAGCCTTGCACGCAGGGTGATACATGCATCCCCCACACGTGGCGCTGCGACGGCCACCCGGACTGTCCCGACTTCAGTGATGAGCTTGGCTGTGGTGTGTGCGCCTTTGGGGGTGGGGAGAGTCAGTGGGTAGAGGAGGACACCTGCCACCTGCCAGCATGTGACCAGGCTGGGGTCTGTGGGAGCTGTAAGACATCGTTAAGGGCAGCAGTTCTCACCAACTTTACCCAGCCTGGGATGGAGGGTACACACCAAGGGTTCCCCTGGGCACCCGGCACCCCTATGCATCCCCCTCCATGGCCTCAGTGCCCCCTCCTCAACTTCTGAATGCCTGGGCTTATTGCAGGACCCAACGAGACCTTCCAGGAAGGGAATGCCACAACCATGGGGTCCCCTGTGACCCCAGAGAGTGTCACCTCTCTCAGGAATGCAACAGTCTACTCCATCGGGGACCAGTCTGGAAACTCAAGTGCCTATTGGGTTATCGTAGCTGCCAGTAAGTCTGAATGACTCTCCCATGCCAGGGGTGTGGCACTCCTGGGAGCACAGGGTCAGAGAGGAGTGGGCTAGAATGCCCATCCCTTCATATTCGGAACTCCTGCCTCTGTCCCGCTTACCTTTCTGTCTGTCTGTCCCCCATAGTGATGCTGAGTGTGAGCCTGGTCACCGCCACCCTCCTGGTGTTGTGCCGGCTCCAAGCCCAGGGGCGCCTGCGGCCGCTGGGGCTATTGGTAACCTTGAAGGAGTCTCTGCTGCTGTCAGAACGGAAGACCTCGCTGGTCTGAGGACAAGTACTTGCCATCATGTCACCCCAGTCCTGAGTGCAGCCAAGCCGGGGGGGCAGCAGAGATTGGGACGTGCACCCCGCTGCCAGCACACCAGCCCTCCCGGGCTCTTCTTGCCACGTGGAACCTTGAACCTGAGCTCCTACAGACATGGCGCTGGAGTTTGGGGTGTCCCCAGACACTCCCCCTGGACTGGGCGAGCTTGGATGGGAAACACACCACAGCCAGAACCGAGGGGCTGGCCCCAGGCCGCTCCCAGATGGTGGGACGGCTCTGAGCTTAGACACTCCGGCTGGCCCCGTCTAAGGGTGGTGATTAAAGTTGCTTCACATCTTCTGCCTGCCTCTGGGCCTCTGTCTCCCTCAGCCAGGGCAGCTCGGGGTCTCTGCTATAGCCCTCCATGGTGATGTGCCTAGCCTAGGGAAGGGGACACAGCCCTGGGTGCCTCCTCGGCCACTCTGCCTCTTGCTTCCTGGGAGAAGGGGCACGTGGCTCAGGTGGGGAGGTGGTCTGCATTAACATTTGCCTTCTGGGGGCTGCGTCCTCCTTCCCCAGTTTGGGGGACCTCCATCCACCATGACGTCCTCCTCGGTGAGATGGAAGCTGGGCTTCCTGGGGTAGTCTTGGCTCCCCTGTATTTATTTATTTATTTTAGAGACAGGATCTTGCTCTGTTGCCCAGGCTGGAGTACAGTGGTGTGATCATAGCCTAGTGCAGCCTTGAACTCCTGGGCTCAAGTGATCCTCCCGCCTTGGCCTCCCAAAGTGCTGAGATTACAGTCATGAGTCACCATATCTAGCCTCCACCCTGTTTTTTTGTTTTTGGTTTTTTTTTTTTTTTCAGAGAGTCTCACTCTGTTGCCCGGGCTAGAGTGAGTGCCCTGGCGTCAGCCTAGCTCACAGCAACCTCAAACTCCTGGGCTCAAGCAATCCTACTGCCTCAGCCTCCTGAGTAGCTGGGACTACAGGCATGCGCCACCATGTCCGGCTAATTTTATATATATATATATATTTTTTTTTTTTTTTGGTTGTCCATATAATTTCTTTCTATTTTTAGTAGAGACAGGGTCTCGCTCTTGCTCAGGCTGGTCTTGAACTCCTGAGCTCAAACAATCCTCCTGCCTCGGCCTCCCAGAGTGCTAGGATTATAGGCGTGAACCACTGTGCCTGGCCTCCACCCTGTTTTAAAAGGTAGATTTTGGCTGGGCGCAGTGGCTCATACCTGTAATCCTCGCACTTTTTTTTGGAGGCTAAGGCAGGAGGATTGCTGGAGGCCAGGGGTTCAAGACCAGCCTGGGCAACACAGCAAGACCCCATCAGTATAAAAAATTTTAAGGCCAGGTGCGGTAGCTCACGTCTGTAATCCTAGCACTCTGAGAGGCCGAGGCAGGTGGATTGTTTGAGCTCAGGAGTTCAAGACCAGCCTGAGCAAGAGCGAGACCCCGTCTCTACTAAAAATAGAAAGAAATTATATGGACAACTAAAAAAAAAAAAAATATATATATATAAAATTAGCCGGGCATGGTGGCATATGCATGTAGTCCCAGCCACTCGGGAGGCTGAGACAGGAAGATTGCTTGAACGCAGGAGTTTGAGGTTGCTGTGAGCGAGGCTGATGCCATGACACTCTAGCCTGGGCAACAGAGTGAGACTCTGTCTCAAAAAAAGAAAAAAAATTTAAAAAATTAGCTGGGCATGGTAGTGTACGCTTATAATCCTAGTTACCTAGGAAGCTGAGGTTGGAGGATTGCTTGAAGCCAGGAGTTGGAAGCTGTAGTGAGCTATGATGTGACAGAGCAAGACCCCGTCTCTAAAAATTAAAAAAAAAAAAAATGTATATATATATATATATATATATATATATATATATATATATATGTATGTTATATTATTCAGGCATAGTGAGGCCAACAGATCAGGAAACAACTGCCATTGGAATAATACTTTATTTATTACGGATTCCCAAGGTGGGGGGGGGCATGCCCGGCCACACCATTTGGGGCCACATGGGAAATACCCGGGAGGCAGAGGGAGTGAGGGGAACACATGGGCAGGAGCCTCGGTTGTGGCTCTGCAGGAAGGAACAGGGAAGGCAGGGTGAGCAGGCTTTGGATGGGCTAGTTTAAATCATTTCACCAGGCTCTGGGGTATAGGGGCTGCCGCGAGTTGGCTGGCACCTGGCCCTGGGCTGATTAGGGTTAGGGGAGTAGGAAATACTGACTTGGAGTGTAAGAGCTGCATAAGGAGGTGGTCCGGTGGTGGGTTTCCACTTGCAAGTTGTTTACCATCTCTAGGAATTCGCTAGCCCTGGGAGGGGCTGTCCCTCTCCGGTCATTGAGGCCCCAGATGCCAGAGCCTTGAGAATGCAGAGGGCATGGTGGTTCACACCTGTAACCCCAATACTCTGGGAGGCCAATGTGGGAGGATTGCTTGAGGCCAGGAGTTCGAGACCAGCCTGAGCAAGAGTGAGACCCCTGTCTCTACCAAAAATAGAAAAATTAGCTCTGTGTGGTAGCTGCACCTGTAGTCCCAGCTACTCAGGAGGCTGAAGCAGGAGGATTACTCAAGCCCAGGAGTTTTAAGGTTGCAGTGAGCTATAATGATGCCACTGTACTCTAGCCCTGGTGACAGAGCAAGACCCTGTCTCAAAAAGAAAATATAGTTAATGTAACCCTGACTTCTGGGTAACGGGTTAAAAGGTCTCTGACCCTCAGTTTTCTCATCTCTGAATGGGGTGGCGAGAGCCCCAGCAGCCTCCTTGCAGGGGAGTGACCTCCCGGGCACCCTTGAGATGGACTCGGGGTCTCTGGGCTGCATCGTCTCGCAGGCAGTGAGCTGGCCCCAGATGACGAGATGGTGGTTGGGAAGAGATGGAGCAGATGCACCAGGAGGGCTTCCTGGAGGTGGTAAGCCTCAGATCTGGGACTCTGTCCCCCATGGGAGAAGTTGGATGAAGCGTGGTTTGGAGTCTGGGCCTTGGGTAGCGCGTTGGGGGCCAGGTTGTCTGCAGTGGGAGTTGAGGCTGCAGCCAGAATGGAGGGTCCTTGACCCATGGCTCAGTAGTTGGAGCCTGAGCCTGTCACCTCCTCCCCCAGTTGGGCCTGCTGGGTGCTTTCTGCCTGTGCTGGGCCAACACGTCGTCCCGCACCAGACACGGAACCTTGGTGGGCTGCTTCCAGTTGGTAGGAAGAAGTTACACCAGAGAGTAGGGCTTTATTGTTTTCAAGTTTTTCTCCTTTAACATGCGGTCAGACATGTGTGTGTCAGGCTGCGGGGCTGGCTTCGGGTGTCACACACCACCTAAGTGGACTCCTGTGATCTGGATCTTCCTAATATGTCATTTGGGTTCTCAGTGGAGCAAATCACCAGGTGCTGGTGGCTCCAAACACCTGTCTTATTCTCTCATTGTTTCAGGTTGCCCAGGCTGGAGTGCAATGGCGTGATCACAGCTCACTGCAGCCTTGAACTTGTGGGCTTGAGTGATCCTCCTGCCTCAGCCTCCTGAGTAGCTGGGACTACAGACACGCGCCACCACGCCTGGTTAATTTTTCTATCTTTTGTAGAGATGGGGTCTCACTATGTTGCCCAGACTGGTCTTGAACTCCTGGCCTCAAGTGATCCTCCTGCCTTGGCCTCCCAAAGTGCTGGGATTATAGGTGTGAGCCACTGTGCCCAGCCTTTGCTGGCGGTTCTTTTGTTCCACTTGATGGTGGCTGCTATGATCTGGAGGCTGGGCTGGCTGGACATTCTAGCGGGAATGTCTCTGTTGTGTCTGGGGCCTACTGGAGACGGGGGGAGAGGGGAAGCTGGGACAGCTGGGGCTCTCCACGTGGCCTCTGGGGTAGGCTGGCTGCATTCCACTGTGACTTGGGTCTTTCCAAAGTGCAAATCCCAGGCTGCCGGACCAGCATAACTTGTGCTGCATTTGTGGGTTCAGCGGAGTCCAGGTCAGCCCACATCCTGTGTGCATGTGTTGGGGTGGGTAGGGACCACACAAGGGTGTGAACACCGGAGGGGGGGGTTCATTGGAGCCGCCACAGATGTGACCAGAGGGCATGAGCCAGCCTTGAACGAGGCAGGCTGGGCTTGGGGGCTCCCTGTGCACTTGAGCCTACTGCCTCACCTGGGCAGGTGACTTTGTTTTTCCGCCACCTTTGTCATCTGTGCACTGGGGCAGTCGCAGGTACAAATGACTTGTCACACACGAGCACACCGGGATCTCAGCTGTCTTTGTTCCATCAAGCGGGGTCACTTTGTGGTGCCAGCCACCCCTTCTGTCCCCATACAGCCAGCTTGGTGACTCATTTCCAGGAAGCTCCAGGTTCAAAAGGGAGTGGGGAGGTGGGGGTGGAAGGAAACCTCAGAGAGGGGAACAGAGCCCAGGTCTCTCTGCCCTGGGAGCCCAGACCTGAAGTGGTTCCCTTCCTTTACCCAGAGACCAGCCCCCCAACACGCATCTCTAGCTCAGGTCCCCCATTGTCCTCCTGGCACTGAGCTGGGACTCTGCCACCTTTTTTCTCTTTGCCCCATTCTGATCACTTGCCTTTTGGGGGAAGGGTGGCTCCGCATCTCAGCCCTAACAGGGCAGGGTCCCAGGGTGGCTGGGAATGCCGTTCCCACCCCACGTCATTGGGCACTGTGGCCTGGAACACCGAGGGAGGCGTGTCTGGGGAGCCCATGAGGATGTGGACCCCGTGGGTGCAGATCCCGGCACCTGGGCAGAGAATAAGCTCTGCATGGGCTCGGGGCCGGGGGCTGGCGCGGGAAGGCGGGGAGGGGATGAGGAGCCACGTGTGTATTCTTGCCCAACTCCTGACATTCCGCCTTTTTCTTTTTCCTCTTTTTTATTGAGGGAAATTCACAGAACATAAAATTAACCATTAACCATTTTAAAGCTGCAATCCAGTGGCAGTTAGCACATTCACAGTGTTATGTAACCACCACCTCTATCTAATTCCAAAACATTGTTGTTGCCCCAAAAGAAAACTCCATTCCCACTAGCAGTCATTCCCTGTCCCCCCAGCCCCTGGCAACCCCTGATCTGCTTTCTGTCACTATGGATTTGCCTGTTCTGGATGTTTCCGATAAAAGGAATCACATACTACATGGCCTTTTTGTGTCTGGCCTCTTTCACTGAGCATGATGTCAATGTTTGTCCCTGTTGAAGCATGTGTCAGTGATTCCTTCTCTCTCTCTCTCATTTTTTTTTTGAGACAGGGTCTCAACTCTGTCACCTAGGCTAGAGTGCAGTGGTGGTGTCATAGCTCACTGCAGCCTCAAACTCCTAGGCTCAAGCGATCCTCCTGCTGCAGCCTCCCAAAGTGCTAGGATTACAGGCGCATGACTATGTGGTCCACAAATGGTGGCAGCAGCTGTAAAGGCAGCAAAATTCTACTTCCTGCAGCCTCTTAGGGTCCCAGCTAGGCCTGAGAATTAAATTTACATAAGACAGATTAGCAGGAGAAAAGCACACACAGATCTACCTATTTATTTATTAATTATTTAATTAAAAAATTTTTTTGAGACAGGGTCTCGCTATGTGGCTCCAGGTAGAGTGCAGTGGCATCATCATAGCTCACTGCAATGTCAGACTCCTGGGCTCAGGCGATCCTCCTGCCTCAGCCTCCTGAGTAGCTGAGACTACAGGTGCGTGCCACCATGCCCGGCTAATATTTGTGTTTTTTGTACCTCGCACTTGCTCAGGCTGGTCTCGCACTCCTGGCCTCAAGCGATCCTCCCGCCTTGGCCTCCGGAGTGCTAGGATTACAGGTGTGAGCCACCGCGCCCGGCCACACAGATTCATTTAATACAAGTTTTGAGTGGCATGGGAGCCCTCAGAAGGGAATGAGGACCCGAACAGCTCGAGTCCGTTACCTACATACTGAATTGTTCGAGGAAGTGTAAGTCATGAAGAAGAAACAAAATCACGTGGGAGGCTTAAAAGATATGAGTTATTTTATCAGGGTCGACCCAAAATTCTCTCGGTGTCTACCTCCCGTCCTCGAGGAAAAGACGTATCGGGAGAACATCTTCCACATGAGAACTTCAGCTCTTGTTTTTAAGACACAGCACAAAGGTCAGACTGATCTTTTTTGCACCTGTTGTTTTTCAAGTGCCTTTAACTTAAATAGTCAATATGCCACAGTGGCATAGTTTGGGTTGCATATTCTAACTTCTTTAGAGCATGAGTCACAATAGCCAAAAGGTGGAAACAACCCAGTGTGCATCAGTGGCTGAGTGGATAAATACAATGTGCTCCATCCATGCAATGGAATATTATTCAGCCACAGAAAAGAATGAAGCACTGATCGTGCTGCAACATCATGGACCTTGGAAATGTGCTTTGTCAAAGAAGTCAGATCCAAAAGGCCACATAGTGTATGATTCCATTTATATGAAATACCCAAAATAGGTAAATCCAGAGAGAAAGGGAATTAGTGGTTGCCAGGGGCTGGGGGGAATCCAGGGAATGGGGAACAACCACCTAATGAGCACTGGGTTTTATTTTGGGGTGATGGCTGCATAGCACTGTGAAAGCATTGTGTGAATTTCACATCAGTAATAAAAAGATGCATGAACACATTTGTGTGCTGATAGGAATTATGCAGGAATTTGCAGAGCATTATGGGGGTGGCTTCTTGCCTAGGACAGTGGAGGCGGCAGCTGTGGCAGAGGCGGCCTGGCTTTGTCTGGGTTCAGGGCAAATTGATTCTCATAGTGGCAGAGGGAAGAGCTGTTGGTGTGGGTCCCCACGCGGGTCTGCACGTTGGTGGCAGCCCTGGAAGTTCGCTTTTGCTGGTTTCTATTTTCCCAGCAATGCCACCTGTTCTGCCACAAAGATTGGCAAACAGGAGAAGGCTGTCAGCATAATGAAGGAATTGTAGGGGTTCCTATGCATGTTTTGTTCCCAGCTGAGAGAGAACACTCCAGAAGGCAGCAAATCGCCCCTAGGTGGCGCTCTCTCCCCGTGCCCCAGGCTGTCTTTGGGCTCGGTTGGACCACGTGCCTATGTTGCCGTTCTTTCCCACCTTTATGCATTTTGCTTTTGCTTCAATCCTTCCTCACTCTTTCCAATCCAGTGACCTTCAGTGTTTTTTAAAAATTAAGTAAATATATAAATACATAAGTATTGTACCTAAGTATATTATAAAACAGACCATTTTAACCAGTTTTAAGTGTGTAATTCAGTGGCATTCAGTATATTCACATTGTTGTGCAACCATCACCACCATCCATCTCCATAACTTAAAAAAAATGTGCCTTTATTTTATTTTATTTTATTTTATTTTATTTTATTTTATTTTTGAGACAGAGCCGCACTCTTGTTGCCCGGGCTAGAGTGCCATCAGCCTAGCTCACAGCAACCTCAAACTCCTGGGCTCAAGCAATCCTCCTGCCTCAGCCTCCCGAGTAGCTGGGACTACAGCCATGCGCCACCATACCCGGCTAATTTTTGTATACATTTTTAGTTGTCCAGCTAATTTCTTTCTATTTTTAGTAGAGACAGGGTCTCGCTCTTGCTCAAGCTGGTCTCCAACTCCTGAGCTCAAACAATCCTCCTGCCTTGGCCTCCCAGAGTGCTAGGATTACAGGTGTGAGCCACCACGCCCAGCCCCTTTATTATTTTAATTGACAAAAGTTGCGTACATGGCATACAGCATGGTGTTTTGATGTACGCACTCATTGTGGAATGGCTAAGTTAAGCTAATTAACGTAGCGATTATCTCATATTATTTTTTTTCTTGCAATGGGAACATTAAAAAATCTTCCTTAAGCTTGTCAAGTATAATACGTTACTATTAACTGTAGTCACCATGTTGTACAATAGCCCAGAACTTTCTTCATCTTGCAAAACTAAAATTCTTGTCCCCAATGAAACACTTAACCACTGTGCCTGGACTAAATTACCTGATTTTCTAAGGGTGACTTATCTGTGCTTTTTTTGGCCAAACTGTAGGTGGCTATGGTGTAATCCCTCCGACACCCATGCTGCTAGAGTTGGGTAGCAGTATTTTATTTAGGATTTTTGCTTCTGTGGACATTACTGAAAATTAGCCTGAATTTTCCAATCTTGTTCTGTTCTCATCTGTTTTTGTTTTTATTAAGGTGAAATTCACATGAGATAAAAACTAACCATTTTGGCTGGGTGCAGTGGCTCAAGCCTGTAATCCTAACACTCTGGGAGGCCAATGTGGGAGGATTGCTTGAGGTCTGGAGTTTGAGACCAGCCTGAGCAAGAGTGAGACCCTATCTCTACTAAAAAATAGAAAAATTAGGTGGGCATCATGACATGTGCCTGTAGTCCCAGCTACTTGGGAGGCTAAGGTAGGAAGATCACTTGAGCCCAGGAGTTTGAGGTTGCTGTGAGCTATGATGACGCCACTGCACTCTAGCTGGGGTGACAGAGCAAGACTCTGTCTCAAAAAAAAAAAAAAAAAAAAAAAACCAAAAAAAACCTAACCAGTTAGAAGTGAATGACTCATTCAGTACATTCACAGTGCTGTGTAACCATTATGTAACTCTGTCTAGTTCTAAAACATTTTTTCTTTTTTTATGTACGATGTACAGCACTCTAAAACATTTTCATCACCCCAAAAGCAAACCCTTTACTCATTAAGCAATTGTTCCTGTTCCCTACCCTTGGTAACCAACAATCTGCTTTCTGCCTCTACGGATTTGTCACTGAACCCAACTGGGTCCATTTGCCCATGTGTGACAGAAAGCCAAACACCAAAGCACTGGGTTTTTGCAGCAAGAAAGGTTTATGGTTAGGTGGCCAAAACAAAGAGACAGGAGTCAGACTCAAATCTGTCTCCCTGAGCTGGTTTTATGATCGGAGGGTAATAAGGAGGGATCTGATTGGATCATACCCAGGATGATGGGTGCCACAGAAAACTTATTCAAGGAAACAACAGCAGAAAATTTTCCAAACCTGGGGAAAGATACAAATATTCAGTTACAGGAGGTCAGAATACACCAATCAGATTCAACCCAAATAATACCACACTAAATAATAAAACTCAAAGGTGGAAGAAAATAAAGAGGGTCCTAAAAGGGGCAAGACGAAAGATACGAAAAACATATAAGGACATTCAAATACACCTGACAGTAGTCTTCTCAGCTACCTATGAAGAAAGGATGCTAACATGTAACACACAAAAGCTTAAGGTAGGAAACTCACTGTAGTGGCTACAGAGACATATTCACATGCTTCAATACTCTATCCATGGTTTTTTAATAACACATGTGTGTGCATATATGTGTATATATATATATATAGTGCATATATGTGTATATATATATACATATATGCACATGAAAACTAAAAGACAAAATTATTCACAATAATAATAATACCTTAAGGAATAGGCAGATTAAAAATACGTAAACTCTGACATCAAAAATTCAAGCATGATGACAGTGCAGTAGAGTGTGTGTTTTTCTTTGTTCACCTATGAAAGGTAATGGTTATCAGTTTAAAATAACCTGCTATAATTATAGGATATTTTTGTGGAGTCTTGTGATGAGCACAAGAAAAAACCTAACAATATAGATATACTATACAGATATACTAAAATAAGAAATGAATCAATAGATGTCACTAAGGCTGGGCACGGTGGCTCACGCCTGTAATCCTAGCACTCTGGGAGGCCGAGGCAGGTGGATTGCTCAAGGTCAGGAGTTCAAGACCAGCCTCAGCAAGAGCGAGACCCCGTCTCTACTAAAAATAGAAAGAAATTATCTAGCCAACTAAAAAATATATATAGAAAAAATTAGCCGGGCATGGTGGCGCATGCCTGTAGTCCCAGCTACCCGGGAGGCTGAGGCAGTAGGATCGCTTAAGCCCAGGAGTTTGAGGTTGCTGTGAGCTAGGCTGACACCACGGCACTCACTCTAGCCCGGGCAACACAGCAAGACTCTGTCTCAAAAAAAAAAAAAAAAAAATAGATGTCACTAGAGAAAATCACTTAACCATAAAAGAAGACAATAAGAGAGAAAGAAGGGATCTACACAGAAATGAATATAAAAATAAAAAAACCAACAGCACTAAGTAATTACCTATCAATAATTACCTTGAACAAAAATGGAGTAAATTCTTCAATTCAAAAACATAGAGTGAATGAATAGAATAAAAAACAAGACCCAGCTATATGCTGCCTCAAAAGGACTCACTTCATCTATAATTATATGCATAGCATGGAAGTGAAGCTATGGAAAAAGGTATTACATGCAAATGGACATCAAAACAGTAGGAGTAGGTATACTTCTATCATGTAAAATAGACTTTAAAGAAAAAGCTAAAAAAAAAAAAAGGAATACGCCTCATTATAAAATCATAAATAGGTCAATACAGCAAGAAAATATAACAAATTTATATATTTATATGTTTTATAAATATATATGCATCCTACTCCATGGCATCAATGGACATACAGCAAATATTAATATACTTAAAGGCAGAGATAGACTGCAATAAAACAGTAATAGGGACTTCAACATCTCATTGTCCGGAAAAGATATATCATTCAGTCAGAAAATCGTAAGAGAAACAGTAGAGTTAAACCGCACTCTAGACCAAATGGACCTAACAGATACATACAGAACATTTCTTCAGAGTGCTGCAAGGTACACATTCTTCTCAACAACACATTCTCCAGGAAAGGTCATATGTTTGGCCACAAAACAAGTCTTAACAAATTTAAAATATCAAAACAATAACAAGTATCTTCTATCAATATAATGGAATCAAAGTAAAAACCCATAACAGAAGGAATTCTAGAAACTGTACCCCAAAAATGGAAATTAAACAATATGCTCTTCAACACCCAATGGATTAATAAAGAAATAAAGAAAAAAACACAAAAGTTCTTGAAAAAAATGAAAATGGAAACACATGTTAAAAACTATAGGGTACAGTGAAGGCAATTATATGGGGAAAGTTTGTAACAATAAATATCTACATCAAAAAAGTAGAAAGATCTCAAGTAAATAATTTAATGCGGTACCACAGGAACTATGAAAACAAGAAAAACTAAGCCCAAAGTCAGTGGAAGAAAAAAAGTAACAAAGATCACAAAAAATAAAGTAGGGACTATGTACAAAAGATCAGCAAAAAGAATACTTAGGTTTTTGAAAAAATATACAAAATTGACAAACCCTTGGCTACATTAATTTTAAAAGGCAAAGAGGACTCAAAAAACAATATCAGAGAAAAGAGGAAAGTTTACAACTAATACCACATAAAAACAAAGGATCATAAGACAATATTATGAATTATATATGCCAACAAACTGGAAAATCTAGAAAAGATGAAACATTACTGGATACAAACAACCTACCCAGATTGAATCATGAAGAAATAGAAAACCAAATAGCAATGAGTAATGAGTTTGAATAAACAAGAAAAGTCTCCAATCAAAGAAAATTCCAACACCTGATGGCTTCACTGCTGAATTTTACCAAATTTAAAAAGGACTAATTAGGTATAGAAGAAATGTACCTAAACACAATAAATATACGGAAAACCCACAACTAACATCATACAGGACTGAAAAAAGTTGAAAAACATTTCCTCTAAGATGGTACACAAGTAT
The DNA here is from genome assembly GCF_020740605.2 of Lemur catta. NCBI lineage: Eukaryota > Metazoa > Chordata > Mammalia > Primates > Lemuridae > Lemur > Lemur catta. The sequence continues at coordinate 112,182,038 of NC_059128.1, read as the reverse complement.
GTCCACTTTTGAATATTTTATTCAATACAGTACTGGAAATTCTACCCAGAGAAATTAGGCAAGAGAAAGAAAGAAAAGGCATCCAAACTGGAAAGGAGGAAGCCAAATAATCCCTATTTACAGAGGACATGGTATGACATTAATATGTAGAAAAGCCTACAGATTCCAACAACAACAAAAATAATTAGAGTTTAAAAAATTCAGTAAAGTTATAAGGTACAAAATTGATATATAAAAACTAGCAGCATTTCTTTTTTTTTTTTTTTTTCTTTGAGACAAAGTCTCACTCTGTTGCCCGGGCTAGAGTGCCGTGGTGTCAGCCTAGCTCACAGCAACCTCAAACTCCTGGGCTCAAGCAATCCTCCTGCCTCAGCCTCCCAAGAAGCTGAGACTATGGGCATGTGCCACCATGTCCAGCTAATTTTTTTTATATATTTTTAGTTGTCCAGATAATTTCTTTCTATTTTTTTTTTCAGTAGAGATGGGGTCTCACTCTTGCTCAGGCTGGTCTCAAACTCCTGAGCTCAGACAATCCTCCTGCCTCGGCATCCCAGAGTGGTAGGATTACAGGCGTGAACCACCGTGCCCGGCCTAGCAGCATTTCTATAGGGTAATATCAAACCACATGAAAAAATTGAGAAATAAATCCTATTTATAATATCTAAAAAATGAAATACCCATAAGTAAATTTGACAAAAGAGTTTTGTGAAAGATCTCTACCCTGAAAATTGTAAAACCTTGATGAAATGGAAGAGAACATAGATAAATGAAAAGATATCTCATGTTCATGAATTGGGAGATTAATATTGTTAAAATGTTCATAATATCCAAAGTAATCTATAGTTTCAATGCAATCTCCATCAAAATATCAATGACATTCTTCACAAAGATAGAAAACAAATCCTAAAATTTGTATAGAATCACAAAAGAACCTAAATAGCAAAAGCAATTTTCAACAAAAAGAACAACACTGGAGGCATCACACTAACAGAGATCATAATATACTATAAAGCTAGAGTATCATAAATAGCATGGTATCGGCATAAAAACAGACACATAAACCAAAGGAACAGAATAGAGAAGACAGTAAGACATCCACACACTTGCAGCCAACTGGTTTTTGACAAAGGTGCCAAGAATGTACACTGGGAAAAGGGCAATCTCTTTAACAAATGGTGCTGGTAAAACTGAACATCCACATGCAAAACATTGAAACTAGACCTTTATTTCTTACCATATATAGAAATCAACTCAATACAGATTAAAAAACACAAGACCTGGTTGCTCCCTGGTGGTCTAGTGGTTAGGAAAAACACAAGACCTGAAATGTAAATGCTAGAAGAAAACATAGGGGAAATGCTTCGTGACATTGTTCTGGGAAAAACCTTTTTGGATAAGACCTCAAAAACCCTGGGCAACAGAGGGAAAAATTGGCATATGGGATTACATCAAAGTAAAAGCTTCTACACAGCAAATAAAATGATCCGCAGAGTGAAGGGACAACCTATGGAATGGGAGAAAATGTTTGCAAACTATGCATCTGACAAGAGGGTATTATCCAGAATATACCAGGAATTAAAACACTCAATACCAAAGAAAAAAAAAAAACCCACCAGATAACCCAATAAAAATTGGCAAAATACCTAAACAGACATTTCTGAAAAGAAGACATGAAAATCATCACCCTATATATGAAAAAATTCTGGACATCAATATGCATCATAAAAATGCAAATCAAAACCACTATAAGATATCACCCTATTCCAATTAGAATAATTATTTTAAAAAGACAAAAAAATAACAAATGCTGGTGTGGATGTGGAGAAAAGGATTCTTACACACTGTGGATGAGAACGCAAAGGAGCACAGGCGTAATTGGAAAACAATATGGAGGTTCCTGAAAAAATTGAAAACAGAATTACCATATGATCCAGCAATCCAATACTGAAAATATATCTAAAGGAAATGAAATCAGTATGTCAAAGAGATATATGCATTCCCATATTTATTGCAGCACTCTTCACAATACCAAAGATACACAATCAACCTCAGGATCTATCAATGGCTGAAGGAATAAAAAAGTATAGTATATATACATAATACTATTTGGCCTTACAAAAGAATGAAATCCTGTCATTTGCAGCAACATGGATAACATGGATAATCTTGTCTATACCATCCAAAGTGATTGACAGATTCAATGCAATCTCCATTAAAATACCAATATTATTTTTTGAAGAACTCAAAAAAATAGTTTAACGCTTCATGTGGAACTGGAAAAAACCACAAATAGCTAATGCAATCCTAGAAGAATAAATCAGGAGGCTTCAAGCTATACTACAAGGCTTTAGTAACCAAACAGCATGGTATTGGCACAAAACAGAGACACAGATCTGTGGATCAGAAGAGAGAAGATAGATATGAATCCATCTTCATATCACCATCTGATCTTCGACAAAGCAGACAAAAACATACACTGGGGCAAAGAATCCTTATTCAATAAATGGTGCTGGGAAAATTGGATAGCGACAGATAGAAGTCTGAACAGGATCTGCACCTCTCACCTCTCACAAAAATTAATTCACTGTGGATAACAGACTTAAACCTAAGTCATGAAACTATAAGAATTCTAGAACAAAATGTTGGAAAAACTCTTATAGACATTGGCCTAGGCAAAGAATTTATGAACAAGACCCCAAAAGCAATCACATCAACAACAAAAATAAATAAATGGGACCTGATCAAATTACAAAGCTTCTGTACAGCCAAGGACACAATCAATACAGCAAACAGACAACCTACAGAATGGGAGAAAATATGCGCATGCTATATATCCCATAAAGGCCTGATAAACAGAATTTACAAAGAGCTCAAGTAAATCAGCAAGAAAACGATCAAACAGCCCCATTAAAAAGTGGGCAAAAGACATGAAAAGAAACTTTTCAAAAGAACATAGACTAATGGCTAACAAACATGAAAAAATGCTCAACATCTCTAATCATCAGGGAAGTGCAAATCCAAAACACAATGAGATATCACTTATCCCCAGTGAGAATGGTCTTTCTCAAAAAGTCTCAAAACAATAAATGCTGGCATGGATGTGGAGAGATAGGAGCACTCATACACTGCTGGTGGGACTGCAAACTAGAACAACCTATGTGGAAAGTAATATGGAGATTCCTCAAAGAGCTACAAGTAGGACTCCCAGATGATCCGGCAATCCCATTACTGAGCATCTACCCAAAAGAACAAAAGACATTCTATAAAAAAGACATCTGCACTAGAATCTTTATAGCAGCACGATTCACAATTGCAAAGATGTGGAAACAACCTAAGTGCCCAACAATACATGAGTGGATTAATAAAATGTGGTATATGTATACCATGGAGTACTACTCAGCCATAAAAAATGGTGAAGTAGACCAGGCGCAGTGGCTCACGCCTGTAATCCTAGCACTCTGGGAGGCTGAGGCAGGAGGATTGCTCGAGGTCAGGAGTTCCAGAGAGCAAGACCCCGTCTGTACTAAAAAATACAAAGGAATTATCTGGACAACTAAAAATATATATAGAAAAAAAAATAGCCAGTCCTGGTGGCGCATGCCTGTAGTCCCAGCTACTCGGGAGGCCGAGGCAGGAGGATTGCTTGAGCCCAGGAGTTTGAGGTTGCTGTGAGCTAGGCTGATGCCATGGCACGCTAGCCCAGGCAACAGAGCGAGACTCCGTCTCAAAAAAAAAAAAAAAAAAGAGAAATGGTGAACTAATACCTCTTGTATTATCCTGGATGGAGCTGGAGCCCATTCTACTAAGTGAAGTATCACAAGAATGGAAAAACAAACACCACATGTACTCACCATCAAATTGGTTTTAACTGATCAACACTTAGTGCACGTACAGTAGTAACATTCATCAGGTATCGGGCAAATGGGAGGGGGAGGAGGGGGTGGGTATATACACACCTAATGGGTGTGGTGCACACTGTCTGGGGGATGGACACACTTAAAGCTCTGACTTGGGTGGGGCAAAGGCAATATACATAACCTAAACATTTGTTCCCTCATAATATGCTGAAATTTAAAAAATTAAAAAAAAAACCCAAAAAACCAAGCATGCTATAATTTCAACTCACTAAACTCCTCAATAGTACCTCTTAAAATCTTAAAAATACATAACAAAATAAAGGAAAAAATGTGGGAACATTCCAGAAAGTGAGAGGTTCTCAGCTCTGTATTTAAGCAAAATGTCAAGGAGAAGCCATCGCAAAGATTTTCCTCGCCTGTCAGAGCTCTTTTCTCCAGGTGAACAAGGCCCCGACAGGCAGTCGCAGGTGGGTCCAGAGGGGAAGGAGGCTCCTGCCGTGACGACTTCGCGGGCAGAACATACATGCTCCCACCAGGCAGAAAAAAAAAAAGACACAATAGCGTGGCCCCTGCCAGTCTCCGATCTCCCGGGTGCAGTGCAGGATACAGGAACAGACACCTCCTCAAAGAGAATGGAGAAAGTGAAATAAGCACACAGAAAGATGCTCAAGATTAAAGACTTACTGAGAAAGAAAATGTACTGTGCATTAGGGAAAAGCAAATTAAAACAGCAGTGGGATACCACTTTAAATATCTATTAAGATGGTTACAACCCCCTCCCCCCAAATACAATACCAATTAAAGTGAAGATGTGGGAAAACAGGAAATTTAATCCACTGCCTGGGAAAATGTATAATGGTACAGCCACTTTAGAAGACATCTTCCCAGGTGCTTACAAAGCTAACCATACAAATGATGTGAAAACTGACATGCACATAAAATCCAAGAAGAAAATATATGTAGCAGCTTTGTTCTCAATGGCTCAGATCTGGAAGGAACCAAGATGTCTTTCAGCAGGAGAATAGATAACCTAAGTGCAGCACAGTGGGTGCAAACCCTTGACACAGATGTGGGGTTCAGGCACAGAGGATGGAAATATACTAGGCCTAGCATGGATGGGCTGCAGCCACAGGAGATGGGGACACACGAGAGAGGACGTGGGCTACAGCCATAGCAGATCCAGACACAAAAGGAACACACTGGTTACAGACACAAAGCAGAGAGGTACATGGGGGAGGGGGGGGGGAACGACAGATATGGTGGCAGACACAGGACAGAGAAGTACGTGAAGGCCACGGTGGGAAGGAAACTCAGGAGATGAAGACAATGGAGAGTAAAGATGAATTATAGGTTCAAGGGTTGGAGACACAAGAGTCCTGACATGGGCTGTACGGACAAGGACTGGAGACACTTGAGGGAAGGCATGGGACACATGTAGAGGGGTGGAGACATAGGAGGGTGGGCGTGGGAACCAGCATAGGGAAGGGGAAACAACAGGAGCTGGTATCTCCCGAGCTTACAATGGGGGAAGATACAAGCTGGCATACACTGGATGCAGCTACAAATAATGCGGACATGAGTTTTGTCATGCTGTCCTGGGACAGATGATGTACAAACAGGAGGACAGAAAAAGGCTGCAGACACGGGCAAAGGACACTTTCAAGGTCAGACGTGGGTGAAAAGAACAAGAACGAAAACACAAATTGTACACATGGATTAGAGGTACAGAGAATGTGAAAACACAGGCTTTCATGAGCAGATCTCAGGACAGACGGATGAAAACACTGCAGTGAAATGCAGGCACAGTGATTGAGTCACACGAGGGCTAGTCCTGGCTGCAGGCTAAGGAAAGGGAAAGACACACGAGGGAAGAAGTGTGTTGATGGAACAGGTGGAGACCCACACAGCTGGCATGGGCTGCAGGCCCTAGAAGTGACACTTGTGGAAGCTGGCACTGACTACAGGCAGAGAGGGTAGAAAATGTTGACAATATGCAAAGAGCACTCATAGACTTCAGGCATACAAGATGCTGTCAGAGAGAAGATACAGGCTTCAGGCACACGGAGGGAGACACAGGACGCTTGGCGTGGGTGCAGGCTCACAGAGTGGAGATAGTAGGAGGCATTCACGGCTGCAGGCACACGGTTTGGAAACACATAGGAAAAACACAGGACACCAGATAAAGCATTGCTTAGAAGGACACTTAACAACAGGCTTATGTGACTATGTTAGAATGGAACAAAGACTGAAACTCAAACATCTCAAATTCATTCTCAAAAATAAAAAAGAACAGTCAAACTGAAAGAATACTCTACTAGCAGTGGGTAAGTCATGTTGAATTCCAGTATCAAAAGACAAACGTATTTTTTAAAGCTCCCGTAATTATAAAAGTATGTTAATGGATACACAAGATGAAATATGGAAGTTTTGAAATAAATAAAGCATGATGAAAGGAGTTAAGTTTATAATTTTTGTATGAGTTTAAACTTGCATAGTCATCTGAAGATCGACTGTTATAATATGTTTTATGTAAGCCTCACGATAGTCACAAAAGTATAACCTATGGAAGAGACACAAAAGAAAAGGCAAAAGAATCAAAGAGTATCATTATAACAAAATCAATGAATCACAAGAAATACAGCAAGAAAGAAAAAGAGACAAAAGAACGAGAGGACAAATGTAAAACAATGAACAAATTGGCAATAATAAATCTTTCTCTATCAAAAATCTAAATGGATTCATCCCCAGCCACAATACTCATAGAGTAGTTCAGTGAAGAAAAAAATTACAAGATTCTACCCTATGTGGTCTACAGGAGACTTACTTTAGATTTATGGGTTAGGGTTTGGGTTACCCTGAAATTGAAGGGATGTAAAAAGAGATTCAATAAAAGAAAGCAGGGATGACTAAGCTAGTATCAGATAAAATAAACTTTTAAGTCAAATAATGCCACAGGAGAAAGGAAGGACAATATATAGTGAGAAAAGGGTCAATTTGCCACAAAGTTAAAAGAATTAGAAATATATATGCACTAAACATCAGAAAAATAAACACTAATAGATAAAGCAACCACTGAAAGAACTGAAGGGAGATAGAGATAGCAATGCAAGAACAGTAGGAGACACACATGCTTCACTTGCAACAACAGATGAAAGGTCCAGACAGAAAATCTGCAAAGAAACAGGAGACTTAAACAACACTAGAGACCAAAGAGACCTAACCAACACACACAAGCATTTCACCCAACGGAGCAGAACATACATTCTTCTCAAGTACACACAACATTCTCCAGGACAGGACACACTGTAAGTGAAAAAGAAGTCTTCACAAATTTAACAATCTTGAAATCATACCAAGTATCCTTTTTGACCATAGTGGAATCAAACTAGACATCATATCAGAAGGGAAATTGGAAAATCCATAAATATGTGGAAATTAAACATACTCTCGAACCAATGGGTCAAAGAAGTAATCAAAAGAAAAATTAGAAAATGTCTTGACACAAATGACCATAAAAACACAACGTATCAGGCCAGGCATGGGGGCTCACGCCTACAATCCCAGCACTTTGGGAGGCCGAGGCAGAAAAGTGGCTTGAGGCCAGGAGTTCAGGACCAGCCTGAGAAGCATAGCAAGACCCCATCTATACAAATAATTTAAAAATTAGCCAGGTGTGAAGGCACACACCTGTTGCCCCAGCTACTCAGAGGGCTGAGGCAGGAGGATTGCTTGAGCCCAGGAGGAAATTTTAACTAAAAATTGAACAAAAGTGCTAAAAAGTTGAGCCCTTTGGACAGCAGGAGATTTCACAGAGAAGAAGAAATAAAGACTGGATACACTTGACTTCTAACCTGGTCTCTTGGGAATGCAGACCGAGCAGGGAAATTTTTCTTTCTGCCCAGACCAGTGTCCCACAGGAAAACCAGGTGCTCAGGGGCTGGAGTGACAAGAGGGATATGTGCCTAATGAGCAGAAATAGCTCTAAATAGATCCTATGCTCTCGTGCCTTAGAGTGTACAACCTTGGGCTGGGCGGGATGTGGTTTTCCTTTTGGAGTCCTCCGTCTGGCTCAAAGACCGATGTTTCAATTCTTCCTGCTGCCTTGTCTGGGGACAGCTTCAATGTTCATCATCAACCATCCGGGGTAGAATTCAGAAATCCACACAGAGACCTTCTTCTCAGGGACCTGATACAGGTGAGTTGATAGCCCAGTAGTCCCCCAGGAAAGGTTCAGAGGGAATGAAAACCAAGAACGTTTCCCCAGGATCACCTGACAGGCAAACCAGTTCAACCCAGAGCTGAGAGATTGATGTGTTTGTTTCCCTAGTTGACTAATTACTTTGTCATTAATTTATTTAAGATGTTAAAAGGAGACGTTTCTTTTAGACTGCAATGCGGGGATCATGGTTGCCAACTAAGGGATGAGTATGGAAGTCCATTTGGATGAAGCTGAAGGAGAAGGAGTTACAAGGTATTTTCCCCATAATTAGAAAATATCTGAGGAGTTTTGCAGTAAGTAGGTAGGAAAACGGAATATGTGCAGAGATGTGCAGTAAAGGGAAGGAGTTTTTTCTTTTAATTTTTAAGATGGGGTGCATTGGAGCATGTTTCTGTATTCATCACAAAGATCAGACCAATAGATTGCTTAAAAATACTTCCTTGCACCAGCAGCAGTTCAGGAGACATATGTTTCACAGTATTTTCTCTCATGTTGGGTAGCCACATGAAAAAATAAGTTGTATTTGGTAGGTCAAAGGGGGACAGTCAAGAGCATTATATTGTACTTATTTCATTACTGCCCAGGCTGAATACATTTTTGAGTTTGTTAGCCTTTTTCTTTCTCTACTGCAAATTGTCTTTGTAAGTTATTTGCTTTTGTGTACTGGGGTCTGAGTGGTTTTTGTTGTTATTGTTGTTGTTGTTGTTGTTTTTCCTGAAATAGAGCTAATGTGTATTGACCTCTATTCATTAATTTATTCAACAAACATTTATTGAGTTTGTGCTATGTGTTAAGCATTATGGGAAAAGAGAGTAAGCAAAATGTATGTTATTCTGCCTAAAAACTACAGTCTTATGGGAAGACAGATATTTAACAATAATTGCACAAATAGCAATATAATTGTCATTGTGGCAGGTGTTATAAAGGAAAATTACAAAGAACTTACATAACAAGGAGATCAATCTTGGCTGGGACTTTACCAACACAGTGTCTTTTAGTCCTTTCAAGAACACTGTGGGTTAATGTCTCCATTTTATAGACGAAAAGACTGCAGCTTAATTAGGTACGTTGACTTCATTTCTTCTCTCCTTTACAAAGCGTTTTTTATATCTCCTGCACAGTGCTGGACTTAAAATGAGGAGCTCTACAAATGCTTTTCTTGTTGTTGAGTGAGTGAGTGAATGGTTATAGTATTTCTGCTTCTCAGGAAACTCCTAGGACTAACAGCTGTTTTCTCTTGCAGTCTCTAAAAGAGATCTGGAGTTACAAACGGGAGTTATTGTTTCACAATTTGCCCATTAAAAGAAATCGCTAAACAAAGAGTCCTTGTTTAATGCCACTTCACAGGACCATTTCCTAGAGCCCTTAGAGAAAACAGTTCCATTTTTCTCAACATAGGTCAGAGTTGGATAGATTGAGAGAAATGATATAGATTCAGGAGAATGTACCAATGAATGCATGATCTGAAAGTGGGGATTCAGCTGTCTACTCAAGCACAAAGTGTGCATTTAAAATTGGTGTCATTTACTGTATGTGCACATGGGTGAGTGTTGAGGGAGGTGTAGTGATTTTCAGCCTCTATGGACCAGATGTAAATGATGAAAGGTGATACAGTCAGAGAGAAAATGGCAAGGCAAAGTTCCAGTCTGTCTGGTCAAGGTGGGAAAGCTTAAGCTTAAGGCTGAGACAGGGTGATAGCATAAAAAGAGACATGAACTTCCACACTCCCAGTCTGAGTGTTCTTATCTTTTTTTTTTGGGGAGGCAGAGTCTCCCTCTGTCACCTAGAGTGCAGTGGTGCAAGGTTCACTGAAACCTTGAACTCTTGAACTCCTTGGCTCAAGTGATCCTCCTGTCTCAGCCTCCAGAGGATCTGGGATTACAGGCCTGGCCAGCTAATTTTTCTGTGTTTTATAGGGACAGGGGTCTCCTTCTTGCTCAGGCTGGTCTTGAACTCATGTTTTTAAGCAATCCTCCCACCTCAGCCTCCCAGAGTGCTAGGATTACAGGTGTGAGTCAGTGTGCCTTGTTGTTTTTATCTTTTGGTTTCATTCTCTCAAGGAATGAATGGAGTTTTTTTCACTAAATTTACTATTTTTCCATTTAGTTATTTTATATATATATAGATAGATAATCTTTGGGGTAATATGTAGTTTATACATTTTTATAAAGTTATATAAGTTTATAAATTTTGTGGTTAAATCTATTTGTCAGTTATATTGTGAACCCTCCCCCACTTTATTTTAAGCTTAGAAATTTCTTTTGCATCATTAGTAGTAATAAATTGCATATTATACTTTTTTCCATCTTACTGCACATCTGTTTTTCCTTATGACTACCGGTTTGCCTTTTGTGACTGGGTCTACTTTTGTAAATAACAATCACCTTCTGCCACCTTGTGGAACATATTCTTTTACATTCAACTAAGATCACTGGTATCTTTTTCATAAGCATATTTAAATCTATTTATATGAGATAAAATTACAATTTCAGATACTTCTTTTCTACTACTTCTAAAAAAGTATATTTCTTATTATTTCATATTCAGTCCTTTTCAGTTTGATCTTAAATTAGAGACCCCTATGGACCTGATGAAAATATTATTTTATAATTTAATTTTGAGAATGTTTTTAGTTTTTTGTTCGATATAATTTATTTGGTTGTTTTGAATCCATTTTATTTGCCTTGTTATATATTCCATGTCATTCTTTTTTTGTATAAACTTATATTTTGTAAAAATATGTTTCTGTATAAATGCACACCTTTGTGAAAACACAAAAGTGAACAAAGCAGATGACCTCCCTGTTCGCTTGCATCTTACATCACAATGGAAATGACAGAGAGGGATGAAACAAGTGTGTGTCTGAAACAACACCCCGAGGGATAAATAATGGGAGGAAAGTGGATAGATTGTTGTGGCAGGGTCAGGATTTTATACAGTGTGGTCTGGGGAGGCCTTTGCACGTTGGATGAGAAATAGAATCACGACTAGAGTGAGCTCACTGGATTTGTCAAAAAGTGATCAAAACCCAAAGCCCCCAGCCTGAGCAAGAGCGAGACCCCATCTCTACTAAAAATAGAAAGAAATTATCTGGCCAATTAAAATATATATAGAAAAAATTAGCCAGGCATGGTGGCGCATGCCTGTAGTCCCAGCTACTTGGGAGGCTGAGGCAGGAGGATCGCTTAAGCCCAGGAGTTTGAGGGTGCTGTGAGCTAGGCTGACACCATGGCACTCACTCTAGCCCAGGCAACAGAGCGAGACTCTGTCTCAAAAACAAAAACAAAACCCAAAGCCCAAGAATAATAAAGATATGACACCACAAAGAAAAGTGAGAAGAGGGTCTGCATCATCTACTATTGGGCCATAGAAAAACACACGTGATCAATAAATATGGAATAGGCACAGAATCAATCAGATCAGGGAGTCCGATATGGATTCCATGTGGAGGCAAGTAGATCAACAAAAATCTGCTCAGCATGTGGGCCCTGGAATCTGGAGGTAGCTTTAGCTCCTCAATGTCTCTTAACAGTCTGGTCTCTTGGGCTCTTCGTTTAGGTTGCATTCCCTTCTTAGAAGGGACTGGCCTCCTTCTTAAATCATTCAGAGAGACAAATACTGCATGATCTCACTCATATGGAATCTAAAATACTCGATGTCATAGAATTATAGAGTAGAATACTGGTTATCAGAGGCTCGGGCAAGAGAGGAAGGAGCGATGGGAGATATTTGTAAAAGGTTACAGAATTTCAGTGAGGAAGAATAAATCCAAGAGATCTATTGTACAGCATGGTAACTATATTTAATGAAGATGAATACTATTCTTGAAAAATGCTGAGAGAATGGATGCTAAGTGTCATCACCACAAAAATTATAACAATGTGAAGTAATGCACATATTAATTAGCTAGATCTAACCATTCCACATGTATATGTACTTCAAAACATCATGTACATGATAAATACATATACTTTTATCTGGAAATTAAAAAATTAATAAAATTTTAATTATTTTTTCTGGGTTAAGCCCTTTATTTATTTACTTATTTTATTTAAGCATATTACAGGGGTACAAATGTTTAGGTTACATATATTGCCTTTGCCCCACCTGAGTCAGAGCTTCAAGCATGTCCATCCCCCAGACGCTGCACACTGCACCCATTAGGTGTGTATATACCCGTCCCCTCCCCTCCATCTGCCCGACACCTGGTGAATGTTATTCCTATATGTGCATTTAAGTGTTGATCAGTTAATACCAATTTGATGGTGAGTACATGTGGTGCTTATTTTTCCATTCTTGGGATGCTTCACTTAGTAGAATGGGTTCCAGCTCTATCCAGGAAAATACAAGAGGTGCTATATTACCATTGTTTCTTATAGCTGAGTGGAACTCCATAGTATATATATACCACATTTTATTAATCCACTCATGTATTGATGGGCACTTGCATTTGTTTGCACATCTTTGCAATTGTGAATTGTGCTGCTATAAACGTCCGAGTGCAGATGTCTTTTTTATAGAATGTCTTTTGTTCTTTTGGGTAGATGCCCAGTAATGGGATTGCTGGATCAAATGGGAGTTTTACTTGTAGCTCTTTGAGGTATCTTCATATTACTTTCCACAGAGGCTGTACTAGTTTGCAGGCCCACCAGCAGTGTATGAGTGTTCCTGTCTCTCTGCATCCACGCCAACATTTATTGTTTTGGGACTTTTTGACAAAGGCTATTCTCACTGGAGATAAGTGATATTGCCTTGTGGTTTTGATTTGCATTTCTCTGATGATTAGAGACCAAAGCCTACAAGAAATGTGGAATTAAGTAAAATTTTAATTAAACAAGATAATCCTTATAAATGGCTAATGTTAGGATAACTTTTCATTAATATAAAAAAATCTAAATATATCTCTGATAATTACTAAATGTTTCATAAATAAATTATTCAATGACAGCTCTTAATCTAAGAAGTATGAAATTTTTTGTTGTTCTGGCAAAAGCTTCACGAAGCCAAGGCATTTGGTACCCATGGTTTTCTATCAAGAGTAACACAGTTCACTCCCTTGGTGAAGAGGGGAAGAGCAATTTCCGGGAGATATCAAGGGCTGCATTCCCAGCACCTGTCAATGCTTTGGCGATCCCAGGGACCTAGTCAGGACAGATTCCTCAGTTTAGACTTTGGAGAAAACTTTCACTCTGGGTTGGGTTCAGTGTTAACAGGTTAGGTCTCTGGACAACAAGCAAGTCCACGGAGAAGTAGTAACAAAGACTGGATTTGCCTCATGTTTAATCTGGTGTCTTGAGAACAGAGAATGCAGAGAAAATATCCCTTTTGGTGCAGAGCTACGTCCCAGAAGGAAATGATGTGCACAGGGCTGGAATAACAAGAGGGAAATGTGCCTAATGAGCAGAATACAAAGCTGGAAGTATCCCTCCTGCTGTTGTTCCCCAGCATACACAGTGCTGGGCTGGATGGGATGTGGTTGTTCCTCTTGGAGTCCTACATCTGGATCACGTACTGATGCTTGACCTTTTCCTGCGGCATTATCTTGGGACTGAGCTTCAGTTTCCATCATCAACCATCCAGGAAGGAATTCTCACTTCCACAGGGAGACCTTCCTTTCATCAACCCTTCAAGGTGAGCCCAAGACCCAGGAAGTCCTGTAGAAAAGGGGCAGAGAGAATGGATGCTGTGACCATGTATCTGAGGTCACCTGAGAGCAAATCCAACTGAGTCTAGAGCAGCGAGATTGCTGCTTGATTAATTAATTGATTCATGTATTTATTTATGATGCTAAAAGCAGACGTGGACATTGAACCAAGCAGTGGAGTGTGAATGTTGACAATTAAGTAATGGTAATGGAAGCCCAGTTAGAAGAGCAAATGGGGGATTTAAGGTGGTTCCAGTAAAAGTAGAACATATGACCAAGGGTTTTTGCAGTTAAGTGGAGAAGAGAAATATGCTATTAGCTGTGGAGGAATATACACTGAAATGAAGACAATTCTTTTTTCATTTTTACAAAGGGTCGTTATCTGAGTGTTTTCATATAGATGAGAAAGATCCTGACCAATGAATTCCTTCCAAATGCTACCTGACAACAGCAGATCATGAGGCACACATTTTGTAGTATCTTCTCTCATGCTGGACATTCAAATAGAATAGGAAATTTATTCAGTAGGTGGAAAGTGGTATACTAATCACCTTTACTCTGCAATGATTTCCTTACTAGTGAGGCTGAATATATTTGTGTTTCTCAGGAATGGACCACTCGATTGCAAATAGTCTGTACGTGTTCTTTGCTTCTGCATGGTGGGTTTGGGTGTTTTTATTCCTGGTTTTGATTGCATTTTTGAAAATATAAGAATTGGAATTTTTCAACACATTTGATATATGACATTCAGTTCTTTCATGCAAGTTTCAGTGTATGTGAGGGGAATTGTGAAAGTTTATGAATCTTGTGTAGCCAAATGTATCCATCAGTCATATTCTCTTCTCCTCATTGTTTCATAAATGTAGAATGTTATTCTGCATGATTTTGCTAAATAAATTGCCATATATATATATTTCCCATTTGTTTTCATAATTCTGTTATTCCTAATTGTGTCTTTTGGCTTTTTGTATTGGTTCTATTTCTCAAAGTTGCATCACCTGTGGCCATTATTTGGAAATCACTGTTTATCATCTGACTAAAGTGATGTGTCATTTTCTCTCAGGGAGATTTTGTCCCCTAGCTGACATTGAGCAATGCCATGTTTGGCTTTCAACCTGGGGAAGGGTCGGTAGAGAATGGGGAAGCTGAAAAACAATACAATCCGCAGGACAGACCCCATCACAGTAAATAACCTGACCAAGAATGTTGGTAGTGCTGGGATTGAGAAACCTTGAGTTAATGAATATCTGCATTTTTAATATTTATAGCTCTATCCAGATTGTTTCCCCAAGATTTTGTAACACTACACATTTCTGCCAGAAAAATTAGAGTGCACTCCCTTGCTACCTGTTTAAAACTTCCAACCACACACAATGTGACAGCTCTTTAAGATTTTTCCCAGGCTTAAGGGTCTGAAAGAGATTTCTTGTTGTTGTCTTAAACTGTTACTGGGTTTGAATAAAGATGCATATATATGATCACCATTTTGATTTGCTTATTATCATTTATCCAGTTTTCTACAGTCATCACCATTTCAAAGGCTTTTTACAGATTATTTTTCTTCACTGATTTTTAAGAGGATATTTCTGGTCATGAAAAGTTTTAAATTTTATTTAGCAATCTATATAAAATAATAATAAGAGATTAATATCTATAATGTAGAAATAATTTGTAAAAATCAACACTAAAAAGGCAAACAAAATATTAGAAAGAAAAATGTATAGGTTATTAGTGGAAAAGAAAGCAAATTGCTAATAAATACACAGCAATCAAAAATTGAAATTAATACAGCTAGGAACTAATATTGCCAGGAATTAGATCGGAAAAATCTAAAGAGTTAGACAATATTCAATATTGCATAGAACAAGATAAATATTCCCATGTGATACTAGGGTAAATTTATATAGATGCTTTATTCAGCAATTGGTTATGAAAATTTTAAAAGTACATACCCTAAATCCCAGCAATCACACTTCTTTTAATCTACCCTAGAGAAACAATCTCATTTTCACAGGAAGACATTTACAAAAAAGGTTTACTGTAGTATTTTTTGCAAGAGTGAAAAATTTCACAATATGCAAGTACCCATCAATAAAGAGTAGCAAAATAAACTGGGGTATATCTGTACGAATAAAAAAGAATACAATATATCTATTTATAGTACAGCTCCTATACTGGTATGAAAGATCTCCAACACATACAGTTGAGTGTAAAAAAGCAAGTTGAAATATAAAATATACAGTATTATTGAATTAATACTTATAAATAGTAAAATACAGCATATTTTTACACATGCAAAGTGAAGAGCCTAAGTTCAGGGTCAGTGATTAAAGAGTATGAGAGCTTCATCTGTAACATCTGAGATTTTTCAACAAGACTATATTACTACTAAATTATTAGTTTTGCCTTCAGTTTATAAGGAAAAATACATATTATACTCATAATAGATGAGATGTCTGCTGAGCAAACTGGGATTGGGACAAGGTACACAAAGCAATTTGACAAAATCTCTAGTGAAGGTATTTGAAGTTATTAATACAACATAATCATGTAGTATTAGTGTACTTAACAGTAAAGTATATGGAATAAGAGGTGTCTTCCAAGAGTGTAGAAGAATAAAGTTTTCTCAGTAATTAGCCATCTTTGTTTTAACGTAATGATCAAAGAGAAACACAGAAATACATAATGCTAGAATTTCTAAGGAACAGTAGCAGTCTGGGAGCACAGGCAGCTCTGGAGTACCAGCCTCCTGAGGCCCTGTATGTGTGAGTGTTGGGAGCCTTGGGTATCACCCCAGTGTGGGGGCCATGAAGCTCTGGGAGGAGAGAAAACAGTAAGACATGGGCATGCATAGACTCACCTTATCCTTATCCGTTATGGAGAATTCTGTCTTGGGCAATTCAAGATCTCCTGCCTCCCAGACACTAAAGCTCTGAGTTCAGTATTTCATCATGGGCCATAATTTTCCATATCAGGGTGGTAGGTCTAGATGTGGTGTCTTTACCTTCCTCCACCCTACATATCATGCCCATATATCTATCAAATAATCAACTACCTCAAACTGATAATTGTTCCTTAAAATTAAAATATTAATACAGAGGGGTTAAACAAATTAGGGTCTAACGTCAGTAGAAAGATCTATTGAAGCTATGAAAAACGGCTGAAGGAATATATACTTAAAAAGAAATACTTCCATATAAAAATAGTATTCACAGAATTTTAAATATAGTTTGATACAAGTTTTTTTTTAATATATAGATACATCAAATCGTGTTAATTAAGGTTTGGAATAATATTGGAAAGCTATATTAAAAACTGTAAATCACTGCTATCTTTGTAAATGAGGAAAAATGCACGTGTGTATATGCCTTGTATTGGAGGGGTCGGTTATAAGACATGGGAAATTTTTCATATTTTGCAGTATAAATATAATTTAAATCATTTATAAAAAGAGCATGCAAATATTTATTGTGATGTGAAAAAGAAAAATAAAATTCTAAGTTGCTAAAAAGAAAACACTCCCATATGTGGATAACTATCAACTTCAGATTTTAACTGTCCACATCTCCAAGGGACTTTTCTGGATTAGGAAGGCAATATTCATTTTTTTTCTTGGTGTATGGTTAGTATTTTCCAGACCAGTTGCTGTACCCACGATGTCTCTCCTCCACAATCATTAATGCTCCACAAGGCATACAGTGTCCTTTGGATAGGTTGTAAGGAGGAGATGGTTAACAAGAGCCAATCAGCCTCATATGTTCTTTATTTCTTGCTAACGTAGCTGCTTCCTGAAGCAGACAGTGAATGCTATTTTTTCCCAACATGCAAGCCCCCTGCAAACATGGCCCCAAGTAGTTATCTCAGCATCACCTCCTACCTCACTTTTATGGTGTTTGAGATCTGGGTGATGAAGTTCATAGCTACTTGCGTGCAAATATTAGCTCAGCTATTTGCTGTTTATTTGATCTTAGACAAGGTACTTCATATTTATGACTTACTTTCCTCATCTCAAAGCACCCTCATTATCTCCTCCAGTCCTCCCAGCAGCACTCCATATTTTCCCATTCAGTTCTTCCGTCAGTCTTCCGCGTTCCCTCATCAAGACTCCTCAACCAGAGGCCGCCACACCGCCCGGCCCTT
Organism: Lemur catta; assembly: GCF_020740605.2. Taxonomy (NCBI): domain Eukaryota; kingdom Metazoa; phylum Chordata; class Mammalia; order Primates; family Lemuridae; genus Lemur; species Lemur catta. The sequence continues at coordinate 112,164,178 of NC_059128.1, read as the reverse complement.
TCCAGCCCAAAGCAGTAACCGCCCCCATCCCCTGACTCTCTCCAATTCATTTCCAGACGCTACATTCCTCCTATTTCTCACACCTACCCCTTGGGACATCCATTTCCTGAGCACTCAGAATTCCCTGCCGGGATTCTTGCCTCACGTTCCCAGATTCCTGGAGGCCCCGCGCTGCGACTTCAGTTCCACTCCGTGCACATCAGTGGTCTCTGGCTTCCGGTACAGAAAGCAGGGACTTCCGGTTCCCAGGTAACTTCACTCAGGAACTTCCGGTTTTCGTATTCTGAGGATGCCGACTTCTTGGAACTGAGCTAGGGAACTGCAGGGACTACTTAACACAGAGGCAAAAGGCCTAACCACACTGATGAAATACAGGATTTGGTGACGAACAAGTTAAGACGGGTAGAAACTGAGATGGCGAGGAAATTAGCAGCTGCCTGACTCTGCAGCTCATTATACCCTGGTTATAATATATTTGCAGAATAAAAGAAACACCCGCCCACACCATGGCAGTTCCAGGAGGGACCTTATAAAGTTAAAAAAGGGGGGTGGTGGTCCCAGTTTTAGAACATCACCGCCCCTTTCCAAGAAATAACATGACTATTCCTCTCCTGCTCAGCCTATAATTAAGCCAGTGCTTAAATTAAAAGAATAATTAAAAAGCAAAGGTGCAGCTCTCGTCAGCAAGGAGAACTGACCTCCACTCTGTCTGTGGAATAGGTCTTCTATATTTCCTAAATAAAACTTGCTTTTGCTTTACACTGTTGGCTCACTCATGAATTATTTCTCACGTAAAGCAAGACCTCACTAGGACTCAGAGTGGATCCCAGCATTGGAAATTACTTTCCTGTGCCATTGTGTGATTATATTAATAAAAAAAAAATCCAGTATTTGTGTCACTGGAATTCCAAGACAAATAATAGAGAGTGTGGAACTTAGATATTATTCAAAGAAATAATAGCTAAACTATTACCCAAATTATCAAAACACAAAACCCATAAATTCATGAAAGTGAGCTTATCCTATCAGGATAAGCCCCCCCCCCAAAAAAAAAATCATTCCAAGATATAACATAATCAGACTTCTGAAAACTAAAGACAAAGAAAAAAATTTGAAAGCAGCAAGAGAGAATGATAACTTATCTATAAGGGAAAAACAATTCAATCACAGTTAATTTCTCATCAGAAACCACTGATGTCAGAGAAAAGTAGTACAACATTTTCCAAGTGTTGAAAGAGAAGAGTTGTCAGCCCAGAATTCTATATCCAGGGGAAAAAATATATATGCTTCAGGAAGCAAGGAGAAATCAAGATACCTTTTTCTCTGATAAAATTTACTTTTTCACAAATGTTAAATATCACTTAGAAAACAACAACAAAAAAATCACAATAATTCCATTCACAGACTACTGGAAAATTTGGAGCATTATGTTGGTCTCATCTTTTAAAACTATTAAGAATATTTTCGGCTGGGCGCGGTGGCTCATGCCTGTAATCCTAGCACTCTGGGAGGCCGAGGCGGGTGGATCGCTCGAGGTCAGGAGTTCGAGACCAGCCTGAGCAAGAGCAAGACCCTGTCTCTACTAAAAATAGAAAGAAATTATCTGGCCAACTAAAAAATATATATAGAAAAAATTAGCCGGGCATGGTGGCGCATGCCTGTAGTCCCAGCTACCTGGGAGGCTGAAGCAGTAGGATCGCTTAAGCCCAGGAGTTTGAGGTTGCTGTGAGCTAGGCTGATGCCACAGCACTCACTCTAGCCCGGGCGACGCAGCAAGACTCTGTCTCAAAAAAAAAAAAAAAAGAATATTTTCCCTTATCAATAAATATAAATCTAAGACTATTTTGAGTAGATAAAGAGTATTTTTGGTATAAAAAATATAATTTTCTATTGTGATCCTGTTTTTTTTTTTTTTTTTTTTTGAGACAGAGTCTCGCTGCGTCGCCCGGGCTAGAGTGAGTGCCGTGGCGTCAGCCTAGCTCACAGCAACCTCAAACTCCTTGGCTTAAGCGATCCTACTGCCTCAGCCTCCCGAGTAGCTGGGACTACAGGCATGCGCCACCATGCCCGGCTAATTTTTTCTATATATATATTTTAGTTGGCCAGATAATTTCTTTCTGTTTTTAGTAGAGACGGGGTCTCACTCTTGCTGAGGCTGGTCTTGAACTCCTGACCTCGAGCGATCCACCCGCCTCGGCCTCCCAGAGTTCTAGAATTACAGGCGTGAGCCACCACGCCCGGCCAAGTGATCCTGTTTTTTTGAAGAATAAAATCACCTTAGTCTTAGACCTGGATCTAGGTTCTACCACCTTATTAGCTGTGCAACTTTGGGCAAGTCATTGAACTTCTTTGAGTCCAAGTTTGATCTTTTTTTTTTTTTTTTTGAGACGGAGTCTCACTCTGTTGCCCAGGCTAGAGTGCCATGGCGTCAGCCTAGCTCACAGTAACCTCAAACTTCTGGGATCAAGCGATCCTTCTGCCTCAGCCTCCCAAATAGCTGGGACTAGAGGCATATGCCACCATGCCCGGCTAATTTTTTTCCATATATTTTTAGTTGTTCGGCTAATTTACTTCTATTTTTAGTAGAGACGGGGGTCTCATTCTTGCTCAGGCTGGTCTTGAACTTCTGACCTGCAACAATCCTCCCGCCTTGGCCTCCCAGAGTGTTAGGATTACAAGCGTGAGCCACCGTGCCCGGCCTTGATCATTTTTTAAAAAATGATGCTAGCTCTGTTCCCTGAGAGGGCTGCTGTGAGGTGTGGGATAGGAAGCCGTGCCCATGAGCTGGCAGGAGAGCCTGAGCTTCCAGGCCCTGGGTGTTTCTTTCTACTTCTTCTTTACACTATATTCCCCTTTTCTTTGCACTGTGAAAATACTAAAAACAATAATGATGATAATAGCTTGCATTTTTGACAGTTTGCTCTATACCAGGTTTTACCTGTGTTTTCTACAGGTACATTTTAAATCTCACATCATCCATGTGGGGTAGGTACAATGATTATCCCCAGTGTGCATTCAAAGTGAGGCAGAGGAGAAATATTTTCTTAAAAGTCAGAGAGCTAATCCATGGTACAGCCAGACCTTGAACCCATGTGGTCCAGCTCCACTGTATAAATTTTCAACATTCTACCAATTGATCAGGAAAACCTGATTGCCCACTTTCCCTGCTATGGGTTAGGGATGTCGGGGTAGCATGAGGAGATCTCTGTGGTGAGGGAATATTTATTTATCTTGAATGCAGGGTTACAGGAATCTGTACTTGATAAAATGACATGGAACAGTGCACACATGTTGTAGAAATTTCTCGGTTTTGACAATGGACTATCATTATATAAAACATAATCTTTGCAGAAACTGGGTGAAGGGTACACAGGACCTTGATACTATTTTTTCAACTTCCTGTGAATCTGTATTTATTTAAAAATAAAATCATAGGGCTGGATGCGATGGCTCTCACCTATAATCCTCGCACATTGAAAGGCTGGGGCTGGAGGATTGCTTGAGGGCAGGAGTTCAAAACCAGCCTGGGCAATAGTGAGACCCTGTCTCTACAAATATTTAAAAAATTAGCTGAATGTGATGGCACGCACATGTAGTCCCAGCTACTTGGGAGGCTGAGGCCACAGGATTGCTTGAGTCCTGGAATTTGAGGTTGCAATGAGCTATGATGATGTCCCTGCATTCCAGCCTGGGCAACAAAACAAGACCCTGTTTCAACAAACAAACAAACAAACAAACAAACAAACAAACATAAAATTATCTAAGGAAGTCTGTTACTTGATAATAAATAGGTAAGTCTGTTGATTCTAAGCAAAGTTCCTCTTAGGGGCAAAAAGACTAATAGAATAATTCTTCATGTTTGGGAAGCTTTCTAATTCACAGTATCACATCTTTCTATATGAGATAGATTTAAGAGCCACCATCAAGGATTTCAGTACAATTACTAGCAAGACTAAGCAAACACTCAAAAATAGAACTGTACATTTTTAAGAAGTTAGTCATGGGAAAATTTGGGGGAAGAAAACCATCCAGATAAGCAGTTCCTTAAATCTACTCTTCATAGATAAAATTACACTTTAAAAGGAAGTATTTTAAATCCAATACCACAAACCCTCCATGGTTGGGCTTGCTGGTCTCTGCACCATGATAAGCAGATATCTCAGCTTGTTGCCAGATAGGTAGAATTATGACATTGTTCATAAATAATGAAAGCTATCTAGGAGATATTTATCCAGCTTGAAAATCTTCTCAACCCTTTGCTTGATTTCTGACTTTTTTTCCTACTGTCTCTATAAGGGAGAGCAGGAAGACACTTTGAGAAAATTACTAGCTCGTTTATGTTAAGTTCTCAAAGGAGAAAGTCAGTAAAATTTATTCCTAGAGCAAACTTGGAAACTTAACAGGGATTTCTCATTTTAGCAACTGTGTTAGCCAGGGTGTTCCAGAAGAATGAACCAGTAGGATGGGGAGGTGGGAGGAACAGAGACATAGAGAGAGAGAGAGAGAGAGAGAAAGAGAGAGAGAGAGAGAGAGAGAGAGAGAGAGAGAGAGAGAGAGAAAGAGGGAGAGAGAGAGAGAGATTGTAAGGAATTAACTCATGTGGTTGCAGAGGGTGGAAAGTTCAAAATCTGCAGGGCAGGCAGCTGACTGGAGATCCATTGGATAGATGATGTTGCAGCTCAAGTCCAAAGGCAGTCTGGACACAGAACTCCCTTCTCCTCAGGGGAAGTCAGTTTCTTTTCTCTTAAGGCCTCAACTCATTGGATGAAGCCCACCCATATTATGAAGCGTGATCTGCTTTACTCAAAGTCTACAGATTTCATCATATCTGATCTAGAAAATACCTTCACAGCAATTTCTGGACTAGTGTTTGACCAATTATCTGGGTCCATGGCCTGGCCACATTGACACATAAAATTAACCACCTCACCTCCTATACTATTTTTTCAGACGCATAGACAAGCAAACTCTCTGAAAATTGTAATGTGCTTTAAAAAAAAATCATTTAGTCTATAGGCTTTGTGTAGGTCATGGAGTAATTTGAAGAATAATCACAGTGAATTGTTGAAAACTGGTATCGGTGAGGTCACCTTAACTCTAATTAGTCTTTATGTCCTTCATTGCTTAGGATGAAACCTGTCCCGTGGTAGGTGTTTCTTATGTGTTGACCTAAGAGGTTGTCATTTGCTTCCTTATATTTTTTGGAAATAGCCATATTGCTTATCATATGATTTGTGAAATGTGATTTTTTTAAAAAAAGCTATGCGTGATTTGGAGGGTCCACTGTCCCAAGCGCAGTGAGCATTTAAAAGAAATAGAGAGCAAAGTTAGTTTCCTCAAGAAAAATTTAATTAAATTTTTAGGTGTGCATATATAATATACACAGAAGACTGACTTCATTCACACAAATGAGGTGTGAATTAGAAGTCACTGTAAGAAATAGGAGCATGGCTGGCGGGCATCTGAGGCGCAGAACTCCTAAACAACTTGGCCAAGGGACAGCTCCCAGATGTCCACTCTGGGATTTAGACTCAGACAGTCTGGCCCCAGAGCCCAGTTCTTTCCACAACTGGACAGGGAAATAAAAGAAAAGGAGCACTTGACGAATTAGAAGGGAAGAGTAGAAATTTAGGACTCTACTCCTGCAGAGAACCAAGACCAGCATGTTATTCTGCCTATTCCCAGAGTCTGATACAGACCCAGGTGAGTCTCAGGTAACAGGAAGGCAATAGAATAACAAGAGAGAAACTCCACTCTTTTTATTTTCTTCTTTTTCTCTTTCTTTCCCTTAAGATGACATGCCTTATCTATTTACTCTGTGCCAGGCAGTGCGCTAGCCCTTTATTAGCCTTCACTAATCTACAATCCTAATAAAGCTCATGCTATTATCATTACAACTGTACCCTTTTTGCGCCGGGAAAAGTGAAGTCCAAAGAAGGCAGGTGGTGTTCCTGAAGCTGCGCGGCCACCGGGTGGCAGACTGGTAGGCACACCCGAGCACGTCTGACTCCAAATCCATTCTCCACACATGTCCTCTGTCCCCTTACACAGTAATGACGTGGCGATACAGCCCGGGAGAGGAACTGTGTCTTTGCCTTTGCCAGAGAAGAAAGACCCTATAAAGACACACAGGTCTGAAGGTCTTCATAGGGTTCATTGGCTCACAGGGACAAGATGGCAGACACTAATGGGGGGCCGGTCATTGCCTATAGGGAAGACTGTATTCCTTGGTTCTCATGGTTGTTTTCATAGCTCAAAGCCTATTGCTGTCAGTAACTCATTTCTCAGGACCAGACAGAAAGATAAAGGGGAAAGGCTGCCCCCCAGGTGCCTTATAGGGAGGTCCAAGAGTCCACTTGGAAGGAACCAAAGAAGCCACTGGGGCTGTACTCGGGAGAAGCTGCTTAACCAGGAGACAGTGGCTCTATCTTCAGGTGCCTTAGTTCTCACTCCTCACCCGTGATCACCTTCCCCTCTTTCTGCTCCAGGGCTCGATGCCCTGCTAATACCTTTGTAAACCAGAGCTCAAATGTTGGGGCTGTCTGACTTCAAAACCTGTGCATCTCTTGTACCCTGGAACATGAATCTTAAATAGGGGAAAGTGTCACTGAAAGAGGAAACCTCAAGGCAGTTGTCTGCCACACGGCAGTAGAACAAACAACCTGGATCTGGGCAAAGGCACACTGATAAGAAGACTTTCCCCTTCAATATTTACCCGCTGTGTGCATGAGGTTGGAGTTTCTAGGATGTTTTCCTGTCATCATCTGTCTTTGTATATTCCATTCCCACATCTGCAGCACCTGAGGTTCCATGAGGGCTCACGGCTGTCAGTGGCTGATTTCTTGGGGGTCTGGGGAGATGCAGGGGAAAGGCTGAGCCCACAATTCTGTGCCACGTATAAGAGCCTCATGGAAGGAATTGTGGAGGTGCTACTGGCGGGTTGCAGAACCTGAGCTGGCCGTCAGGGAGGCAGTGACCATGCACACAGCGGCTGAAGTAGGAGCTTGAGTGTCCTCACTCTGTTCTCTCTCTGTCTCTGTGCCTCAGGGCTCTTTGTGCTGCTGCTCTTGCCATTGAGAGCTGAATCCCAGAACTCCGGAGGTGAGTCTGCCCAGCCAGGACTGTTTGTTTCTCCAAATGCCCAGTTCCCTGAGCTCTTCCTCTTCCAGTGGCAGCGATCCCTCCTCTCCCCACCTCTCCCTTCACTATCTGGCCCCCAACAGGCAGCTGGCGCCCTCCATTCCCAGAACCTTCTGACCGTGGTCTCCGTCCCCCAGGCTGTACCCGGTGGTGCCCTCCAGACTCTACATGTGTCAACGCCACTGCCTGTCGCTGCAAGCCGGGATTCTCGTCTTCGTCCGAAGAGATCTTCACCGACCTCACAGTGTCTTGTGATGGTACAGATGTGGGGGTGGTACAGGGCCACGCCGGAGATTGTGGGGAGTTTTTAAGGGGGGGTTGAAGGCGTCCAGAGCCCTCATCCTAGGGCAGTGTGAAAGGTGTGAAGAATCAATGTCTCCACGATCAATAGGTGCAGTGTTGAAAGCTGACACAGAGGAGCTGGGCTACTTGGGCTCAGTCTGGCTCTACCACTGACTATCTCTCTGGCCGTTAGGAAACTAACTTCTCCTCTCTTTACCTAAACTTGCTTGTCTGTACCTTGGGGATAATTAGTGCACCTACCCCACATGGATAGTGTTAGATTTAAAATGCACCTGTGGAAAGCACACGTTTGGAGCGATACAGAGCTAACTGGCAACAATTGCAAACTATTAGACTTGTTGTTGCTGTTATTATTATTTTCAGAGTGCAAAGAAAGGAGAGAAATAGTGGAAGCAACAGATAGAGACGGTGCCCAGAGCCTGGAAGCTCAGGCTCTCCTACCCGCTCTCAGCTCATGGATATAATTCCCAAACTTCACAGCAGCCCACGAGGGGAAAGGAGCTCGCATCGTTTTGAAATGATCAAACTTGGGTTCAAAGAGGCTGAGTGAGTCGTACAAAGGCGCACGACTAAGAAGGTGGTAAAACCCACATCCAGTCTTAAGACTAAGCTGTTCTCATTGTACAACAATGCAAAATCATAAGAGAAAATTATGCTGTTTTTATACCATGAAATACTCTTCAGCATTCAAAATAGTCTTAAATTCACATTTATTGACAAAGGAAATTTTAAAAAATATTTTCCCTTTTTTATTTTAATAGATTTAGGGGCTACAAGTTGAATTTCATTTCGTATATACATTGTGTACTGGCCGAGTCTGGGATTTAAGTGCACCCATCACCGAAATAGCATACATTGTACCCCATAGGTTTGAGACATAGCCCCTAGATTTCCCAGTAGTCTGTGTGGTGGAATGATGGATGATTTTCTTTCTTGTTTTTTTTTTTTCATTTTCTTTTTGTTTTTATATTCTCTTTGCTTTCTACGTGTCCATGCATTGTGTAGTATTTGGAGGAAAGTAAACTTAATCAGAAAAAAAAAAAAAAAAGAGATGTTGTTGTGGCCACTGCCCAGCCCATCCACGACCCTAGATATATTCCTGCAGGTTCCCTTCTGTATCTGTGTGTGTGTTTCTCTGTGGAGACTGCAGACTGGGTGCACGGCGGGGACGAGGTGCTGCTGCTATGTAACTGGATCCCAGCTCTCTGCTCAGTGAACTCGACCCCACCTTTCCCCATCAACCTTGAGGACAGGGCTCCAGCCATTGCCACCATCTGAGGATGGAGGAGGGAAGTCTCATTGCTCAGGTGGGGGCTGGAATGAATCCCTCAGGTGTGCACCCCTTCCCCATTCCTGTCCTGTCCTGGTGCCAACTCCCACAGCCCAGGTGAGGGGGGCGTCTCAGCAGGAAAATCCTCAGGTGCAGAAAAAAGAACTGATCTGGGACCAGGCATGGTGGCTCACACCTGTAATCCTAGCACTCTGGGATGCTAAAGAAGGATGATTTCTTGAGGCCGGGACTTCAAGATCAGCCTGAGCAATAGCGAGATCCCATATCTACAAAACATGATTACAATTGGCTGGGCATGGTGGAACGCAACTGTAGTCCCAGTTACTCGAGAGGCTGAGGCAGGAGGATTGCTTGAACCCAGTAGCTTGAGGTTGCAGTGAGGTACAATGACGCCACTGCACTCTAGCCTGGGCGACAGAGGAGACCCTGTCTCAAAAAAAAAAAAAAAAGTAGATCGGGATTTCTTCTCCGAGGAAACTCACACCTTTGGGAGATGACCCTTTGCCCTGTTGTGTTCCAGACATCAATGAGCGTGCGCCACCCACGAAGGTGTTCTGCAGAGAACTCGCAGATCGCCAGAACGTGAGAGGGAGCTACTACTGCACATGCAGCCCAGGATATGCGCCCACCTCTGGGGCAAAAACGTTCCACAACGAGAATGAGAACACGTGTCAAGGTAAGAACCACTGCATGTCCTCCATCTCCCCGTCCCCGAGGCTTGGGTTCACCAGGACTATTCCTACAGCATCCAGGGGCCAAGACACTGGTTACACCTGTGGTGCCCCAGTCTGAAACAGGACAGGTGTGCATGCACCTGTCCCTCTAGCACAGAGAGGCAGGGTAACAGGGAGGCCAAGGACCAGCCGCCTGGGTCCAAATCCTGGCTTTGCTACCTGATAGCTGCATGATATTACAAAAATTGTTACCTCTCTTGGAGCCTTGGTTTACCCATCTATAAAATGAGAGTGATAATAACGGTGCCTATCCCCTATGCCTGCCGGGAGTATCAAGGAAATTATAAGGGCTTTTAACAGAGCCTGCCACATAGTAGGTGCTATATGCATCTTAATGTTTAAAAAATTTATTATGTGATGCATACTTTCTGGGATATTCTCAAACAGACTGGGCTCCCTTGGGGGCCGTGCCCCGGGACTGGCACTCAGAAGAAAGCTATTTCCAGCCAGCTTGCTCCATCCTTGCCATGGGCTTGCCCCACACCATGGTCTCAGCCCAGGAGAAGCTGGGACTCCATGCATCACCAGGGGAAGCCGGTTAGGGAGGAAGCGGGGCTTCAGGCATCTGCAAGGCCACATGGGAGCCAGCAGTGGGTGGGTGGAAGCTACAACCTGCCCAGGGAGAGAGGATTAGTATAAAGTTCACAGAGTGGGAAGAAAGGAAAGGAGAGGCAGGAGGTGAGCAGGCTGAGGCAGAGCTGTGGGCCCAAGGGGAGTCTGAGGAGGTCAGCAGACTTGCACTGATGTAAAAGAAAAGAACCCACAGCCCTGGTTCCAGCCCAGTCCCTCCTGGCCTCCCTGCAGGCAGAGGGCAATAGAGCCTCCCTGGTGGGAGGAAAGGGGGTTCAGGGCTGGAGTGTGTGTACTGGGCATACACACCTGTATGAAACTCAGCAGGAGGTTCCCTGTGGGTGGATGTTGTGTTACATGCACGTGGCTTCATCAAAGGGCAGAGCTTTCCTGTGAATTCAAAAAAGGCCTCTCCTCTCCAGGTAGACACAGCCACATGTAGGGGCTGGAGAGCGGGCAGGTTGTCAGCCACTGCTCACACCCTTGGCTGGGCATCCTTGTGCAGTCAGCAACCTGCACAACTGCACATGGTGATCATGGATCCTTCTTAGGGCAAACCCCCTGTTTTAGTCAATTTTGCATTGCCATACGGGAATACCTGAGGCTGGGTGATTTACAAAGAAAAGAGGTTTATTTGGCTCAGAGTCCTGCAGAGCGTACAAGCAGCATGGCACCAGCATTTGCTTCTGGTGAAGGCGTCAGGAGCTCCCACTCGTGGTGGAAGGCAAAGGAGAGCTGGCAGCACATGGCGAGAGGAAGGATGCAAGGGAGAGGGGAGGAGGTGCCAGGCTGTTTTCAACAAGCAGTTCTCATGGGAACTTAAGAGAGCAAGAACTCACTCATTGCCGCGAGGATGGCAGCGAGCCATTCGTGAGGGATCTGCCCCTGTGACCCCAACACCTCCCACTAGGTCCCATCTCCAGCACTGGGAATCAAATTTCAACATGACATTTGGAGGGGACAAATACCCAAACTGTGTCATCGTCTGCACACGTGGCGGTGGTAGTCACTGAAGAGCTCTGTTTCTGTGTTAGAAACAGGCCAGGCCCGAGAGAGGGGGGCTCGGTCGGCTGGCTGCACAGAGACGAGGGCGTGCAGGAGTGAGGTGGCAGAGAAGCCCTCGCAGACCCCCCCGGGTGAGAGCAGCCTGCTGCTTTGGCACAGGGCCTGCCTCCTGAAGGCCCCACAAAGTGGTGGACTCAGCTGGGCCCTGTCTGAGCCCCCCTCACCTAGCAGCGACCTTTGCTGCACCTGAGGACACGTCCACCTAGTGGTACAATCCACAGGGCCTGTGACAGGCAGGAGACCTGGGGCCGCTCCCTTGGCATCAGAGGTCCTCGCTGTCCCCGCCCCTGCCAATGGACTTTGTCCCAGGGAGCCTGGCTCAGCCCAACATGGACGGGAGAGTGCTGTCCTGCTAGGACCACCAGGATTCCTGTAAACCTACGGCATCTGCAGCAACACCCTGGGCAGCTACACCTGCCACTGCCCGCCCAGCTTTGTGCTCAAACCGGAGGACCCAAAGCTCTGCGCAGGTAGAGGCCCCGGGAAGACACTGTGAGGCTGGAGCCCAGGCGGGTCCTGCAGCCCAGGAGGAGGGAGAAGATCTGCACATCCTCCCAAGGTCAAGGGACCGCTAAGACTCTGCTTAAAGAGTTGCCTGCCAGGAAGGTCCCGCCCACAGGGCAGGGAGGCAGCAGGGCCCTCTGGGCCCGGAGTTCCCTTGTGAAGCCCCCAGACCTCACCTCTTCCTCATCCCTCACGTGTGAGTGGAAGAAGGCATCACTTCCGGTTCTGAGAAGGGGAACCACGGCCATGGTCAGGCAGGGAGCGGTCAAGAGTCCTTGGTCAGGAAGTCCAGCCCCTGTGACTCAGTTTCCCTCCTGGTTTTACCTAAAGACTGAGGACCATGGTCCCTGCTGCGCCCATCCTGCAGGGAGGCCACCATACATTACTTTGAAGGTGAAGCTGAAGGTCACCAAGTGGCGGCACGTGCAATAATGGCCCTTGGTCTGGGGCAGTGAAAAGATAGGAAAGGGGGTGCACTGAGCAGGGGGTCCTGAGCTGGTCGGGGCAGGGTTTGACCCTCTGGCTTTGTCCTCAGACGTGAATGAATGCACCTCCGGACATAACCTGTGCCACAGCTCCACCCACTGCCTCAACAAAGCGGGCAGCTATGAGTGCCAGTGCCGCCAGGGCTGGAGGCCGGTTCCCGGGTCCCCCAACGGCCCAGCCGACACCGTCTGCGAAGGTCCGTGGCCCCGATCCCACATTGCCGCAGACCCGCAGCCAAACACCCGGTCACACACTCATCGGCACCGACACCCCAAGCAGAACGGACGCTGGAGGCTCCACGCTGTGCCAGCCTTTTATTCTTTGGAGACTTAACCTGGAAAGATCTGGGGGTCCCGGGGAAGGAACTGGGTGCTGACGGGGACGTTCAGGGGGACCTCGGGCGGCAGCTGATGAACTGGGAGGAAGGTGTTTCAGTGTTTCCGCAGCTGCACGTCTGTACGGGGCCCACCTGCTGCGCTCAGGCCTCTCCACTCTTCCCGTAACCCAGCGTCCGCCACTCCAAGGGGGGCACTAACACCGGGAAGAGTGAGGTGGGGATGCGGACAAGAGAGGGGACCCTCTCGGGGCTGGGACAGGGCCTGACCCCCTTCTTTGGGCCCCCAGATGTGGACGAGTGCGGCTCCGGGCAGCATCGCTGCCACACGTCCACCGTGTGCATCAACATTGTGGGATCGTACAAGTGCCGCTGCCGCCCAGGCTGGAAGCCCAAACCTGGGCTCCCGAATAACCAAAACATCACTGTCTGTGAAGGTACGTTCTGACCTGGCCTCAGAACCTCCCCCCCTGCCCGCCCCCCCAGACACTCGCAGCCTAACGAGCCGCTGTGCTGTTCCCTGCAGAGACGCCCTTTACCAACTGGACCCCGCCCCCGGGCTCCCACAGCCGGGTGAGTGGCCCCAGCAGGGACCGGGAGGCAGAAAAATCCTCCGCACAGCACCAGGATTTGGTGTGAGCTCTAACCCCCTCTTCTCTCCTCTCCCAAGCGTCTGTCTCACTTCTTTGACAAAATCCAGGATCTGGGCAGAGACTTCAAGCCAGCATCAGCCCCGGGCACCATCGCCGTAAGGGCAGGAGGAGGCATCCCGCAGAGGACGGGGCGGCGGTTTGTGTCTGGAAGGAGACAGGCCCCAGTGCAGCGGGCCCTGCTCTGACTCCCTGCTCTCCCAGGGCTGGTGGAAGAGTGGACACTCTGGTTGTTCCACACGCGGTTAGACTGTTACTGTCTTTCCTCTTCCTGCTCCTGGACGTAGAGCTGATGTCATCACTGATATTTCAGAGGAGGACTGGTTTCTAAGGGGCTGTACTCCAGGGCCAAGGATCATCCAGAGCCACCGTTATCCCCAAACAGTCTCTGGGGTCTGTTCTCTGGGGCTGAGTGGTTAGGGTGGTCATGCAGCCCCTCTGGCCTGTGGCCCACTGGTGCCCTGTCCCCATCCCTCCAGGACCTCATGTGGAATGTGGATGAGCTGCTGGAGACCCCTGGGGACCTGGAGAACCTGTCCCGCGCACAGCAGCGCTGTGTGGCCACCCACCTGCTGGTTGGCCTGGAGGATGTCCTGAGAGAACTGAGCAAGAACCTGCCCGATGGGCCACTGACCCTCAATTACTCTGCAGGCACAGGTATGCACAGGTGTGCCCCAAGGCTCCCGCTTGCCCGTGCGCTGCCTCGTTCCTCGCTCAGTCCCACTACAGCCAAGTGACCACACTTGTGTCTCAGTGCTACTCCTTAATCAAAAGATTAGAAAGAAATGCACAAATATGTAAGTAATACACATTTTCATTGTAATATATAAGTGGTCAGCAGCAAAATAATGACAATGAAGAACTTAACAAAACAGAAACAGCTTCCAAAGGAAATGATTTATTTAATTTGGAAGAATATAAATTGACAGATAAGTGTGATTGTTTTATTGAGGTAAAATTTGCATAACATAAAATTTACCATCTTAAAGTGTGCACCTTCAGTAGACTCTAGTATGTTCACAAAGTTGTACAACCATCACCTCCATGTCTAAAACGTTTCCATCACCCCAAACATAAGCCCTATATCTACCAAGCAATCACAACTCATTCCTCAGTTCCCCCCATCCCTGGCAACCACTGATCTGCTTTCTGTTTCTATGGGTTTGTCTTATCAGGATATTTTATATTAATAGAATCATACAATATATGAGCTTTTAGTCTAGCTTCTTTCACATACTATAACATTCCTGGGGTTTATCCATGTCGTAGCATGTATCAGTATTTTATTCCTTTTCAGGGCTGAATACTATTCCATTGTATGGATATACCACCCTGTGTTTATCTCTCCATCCATGATGGACGTTTGGGTTGCTTCCACCTTTGGGCTATTGTGAATAGTGCTGCTATGAATATTGGTGTACAGGAATTATTTAAATACCTCTTTTGGTAGTTTTGAGTATATACTTAGGATGGAATTGCTGGGTAATATGGTAATTCTATGTTCAACTTTTTGAGAAACCACCAGACTCCCAAGTGGCTGCACCATTTTACATTCCCACCAGAAGCACATAAGGGTTACAACCTCTACACCTTCAGAAAAACTTTTGACTTTCATTTTGTTTGTTTTTAGTAAGGCCTTTCTAGTGTATGTGAGGTTATATCTTATTATGCCTTGGATTTGCACTTCGCTAATGACTAATAATGTTTAAAATCATTTCATGTGTTTGTTCACCACTTGAATATCTTTTCTGGAGAAATGTCTATTCAAGTCCTTTGTCCATTTTTTAATTGAGTTGTCTTTTGGTTGTTGAGTTGGAAGAGTTCCTTTCATATTCTGATAGACCATTATGACATATGTCATGTGCAAATGTTTTCTTCTGTTCTTTATTGTTTATTTACATTGATGGCCTTTGCACTTTAATGAACAGAAGTTTTAAGGATCAATGACACCTATTTACTCTGTTTTTTTCTTTCTGTTGCTTGTGCATTTGGTGTCCTATTTAAGAATTCATTGTCAAATCCAAGGCCAGGAAGATTTATTACTGTGCTTTCTCCAAAGTGTTTTAGTTTTAGTTTCTAAATTTGGGAATCTTTGACCTCTTTTGAGTTAATTTTTGTGTATTATGTGAGGTAGAGGTCCACTTTCTTTCTGTTGCATGTGCATATCCAGTAATCCCAGCACCATTTGATGAAGAGAATATTCTCTCCCCCATCGAATAGCCTTAGCACCCTTCATTGAGAATGAACTCACCATTGACATATGGGTTCATTTCTGGAATCCCAATTCTATTCTGTTGGTCTGTGTGTCTATCTTTATGCCAATACCATATTGTTTGCATTACTGTAGATTCATGGTACATTTTGAGATCAGATAGTATAAGTCCTTCAAATTTGTTGTCCTCCAAGTTTGTTTTGGGTGTTTGGGTCCCTTGCAATGCCATGTGAGTTTTAACACAAGCTTTTCTATTTTGACAAAATAATGTAGGTTGTGGGGAGATTGATAAGGATTGCGTTGAATCCATGGACCAATTTAGGGAGTATTGCCATCTTAACAATATAAAGTCTCCCAATCTATGCACACAGAATGTCTTTCCATTTATTTAGGTATTTAATTTCATTCAAAATCTTCTGCAGTTTTCTGTGTTACAAGTCTTGAGCCTTCTTGGTAAATGCATTCCTAATATTTTGTTGAGGATTTCTCATCCATGTCTATAAGAGATATTGGTGTATAGTTGTCCCGTGAACTCTTTGTCTGGTTTTATTATTAGAGTAATATTGATGTCATAGAATTATCTAGGCAGTGTTCCCTCCTCTTCTATTTTTTGGAAGAGTTGATAAAGAGTTGAAATGTTTATTCTTCCTTAAGTGGCTGGTAGAATTCACCAGGGAAAAAGCCCTCTGCTCTAGGCTATTCATTTGGGATGTTTTGATTACTGATTCAATCTTTTTACCTGTTATAGATCTGTTCAGATTTTCTATTTAAGTTGGTTTTGGTGGCTTGTGTATCACTAGGTATTTGTTCCTTTCATCTAGGTCATCTAATTTGTTGTGCAATTGCTCATGTCATTCTTTTATAATCCACTGTAACTTCAGACTACACATGTGTGTGTTCATATATGTAAATATACACACATATACACAAAATAATCATATGTCAGCCACTATGAGCAAAATTCCTAATGTAACTTCCCTTATATAATCCCCACAACTCAGAACTGTCCCTGAAGGTACAGGAGCAAGGAGACGGAAATGTCACCTTGAGTCAGACTCAGGCAAAGATGCACCTGAACTGGAATCTGGCACAGAAATCTGGTGACACAGGTAATGACTGAGATGAGTACAAAGTTAGTGAGGCTTCATGGTGGGACAAGTTGCCCAAGGATATGGCAAAAAGAGATTTAAAGATTAAAGGGAAATGTGGGGTGGGTGGGTAGGGGCCCAAGAGAAGAGTTCACATGAGGAGGAAGAGGCCCCGCTGGGGACCCAAAGATGTTAACCTTGGCCTCGTCCTGCAGGCCCTTTTGTGGTGGGCCTTGTCTCCATCCCAGGGATGGGCAAGTTGCTGGCTGAGGCCCCCCTGGTCCTGGAGCCTGAGCAGCCGGAGGCTCTGCCTGAGAGACACAAGGGCTGGCTGCAGGAGGCCCCCGCCATCCTGCTCTCTCATGTCAACTCTGCCTTTCTGAGCAACAGGGACGCCCAGAACCTCAGCTCCCCAGTCACTTTCATCTTCTCCCACCGTGTGAGTGCTGGTGGGGTGAGGTGGTGGGTGTTGGAAGGAGCCTGAGTCCTGGGTACAGCCTTGCTGCTTAGCTCAGCCTGAGGGTTTAGGGGGGCTTTGCCACAGGTACAAAATCTCCCCCCCCCCCAAAATCACCCATCTCAAGCCAGCTCTGGGTCTAAATCTCTGAGTATCTGAATCACCAGCTCACACCTGTGCCCTGTACCTACAGTGGGTGATCCCTGGGCCAAGGCAAAAGGTGTTCTGTGCCTTCTGGAAGCCTGGCCAGAAGGGACGTGGTCATTGGGCCACCACAGGCTGCAGGACGGTGGACCCCAGAGACACCAGCACCACCTGCCACTGAAGCCACCTCAGCAGCTTTGCCGCCCTCATGGCCCACTACGACGTGCAGGTGAGAGGAGATGCACTCTGCATGTATTTCTGTGTAACACATTCTCACAATTGTGGCAGGTTATAAAAAACCCAAATTTATCATCCCAGTTTCTATGGGTCAGCAATCTGGTATGGCAAGATAGGTTCTCTGCTCAGCGTCTTACAAGACTGAATTTGTCATGTCAGCTGGGGCCGGATCCCATTTCAGGTGAGGCTTGAGGTCCTCCATGCTCCCCGGTTGCTGGCAGAATTCAATTCCTTGTGGTTGCAGGATTGAGGTCCCACTTTCTTGGTGGCTGTCAACAGGGAGTGATGCTCACTCCCTGGGCCAGTCACATTCCTTCTCACGTGGCTCTCTCGCCAAGTACCAGTGTTGCTATCTGGAGGCCAGTGGAAAATATCAATCACATGGAAGCGCTCTTCAGCTTTGAATCTGTTGTTTTCATTCCCTCATGGTTTTAAGAACATTTGCAGAAAGAGGTGGGGAAATGTGAAGTTTAAGCTACCACCATCATCAAAGTAATTTTGTTCCTTCAACCAGGGATCTGGTTCTATACCTGTAAGCACTGGTGACCAACAAGGAACAGGTGGTGCCAGGATGAGGCCTGCAGAGTCTAGGATGGGGAGTAGATGCTGGGTCATCGAGGTACAAGTCTGCCACATGGCAGCACATAATGGGGACAGAAGAGAGTGTTCAACAAGAGGCTTCACACCTGCATGAGCCTCGCCTATCAACCTGTAAACTCAGTGACACACAAAAGTCAAGAGAAAACCAAACCCTTGTGAGTTCCATGGCTTCGTCGTGAGTAAGGACTCTCTTTTTCTCCCTCAGTCCTCCCAGGGGCTGAATTCATCAGTTCAGAACCCTGTAAAATCATAAAATTCTCAACCTAGATTAACTTGCCCATCAACTCCCAAGTCTTCCTGGCTCCTCCATTCCTGAATTTGCTAAGCCAAGAAAGAAAGAGATAAAAATGGCGGTGGGGGTCATTACCCCAGAGGAGGAAATTATGACTGTGAATGTTTCTTTTCTGGGTTCCAGGAGGAGGATCCTGTGCTGACCGTCATCACCTACGTGGGGCTGGGACTCTCTCCGCTGTGCCTCCTCCTGGAGGCCCTCACCTTCCTCCTGTGCAAAGCCATCCAGAACACCAGCACCTCACTGCACCTGCAGCTCCCGCTCTGCCTCTTCCTGGCCCACCTCCTCTTCCTCACGGCGATGGACCGAACTGAACCCAAGGTACTGGCAGTGGAGTTCCCAAGGACTCCCTTCCTTGCCAGGCGATGGCTGCTCATGGAGTGGTGCTGCATTCGATGCCCTAATACAGTGACCCTGAGTCCTGGGGAAGGCTAGAGGAGGAAGCTGCCAACTTCACATTGCCTTATTCAATTAGAAAACACATCATTTCTCTCTCTCTCCCTCCCTTTTAACTATGCCCCTTGTCAGCAGGAAGAAAATAAATCATCTCTTTGCAACTCCATTATAAACCAGAATTCTCCCCAGTGGCAGGGTACAGGAGAGGTCCTGGCCACACTCAGACCTGACTGTGTTCCAAAGTGTCTCTTACTCCTCCCCCAGGCGCTGTGTGCCATCATCGCTGGTGCCTTACACTATCCCTACCTGGCCTCCTTCACCTGGATGCCGCTGGAGGGCCTGCTCCTGCTCCACACTGCATGGCACCTGATGGTGGTCAGCTTCTCCAGTGGGAGCAGATTCATGAGGAAGCTCACGTTCCCTGTGGGCTACGGAGTCCCGGCTGTGATCGTGGCCTTTTCTGCAGCATCTCACCCTCGCCTTTATGGAACACCTGCCCGGTAAATGCAGATTCCCACTGTCCTCATCTACTCTAGCACACCCATGGCCATGACTAGAACAGACGTAGCATTTTGATTATGCCAGAGCATAGTATGCAGAGAGACACTAAGTAATAATCCCTAAGTCCAAGGGATTATTACTATAATCTTTCTGGTAAAAATTATAATAAATAAGGAGAATGTATTTAAACCTCTGTCCTCGAAGTATGAAATAAAAAGAAGTACTCAAGACATCTTTTTTGTTTTAAATCTAATCGACTTCATCTAAATCTTATAGGATGCTCCAGTTTTTAATTTGGAAAAGTAGACCTGATTTAAATAACCAAAATAATTGAATTTGTCATAGTTAAGATTTACAAGGTACTTTGTGTCAGGCACTTTTCTAGCTGTTTTTTTTTTTTTTTTTTGGTTTATTTTTTGCCTAATTGCAGTGGCTAAACCTCCAGAACAACAATGACTGGAAAAGCAGACAGTTTTCTCTTGTTCCTGAACTTAGGGAGAAACATTCAATCTTACCCCACTGAAGTAGGATGTTGACTTATGATTTTTCATACATACCCCTTTTCAGGTTGAGAAAATTCTTTTTTATTCCTAGTGTGTTGGATGTTTCTATAACAAAAAAAGGTTTGATTTTGTCAAAGGCTTTCTACTCAGATGATCATATGATTTTTATCCTTTATTTCATTAGTGTGTGTTTTACATTGGTGGATTATTTGCTGTTAAACCTGCCTTATGTTGCTGGGATAATTACCCTTTGGTCATGGTATACTATCCTTTCTATACGTTGCAAGATTCGGTCTGCTAGTATTTTGTTCAGGATTTTTGCATTCATATTCATAAGCATATTGGTCTACAGTTTTCTTTTCTTGTGATGTCTTTTTCTGGTTTGCTATCAGGGTAATACTGGCCCCAGAAAATAATTTGAGAAAATAGAACAGTTCTCTCCTGTTCCATAATATTTTTGGTTTTGTGAAGAATTGACATTCTTTTTTTTTTTTTTGAGACAGAGTCTCACTCTGTTGCCCAGCTAGAGTGAGTGCCATGGCATCAGCCTAGCTCACAGCAACTTCAAACTCCTGGGCTTAAGCGATCCTACTGCCTCAGCCTCCCAAGTAGCTGGGACTACAGGCATGCGCCACCATGCCTGGCTAATTTTTTCTATATATATTTTTAGTTGGCCAGATAATTTCTATTTTTTTTAGTAGAGACGGGGTCTCGCTCTTGCTCAGGCTGGTCTCGAACTCCTGACCTCAAGTGATCCACCCGCCTCAGCCTCCCAGAGTGCTAGGATTACAAGTGTGAGCCACCGTGCACGGCCAGACATTAATTCTTTAAATTTTTGGTGAAACTCTCTGCAGCCATCTTGGCTGAGGCTTTCATTTATTGAAAGTTTTTAAATTATTAATTCAATAATAATTTGAATTATTATTCTCTTTGCTTGTTATAGGTCTATTCAAATCATCTATTTCCTCTTGAAACAGTTTTGGTAGTGTTTCTAAGAATTTGTCCATTTTATATAAATTATCCAATTTGTGGTCGTAAAGTTGTTTATAGTTCCTTACTATCTTTTTTTTAATTTCTATTAAGGTCAGTATTGATGTCCTCTCTTTCATCTCTGATAATCTGAGTTTTCTTTCTCTGTTTATCAGTCAGGCTAGCTAAATACTAAATACCAATTTTGTTCATCTTTTCAAAGAATTTCCATTGTTTCATGGTTTTCTAAAAACTCTTTGATTCTCTGTAGCATTTAGTTCGTCTCTAATCTTCATGTCCATCTTTCTGCTTGACGTGGGTTTAGTTTGATTTTCTTTCTCCAGTTTCTTGAGAAGGAATGTTACATTGTCAATTTAGAATTTTTACTCTTTTATGATGGCCAGATACAGGAGCTCACACCTGTAATCCTAGCACTCTGGGAGGCTGAGGTGGGAAGATGAGTTGAGCTCAGGAGTTCAAGACCAGCCTGAGCAAGAGCAAGACCCTGGCTGCACTAAAAATAGAAAAATTCACCAGATGTAGTGGTGCCTGTGGTCCCAGTTACTCAGGAGGCAGAGGCAGGAGAATCACTTGAGCCCAGAAATTTGAGGCTGCAGTGAGCTATGATGACACCACTGCATTGTAGCCTGGGTGACACACTGAGACTTTGCCTGAGAAAAATTTTTTTAACTCTTTTTGAGATAGCCATGAACAGCTAAGAATTTCCCTCTAAGCACTGCAATAGCTGTATCCTGTAAGTTTTGGTATCTTGTATTTTATATTTTCACTCAACTGAAAGTATTCTGTAACTTCCTTTGTGATTTCTTCATGGGCCTATTTGTTATTTAGGACAATGTTGTTTAATTTCTATGTATTTGTAAACTTCACAAATTTTCCTCTGTTATGGATTTCTAATTTCATTCAATTGTGGTCATAAAAATAGTTTGTATGATTTCAATCACTTTATTTATATTGAGGTTTCTTTTAATGCCTAACATATGGTCTATATTGGAGAATATTTCTCGTGTTCTTGAGAAGAATGTGTATTTTGCTATTGTTGAGTGGAGTGCTCTGCAGGTATCTGTTAGATCTAGCCAGTTATTGTGTTGTCCAAGTATTCAGTTTTCTTGTTGATTTTCTGCCTCATTATCTTATCAGTTATTGAAAGTAATGTTGTATTAGTTTCCTGGGGTTGCCATCAAAAGTTACCACAAATTTGGTGGCTCCAAATAACAGAAATTTATTTTCTCACAGTTGTGGGAGCCAAAAGTCCAAACTTGAGATGCTGGCAGAGCCACAATCCCTCTCAACATTCTAGAGGACAATCTTTCCTTGCTTCTTCCAGCTCCTGGTGGTTCCAAACACTCCTCAGCTGCAGGGTGCATAACTCCAATCTCTACCCCTGTCTTCCAGTGACCTACATTCTCGTGCCCTAGTACTCGTGCTCTTTGTTTTTTAGCATGGATTCAAGTGACTGTCTAGTGTCCTTTCATTTCATCCTGAAGGAATATATCTAGTATTTCTTGTAGGGCAAGTTTACTCGCAAAAACTTTCCTTTTTAATTTAGTTTGAAATACCTTAATTTCTTCTTCATTTTTGATGGATAATTTAGTACATATGGATGTCTTTGTTGACAGTCTTTTTCTTTGACACTTTTAAGGTGCCACCCCACTAGTTTCTGATCTCCATGGTTTTCAGACAAGAAGTCATTTTTAAATTATTTTTGTGGATCTCTTGTATGTGACAAATCAGTTTTCATTTGCTGCTTTTGAGATTTTCTCATTTTCTTTGACTTTTGTGAATAAGAGTACAATGTATCTACATGTGGATCTCCTTGAAATTATTCTATGTGCAATTTGTTGAGCTTGTTTAGTGTGTAGATGAATACATTTGTTCAAATTTGGACAGTTTTCAGCCGGTAATTAATTTTTTTTCACTTTCACTTTCTCTTATTCTGAGACTCCAATTATACGTGTGTTGGTATGCTCAAGCCTGTGCCATAGTTCTCTGAAGTTCTGTTACTTTTTCCTCATTTTGTTCTCTTTCCTATCGTAAGACTGCATCCTCTCTATTAACCTATATTCAAGTTTGTGGATTCTTTCTTTGACCAGCTTAAATCTGCTGTTGAGCCTCTCTGGTGAATTTCAAATTTAAATTATTATATATTTGAACTCCAGAATTTCTATTTGGTTCCTTTTCATAATGTTTATCCTTTTATTGATATTCTTTGGTGACATGTTATTGTCATATATTAATTATTTAGACAAGGTTTATTTTAGTCATTTTAACATATTTACAGTAGGAGATTTAAAGATTTCATCTACTAAATCCCAAATCTAGACCTCCTCAGAAATATTTTCTTTGAGCTGATTTTTTCCTGTGTATGTTGCATACAGTTCTTTTTCCTCTGTGTATCCCATATATTTTTGTTAAAAACTAGACATTTTAGATAATATATTGCAATACCCCTGTTATCAGATGCCTTCATCCCCATCCCAAAGTTTATTGTTGGTGAGGGTTTGTGTTGTTTCTTAGCGGCTTTTCTAGATTAATTCTGTAGATTCAGTATTCCTTGAGGCGTGTGACTTTTGAGTTCCTCACTAGTTTTTTGAAAGTTCTTGTCTTTATTTTTCATCCTGGGTCCTAAGTGTCATACCTGGGTCCATATGAATTAATGGACACCCAGTGATTGGTCAGAAGATTTCCATAAAGTCCTTGCCTGGCTGTTTTGCATTCTTTTTCAAGAGTATCTGTGTGAGAAGCCACATCTTCAAATTTCAGGAAATTTACAGTGGAATCTTAGCTTTCACATTCACATTAAGACATCATGAAGTCCCCACTCCCTAGTTGTACTAAGCAAGGCTCAGTAGTTTCTCCTGAATAGACTATTTTCAGTTTGTTTTGTGGATTTAGGTAATTTCCAGTGTTTTGGAATGCAAGGCTTTAGTTTTGTAACTTTGTTGTTTTAGAAAAAGAGCAAGTTCATCAAAGTTCTCACACCTCCATTCAGGAAGTCAATCTCCTGGATTTTCACTTTTAACCACAACATTCTGCCAAAGTTTATGTTCACCTGCATCAGCTAAACTCTTTCTAGGTGTTCTTCTTGCATACTTCATGCCTTTCTTCTCAATATACACTACAGTTGCCCTGACATGTCCTACCACACACCTTGCCCTGATATATTCTGCCCCACTCTCCCCTTTTCCCTGACATAGGACCAGGAGTCAAGTCTGTCCATGTCTATCAGTAAAACCTCGAGCAATAGACTTAAGCTCTCAGTTACCAACCTGTGATCATAACAGAACCTCTCTTTTGCACTGTTGTTAAAAATTAAATTGAAAACTCTATAAAAAAGACAAATAAGTCAACTTAAAATGGACAAAAGATGTGAATAGACATTACTCCAAAGAACAGATGTGAATGACCAAGAAGTGCTGAAAACTGCTCAACATCATTAGTCATTAGGAAAATCCACATCAAAAGCCATACAATGAGGTCATTTCACATCCACTGGAATAGTTAAAATTAGAAAGGCAAAATAATGGTGAGGATGTGAAGAAATTTAAATCCTTGAACGTTGTTTGTTGGAATGTAAAATGGTGGGGCCATTTCAGAACACAGTTTAACCTACAATATGACCCAGCAATTCTATTCCTAGGTGTATACCTAAGTCAAGTAAAAACATATATCCACACAACACTTTGTACATGGGCTGGAAGTGGCTCACATCTGTAATCCTAGCACTCTGGGAGGCTGAGGCGGGAGGATTGCTTGAGCTCAGGAGTTCAAGACCAATCTCAGCAAGTTCAAGACCACATATGTACAAATAAGAGAAAATTTGACTGGGTGTGGTGCCCATGCCTGTAGTCCCAGCTACTCAGAAGGCTGTGGCAGGAGATTGCTTGAGCCCAGGAGTATGCGGTTACAGTGAAGTACAATAGGGACATGCTAGCTGGGACAATAGAGTAAGACTCTGTCTTCAAAACAAATAAATACAAGCAGACAAACAAAGAAACCTCCAAAACCCAACTCTGTACATGAGTGCTCATAGCACCAGTATTCAAAATAGCCAAACCTGGAAACAACCTAAATGCCTATCACTGATGAATGCATAAACAAAATGTGGTATAGCCATATACTTGGATATTATTCAGTCATAAAAAAGAACTTTCTAAAGATTATTCAGCCATGTAAAAATGCTGTAATATGGGTAAGCCTTCACAATATTATGCTAATTGAAGGAATTCAGCAATAAAAGACCAAATACTGTATGATTCCATCTATATGAAACGTCCAAAATGGGCAAATACATAAGGACAGGAAGTAGATTCATAGTGGCCTCAGTCTGGAGTAGGGGATGGAATGTATGTGTAATGTGTACAAAGTTTCTTTTTGAAAAATCAGAAACATTCTAAAGCTAGATTATGGTGATGGTTGCACAAGTCTGTATATTTCAAAAAACCCCACTGAACTGTATGCTTTAAAGAGTGGGTATTGTGATATGTAAAGTATATCTCAACAAAGCAATAAAAAATTTAAACTCAGTTGATCAGTTTTGCAGCAGATAAAAACATTAAATTGAATAGTGCAAGAAAAAACCCTTAAAATCATGTTAGGTTTACAGGACTCTCAAACACAGTTAACACATTTACATACTTCTCCCTGCTTCAGTGCTGTTTATCTCAGTAACATCCACTCAGCTCACGTGTAATTTACTTGGGGAATCCTCCTTAACCATCCTAATCCCATACACCCCAAACTAAGTATGACATCCAATGGTACAATGACACATTCTGATAGCCTTCAATTTTTGTTTTATTGTTACAATGTGTCTAATTGTGTGTATTCTTCCTGAGTTGAGATTTGTGGGATTTAAGAACATATTTCTATTTTTAAAATTTTTATTTCAGCATCCTATGGGGGGTACAAATGATTAGGTTACATACATTGCCTTTGTCCCGGTCTTATCCAGGATAATACAAGAGGTGCTAGATCACCATTGTTTTTTATGGCTGAGTAGAACTCCATGGTATACATACACTACATTTTATTAATCCATTCATGTATTGATGGGCACTTGGGTTGTTTCCACATCTTTGCACTTGTGAATTGCACTGTTATAAACATTCTAGTGCAGATGTCTTTTTTATAGAATGTCTTTTTTTCCTTTGGGTAGATACCCAGTAATGGGATTGCTGGATCAAATGGTAGTTCTACTTGTAGTTCTGACCATGTTTCTTAAACCCCTGTATCTTCAGAGCCTACCACAGAGGACACACTCAATATTTGTTGATGAAGGAAGGAAGAAAGTGGGGAGGGGGGAGGGAGTGGCTTTACATAACTGTTCCATAGCTCCAAGGACCAATGCACTTTTTATTCTCTCTCTTGCTCAGCTGCTGGCTCAACCCAGAAAAGGGATTTATACGGGGGTTCGTTGGACCCGTCTGTGCCATCGTCTCTGTAAGTGATGTCGTCTGAGCATTCTTACTGCCCAGCGGAGGGTCACTAGAAGAACAGGATCAGAAGTATGGTGACAAGATCAGAAAGTCCCTGGGTGGTCGTGGGTTGGGTTGGGTTTTCTAAGACTGCTCTTAAATCTTCAAACTCTAACACTGTTACTCAATATTTAAAAACTGCTTAAGTGTATAATTGATGTTGGACAGGCTGGGATGAAGAGATAACAGTATTAAATTTTATTCACTAAACCTGTGGTTTCCTGAAGGTAAATTTGGCTTTCTTTCTGATGTCCCTCTGGATTTTGAAAAGCAGACTGTCCTCTCTCAACAGTGAAGTGTCTACCCTCCAGAACACAAGGTAAGTTGGAGAAGAGAGTGACAACCACACAGACACGTATGGTTCCCAAGAGCAAAGCCATGTGCCCTGATGTTACTTCTCAGTGTCTTCTGAGGAGACCCACAGTAAACAGATGCAGCCGTCCTTCCATAGCCACCACCTCAAATCCAGTGGTCTGCTGCCGACAACCCCTGCAGAATGTTCTGTCCATCTCTAATCCCAGCTTGGGAATCTCTCAGCAACAGGTGAATTGACATCAGTTGAAAAATGGTAGATATATACAATGCAATACTATTTGACCATAAAAAGAACAAAATTATGTCATGTACAGCAACATGGATGGAGCTGGAGGTCATTATGTTAAGTGAAATAAGCCAGGCACACAAATACAAATATCACATGTTCTCACCCCTATGTGGGAGCTTAAATAAACTAATCTCAGGCTGGGATGATGGCTAATGCCTGTGATCCTAGCACTTTGGAAGGCCGAGATAGGAGGATTACTTGAGGCCAGGAGTTTGAGACTAACCTGAGCAGGAGGGAGACCCCATCTTTACAATAATTAGAAAAATTCACTGGGCGTGGTAGTGTATGCCAGTAGCCCCAGCTACTCAGGAGGCTGAGGCAGGAGGATCACTTCTGTGAGCTAGGATGATGCCGCTGAACTCTAGCTTGGGTGACAGAGTGAGACCCTGTCTCAAAAAAATAAAGTTGATCTCTTGGAGGCGGAGAGTAGAATGAATGATACGAGAGGCTGGGAAGGGTGTGGGGAGCAGTGGGAGATGAAGAGAGGTTGGTCCATGGGTACAAACATACAGTTAGGTAGAAGGAATAAGGTCTAATGTTTGATAGCAGAGGAGAGTGACTATAGTTAACAACAATGTATCATGTATTTCCAAATAGCTAGAGGAGAGGACTCAGAATGCTCCCAGCACAGAGAAATGATAGACACTCGAGGTGATGGATACCCTAAATACCCTGACTAGATCATTGCACATTCTACGCATGTAACAGAATCTCACCCGTACCCCAGGAATGCATACAAATATGGTTCAATTAAAAAAATAAAAGGTAAACAATGAACATTCTTTGGACTTTTGTCAGCAGTCCTATGACAAAAGTGCAAAGAATATTTATGTTTTCATGACTGTTCCCCCACACAGCCTGCACTTTCATACCCTACCCTCAGTTTCAGCTCCCTCTCACCCCTCCAGCAATCCTCCCCCTGAAAAAAATCCTAGTCAACATCAAATCGTCTAGGAGGACTGGGTAGTCCTTTGCTGCAGGCACCCTTGTGCAAAATTAAATGTTCTTTCTCCTAGTTCCTATCATTATCCTTTCCAAATTTTGCACGTCATTCTTTGGTTGTATTACTCATTTGAAGAGACTGTGAACTTTATGCAAATAAAATCTCCCTTTGTTATGAATATTTATAATGCCCAGGCTCTAACACAGAGCCACATGCACAGTACATGCTCATTAATGTTGGTTATGTAAAATTAAAAATCTTCATAATGCATCAAAAACTTTTGAAATGTGTATTATGAAGTGTGACTCTTCTCCTTGGTCCAAGCCAAAATGCCACCCGGGACCCAAGTGGCGTTTGTATTGTGGGGTATCAGACAGTCCACATTCAGTCTCAGAAATCACCTACAGGCGAGAGCATGGCACCCACAGATGGAGGTGAGAGTAGCCTTGATTCTGTTCCTCTGTGTGTATCATGGGCCTCTTTCTCATCCAACCCAGGATGCTCACATTTAAAGCAACAGCTCAGCTCTTCATCCTGGGCTGCACGTGGTGTCTGGGCATGCTGCAGGTGGGTCCAGCTGCCCAGGTGATGGCCTACCTCTTCATCGTCATCAATGCACTGCAGGGAGTCCTCATCTTCCTGGTGTACTGCCTCCTCAGCCAGCAGGTACCACTGCCCAGCCCCACCCAGGACTGTTCCCGTCCTCACCCCTCTCAGTGAGCTCAGAACATGTCTTGTCTCTGCAGGTCCGGGAGCAATACAGGAAATGGTTCAAAGGGATCAGGAAAGTGAGAGCCGAGTCTGAGGTGTACATGCTTTCCAGCAGGGCTACATCTGACACCTCTGGTCCCGGCACGGTAAGAACACGCATTGCTCCCCGAGCACATCACTAACTGGTCCACTGGAACAGCACATACCTATCATGTTGGCCAACCTGGGTGTACGGCACGTGATACTCTAGGATGGCTCACACTTGGATGACTCCTGGACTCACTAACCATTAGCAATGGTCTCAGTTTAAATGTTTGCTTGTTAAAAAATCCTTTACTATTACTCCTTAGGGAACTGTGCTCACCTTGTCTTGGATGCATGAACATTCTTACTGAGCACCTACTATGTGCTATGCATGGGTAAATAAATAAGCAGGAATTGACGATTGAAGCAGTGATACACATTCTACTCAGAGATACATTTTCCTATATTTTTTCCTCTACATACCACTCTACTTCACAGTCACTAGGCATTGTCACCGCAAAGGAGGCAAATGTTGGGGAAATGCTGTACATATTTTTTTTTTTTTTTGAGACAGAATTCTCACTTTGTTGCCCAGGCTAGAGTGAGTGCCGTGGCGTCAGCCTAGTTCACAGCAACCTCAAACTCCTGGGCTCAAGCGATCCTACTACCTCAGCCTCCCGAGCAGCTGGGACTACAGGCATGCGCCACCATGCCCAGCTCATTTTTTTTTTCTATATATATTTTTAGTTGGCCAGATAATTTCTTTCTATTTTTAGTAGAGACGGGGTCTTGCTCAGGCTGGTCTCGAACTCCTAACCTTGAGCAATCCACCCGCCTCGGCCTCCCAGAGGGCTAGGATTACAGGCGTGAGCCACCGCGCCTGGCCAATATTTTTAAATTTAGCTCAAATAAGTGCGATCTGGGATTTAGGCTTTCTTAGCAAGCCAGCCAGTGGGTACTGCAGAGTGCCTCTGCTAAGCACTCTGTACCCACTGCAAGACCAGGAAGGACAAACAGTAATGGCAGCAGGTAACTCATGGCAATGATCACTAATAACTAACATTTATTAGTTCAGACTTACAAAGTTCTTTTAGCTATATTTCCTCGCCTCTTCTTCCATCTTCTCTGGACTCTACGTATGATTACAGCCCCATTTGACAGATGAGAAAAGTAGCAGCCTACTTGCATTTATGTGAAGTATACAGGGTCTCTTTAGCCAGGGAGATTTTTTTTGTTGTTGAGACAAGGTCTCACTTTGTTAGGCTGGAGTGCAGTGGTGTCATCATAGCTCACTGCAGCCTCAAACTCCTCGGCTCAAGTGATCCTCCTGCCTCAGCCACCTGTGTAGGGAGGACTGTAGGCATGCGCCACCATACCTGGCTAATTTTTCTATTTTTGGTAGCAATGGGGTCTGACTATGTTGCCCAGGCTGGTCTCAAACTCCTAAATTTAAGTGATCCTCCTGCCTTGACCTCCCAAATTGCTAGGATTACAGGCGTGAGCCTCTGTGCCTGGCCAAATGTCTCTTTTTAAATAAATTGTATTGTGTATATTTAAGGTTTACACCATGATGTCATGGGGTACATATAGACAATGAAATGGTATCTATATGGGAAGCAAATTAACATATCTATCCTTTAATGTAATTTTTGTGGCACAAGCAGCTAAAATCTATTTCTTTAATACATTTTTTATTTTCTTTTTAAAACAGAACTTATAGGTTGTCTTTCTACAGTCTTACATATCATTTCTTAAAAATTATCGTTTCAGTTTAACAATGATAGAAAGAACTTCTGAATTATATCCTACTTCTTCGTGGAAAATCTGGACATTCTGTGAGATGTTAAGAGGGGAATATAGACTTTGTTGTGTGTGTTTTGAGAAATTCGTCCTGTCAGCGATGGGAAGGAAGTGGTGGAGGGCAGGCTTGTAATTTGATTCCTGGAGAAACTGGAGTTTTTCTGTACCCTACAGTGTGCTCAGCAAACTCTCAGCATACAGTCGCCCAGCTGTGGCCCAACTTCTCAGTTACTCTGGGTTAAGCCCTTTTCTATGGCGGCTCCTTCTTACAAAGACTCTCCCAGATGCTAAAATTCTATAAGCAGAAAAACCAGCCAAAAAGGACTTTCAGACCAACAACATCCAAAAAGACTGGAATATTCACACAATGATCTGCATTACTTTATTTCTTTGTTCTCTATTTCTATGGGTTTAATTATTTACTCATTCAAAAGTATTGATCACTCACCATGTCCCCGGCACAGATCAAGAGAGACACACAGGTCCTGCCTTCATGGAGCTTTCTGGGGTAGAGGGGAAATGAAGTGATTCCTGCAGCCAGAGTTGACTGAGAGGCTGAAAGATTCCTATAAATCCAGTCTCTACCGAGAGGCAACTGAAACATAAACCATTTTATAAGCACCGTCTTCTTTCATCTTCACACCAAGACACAGATAGTTTCTAATCTCAGGTCAGGAACATGCAAAAAACTTCATTTCAAAAAAACATGACCTGTAGGACTCCTATCTGGTCCAGCTAAATGCCCTTTCCACTGTGTATTATCTGCTTTCCTTGAACAGAAATTCTACAAGACCACAAAACCTCGAAGATGCACAGATAAAGGCTGATGAACTGTCAGCCTAAAAAAATAAAATTATTAAAATGATAAACAGAAATAGATGTGATACCAGGAACTATAACCTCTAGCTATTGAAACCCTTCTTAATCAAGAACCAAAAAGCAAAACTAATAAATAAAAACTTGAAATGTTAAAATCCTAAAACCTCTAAGTGACAAATACCACCATAAACAAAGTTCAAAGTCAAGTAATTAAAATATTTACACTACCTTACAAAGGATTATTAAGAGCATAGGGTTTACTTAGAAGTTAGAAAGAACTCCAGCCAGCCACGGTGACTCATGCTTGTACTCCTACTACTTTGGGAGGCCAAGGCAGGAGGATTGCTTGAGCCTGGGAGTTCAAGGCTGCAGTGAGCTATGATGACACCACTGCACTCTAGACAAGGTGACAGAGCGAGACCCTGTCTCAAAAAATTAATTAATTAGTTAATTAAAATGTAAAAACTATTCTTACCTTGTAGGCTGTACAAAAATGGGCTTTTGACCCACCACCTCCTAGTCTGCTGACTCCTGTGTTCAGGGAAGCTCTTCACTCTCTACATTAATTTATTCATCCATTCGTCAAATATTTGATGAGCACATGTAGACATACCTGAGAGATATGGTGGGCTTGGTTCCAGATCACCACTATAAAGCAAGTATCACAATAAAGTGGGTCACACGAAATTTATGGTTTCCCAGTGTAAACAGAATTTATCCTTACACTATACTGTAGTTGAAATGGAAGGATGCCTGCAACCAACAGCCAGCAAGGAACTGAGGCTTGCCAATCATCCTGTGAGTGGGTTTGGAGGTGAATCCTTCCCTAGTCAACACATAAGACAAGATCCTAGCCCCAGCAGACAACTTGACTGCAGCCTCGTGAGCGATCCTAAGCAGAGGACCTAACTATGCCACCCCAGATTCCTGACACAGAGAAAGTCATATAATAAATATGTGTTGTTTGGATGAACAGATAAAAGAAAATGTGGTATATAAACACAGTGGAATATTATTAAGCCTTTAAAAAGAAGGCAATTTTGTCATTTGCAAATGGATGAACCTGGAGGACGTTAAGTGAAACAAGGTGGGCACAGAAAGACAAATACCACATGATCTCACTTATATGTGAAATCTACAAAAGTCCATGATGTGAACCAATATATAAAATCAAATATTATATGGGACATCAGAGCTCATTTACTTCCTGCTCTGGGTGTTACACTGTAGGAAAGGCCATAATTACAAAAGGGAAAAGAAATTGTTTGAGGAGCTTCGGATTTTTATTTCAAAAGGAATAAAATCTATTTTGTAACAGATTATTGGATTTAAATTCAGTCATAACTGATTCCACTCAGAGTTGAAAGTAAGCTTGATTTCAAGTCATCACTATGCTTTACTTAGTGTATTTTTTATGATAATAACAACAGTAAACACAGCACATACGACATGCTAGTTGCTCATTTGATTCAGGCTGTTGTAAGAACCCTATGTGGGAAATACTGCTATTGCTCCAATTTTATGGATGAGGAAACTGAGGCAAAGAAAAGCTCAGTAACCTGCCCAAAGATACACAGCTAGTGAGTGATGGAACAAGATTCAAACCCAGCCAAGCTGTAGCCTATATTCAGATCCAAGTTACAGCTTGTGTTAGTTTCCCGTGGTTGCCATAAAACAAATTATCGCAGGCACTGTGCTCCCTCTTCACTCTGCACAGAGACTGCTAAGTGGTGGTGAATTTCAGAGGTCCTGGTTTCAACCCCATGTGGATGGGAGAAAGAAGTCCACAGATACCCACAGCCCAGTGGACTTACAGACCATGCACACTCCACCTGGGAACATCTGCCCCAACATGAATTCGTATACACTCAATAAGCACGTTGACAGAGTGTCTCCTTCCCAGCACAGTGCTAGGCTTAAAGGAAGTCAAGTCTCTGATCTCAGAGAACTTACAGAAAAGAGGAAGATAAAGTCCAACCAACAATTCCAAAAAGCAGTGTGATTTAGAAAGAAAAGACCCCGGTTTCTGGCTTCTCTCTTGCACGTGGAAACCTGCTAGGCATTGCTGCCACCCTGCAACAAGAAAAAGCTGAATAATTGACAAAAATGACTTTTCTTGAACCCATCAGAGAGCTGAGGTTGCATGCAACCTATTAGCCTGGAATCTAGGGGGAAAGAAATGGAAGGGAACAGCAGCTCATTGGTAGCATGGGACAAAGAAAGAGTCACTAGATGAAAGGGTAAAATTTCTGCTAAAATTGTTAACAAACTGCTAAAAGCTAAGTGTGGGCTGGTGTAAAGGGGAGAGAATCCTGGGAGGCTCAGATGTAAAGGGAGTTCTCACCCACTTGCAGGTTCTTTTCCTTGGACACCACCAGGTGCTCATGAGGAACACTGGGGCAAAGCGGAGACGGGACAAAGTTTCCCTCCTCAAGTTCACTAAGTATGCATTGTCTCTCCCAAGTTACCACCATAGACAGCATCTTTGCCAATGGCCTTCCCACCACATAACCTGGTAGCCTTTTTCTAACCTTCAGTAGCACTTTCCTTACCCCTTTTCAGCAGCTTTCTTGCTGCTTAATTTCAAAGTCAATGCCACATTTTAAGATTTTGTGGAACTTCCATACTATTTTCTACAATAGCTGGGCTAATTACATTCTCATCAACGGTATGCAAAGGTTGCCTTTTCTCCACATCCTTGCCAACATTTTCCATCTTTCATCTTTTTGACAGCATTGTGGAGAGAGCCAGACCTGCCACTTGACACTCGGGTGACCCGGAATAACTCACCTTAACTTGCAGGGCTTTAGCTTCGTCTGTGAATTGGGGATGACAACAGTATCTACTTCAAAGTGTCACTGCGAGGATGAAATTAAAGGATGCTAAGCTTCAGGCAGTGGCTACTATCTGTTAACAGTAAGCTCTACGTAACTATTTGCTATCATTGTTATGAATGGTTGAACGCTCAACATTAGGGAAAAAGATGGTCACTTTAAAAGAATAGAAGTACCAATGTCCTGGAAATGTATCCAGTGTCAAAAATCTCTTCATTTGACAATCCACAGTCATGATCTCTCTCAATAATGATACATCAGAGACCAATAGTTATAAATGTGTATAAACACAAACACGATATGCTCGACCTAGTGGATGTACATAGAATACCACACACTGATTTCAACCACCCACAAAGCATTTATTAAAAATTGGCATATGCTAAATGCATCAGGGATTGCATTTGGTTGAAATAAACCCACCCCCTACTCAAAAAAAATGTCTAATACCAGTAAGAAATGCATTTTTTTCATGTAACGGGACATCCAGAAATAAATAGTCCAGGGCTGGTGCAGTTACACAAAGATGCCAACTCTACAAATATATTATAACTATTTTTTGGGTTAGAGAACCAGGATGGTTGTGATTTCTGGCCACACTCTCCTTACCTGTGGCTTTTACTCTCCTGGCCACAGGATGGTTTCTCTGGGTTTGCACATAGTGTCTGCTTGTCCAAAAGGTAAGAGGAGATCTGGGTAAATGAACCCATTTCTGTGCAGCATCTTTCCATGGAGGCATACCCAGTGATTTCCCATATTTAGGCTTGCCAGGACTGGGGCACATGGCCTCCTGCCCTTGCTGCAAGAAGCGGTAGGAGATGGAGGTGTTTGAATAGTCCACATTACCGACCTGAACAAAAAACCCAGGTTCTGTTCTAAGGGAGAGGGGGCAATTTTGGTTGGCAACCAGCAGGATAAGCCACACCAGACCTAACAGTAAACCTCAACAAATACCTAAGATTCAATAACATAAGGGCTACATACTCTGCTCACCATGTAATTAAATTAGAAACCAAAAACAGAAAGGCAACTAAGAAACAGCCACATAACATGCAGGAACCTTCCAGAATGACAGAAACATTCTGTGTCTGGAATGGGGTATTGGTTACATACATGCATGCATATGTCCAATTCATCCAACCGTACGCTTAAAATGTGTGCATTTCACTATATCATTATACCTTTCTGAAAATACATCCATGTACTGGCATTGAAAAATCTAATTCCAAGTAACACATGGGTCAAAGAAAAAGTGATAATGAAAGTTAAGACAATACTTAGGATTAAACCAAAATGAAAACATTATACATCAAAACATAGGATGCTGCTAAAGGAGCATTATGAGGAACAGTGATAGCCCCAAATGTTTATATTTCTACAAACTGGAAGTTAATTAGCAAGGGGCCCACCATAGGAATGAGACACTGGTATAGGCAGGCCACCATTCCTAATGTTCTCTCTCCCCATGTGGGTCCTTTTGTGCACAGTGAGTGAGGAGCTGTGTCTGAAGGCTTTATCACACTGATTACACTGATAGGGTCTCCCCGCAGTGTGTGTTCTCACGTGCACAATGAGGTGTGAAGACTGACCAAACGCCCGCCCACATTCCTGGCTTCTGGTCACTGTGAGTCCTCGCATGTTTTTTGAGGGAGGAGGGCTCACTGAAGGCTTGCCCGCATTCCTGGCATGCGTAGGGCTTCTCTCTGGTGTGAGTTCTCATGTGACTCTTCAGGGTCCAGAGATGACTCAAGACCTGACCACAAGTCCCGCACTCGTACAGTTTCTCCCGCATGTATATCCTCTTGTGCACATTCAGGTGACTGCTTGTCCAGAAGGGCTTGCCGCACTGGTTGCATTCGTACGGTTTCTCTCTGGTGGGGGTCTGCGGGTGGGCTTTCATTGACGAGTGTTCTCTGAAGGCTTTCCCACACTGGCTGCACTTGAAGGGCTTCTCTCCCGTGTGAGTTCTCACATGGCTCCTGAGGGGTGACGGCTGATTTAACGCCTTCCCGCAATCCTTACACTCATAGGGCCTCTCTCCTGTGTGGTTTCTCTGGTGCAAAATCAGGTTAAAGTTCCTCGTGAAGGTTTTCCCACACTGGCTATATTCGAAGGGCTTCTCTCCAGTATGGGTTCTCAAGTGTTGCTGCACGTTCGAGGAATACTTGAAGGCTTGCCACATTCTTGACATTCAAAGCAGTTCTCTGCGCTACGAATCTTCTCATGCCTGATGAGGTCAGAGCTGTATCTGAAGGATTTTTCACATTGGTTACATGCATAGGTTTTATCTCCCTACGGATTTTCTCAGGCATGATTAGGTGAGTGCTCTGGAAGAAGGAATTTACACTCTCTTGACATTCGTAGGGGGCCTCTCCCACATGAATTCTCTGGCACTGGAAAAGTGGTTTGATGCTATTAAAACATTTCTCAAGTTCATTATATTTACAGTTTTTCTCCAGGCTGAGGTTGCTCCCGTGAATTAAGGAAAATGTGAAGACCAAAGATTGTATTGCATTCACAGATATTCTTCCCCATGCGAACTGAATATAAGAGACAGACATTTCTATATCTACCACTTTTACCATTTTAGTGAATCTGTACCATTTCTACCCCAGAGAATGGAACAGGGTGGATGCTCTGGTACAAAGAGCCATCTTTTCATTACTTTCATGGGCTTTTTAGATGCAGAGTTTTTCTGAATTGTTTAAAACTAAATTAAGTTTTAAACACTCAGTATCTATGTCACATTTGTGAAAATGGTTACCTGTGAGAACTCCATGAAGACACAAACCTTGATTTATGTTTAGAATTTTCTGCCAATTCATGACTGACTCTCTCCCAAGAAATTGCTTCTCCTGGGCAGGCACCACTTGCCTTGAATCTCAGCTACCGTGCTCCTTGTCTAACCTACAGCACCCCAGACTCTTCCTACCATAGAGGACCAAGAATAATCCCTGGTGAACCTTATCCTTTTCATGCCAACGGACAGAATCTCCACAAAAATATCTTCACCAGGAATTGACTCTCTGGGTTGAAGCTGAGGTTCTAAAATGAGTTAGAGGGAAAAATTAAGGACACCGAGAAAGAAACTGTGGGATTGAGGTGACAAAAAAAGTAAGCAACATCTGGCACATCTGGATTATTTCTTTTTAAATACTGATCCTAAACATGGGGGAAAAAAATTGCAAAGTGTGGGAACGTATCAAAGAGGGAAGGAAAATTTTAAGGCATTTTGCTATGTGAAGCTTTATGTAATTATAGGAATGAAAGGTGAAAATAGCAGATAATTTACTGAGAAAGCCTTCTATGAAGACTGTGACTAATGTAAAGGAAAAATATTTGCAGGAATGTAGAGTGGGGAGAAAGGGGATAAAATATATGCGTGGAAATATTAAAGATGAAGAGGAGGTAGGACAAATCTTTCTATGCAATCAGAGTAAAATATAAGAGATTAAAAGGAAAGGGAAAGAGGAAAGAAGATGGAATTGACTACGGGCATTCAACCAGACTTCTCAGTCGAGGGCATTGAAAATGTTTCCCTGACTGATAACTTCCCAATCTAACGCTCTTCTCACTGACCAGAGCTGGTGCCCACGTGATCCACCTGGCACTCACCTGGACAGCTGTCTGAGACATCTCCTCCCTCTTTGGTCCACCGTTCTTCTTTTTGCTCCAAATGGGACAATGTACAGGATTTGCAAAGTTGATCTCCTGCTCATGGGGAAAGATGCACAGTGTGGGTGGACTTCGTCCCAGCATGACACTGGGGCTGATATTCTCAAGTCTTTAGCAGCTCTGGAGATGGGAGTAGCACGATGAACCTGCCTGAATTCTGATGGACACAGCAAAGCTATTTCACTAAGGAACTAAATACAAGTTCCCTCACTGGGTCCCAGAGGATATTAGGGCTCCCTAGTCCTGAAAGCCCGGGGCCTAGCTCAGGAATATATTTGAGAAGCCCGGATGCTTTTAACCATGGACAGAGTGCGGCAGACGATCTTCATTTCCATGGAAAGGCCACCAGACTCCCCGCATCATGAGTGTGGGGCTTATCTGTCTTTTCACCCTTTGGCTTCCCACACCCGCACAGTTCCTGGGACCCATCGCTGCTGCATGAGTGTGTGGATGCAGCGACAAGGCCAGCCTTACCCACGGAGGCCAGGTTCCTGTAGTTCTCCAGCATCACGTCTCTGTACAGGCTCCTCTGAGCAGAGTCCAGGAACAACCATTCTTCTGGGGTGAACACCACAGCCACATCTGCAAAGGTGACTGGTTCCTGAAACACACACCCATCCCAGCTCAGCCAGGCACCACCCCCACCAAGACTCAAGAGGACGCTGGAAACCAGCAGGCCTGGGGAAGGGAGGACCCGTGCTGAGGATTTTCAGACGGGCTTCTGAGTCCTCCAAAATCTGCCCCCTGGCTCAGGCTTCAGAAAGAGAACTCTTCTCTCTCTAGTCTCCACTCCCTGAGTGACGGCAGCAAGAGGCTACAACTAACGTCAAAAGGCTTCCACTTCACGAAAGGACTTACCTACTGACAACCAGCCAGGAAGTCCTTGCAGATTTATACCCCCTCTTGCTCCAGGGTCCAGCAGACCTGAGCACGATGCAGGCAGGAGAGAACTATCTGACAAATGACTGAACTCTTTGCTCAGCAAGACCATGAAGACCACGAAAGAAGGACAGCTCACATCCTTGCTTTGTTTTCCCTCCTAGTGCTCAACAGCCTGGGGAGGGGTCTGAATGAGGGGCTGGGACTGTCACCCAGGCTGCTTCCCACTGGCTGCACGAGGCCCAGGGGGTCAAGAGAGTCCAGGCAGGTCACGGGAAGGCAGCAAGTCCAGCCTTTGGGCACAGCAGAAGGGTTTTTTACTTACCTGTGAACAGGTGGTCAGCAACCCAGGAGCCACGGCTTCTTCCTGTGCGCTGTCCTCCTGGAGCCAGGCGGGGCCCACCGCAGGCAGAGCTAGTGGAGAAGAGAAGAGGCGCGAGGGTCAGTGCCCAGCCCAGTGAGCCACTCACAGGCCCAGAGGCTGCCCGCCCTGTGAGTGACCATGTGTGTGCACGTACACACACACACGGTCATGGCGGAACACACATGCAGAGACACGCACAAACATGCTCTTGCACACACTTGTACACAGACATGCACACACAGACATGCACACACAGGCACACACCATGCACACACACACACAGACATACACACAAAGACACACACACACACACATCCCTCCATATCCATAGCCCAAGAGCCACAGTCTCATGTCACCAGGAGACTCCAGAGCTCCTGTGGCACCCGCCCAGGACAACTCAGCCTTAGGACAACTCTTCCTCCCCAGCTGCCGGCCCCTTCCTCCGCCCCCTACTCTACATGGCTGGCATCGCCCCAGAACCCACCACAAGCAGGGAACAGATGACCCAATACCACCCCGGGATTCTGCCTAGAAAGGAAACGTCCTTCCCACCTGCCTTCAAATCTCAACTGCCCCCCTCCCCCGACACCAGGCATCCTCCCTCTGGCCTAGGACAGACAAGGGAGCGACTCCTTGGTCATCCCTGGTCCCCCTGCACCCTCACCTCTCCCTCCTGACGGAGACTCTCCCCTCAGTACTTAAACCTGGCCCACAGCCAAAGTAAGAGCCCGGCCCGCAGGCTCACCAAAGATATCCTGCAGAGCAACATGCAGCCTAAACCTAAGAATGACTTCCTGTCAGTGACATAACACACATTCCAAACTCAGGAGTGGATGACATTTTGAAGAAACAAAGTTTATTATTCTTACTAGAAGGCAAATTGGAAGAAAACAAACATCTTGCCACTAAAGCTAAAATGTTACCTGTCTTCTAGAATTAACTTTTCCCCACTTCTTGGGAAATGTGGCTTTGAACCTCATTTTTTAAAAGCTCAGTTAAAACCCAGTCCATTTATAGTAAATTCAATTGTCATTTTCAAACTTGACATAATTGCGTAGTCAAGAAATTCACGTTGTCCAAAGAGAAGTCTGGCCTTTGTCACAGTGGCTGAGTGGGCCCTCTCTTTCTTAACAGAAGGATCTGTGATCGAGAGTGCCTGTCCCCTTGAACACACAAATAATGAGAGGTGGCTGTAGGAATCCTCTCCTACGGTGCCACGGCAGTGCCTGCTGTCAGAGCAAATGCAGGTGGGGTGGGATGCAAGTTCCCAGACAGGACACAAGGACAGCAGAGCCACATGGCACTCACTCACCAGATGCCCCGGCCACCCACGGGTCAGGGTGGCCCAGCATGGGCACCAGCGTCACCATCCTCTGAATCTACACAGCCACCTTCAGTCCCTGGATAGAGCAACAGGGGTCACAGATTATTCACAGCTGTTCGCCCGAACCGGATCTGCATGACTGGCACAGCTTTAGGGGACACACTGAAAAAGGAAGGGACACACCCAGCCCCTCCCCCAGGACTCCCCCCGTGTCCTGCCCCCTACCCTGGGGACAACTGCATTCAACACAGAAACAGACTCCACCAATCAGAGCCCATAGCCTGGGCCTCCTGTGCACTCTCAGCTCCACACGTAGGCCCCAAATGCCCATCTCCCCTCCCCGTCCTCCCCCAGTTGGCTGGCACCCTCGGCACACCGTCTCCCAGGCTTACTGTCCATCCCGGGGACCAAGGAGATGCCTGGAGAGCTGGCCGGTCTTCTTGAGGCCATGGTGTCCCCCTCTCTCCCATGGAGGGCCCGATCTGCATACTCGGGAACAGCCCCGGCCCCTAGGAAAGGCACAGACGGTGCTGAGCAGGACAGAGGCGGCCTGGAGGCTGTTTTCAGTCTGGGGGTTAGTGCCATCAGAAGTGGAGGCACATGGACGGGTCTGGCATCTGGTAGTGTCAGACCTGGTGACCCCCGCAGTCCACAGTGGGCACCGGCCACCCACCACCAAGGGTCTCTGAGGACTGATCACGCCACAGACACACAGACGACCTGACCCCTTTCTGGTTCTGGGGGCCCTGGACACAGGTTAGGCCAAGAGCCTCCAGAGACACTGCAAGACGTTTCCCCACAGGAAGTTAGGGTCGTGCATGGGGGGATGACCACGTGAAGAGGCAGCAAGAGGGTGGCATCTGCAAGCCAAGGACAGCGGCCTCGGGAGAACCCAAGCCTGGGGCACCTTGATCTTGGACTTCCAGCCTCCAGAACTTCAAGAAAACAAATTCCTGTTGTTTAAGCCACCCAAAAACAAACAAGAAAGAAAGGGCAGGAGCCCTTGGTTCTGAACGTGAACGTTGTTCTCTGTTTTCTTAGACTCGGTATTGGTCTATTTGGCATCCACCACTCTCAAATGGCCAAACTAACAGCCAAAGCTGTTTCCAACTCCCTTGCGATCCGAGCCCATGCTCTGCACCCCTCCTTACTCAACTCTCACACACCCAGCCGATGCTTCCCCTGCCCTAAATCACCCGGGGCCAAGTACCTGACAACGGGAGACAGCCCCTGTGCCCTGAGTCCCACCAGAATTACTCAAACTGGCTGATCCTGAGCCGTTTCCCTGCCCTTCCCGTGGAAACCCCGATCAAGGCTCTGTCCTGGGCTTTCTTCTCACTCCCTTCCGCCTCCAGGCTGACCCGGGTGCTTTCCCCTGTGGCCCTGTGTGGCATGGCCTGCCCTGTCCCCCGGGCTGCAGACTGGTACTGGCCCGTGGCCTGTTAGGAACTGGGCCGCACAGCAGGAGGCGAGCAGTGGGTGAGGGAGTGAAGCTTCATCTATATTCACAGCCGCTCCCCATCGCTTGTGTCACTACCTGAGCTCCACCTCTTGTCAGATCAGTGTTGGCGTTAGATTCCATAGGAGCATCTAGGTTGCACAGTCCACGTGAGAATCTAACGCCTGATGATCTGAGGTGGAGCTGAGGCGGTGATGCTAGCGCTGGGGAGTGGCTACAAATACAGATTATCATTAGCAGAGAGGTTGCACTATGGTGAGTTGTATAATTATTTCATTATATATCATGTTGTAATAATACTATAAATAAAATACACAATAAATGTAATTCGCTTGAATCATCCCCAAATCATCTCCCCCTCTCTGCCCCCCTGTCCATGGAAAAATTGTCTTCTATGAGACCAGTCCCTGGGGACCTCTGCTCTAAGTAAGTAATAAAAATCTCTTTCCAGATGGGCACAGTGGCTCACACCTGTAATCCCAGCACTTTGGGAGACCAAGGTGGGAGGATCACTTGAGGCCAGGAGTTCGAGACCAGCCTGGGCAACATAGTGAAACACTGTTTCTACAAAAAAATTTAAAAATTGTCCTGGCATGGTGGTGTGCACCTGTAGTTCCAGCTACACGGAAGGCTGAGGCAGGAGGATCGCTTGAAGCCAGGAGTGAGCTATGACTGTGCCACTACACTCCTGCCTGGACAACAGAGTGAGACCCTGTTTCTTAAAAAAAAAAAAAACCTCCTACTTCGAACCAATGACATTGGCCTCTCTGTGTCACAAATCAAAATCCCATAGGTACATTTAGTCTGATGGGGACAAATGTTTGCATTAGATTCCTTTTGACAAAGATAGGTCTACTTAAAGGCAATGTTTTTAAGCATTTAGCCTATTTGTTTTGGCAGGGCTAGTGTGGGCACTGTGGATCCCGCAGAGAGCAAAAGAGGCGAAACCACAGGCTTGAGGAGCTGCGTGGTGTCTGGTGGGGGGACCCATGTGGAGTGGCCTAGGGACAGCAGAAAGGCTGAGCCTGGAGATGCCACTTTCTCATACGCTATAGTTTGGATGTGTTCCCCAAAGTGTTGGAAACTCAATTGCTGATGCAACAGTGTTGAGAGGTGGGACCTTTAAGAAATGATTAGGTCATGAGAGATCTGCCCTCGTGAATGGATTAATGTCGTTATCATGGGTGTAGGTTAGTTGCCAGGAGAGTGGGCTTCTTACAAAAGCAAGTTCAATCCTCTCTTGCTCTCTGGCCATGTGATGTGCTCTGCCGTGTCATAGCAAGAAGGCCCTTACCAGACGCAGCCCCTTGACCTTGGACTTCCCAGAGCGGTGAGCCAAATAAACTTCCATTGTCCGTAAATTACCCAGTCTGCAACATTCTGTTATAGCAACACAAAATGGACTGAGCCAGATACCAAAGGCTACATATTACATGATTCCATTACAGAAAATGCCCAGAACAGGCAAATCCATAGAGACAGAAAGCAGATTAGTGGTTGCCAAGGACTCAGGGTGGGAGGAAAGAAGAGTGACTGCTAATGGGGATTGTGGTTGCTTTTGGGGGAGTAATGAAAATGTTCTGGAATTAGATAGTGATGATGGTCGCACAATGTTGTGAACCACTGAATTGCACATTTTAACGGGGTGGATTTCATGGTGTGTGAGTTACATGTCAATTAAAAAAAAAAAAAAAGAATGAAACCTGAGCAGACCTTTATCAGAGACTAAAGGAAAGCATGAGAGGAGGAAAGAAAGTGACCACAGAAGAGAAGCTAAGGGAACTTGTGAAACCGCACCCCAAATAGCCTCGGATGTCCCCTCAGTATAAAGGGCCTTTTAAAATGCTCTCAGTCTGACACTTCACTTTCCGGGACTACCCGCTAACCAAGCAGGTCAGGAGACCTGCAGCCTGCCTAGGACTCACCTGCACCCATGACCTGGAGAATCCCTCGTTCTGCTGCCCTTGGCTCTGCTCTTGGCCCCAGCTGGGAGATCAGACTGGGTTTGCACGGTGGAGTTCCTGCCCACGGAGAAAGATGTATGTGTTGAGGGAGGGAGGGCACAAACTCTCACCCAGCCCTGGCTTCCACATGGGCTTCAGACTGTGAAGCTGAGCAAGTACTATGAATAGTAGTGATAGTAAAGTGATCTCACCCAATTGCTAATGATTAGTAGAGCTCT
This sequence comes from Lemur catta, assembly GCF_020740605.2. Lineage (NCBI taxonomy): Eukaryota > Metazoa > Chordata > Mammalia > Primates > Lemuridae > Lemur > Lemur catta. Next base: position 112,120,589 of record NC_059128.1, on the reverse strand, counting down.
TTCACAAGGACCCAAACCACACCCTCCTGCCTGACCCAAGAGCTGAGGCGGAAGGAACCGTATGATGCCAACCTTATCCCTGGAGGCCAGGGTCCTGCAGTTGTCCAGTATCACGTATCTGCACAGGTTCCTCCACGCACCGTCCAGCAACGCCCACTCCTGGAGGAGCCCCACGGGCACATCCTCAAAGGTGACTGATTCCTAAAATAGCACACAGGTTCTGGCTCAGCAAAGACAACCCCCACCACTGTGTGGGACAACTGGTTATCATCACTGGGGAAGGGAGACCGGGCACGAGGATGTTCACACGTGGAGCTCTCTCTATATCAAGTGAGCAAAACATCTGGCCCACCATCTGTTTTTGTAAATAAAGTTTTATTGGCATGCAGCTACATCCATTTGTTTACACATGGCTGTTTTTATGCTGCAATATTATACTTGACTGAGCAGTTGAAACAGAGATCATCTGGCACACCAAGCTGAAAATGTTTTACTTTCTTTTAACATTTGGACAAATCCTAAAGTATGAGTTTTGGCTCTCTGTAACTCCGCTGATTCGTGAGGACAGGGCCTATCCTTCCCAGCTTGGAGTTCTTCCTAAACTGCTTATTTCAAATTTTTCCTAAACTCCTTATCACAAATTTGGGGTTGACCTCTTACTTTCTGTGAAGTTCCTAGGACCCCCCCAACACTCATATAAACATGTGGTAATCTTTTGTACCTGTGAAAGCAGGGCTTCCATTGCATCTGAGAAACCAGATGGCCTTTTAATTTCAGAATTCTCCAGATCAACACTGTCCAATACACCTCTCTGTGGTGATGGGAATGTTTCATGCTTGCACTCTCCAAAAAGGGGGGCAACTAGCACGTGTGGCTGTTGAGCACACGAGCAATGTGACTGGGATGACTAAAAAGTTGAGTCTTTAACTTTATTGAATCTTAATTAATTTCAATTTATAGGGCCACATGTGTTTTCACTAGGTCTCACCAGGATGGCTGGGATGGCCCTGGAGGGGCCCACTCTGCAGGCAGACTCCAGAATTAAACGCAGAGCCCCAGGTCTGCCGCGGGCCCCTCCTCCCATGCCAGTTCCTTCTAGAGGTCACGCATGGAAGGAAAGATGTCCTCCCCTTTCTTCCTCAGTTGGAGAGGGGTGGTGCAGGGAGAGGGGACAGGGCCCAGAGAACATAGTTGTCCACCCCCTCAGCCATCAGAGCCCCCAATTTCCTCACCATGACACCAGTGCCAGGGTTTAAGGTCTCAGTAGGTGTCTTCCCTGCAATAAAAGAGAGATTGAGGTAAAAGAAGGGGACAGAATGAAAGCAGAGAACCAGCGAGGGCTTGGCCCAGGTAATCCCATTTTTGTAGGTCTCCAGCAGGGTGGCCAAGCTAAAAACCCTTACAGGGAATTTATCTCAATAAACAACATATTGGGCCCTGAACCACCTTTCGGACAACAGCACCTGGTGATTTCTACTGGCTCCTCCCACCTCATAAAAGGATCATTTCTCCTCTCACATTCCCTCAAAATATCTCTAAGACCCTCTACTTTTCCTCCACTGCCCTTATCAAGTTGTGATTTTATATTTATTTATTTATTGAGACAGAGTCTCACTCTGTTGCTCAGGCTAGAGTGCCGTGGCGTCAGCCTAGCTCACAGCAACCTCAAACTCAAGCAATCCTTCTGCCTCAGCCTCCTGGGTAGCTGGGACTACAGGCATGTGCTACCATGCCCAGCTAATTTTTTCTATATATTTTTAGTTGTCCAGCTAATTTCTTTCTGTTTTTAGCAGAGACGGGGTCTTGCTCTTGCTCAGGCTGGTCTCGAACTCCTGACCTCGAGCGATCCTCCCACCTCGGCCTCCCAGAGTGCTAGGATTACAGGCGTGAGCCACCGCGCCCAGCCGATTTTATATTTATTTAAGTGATTTTTGCCTCATTCTCTCTCCAACTATGGTGTAAACTTTGTGTGTCCATTTCTTTCAGTATTCCATATCCAGCCACCACCACCACACTTGACGAGCACCAAGTACTTTATATTAGTGGTTGGCAAACTTTTTCTGCAAAGGGCCAAATACTAAATGTCTTAAGATTTGTGGGCCATGTGGTCTCTATCAGAAATAATTAACTATATGGTTGTGGTGCAAAAACAACCATAGACAAACATGTTCCAATAAAACTTTATTTATATAAGCCAGTACCAGACCAGATTTGGCCCATGGGCCATAGTTTGCTGACCCCTGCTCATGTCATAGAGAGAATACATCAATCATCAAATTCTCAAAATTCTTCCTCCTTCAGGCATCTCAAACATTCCAACTTTTCCAGTTCCACAGTCATCAAGCCCCAACTACCATCATCCAAGTCCTGAAGTTATTCATGAACTCTGCATGCATTCTTGTCCATCCCAAACTCCATGGTCAATCCAGGAGCTAGTGTTTCGTTTAAAGCACAAACATAAGCATGTCATTTCCCTACTTAAAACTCTTATTCAATGACTTCCCTATGGCCTTTAAATAAGGTCCAAAGTTTACCATGACCTTCAGTGACCTGCCTTCCTCTCTAACCTAGCTCATCCACTCAGGACTTTGTTTACTCCACTTTTCCTTGGCTTTTCTCAGCTCCTGGAACACACGAGGCTTTGTACTACCTGAGGGACTGAGCATCTGGAATGTTCTCTCAGATCTCTTCCTCAATCCTAATCCACAGCAAGACTGTACATTCAAACATTTGTCCCTTTTCAAATGTTTTCCCTGACCTCTTCCCCAAGTTTTCCTGTTCCATGTTTCCATATCACCCTTGTCATTATTAATTTAAAATCTGTCTTCTCAGCTAGAATGAAACCTCCACAGGAGCAAGCACTATAACTACTTCTGTCACACTGTTTCTCCATGTACAAAGCCCAGTTCACTGAGGTCATCCCAATGAAAGTGTGCCAAACAATCTACACTCCTCAAGAATAATTCAGTATATCTAGCCTAAGAAGGCACATGCCTATGCACACTCACACACATACACACAAAACAACAATATGACACCACAAAAATCAAATATAAGAATGACTTAAAATGCCTGTTTATCATACAATATAAATCGCAACACTCAATTTCAGGTGTCTTTATGAAACAATACTGATTCTTTCTAAAAATGCAAGGCAGGGCATGTACTCTTTTTGGAAACAAACCTCTCATTCATAAAAACAGAAATCGGATGCTTAATTCTCATCCAGAGTTCATTTTTCCCTCATTTCTCAGAAGTGACCTCTAACCCTATTATTAAAAAATGCATCCCATTTATGGCCAACTCAATCTGAATTTCCAGTACTAATAAGGGTTATATCATCTTTTTCCTAAAGTCCCATATGTTTTGAAGCTTACTGACTTGAAAAGAACTGAATAGTCTACTTTTCCTTGATAATAACATCTGCGACATAACTAAGAAATAGCTTTTCTTAAAATACCCTCACTTCACAGTGAAAAAACGACAACAGCCAAAATAAAAGTCACAAATTAAAAGATCTTTTAAAAGAAAGAAAAGAAGGGGAAAAAGGAAAGGAAAAGGAACAGAATTTATACTAACAGATCTTAAACTAAGAGACTGAAAAAAGTCAATCAACAACAAAAAAATCTCCTGTCATCTAATTCATCTGTTGACGGAGGGTTCATTCAATTTCTCAAGTAAATTTGACAAGTCTCTCAACCCAGTCTGCACAACTGCACCAAGACCTAACTTTCCAGTTGCAAAGCAAGATATTAAATACCATGCAAAATAAAACGCTATTTACTAATACGCAGTTATTTTGCGTACGAGAAGTAGGGTAGGGCCCTCGGAAAGAATGCACTTTCCCTACAAATCAGGGAGAACACGTGAGCACTGGGGCGGGTGTCACCACACTCCTGAGCTGCGGGACCCGGACTGCACGTCAGGAATTCCCATTCGACAGGATGACAGACCTGTCTTCCCAGACCGGGGGTACCCGAGAGCGAGGGACCGGGCGGTAGGCGCCCAGATGCGAGGCCCTTGCTATGCGGGCCTCACGCCGGCCCCCGGACTACCGCGAGGAGGAAGCACCTCAGCCGGGCGGCAGTTCTTGACCCTTCGGCCCCTCCCCGCGCCCGCCGAGCCCTCCCATCCCTCCCGCCCGTGCCCGGCCACACCTGCAGACCGGCCGTAGACACTCCCTCCGCAGCGCGCCGCGCAGCCCGCAAACCCGCCGCCCCCCGCCTCCGCGCGCACTTCCGCTTCCGGTCTCGGGGCCGCCGGGAACGGAAGTAGCTGGGGTTCCGGCTCTCGGAGCTAGAGAGGTCTAAGACAGCGGTAGGAAGAGTAACTCCTCCTTTATCCAGCCTCAGAGCAGAAATTCTGGTTTTTTTCCCCGGGAGGCAGTGAGGCTAGGCTCTAGAATAAGGTCCGACAGGGCCTGGGGGGTGGGGCTGGGGCGGGGCCTATGTCCGATGGACAGGGACAGGGGCGGGGCGTAAATCCGACGGGCTGCGATGGGGCGGGGCCTTGCTTGGGGGCTGGAGTGAGGGCGGGGCTTGCACTCAGAAGCCGGGGCCTGAGCCTGAAGGGTGGGGGTGCGCCTCCAGCCCCCAGGACTCGTTAGAGATGCTCAGTATTTAACTTAACCCTTTTCTCCGTCCTCATTCCCCAAACCCCTCCACCTTTATCCATCAGTTAATCCAATCACCTACAAAAATATATACCCGTACTCAAGGGGGTGTTTGTGTATATTTTTACGTACAGTTGAACCTTGAACAACAGAGGTTGAGGTGCCATCCCCGTGTAGTTGAAAACCCGCATATAACTTTTGACTCCCCAAAAACTTAACTACTGATAGCCTACTGTTGACCAGAGGCCTTACTGATAACACAAATAGCCGATTAACACATATTTTGAATGTTATATGTATTATATACTGTATCTCTAGCTTACTTTATTGTAAAGTTAATTTGGGGGAACATCAGACCATACCAAATAGATACTCAAAACATATCAGTGTTACAAGCTAAATTACACGGCAACTGGTATCAACCTGAATTACAGAGAAACAACTGTTACTTGAAATGCTGATAAAACTCGACTGAAAAAATCCTCCAAGGTTTTGTTCTTTAGAGGGAGGTAATTTTTCCCCCCCATTATTGAGATCTCATTAATATTTATGGGTCTAGCCAAGTCTGCTGCTGCTGGTTGGTACAATTTCCGCATTTTGTATTTTTTTTTACAAATGTATTCATTTCATTTGATTTGCAATTTTATTGGCATAGAGTTGTTCTGGCCCTTCTCATATGAGTCTTTAAAACTGTCTGTAACCTTTGTAAAGATTTCTTCTTCCTCTTTCACAATTTGTTTATTTGGACTTCTTTCATGTCTCTTTTGCTCATTTTCCCCAAGGGTTTGTCTCATTAGTCTTCGAAAAGAGCCAGAGTTTGGTTTTTATGCTTGCCACTTTTTTTCCTTTGTCCTCGTTTGCCAATTTCTGCTTTTATCTGTGTTATTTCCTTATTTTCTTGGGTCTTTCTTGGCTGCAGGCTTTCTGGTTTCGTGCCAGGTCATGACCTCAAGCGATCCTCCCACCCCAGCCTCCCAAAGTTACAGGCGTGAGCCACCACACCCTGCCTATGGGAGAAGTTTTAAGTGCTGATTTAGTTTTGTCATTATTTGGCTAATACTTGTAGGATTGTAGGTTGTCAACTTATTCATGAGTCAGTTTTGATAAATTGTATTTTCCTAGGAATTTGGCCAGTTTTGGAAGTTTTCAAATTTATTGACAAAGTTTTCATAATATTAGTTTTAAAAATATCTGAAACGTTGCCAGTAATGGTTTTTGATCTTTCCTTTTATTTTCTGTGACTTATTTTTTTGATTAATCTTGCCAGAAGTCTGTCTACTAGTCTTTCAAAGAACCAACTCTTTGGTTTGGTTTGATGATTCTCATTTCTGCACTTATGTGTTATTTTATTTTACTTTTATTGAGTTTTTTGTACTGTTCTTAGTCTAACTTCTTAAATTAGATGCTTAGCTAATTATCTTTTAGCTTTTTCTCTTTTCTAATATATGTGTATCAGGCTATGCATTTCCCTCATAGGTTGCTTAAGCTGCATCCCACAATTATTGATATATCTTTGTTGTTCATCTATAAGTTGTTATGTCCATTATGATTTTTCTTTTGACCCATGAGGGTTTGTTTTGGGAGGGAATGGGGGTGACTGGTGGGAGAATACCAGGTAAATGGAATTGGAATAATTAATCCTTGTTTCAGGACACACTGTTAATTATTGGCTTATGTAAATCCCTTTTCATGTTTTTTTTTTTCTTTTGAGATGGAGTCTTGCTCTGTCACCTGGGCTAGAATGCCATGACATCAACTTAGCTCACAGCAACCTCACTCCTGGGCTCAAGCGATTTTCCTGCCTCAGCCTCCCAAGTAGCTGGGACCACAGGTGCACACCACCATACCCAACTAATTATTCTACTTTTGGTAGAGATGGGGTCTTGGTCTTGCTCAGGCTGGTCTTAAACTCCTGACCTCAAGCAGTCCTCCTACTTGATAATCCAGAGTGCTAGGATTACAGGCATGAGACACCATGCCTGGCCTGCTTTTCATGTATTTTAGGTAAAATTCATATAACATAAAATTAAGCATTTTAATGTGAACAATTCAGCAGCATTTAGTACATTGGCGATGTTTTGCAACCACAGCTTATTTATTTTTTATTTTTGCAGAGGAAGGACCTCTGAAACAACCACAGCTTTAGTTCCAAAACATTTCCATCACCATTTCTATCACTACAGAATTAAATTCTGTACCCATTAAACAGTTACTCCATATGTCCTCACCCTCTAGCCCCTGACAACTTTAAATCTGCATTTTATTTTTATTATTTATTATTTTTTTGAGACAGTCTCCCTTTGTTGCCCAGGCTAGAGTGCAGTGGCTTCATCATCGCTCACAGCAGCCTCAAACTTCTGGGCTCAAGTGATCCTCCTGCTTCAGCCTCTCAAGAAGCTGGGACTATAGCCATGCCACTATGCTTTGCTAATTTTCCTATTTTTTGTAGAGAGGAGTTATGTCTACATTGTGTTATGTCTATGTTACCCAGGCTGGTCCTGAACTCCTGGGCTCAAGGGATCCTCCCATCTCAGCCTCCCAAAGTATTACGAATAGAGGCATGAGCCACTGCGCTCAGCCCATTTAACTTTTTGAGAAACCACCAAACTATGTTCCACAGTGATAAACCATTAACATTCCCACTACAATGAACATGGATTATTCAATTTTTCCACATTTTTGCCAACACTTGTTTATTGTACTCACCCTTGTGGATTGATGTAAAGTGGTTTCCCATTTTGGTTTTGATTTGTATTTCCCTAATGACTAATGATATTGAATATTTTTCATGTGCTTGTTGTCTTTTTTTTTTTTTTTTGAGATGGGGTCTCACTATGTTGCCCAGGTTGGTCTTGAACGCCTGGCCTGAAGTGATCCTCCTGCCTCAGCCTCCTGAGTATTTAGGATTACAGGCTGGAGCCACTGAGCCCCACTTTGAATATCTTTTTTTAGAGAAATGTCTATTTAAGTCCTATACCTGTTTGTTTTCTTTTCTTTGAGATAGGGTCTGGCTCTGCTGCCCAGGCTGGAGTGCAGTGGTGTCTTCATAGTTCACTGCAACCTCCAACTCCTGGGCTCAGGAGATCCTCCTGCCTCAGCCTCCCAAGTAGGTGGGACACAGGCATGTGCCACCATGCCCAGGTAATTTTTCTATTTTTTGTAGAGATGGGGTTCTCACTCTTGCTCAGGCTGGTCTCGAACTCCTGACCTCAAGCAATCCTCCCACATTGGCCTCCCAGAGTGCTGGGATTACAGGTGTGAGCCACCATGCCCAGCCTGCCCATTTTTTAATTGGGGTTTTTGTTGTTCAGCTGTAAGAGTTCTTTATATATTGTGGCTACTAGACCCTCTTCAGATATATGGTATGCAAATATTTCCTTCCATTCTGTAGGTTGTCTTTTTACATATCCCTTTTTTAAATTGGAACAGCAACAGTCACTCACATCTACCTGAATCCCATTCCCCTGGCTTCCCAGATTGAAGGTAACATTACCATTCTGAATTTTGTGTTTATACTTTCTGTTTATTATAGTTGTACCAGCTAGATATTCATGCCTATAGCACATATCTCATTGGAGTTGCTATTGAACTTTATAAAAGGTCAACAATTGTACATGGCACTGAATGGTTTTCCAAAGCAGCTGTAACAATTTAGACTCTCCCCAATAATGTATGTGATATTGGGTGACCCCCTTGTCCCCATCTCTTCCAGAGTGACCCTTGGGAAGCCTGTAGGATTTTACCTTCATCCCCTGCAGTGTCCCCAGGGAGGCTCTGGTGGACCACTAGGGTGGGGTTCTCCCTGGGGTTGAGCAGAGGCTGTAGGGAAAAGCATGGGCCTCCCTTCCTGCTTAGTCCTGCTTAGTCCATGACCTCTGTGTGACCTTGGGCCAAGGACTTGCCCTTCGTGAGCTCAGTAGCTCCTCTGCAAGCCTGATCTGCACGGTGCTGACCAGTGGCTGCCCTGGGGTGGAAGGGAGGTGGCTTGTCTAAGGCGTTGGGCTGGGGAGCCAGGGACTCGCCTGGGTGCAGTGGGGATCTCTGTGCCTTGCTGCTGTCTGGGGCCCCTGGGAGTGGGTGCGCATCCTTGCTTGGGTGGCAGTATCCCATCATTGGGGTATGTACAGAGGCGGGGCTCCCTCAAGGGTCTCCGCGGATGGAGAAGGAGCTATGACAGGGACCCAGGTTCTCAGGCAGAGAATTCAGCTCTGTTCAAGTTTTATTGGACCCCTTTCGACCTGGGGCTCCTGCCTTTCGGCTCAGTTCAGCTGCCCAGAGGGAAGGAGGGAGGGAGGACGGGCAGAAGGAAAGGGCTGGAGACAAATCATTGGCCCTCCCGGCCCATGCCGGGTGAGGCCCTCCCTGTCTCCATAGAGATGGCTCAAGGGCCACCAGTCCAGGCAGCCCCTCTCGGCCAGTCCTCAGCCAGTGGCTATGTGGCTGGTGTGTGCCCGTTGGCCAGCCGCCCGGCCACCCGGCTCCGAGCGCCATCAGTGGGGGCTGCCCCGGGCCCTCGAGCTGCCCCGTTCTTGAGCTGCGGACATTCCTGAGCTGCCTCCTCCTCTTCGTCCTCCTCGGAGTCTGAGGACTCCACGTCGCTGCGGACATCCTTCTGCATCTGGGGAATAGGGAGGAAGGAAGAGGAAGCTTGGAGCAGGCAGGAACTTGGGGGCTGGGCTGGGCTGGGAACCCCAGGGAGAGGTGCACGCCCCAGGCCCCCCCTGCCTGGCCGAACCTGGCCCTTCTTTGCGAAGCTAAAGAGCATGCGCAGGATGAGGCAAGACCAGAACACGTGTAGCAGCTGCAGCGTCAGCAGGAGCGCGTTGAAGAAGTAGTAGCCAAAGAACGGGTTCCAGCTCAGGATGGAGTCGTAGTATGTGGTGTAGAGGATCCTACAGCCAGAAGGATGGAGGGGCTTCACCAGCCGCTGGAGCCTTCAACTTGCATGGCCTCGCCTGCTCTGGAACCTTCTATGACTTCCCAGTGCCTTCTACGCTTTTCAGCTGGGCGTGCAAGGTACCCCTCTCATCTGCTTATACTAAAACAGGATGTTCACCACCGGGAACCCCGAGGTGGGGCTTAGTACCTTGGCTATTCCCTTGGGTGGCCCTTTCACACCTTCCTTCCCTTCCTTAGACCCCCTGCCCCCTCCTCCAGCAGGTGACTACCTCTTCAGCTCATCAGCTACAGAGAATGTTCTTGAATGCCTCCCCTGCCCCCCCTTTCCTCTTGAAAAACCTCGAAAGATGAGGCTGTAGCAGCAGTGTCCCCCTGCTCTATCCCCTAATCTACTCTAGGGTAGCCAGTGACCTCACCTTACTCATTCAAGAGTGCTTAGCCCCCGGGGGGCAGGTGCAGCAGTTCCTGCTCTATCTGCAAACAGCAAGGGAGCCCCAGGACGGCCCCCACCTGGGCCCCAGGTGACCCCATCTGGGCTCACAGCTGCAAACACCAGTCGTGGGCTGGCGACTCTTACATACACTTCTCTCCCAAGAGTTCCAGACTGGTGTACCCACCGCCTCCTCGGGGGACAGGGAGCACGGGCCCCTCAAACCCAGCACTGCTGAGCTCCTGATGCCTCATCCAGCGCTTCCTGGGCTTGTTCCCATCTCCTGGCCCTGGGGGCACCCCCCTCTCACCTGCACCGGGCCCCCTGCTCCTCCTGCCTGCCCCGCCTCCCACAATCTGTTCTCCCTGCAGCCACCAGAGGGCACCCGTGAGCACCTGAGTCAGGTCCCGTACCTCTGCCCACAGCTCTGCCTCCCTTGGGATCAAAGCCCAAGTCTCCTTGCAGTCCCTAAGACCCTGCACAACCTGCCGCGTCCCCTCCCCTCCCTTCCCTCCTTCCCCCTCCCCCTCACTGGCTCTGCTCCAGCCACACAGGTCTCCTCGATGTTCTTAGCACACATTTGGGGCACAGTCTAGTCTCAGGGGCTTTGCATGTGCTTTTCCTCTGCCTGGAACACTGTTCCCCTATGATCAGCATGGTTCCCTTCCTCACCTCCCTCCAACTGAACTAACCCCCACCCCAACTTCACATGCTCTGTCTGCCTCATTGTCCAGCTGCCCCCACCCACGCAATGTCAGCTTCACAAGGTCAGGGATCTTTGAGTTGCTACCTCTGCTGTGTCTTCAGTACCCGGCACATTCAAAGAGGTTCAACAAATATTTATGGGGCAAGGACTTTAGTGAGCTGGCACCCCTGACCTCTCCTCTCTTTCCATGTTCCCGGCACGCTGGGTAACGAGGACTGTGCCTAGTTGTCGCCCTCACCTCTGGGCCTTTGCACATGCTGTGCCCTGAGCCGAGCACACCCTTCCCTGCCTCTTCCTGGAAGTCTCCCAGCCGATACCCCCAGCAGCCTGGGGCAGGGTGCCAACCTTCCCGACCCCTCCACAGGAGGGCCAACTCACTGGGTGGGGAAGAGCACCAGGCGGGTGTAGAAGAAGACCAAGGAGAAGATGAGGAAGAGGGTGTCGCACACGAGCCGGAAGCGTGTGTAGTTGAACATCTTACAGGCCTGGGGAGGGCAGCAGGAGACATGGGCTCGGGACCAGGGACCAGGTGGGATGGGTGGGGCCAGGGAAGGGGGGGCATCTCTGATGGAAAAGGGCTATAGGGAGGGAGCAGGTGAGTTGGTACCTTGTCTCCAGGAAACGCCTTGAAAGGCGGGGGGGGGGGGGGGGGGGGGGGGGGGGCGGATGGGGAGGGGTGGGATGGGGTGTGTGCGGGTAGAACTTTACCAAGGCTAAGAAGGGCTGGACTTCATCTCCCAGGAAGGAGGAGGCGGGGCTAGGGGGTGGGGCCTCATCACCCAGTCAAACCGAGGACGTGTGGCCTCATCTTCCAAGAAGGGAGGCCGCGCTTCATCTCCCAGGAAGGCCGAGAGGGATGGGGCTAGGGGTGGGGCTTTATGCCCCACAGAGGCCTTGAGGGGCGGGACCTCATCTCCCAGGAAGGCCATGAGGGGCGGGGCTTCATCTCTGGGGATGCTGAGGGTGGGGGCCTCCTCCAGTCAGACTGAAAGGGGTGGGGCCTCACCTCCCAGGAAGGATGAAAGGGGCGGGGCCTCCCCGCCCACTCAGACTGGTGGGGGCGGGACCTCATCTGCAGGTGCACCAGGGAGGGCTGTGCAGGGCGGCTGGGAGGGGGTCAGGGAGGGGCCGCGCCCACCTCCAGCAGGTAGTCGCTGGAGTCATGCAGCAGCAGCACCAGAGAGCCAATGCGTAGCAGGTTTGAGCTGTAGGAGAACGTCATCAGGAGGATGGTCACACAGTGATGTATCACCTGCTCCTTGAAATCCTATGGGAGATGGTGGGTCACAGAGGGCCAGGCTCCGTGGATGGAGAGGCCCCACCCCACGGGCCTGGAAGCAGGTCCTCTAGGGCAAGGGGAGGGCCTGGCGTGGCCTGGGCCCCACAGACTCTATGCCTCCTGCCAGAGGCACCCAGGGGATCTCCGGGTGTGGTTTTTGAGGCCACTCCTCCCCATCCCAGTTCCTCCATGGTGTCAGTCCCCTAGCCAGACTCTTGCCCTGGCCTCACCTTGCGCTTGACATCAAAGGGCAGTGTGATTAGCAGCGAGATGTAGAAACCCAGTTCCAGGATGTACCACCAGTACAGGGCCGGCTTCAGGGTCTGTGGTGGGACAGGGCAAGGTTAGCTGTGGGGCATGAAGGCTCCGACCAGGAAGGGGCATGGCTCAGGGCCCTCTCTGTTTGCTCAAAACCAGGACACTTGAATCTTCATGAGCTCCTCGTCCCTGGAGGTAATCAAGTGGTTCTGCAGCAGCTCCTGCTCTGAGTTTCCTGACCTCTTGGCCCCTCTCTCTTCCACCCAGGAGTCAAAAATAGTCAGAAAGTGGGACTCAGAGGGGAATTATGCTGTAATGTCTGGGTTTGGCTCTTATACCTATGGCTGCAGGAACTCTAATCACCCTGACACCCCGAGGCTCTGTGCATCCTTTGCCACTCACCTGGTTTGGGTAATTGTCCCAGCACCTTGCTGGCGTCCACAACCATGACTCCTGCAGGGAAACAGGTGTCTCAGGCTGCGCAAGGGTCAGAATGCAGCCTCCCACCCTGGGTCTGGGGCATCTTCGGGGCTTCCATGGCCTCGTACAGTTGCTTTCATTCAGCCCTGCTACTTCCTGCCTGGTTATAGCTCTTCCTTTGACTTTCGACTGGGCGCTCACTCACTGCAGAGCCCCCAGGGCCTGGTGACTAGTCCTCACTGGATGCCTGCTGAGTAAACATTCACCGTGACCTTGCCAAGCTCTCTCTACTCTCTGCTGTTGCACACAGATTTCTTCCTTTCTGGCTCTACCCTCTCCATACACACACACACACCCCTGCCCCTGCCCACATCCAGGCCCGGATCACAGCAGGTGCTTGTGGGACAAGTGGATGGGACAGGTGAGCAGTCAGGTATACTCACGTGGTACAGGACTGAGAAGCCACCGACAAAGGCACACAGATAGAAGACAAACCTCCAGCTGCAGGCAGGGAGGAAGCCTGTGAAGAGCTATCAAAAGGGCAGCCCCCCACCCCACTGCCCTGCACCCCAGGATCGCCCCCTCAAGCCCCACCCTGGCCTTACCAGGCCTCACAGAACTTCTTGGTCAGGCGGGGCCGATCCTGGTTCCGGCGTCTCCGGAACCATCGCTGGGTCTGCCGCAGCGTGAGGCCACACTGGGCGGCCAGGAGGGTCAGCTGGGGCTGGGGAGGGAGCCATGGAGGCTAGGGTCACAGAGGTCCCCTGGTGGCTTCCCACTCCTGTCCCCAGACAGGCAGGACTCGGCTCTGCTCTCCCCTCCCCTGCAGCCCCAGGTCTTGACTATAGCGTAGCCATGTCTACTACGAAGAGGGAGTGTGGGGATGTCACAGGTGGGGCCCCCCTAGAATACTTGGGCTTTATGAGAACTAAGCCCTGTTTACTGGGGAGGCAGGTCACTGATGAGGAATGGGGTTACGACAGACATCCGGGTGCAGAGGGAGATTGACAAGGGAGGGGGAATCGCTCTGCAGAGGCTGCCTTGTGCCCCCAGGGTGTGGGATCTTCCCTATTCCCCACCTCGGTCAGGACCCAGCCTGGTACCTCCACAGCCCAGACCCTGCCCACCCAGCAGCCACACCATGGATGGGAGTGGAGAGCAGGCCACAGGGCTGCCATTGTCACCTCCTCCATTCCCTCCCCAGAACAGTCAGGCCTTCCATTACACCCCAGGACAGGAGAGAAAACTGTTCCTCCTACCCCAATCCCAGAATCTGTCCATTAGGTAGCTGTGTCCCCTGATGATTAGGGGAGCTGAGAGGTGTGCAGCCTCACCTCCCAGGGCGGTGGGAGGGGCAGGGCCTAATCGCCCAGGGAGGCTGGGAGGGGGCGGGGCCTAATCTTCCAGGGAGTTTGGGAGGGGAGGGGCCCCATCTTTGGGGAAGCTGGGGACCCAGGTAGAGTGGAGAGTGGGGGGTACTGTGGGGGGTACTAGAGGCCACCATGACTCCCCAGGCCCCATCCACAGGGCAGCCCTGCTGGGCCATGGGGATGGGGGAGAGGAGCTCTCACTTCCTTGGGACTCCGCCCTTCCGTGAGGAAGTGTCTCTCCAGTGTGGTGTTTGGCTTCACCGGCCTCCTGGTCTGATCCCGCACACCCAGCAACCGGCTCAGTGGCAGGCCAACAAACCTGGGAGCAAGGGAGACAGAGCCCATCAGCCCAGGTGAGAAGGGACAGGATTGTGTATGTGTAGGACCATTTTATAGGTGGGGCAACTGAGTCTTGGAGGGGCCACCTTACCGGCCAAGGGAACACAGTCTGCACATGGCAGGGTGTGTAAGACTTGGAGTCTTTCTTCTCCGTCTGAGCGGAGGGTTTGGAGGTCCAGAAGCAAAAGCTCATGGGGTAGGACCCAGAACTTTCCATTGCTATGCCTGGCCTGGCACCCTAGCTCCCTGGAGGGGTAGCGTGGCTGTTGCACAGGACCAAACAGAGAAAGGCAGCTGGACCTGTCTTCAGGATGGGGGTGTACAGACCAACTCGAGGAGTACCCGGGCACTTTCACCCAATCCCAAACCAGGTGTGAGAGTCCCCTCACCGCCTGTCTCATGGTGGCCTTTGTCCTGGTCTGTCCCCTACCAGGCTGGGAGCTCTCCATGGGCAGGGGGTAGGATCTACTCCCTCTCATAATCCCCCCAACTCCAGGGTGGGGACTTGGAGCAGGGACCCAGGCCAATCACCACATTGGCCACAAGGGGGCCCCTAGAGCCCACAGGTGGGGACCAAATTTCATATCAACTGTGAGTGGGTTGCAAAATTAGGATTCACTCTGTCACCCAGCCTGGAGTGCAATGACATCATCATAGCTCACTACAGCCTCCAACTCCTGAGCTCAAGCGATCCTCCTGCCTCAGCCTCCGAAGTAACTAGGACTACAGGTGTGTGCCACCACGCTCAGCTAACTTTTCTATTTTTTGTAGAGATAGGGTCTCCCTCTTGCTCAGGCTGGTCTCGAATTCCTGACCTCAAGGGATCATCCAGTCTCGGCCTCCCAGAGTGCTAGGATTACAGGCATGAGCCACCACGCCCAGCCAGGATTTACTTTTTTTTTTTTTTTTTTTAAACAAAACCTCTGCCTACGTAAGTGGGAAAGGCTACACCCACCCCCACCCCTGTCCTTCACAGAGGCACAGGATGTCTTTGGAATGGGATAACCCCAACCTCAGATAAGGCTATCACTTAAATATTCAACCTGCCCTGCTCTGTGTCCTTGGATAGGTCACTCGACCTCTCTGTGCCTGTGTTTCTTCTTCTGTAAAATGAGGATTATAATAGCATCACTGCCTGGGGTTGCATCAGGGAGTTAAGACACGTGAACTGCTTCGAGCTGTGCTTGGCATGGTGTAAACCCTCAAAAGGGAGTCTGTTAAATCAATGCAACTTCAGAGGGGAGATTGTGGGGGGCGGCAGGCATTGGGGGAGGGCAGCTGAGGGTAGTGGGCAGTCAGACGGGATCTCAGGCAGGAAAGGGGCCTGACAAGGCAGGTCTGGGAGCTGTGACCACTGCAGTGGTCCATGTGGGAGAGAGCAGAGCCACCTGGCACAGAGGGAAGGGGCTCCAGGAGAGACGCCCACACTGCAGGAAGAGAATCTTGGCCAGGAGACCGACCCCGAGAGAAGGAAAACTGGTTCTTCACAGGGTCAGGATCACAAGAGAAATGGCTGAAAATTCACAGGGTTTGGCAACTGGGAGGTCACTGGGAACCTGGGCAGGTGGCACATGTGTACCTGGGGAACAGGAAGCCAGGCTGCAGGCGGGTGGATGGGGGGGAGCCGGGGATGAAAGGGGAGGCCAGGCCGGGCAGGGTGGCTCAGGCCTGTAATCCCAGCACTTTAAGAGGCCGAGGCAGGAGGATCACTTGAGCTCAGGAGTTCAAGACCAGCCTGGGCAACACAGTGAGACCCCATCTCTGCAATAAAAATTTAAAAATTAGCCAGGCGTGGTGGCTGCACCTATAGTCCCAGCTGCTTGGGAGGCTGAGGCGGGAAGATCACTTGAGCCCAGGAGTTTAAGGCTGCAGTGAGCTATGATCATGCCACTGCACTCCAGCCTGGGAGACAGAGTGAGATTCTCCTAAAGAAAAAAATGGGAGCTGGATCGAGGGAAGGTGTCAGGAGGAGCCAAAAGTGGGGGGAATTGGAGAAACTTATCCCCAGGAGACAAAGGGAGGAAGTCCCCAAGGCTTTGCTTCCAGATAGGAGGGAGGGGGCAGGGGCTTCTCCACTCGTCAACCATGTTTGGCCTCCACAGGCTGCGCCTTGGTCAGCAAAGTGGGCATATGTCCTCCAGGGTCCCATCTGCTTTATGAAGATGCCAGCACACCCACCCCCCAGCTGCAGCCAGGGTTTCCATAAACCAGCAATCAGAGACCAGAAGTGTGGGTGGTGGCAGCTGGGGGCAGGGTGGAGCCGGGAAAAGTGCTTTGGTGCAAAGTCACCCAGGACACATTCGGAAGGCAAAGGGTGCACGGGGCAGGAGCACACCCACGAACAACAACAGGGGTGACAGGCTGTGGCACGCAGATACTCACCTCTCGAAGGTGATGCGCAGGGCCAGTAGGACCAGTGCCAGGGGCAGGGCCGCCAGCATGTCCCGGGGGTGGGCGTAGACCAGGCCATCCCTGTCCTCCAACTGGGCCCATGATGTGTTGGGCGGTAACCAGAACCTGTCCTGCCAAAGCCACTCATTGAAGGTGGACAACATCCTGCAGACAGACACACGTTCCAGTTAGCAGGGAGCCCTGCAGATGGGGTGGGGGGGCGAGAGGCGGGAGGGAGCCACGGAATTCCTCCTCCACCACCATCAGTTCCACTGACAACCAAGAGGTGGGGCTGGAAGACCCCGCCTCCTTCTGCCAGGGACACTGGAGCAGCTCTCTGGTCTCAGAAGGGCAGGGCCTTGGCCACCACCCCACCCTCATCCTCTCTGTTGCCCACTGCCCAGCAAAGCATTTATTTTATGGCCAACATTCAAGGCAGATGAAGGCTGTGTGTCCGCAGGCAAATGGCTAGACCTCTCTGAACCTCAAGTTCACCTGTAAAACAGGAACAGTAATACCCACCTCTCAGCCCAGCCTGGTAAGGCACACACAGTGCTTAGTGTTGTGATTTTTAAGAAGGGTGGTAACTATACAGCTCAAAGCAATAATTATTATTCTGTACTTTGCAGACGCCAAAATGGTATTCAGAAGTCAAGGGAGTGGTTGCTTGGGGTTTAGGGAACTTGAGTCCTCAAACGTCCAGGAAGCTTTCCTTCCACTGCAGGAAGCTGCCTCTGACACAACCCAAAGATGGAGGGTTTAAAGAGATCTGGAGTGCCCTTCCTGGCCATCCTTTGGCAGACAGACTCCCCTTTAGGTAGGAATGTCGGTGGTCTCACTGGCTGTTCCAGAGGATGGGCTATGGGTGGGTAAGAGAACCTGTCACGTGACCGAGCTTGCCGGATAACAGAGCAGAGACCAAGGTGGGACAGCTACCCAACAACAGCAGCCTGGGAGGTAGCTCCAGCCTGCGGCACCTGAGCCTGCTTGAGGAGCCCAGAGAGCTGCTCCCTTTCCTGAGATCTTGAGCTAAGTGTCCAGACATCCACACCGATCCGCACTGTTTGATTATTCATCCATTCACTTGTCCATCCATTACCCATCCACCCACCCATTCATCCACCCATCCATCCATCCACCCACCCATTCGGGCAAGAGATGTTCTCCGATTGACTTGTACATGCCAGGTCAGGATTGGGCCTTGGGGACACAGCAGAGGAATAAGCACCTTCCTGTCCCCATGGAGCTCAGAACCCCACAGAGAAGGCAGCCAACAAACGAGTAAACAGATTCCCAAATAAATGAGATACCAGCGTGTAATGGGACCTGGTAGGAAACAAACAGGATGTTGTGATTTCAAATGTGATCAAGGTAATTAGCCAGGCGTGGTGGTGTGCACACCTGTACACCTGCTACTTGGCAGGCTGAGGCAGGAGGATCGCACCACTGCACTCTGGTCTGGGCAACAGAGTGAGACTCTGTCTCTAAAAAATACAGAAATAAACGTGATCAAGAAAGGCCTCTCGGCCGGGCGTGGTGGCTCACGCCTGTGATCCTAGCACTCTGGGAGGCCGAGGCAGGTGGATTGATTGAGGTCAGGAGTTCAAGACCAGCCTGAGCAAGAGCAAGACCCCGTCTCTTCTAAAAAATAGAAAGAAATGATCTGGCCAACTAAAAATATGTAGAAAAAATTAGCCGGGCATGGTGGCGCATGCCTGTAGTCCCAGCTACTTGGGAGGCTGAGGCAGGAGGATAGCTTGAGCCCAGGAGTTTGAGGTTGCTGTGAGCTAGGCTGACGCCACGGCACTCTAGCCAGAGTGACACAGCGGGACTCTGCCTCAAAAAAAAAAAAAAAAAGGCCTCTCTAGGGAGGTGCCATCTGAGACTTAAAGATGAGGTGGTCTTGGGTTTGTGTAGGAGGTGGGGCTTGGGGGAGGGGCTTTCCAGAGAAATTTCCATCAGGTGCAAAGGCCCTGAGGCCAGATGGAGCTTGGAGTGTTGGAAGACCAGCAAGGAGGCCCTTGTGGCTCCAGCAGAGCGAGGGAGGGAGGGAGGGAGGAGAGAGGGAGCACACCTGCCCATCCATCCATCCCTCCATCCACCCATCAGCCCATCTGATTTTTGGATCCATTTCAAAGTAGGCAGCAAGCCACACCACCCCTGAACACTTCAGCATGCAGATCATTAACTAGGGTTTGAAATTTGCTTATTTTTTTTTTCTTTCAAGGTAAAATTTAGCCAAGTGAAATGCATACACCTTAAGCCCACAGTTGCTGAGTTTGGACAAATCCACGTACCTAGCTAACCTAATCTACCACAAATGTTCCTTCCAGAAAGTTCCCTCCTACCCCTGGCTGGTCCACCCCCAACTCAGTCATCCAAAGGTAATTTCTGTTCCTTTTGAATTTTTTTGGTCATCTTAGCTTACTTTTGCCACTTCTAGAACTTCATATTAATGGAATCTCACACTGCGTCTTCGGGCCTGGCTTCCCTCACTGCGGAATCTTTTTTGGGATTTGGCCACGTTATTGCATCTGTTAGTAGCTTGAGGTTCTTTTTTATTGTCACATTGTATGTAGTGTGTGAATGCACCACAATTGGCTCATCATTGCTTGTTGATGGGCATTTAGGATGCTTCCAAATGCTCTGAACGGTCGCAGATGTGTCTTCTGTGAACAGAAGCTTTCATTTCTCTGGGTCATAAGGTGGTTGCATGTTTAACTTTATAAGCAATAACCAAACTGTTTTCCTGGGTGGCTGCACCATTTCACACCCCCCATCAGTGGAATGTGGGGGTTCTGTTGCCCTTGGTGTTACTGTGAGAGATGGGAAGCCCCAGGGTATTGGTTCTCATGCAAGGAGTGGGATTCCAGAGACAGTTTGGAGGTAGGGCCCCCGAAAGAGTTGAACACCCTCAGGAAAGGAGCCAGACACGGTGGCTCGCACCTGTAATCTCAGCATCTTGGGAGGCTGAGGTGGGAGGATTGCTTGAGGCCAGGCATTCAAGACCAGCCTGGGCAACATAACCAGACCCTCTTCTCTACAAAAAATAAAAAAAAATCCAGCCAGGCATGGTGGTGCACACCTGTAAGTCCCAGTTACTCGGGAGGCTGTGGCTGGAGGATCACTTGAGCCCAGGAGTTCGAGGCTACACTGAGCTATAATGACACCACTGCACTCCAGCTTAGGCGACAGAGTGAGACACTGTCTCAAAAAAAAAAAAAAATTCATGTCTATTTAATGGTGTACGACATGATGTGGTGTTATTTGTTGTTGTTTGAGACAGGATCTCACAATAGCCTGGTAGAACAAGAAGGGGATCTGGCTATACCCATTTTTCAGATGGGGTGGCTGAGGCCCAGGGAGACAGTGTCACAGGGAATGAAATTTTCAGAGAACTGAAAACTGAGGAGTACAACCCTAGGCCTCATTCTCTCCCCTCCCCTTGGGAAGAGAAGTCTGGGCCTTGCTGGCCAGGGGCACCTTGTTACAGCCACACCGGCACCCCTCCCGGATGCCAGCCCTGGCCCTACATGTTCTAGGTGCGGGGGGCTCTGGGCTGTTTGATCACACTTCAGAGAGGGCACCTGTCCCACTAACGGGTGAAGATATTGAGGCTCCTGGGGCTTTGAAGCATTGGGACCGGGACTCCGGCCAGTTTGATGGGCTCCAGAACGTGTTCTCTTCGCAAACCACAGCATCTCTTATTTATGCCTCAAGAGATGGAGACAGGCTAGCAAGAGGGCAGGACTTTCGGGGCCAAGACCTCTGCAGGCAGGACTTATTAGTCCGAAGCTCCCTTGGAGGGCTCCCTGGTTTGGACAGTCAGTTTCTGTCCCCCTTTCTGGCCTACTCAGGAAAGGGTGGGCTTGCTTCAACTGAGGGGACTAGAACTTGAGACTGGTCATGCTAGTGCCTGGCTGGCTCCCAATAGCACAGCGAGCAAGGGAGGGCTGGGGGAGGATGCTTTCACTGGATCCAAGGAAGGGCAATCACGGTGTACCTCCAGGAGGAGGTGACAACTGAGCCAGGTTTTGAAGGATGCATAGGAGTTTGCCAAACAGACAAAGGAAGTGTGTTAGCCCTCTGATGGCAGAGACCTTGTTCCTTTTCCCCACCATTTTGTGTCCTCAGCACCCAGCATGGTGCAATGAGTATTCTAGGCAGAGGGCAGTATTGGTGAAGGCTGGGATGGGTGACACGGTGTGGTTGGAGCAGGGTGTCAGCCAGTGAATGGTGGGCCTTGAGGCTGGGGACATCAGCAGAGGCCTGCTCTTGTGTGCTCTCCCCTGTCCCCTAAGCTCACTGTGACTTGCACACACCACGGTGTACAAGGATACGACCAAGACCCTTGGCATCCCCCAGTGGGGCCCGGGCAGTGGGAGGGCAGTTCATAAACACTCCGTGCTGGCATCGCGACTGATCCCACCTCACCTCTTTACCCAGCCACGTGACCTTGGGCAGGTGACCTGGGCTATTTGTGCCTCAGTTTCCTCTTTGGTAAAATGAGACCAACCATAGCTCCCCTGCCTTATGGAGTGCTTGGGAATGACTCCCAGGGTGGAGTGAGCGCTAAGTACAATGTAGTGGCCATGATGTTTACCAGTAGAGAAGAGAATATTCTGGAAAGGAGGGGCACTGGCCTGCAGTGGCTTCTACGTAGTTCCTCCCGGCCCCTTAGGACCCGGGTTCCTGGCATCCAAAGCGCCTCACGCTGCCTGGAAGCTCCCCCTTGCCTGCTCGGACTTCCCTTACAGCTGCAGCTAATGTGTTCAGGCGGGGCTGGGCCAGAGCAGCCTGGCAGGGTCATTTGGAGAGTCACTGGCTAGGTGGGTGGCTGGGCCAACGTGACCAGCCCGAAGCCTTTATTCTTCTGTCACCCCACCCACCCCCGAGCCCGGCTGCAGCCTGAAGCCTCCCTGGCCCCATTCCCAGCTCTGCCCCTGCCACCTGGGAGCCAGACTGATAATCCTTCTTAGTGGCTAAAAATACCCCCAAACTGGGGGAAAGAGAGGGAGCTTTGTCCTGGCGCAGGGTGGGGACTGGGGATGAGCCAGGAACCCTGACCCTGGCCAGGAGTCTGAGTGGGACACTCCTAGTCCCCACTGTGCCCCTGGCCCCCCATCCCCACCGCCCAGGGCCCCAGAGTTGCTCGATGATGCACATTGGTTTGTTTTGTTTTGCTTTAAATCTAGCAGAGAAATGCAGGACTTGCCTGGGGGTGTGAGAAAGGAAATCAGTTCAGACCCCAGATGTGTCTCTCACACACACACACACACACACACACACACACACACACACACACACACACGCCCAGCAGCCTGGCCTGCTGCCTGGGGTCACCTGATTCCTGCGGCCAGAGGCCCAGGCGGGAACACGTGATGTGCCCCGAGGAAGGGGGTTGTTTGCAGATAACCACAGCCTGCCCCTGTGCTGGGCCCCACTGTCCCTTCCTCCTAGATGGCCCTTGCTCCCTGAGCAGGGCCCCTGCGCCCGCAGGCTGCTAATGAACAGTCCAGGACATTAGCACGCCACTCTCCCTGAAGGCCCTAAGGAGGACCCCAAGTCCAGGGCTCTGCCTCACCCCAGCCCCTCATATTCGGGCAGGTTCCTGCCCTCCCTATGCTGGCCCGGCCTCCACTGCTCCCTAAGCTCAACTCGGCACAACCTCTGCCAGCTGGGACCCCAAATTACGAAGCTCATTCCTGCCCCAGGGCCTTTAATAAGCTATCACCCCAGACAGCCACGGGTCCAGCTATTTCATCATTCTCATCTCAGCTCAAATGTCACTTCCTCCAGGAAGTCTTCCCAGACTACCCACCAAAGAGGCCCAATTCAGTCCCTTCAGCCCTTTTGTCCCACTTGGTCCAGTTTCCTTGTTTGCCTGTCTGCCTCACCCCAAGGCAATATGCCTCAAGAAAGCCAAGAAAGTTGTTTTAATCACTGCTACACCCTCGGAGCCTCAGCTGGGACTGGGCACACCATTAGGTGCCAACTAAATGTTTTGGATAAATGAGTGGGTAGAACAGGCAGATGGACAGGTGAGTAGGTGTGAGGACATTCACTCAGGTGGTCAAACTCTAGGAAAAAAACCCATCTTCTCTTTAGTTTTTTAGAGACAGAGTCTCGCTCTGTCACCCAGGCTGGAGTACAGTGGGGCATGATCATAGCTCACTGCAGCCTTGAACTCCTGGGCTCTAGCAATTCTCCTGCCTCAGCCTCCCCAGTAGCTGGGACTACAGGTGCGCACCACCATGCCTGGCTAATTTTTTTATTTTTTGTAGAGATGGGGTCTTGCTATGCTGCCCAGGCTGGTCTCCAATGCCTGGCCCCAAGCAATCCTCATGCCTCAGCCTCCCAAAGTGCTGGGATTACAGGTATGAGCCACTGAGCTCAGCCCCACCTTCTTTAACAGGCAAGGTTGGCTTGATCTCCGAGAATCTCTCTCCCTGCTCAGGAACTGGGAAGCCCGAGGCTAAAAGCAAGAAGTGGTACAGGTCACAGGTCACCCAGCCAGTAAGGGACAGAGTTAGGGATGGAAGCTCCCTTGGGTGGGGAGGAGACTGCTCTGCTCCTCCCAGTGGGCTCAGGGGCCTACAGGACCCTGTGGAATCCTCCCCAGGCCTGTGTCTGCCCATCAAGCTTTCCTCAAAAAGCAAACTCCTGTTTCCAGCCACCCTGTGAGCTTTCAGGGTGTCAGGAGCTCAGTGTAAAATTTCTTAACATCTACCACCCTCAGCAGGGGCTTCAGTGAGCCAGGCAACGTCCCCTTGCATCCCTGGCCTTCTCTTCCACTGTACTGCAGCTGCCCACCCAACTCTGGCCTGGTACTAGCTTCAGGGAGGAAGCGAACAGAGGGCCCCTCCCTCCTCACTCTTCCAGAATCATCTGTCTCCCTTCTACAGCTCTATTCGAGTTCCTGTGTTATATCGGCCATGGCCATCCAGCTGCTAGGATTCTCAAAGACCAGCCCCCAAGGTCCCAGCTTCCAGGCCTTTGCATATGCAGGTACCTCCCGCCCATGGCCCCCATCCCGTTCCCCAGGGCCAGCTCCTACTTGTTTTTCAAGCTCTGGGTCTGATTAAATTCCCTACTTAAGAGGCCTGCCCTGCCCTTCCCAGCTAGGCAGAGCCCCCTGCCCACTCAGCCCAGCCCCACCACATGCCTCTGGGCCAGCCCTGGCTCTGTGGGGCTTGAGGTGCTGTGTCTGGCGCTGGGTCTGCCCCCAAACAGTGACGGCCAAGCCAGGGTGAGACATCACGGGGCCCCCAGCATCGCAGAGGCAGGGATGAGGAGGTTTCAAGGACTAAGGGGAGAGAGAGGATGAGGTCTCTGGGGGCGGGAGGTAGTTTGAAGGGAAAAATGAAGAGTCCCCAGCCTCAAAGGCAGGGGAGTAGGGTGGTGGCAGTGTTGGTGGTATAAGTAGGATTTTTTTTTTTTTTTTTTGAGACAGAGTCTTGGTCTGTTGCCAGGGCTAAAGTGCTGTGGCCTTTGCCAAGCTCACAGCAACCTCCAACTCCTGGCCTCATGAGATCCTCCTGCCTCAGCCTTCCCAGTAGCTGGGACTACAGGTGCAGCCACCACGCCCAGCTAATTTTCCTATTTTTAGTAGAGACGGGGTCTCACTCTTGATCAGGCTGATCTCGAACTCCTGACCTCAAGTGATCCTCCCTCCTCAGCCTCCCAGAGTGCTGGGATCACAGGCGTGAGCCACCACACCTGGCCTGAGTGTTATCTACACAGGTACGTGATCAAGCATATATGTGGGGTGTGACTGGAGCCCACTTGGACCATTACAGTTAAAGAAAGAAAAAGTGGCTTTACTGAGGTACAAGGAACAACGTGCAAGAAACTATGTGTTTGAAGAGTGCAATCGATACATTCTGACACACGTACACACCCACGAAGGCATCTCCTCCCTCAAGACCATGAACACATCCAAACGCCCCCAAATCTCCTTGTGCCCCTTTGCAGCCCCTCCCTCTGTCTCTTCCAGTGAAAGCCGGAAGCAACCTTGATGTCCAACAGTCGGGAATCAGAAACCTCAGCATACCACCCTATGAAACATCACCTAAGAATTTGAAAAGGAAAAGGAAGATACGACTGGGATGAACCCTGAGGACATTATCCTCATTGAAATAAGCCAGACACAAATGGACGAATACTGTGTGTTTCTGCTTATAGGAGGCCCCCAGTGTCATCAGATCCCACAGAGACAGAAAGTAGAATGGTGGGTACCAGGGGCAGGGGAGAGGGACGGGGAGTTACAGTTAGCATTGAATTCAGAATTTGTTTGGGGCAGGGCACGGTGGCTCACACCTGTAATCCCAGCACTCTGGGAGGCTGAGGCAGGAGGATCACTTGAGCTCAGAAGTTTGAGACCAGCCTGAGCAAGATCGAAAATCTCTATTAAAAATTAAAAATTAGCCAGGCATGGTGGCACATGCCTGTAGTCCCAGCTGCTCGGGAAGCTGAGGCAGAAGGATTGCTTGAGCCCAGGAGTTGAGGTTGCTGTGAGCTAGGCTGATGCCACTGTACTCACCTTGGCAACAGAGTAAGACTGTCTCAAAAAAAGAAAAAAAAAAGAATTTCGGTTTTGCAAAATGAAAAGGTTCTGAGATTGGCTCTGTAGCCATGTGACTATATTTAACAACACTGGATCATGCCACTAAAAATGGTTAAGATGATTAGGTTTTATGTTATGTGTATCTTACCACAATTGAAACAATCTTTTCAATTTTAAAAATGACCAAAGGTGGAGTGAGATGGAAGAGCTATGCTCATGACTTGGGAGGATTGTGGAGTTAAAAAAAAATAAACAAAAGAAAAAGCAAAGACCTACTAATGGCCTGATACCTAATTTCTGCAGTGGAAAGCCACAAGGGTTCTGCCTCTGATGATGGCAGACTTACCACATCAGACCAGCCCTTTCATAGATTACAATGATAAATTCTGAGCTAAATGTCAAAGACAACTACCTGAAACTTTTCATGCTTCAATGTCCAACCTGGTAGCTGCTAGCTACATGTGTGCCTATTTAAATCTAAATTGATTAAAATTAAATAAAATTACAAATTCAGTTACTTGGTTGCACCAGCAACATTTGTGTACTCAGTAGTAGGCCAGTGGCTACTGTATTGCGCAGTGCAGATGTGGAACGTTTCCATCACTGCAGAAAATTCTACCGGACAGTATCACTTTAGGGAGTGACTAAAAGCAAAAGTTGGATGGGAGTCTATAAATGGAATACAAAAATGGCACTAGGTGAGTTTTCCATTTTTTTAAACTGCTATTCATTGGTGACACAAACTAGCTTCAAGTATAAGAGGACAGAGTCCAAGGGGACCACAACAGCTCAACAATAAAATAGAATATCTAGGAAAGAAAAAGCTAGAGAGGTGAAACCACAAATTCTACACAAAAATTCTGTGTAAGTCTCTTGCTGACCCTTGAACCATGCATGTTGGATGCATTCCAACTAGCCCAGTTAAGGATAAAAAGAATGAAACCAAGATTTCATCTGTCACCCACCACAAGGGAAACAGACTTTAGAGTTTGAGTCCAGCCAGGGTAATTGCCTGGTAAAAAATAGTTACATCTTTTTTTTAAAAAAATTCAATGCTCTTCAGAGGAACATAACAGAACCCAGAGTCTCTACAACGTATCTTTCACAATGTCCTGAACACAATCCAAAACTAATAGATGAAGACATAGGAAAACATGACCCACACTCAAGAAAGAAGAAAATTAAGGGAAACTGACCCTGAGGTGCCCCAGATGTTGGAATTAGCAGATAAGGTCTTTGAAGCAACTATTATAAATATATTCAAGGATGTAAGGATAAATTAGCTCCTAATGAATGAATAAGAAACCTCAGCAGAGAAGTAGAAACTATAAAAATGTACCAAACGGAAATTATAAAACTGAAAACATACAGTATCTGAAATCAAGAATTCACTGTGTGGGCTTGATAGCAGGTTTTAGATGATAGGAGAGAGTTTGTGGGTTCTAGGTTTTGCTCTGATGGTATCTCTCCGTCACTCAACCTGAAGTATGACACCTGCCCCTACTTCTCTCACCGGCTGGTGGCTGGGTCCTTTTCCACCCCTTAGTGACAGTGTACATGGAGGCAGCTTCAGGTAGGGCCAAAGAGCTGCAGAGCCAGACTGTCCTCTGGGAGAACAGGCTTTGCTCATGCCCGCACCAGGGATTACCCAAGGCACCACCAATCAGCAGCACTGGTACCATCCCACATACTGGCCAGCAGACACTTGCTCCGGGACAGCCCCTGACTCCCTTTCCCATTGGAAATGTCAGCCATGCTCTGAGCAAAATGCTGTTATCATTCCCATTTCGCAGATAAACAAATTGAGTCTCGGAGACACTGAGTCATCTACCCCGGGTCACATAGCTGATAAATGACCAGGCTGGCATCTGACCCCAGCTCTGTGCCACTGGGCATTCCAGATGGACGTGGGCTCAAAGAAACTCGAACTCTTGAGGTCAAGTGATCCTCCCGCCTCAGCCTCCCACGGTGCTAGGATTATAGACATGAGCCACTGCACCCCGCCAACTCAGAGAAACTCAGTGCGTCG
Source organism: Lemur catta (assembly GCF_020740605.2). Lineage (NCBI taxonomy): Eukaryota > Metazoa > Chordata > Mammalia > Primates > Lemuridae > Lemur > Lemur catta. The sequence goes on along the minus strand of NC_059128.1, from coordinate 112,093,290 downwards.
GCAGTAGCCTCAACATTCTTAGAAAGCAACACCTGCCTTCGTGCTTCTCCCTCACCCCTCTCTCTCTCTCTCTCTCTCCCTACCCTGCCATTTTGGCCTTTGTCTTTTAATCACCAGTGACACCCACCCATGGCCAATTCCCTGTACACGTATCCGGGACTCCCTTAGCACATCCTCCTTTCATCCATCCCTCCTTCCAAGAACCATGCCCTCCTGGGTCCCCTCCCCTCCACTGTTCTGTCTCCAATTCTAGCTGGTTCTCCTCCCTTTTAGCCCCAAACGATGCTGGGCCTGGATTCCCTGGCACCGTTCACTCTCCCTGGGAAATTCACCCACCCTGAGCCACAATCGGCACATCCATGCTGCTGGTTTCCAGATTTCTGCTGCTCCCAGGGGGGCCAAACTTGCTTACCCAACATCACCTGGCTGTGCCCTGTCTGGACTTGTCACGCTGGAGTCATCCCCCATCGAGCCGGCTTCCTCTGATCCCGTGGCTTCTTGGCTAAGATTCCACCATCCACCCCGTCTTTGGAGATAGGAATCTGGGAGTCATCCCAGACTCTGCTTCACACACCCTGACACTCAGCCACTCACCAATTCCTGGGACTGCGTCTGCCTTCCCTGCCCGAATCCCATGGCCATGGTCTCTTGGCTGAACCATTGTGGCCACCCCTGCCTCTGGTCTTGCCACAGTCACCTGCCCTCATGTTTTCCTTCTAACCCATAAATCAGACCCTCAGCTTTAAATCCTGTAAGTGCTCCCACTGGCCCAACACTGTGCTCCCCAGTGCGCCCCTGGGCCTTTGCACATGCTATTCCCCCTACCAGTAATGCCTCCCTTCTCCCTGCCAAACTCCTCCCAATTCTGCACAACTCTGCTCTCTAGACACTTCCTCTAGGAGGCCCCGCCAGTTGCCCCTGGGCTGGGTTAGGGGCTCCTCTCCTGTCTTTCTCAGAACTTTTGGGGCAATTTTCTATCTCCCCCAGTATCCCTGTGATGGAGACCTCTCCATTTTCCCAGCCCCTGACACACGTTGGGTGCCCGGGAGCTGTCCACCAAATGGATGAATGAACGAGGTTCAACTGAGACACCCAGGATCCCAGAGGACAGCTTAGCTCCACACTGCGACCTTCCCCCATCCTCTTCCACCTGAGCCATTTATGCTCCCACCTCTCTCTTCAAAAGGCTCACATTGCTTTTTTTTTTTTCCTTAAATACATTTATTTTCAGATGACATTTGCCTTCCCTCCCTTAAAGGGCAAGACAGCATCAGTATCATGTGCACAGAGTAGCCGTAAAAACAACAAAAACAAAACGAAGTTCAGACCTGGCCAGTCCCTGATGCTGCCAAGGCTGCCCGCCTGGGCCTCCTCGGGTGCTCCTGGTTCAAGGGGAGGTTGGCAAGTGCTTGTCACCTCAGCTTTAAAGACACAGCAGCAGCAGCCTCTGGCCTCGACTCTGAAATTCTCAAATTCTCAGCTGGGGGTGGGGTGGGAGGTCCACAGATGGATCGCCAGGGTCTGTTCACAGCTGAGAAACGTCACTCTGATGCAATACCCAGATGCCACCAGGACTTTACCTGAGCTGTTCCCTCCATCTGAGTCACTACTCCCCATTCCCACTATCTGCTGCCTGGCATGGGTGACCCTTCAGGGAAACAGCTTGCCTGCCGCTGCTTCCAGGAAGCCTTCCAGGACTCCCAGGCTGGGTCAGGAGCCTCCTCTCACCCCGAGGGTCCGTGGTTCCTCCGTTGCGCCCAGGTTACTCTACTCTCCCTTGTAATTGCCCAGGACGCGTCTGTCCCCCCACTGGCTGGGGGGCTTCCAGGAGTGCAAGAAATATGCCTGATTCCTGTCTCAGCCCATCACTGGCTCTGACTCAGACTCAGCTCAAATGTCGCCTTTCCAGGGAGGCCCTGACTACCTGCAATAAAGTACCCCCCCCCACGCTCCCATCACGTTTCTGGAAAATTCCAGGATATGTGGGAAAGCCCTAAATATCTGGGGGGGGCCTCGGACAAACCCGGACGTCTGACTCTGACTCCTTCCAGCCCCAGCCATGTCCCCAGGGAGCTGCAGCAGCAACAGGTGTCAGGCACTAGGTGCTTCTGTCAGCTGCATTTTGCAACTAGGGAAACTGATGCATGGAGTCACCCAAGGCCATGAAGTAGGAAGTGGAGAGAGAGCTGGGATTTGAACCTGAGCCTGACTGTTGCCTGTTTCCAGAACCCGTTGTTTTTTGTTTTGGGGTTTTTTTGTTTGTTTGTTTTTTTGAGACAGGGTCTTGTTCTGTCTCCTGGGCTGGAGTGCAGTGGTGTGATCATAGCTCACTGCAGCCTCTAACTCTTGGGCTTAAGCGATCCTCCTGCCTCAGCCTCCCCAGTAGCTGGGACTACAGGTGCATACCACCATGCCTGGCTAATTTTTCTATTTTTAATAGAGATGGGGTCTCGCTCTTGCTCAGGCTGGTCTCGAACTCGTGGCCTCAAATGATCCTCCCATCTCGGTCTCCCAGGGGGCTGGGATTACAAGCATGAGCCACCGCACCCAGCGGGAACCTGCCTTTTAACTGCCACCTCATGTGGCCCCACCTCATGTGGCCCCACCCCAAGGCTATCCCCGCAAAGCCAAGTCACAACCAGGAGTACCCAGATGCCTGTCATCATCTAACATTTATTGGGCACCTACTACATGCTAGCTCCACACTGGGATCCCAGCAGGGAGCAGAGTGGACGAGGATTCCCACTCCCACGGAGCTGATGTCCTGGACGGGGTGGGGCCAAGGGGACAGCAAAGACTCTATGTTTTGTTATTTGTTTTATCAGGTGGTGACCACTGACTCAGAGAGAAAATTAAGTCAGGAAAGGGAATCAGGAGCCAAGCAGTCGGGAGGGAGCTGCAACTTTTAAAGAGGGAGGCCAGGAAGGCCTCCCCAAGAAGGTGGAGAGGTAGGGGAGGAAGCCAGAGGATAGAACATTCTAGAAAGCAGGAACAGCCTGTGCAAAGGCCCTGAGGCAGGGCATGCATGCTGGATTCAAGGCACAGAGACGAGGTTCATGTGGCTGGAACAGAGAGGAACGAGCGGGAAGAGGTGAGATCAGGGAGGGGACAGACTTCCATTTAGACCTGCTGTTACCACCATCTCTGATGGAGAATTGAGACCCAGAGGTCTGCCTGTCTCCCCAAGTCGCCGTCCATGCGCCATCTCCCGACAGCCCAGCCCCTACACCCCTGCCCCAGCTGTGGCCCACTGCACCCACCAGGATCACAGAGCAAGACCAGGGACAAGGGGCACCCATCCCCGATTTGGATGGGGATGAAGGTGACAGTCCTGGTCACAGTTCCCCAGTCAGTGGTAGGGGCTGGAGGGAGTGGGGTTCACAGAGCAGGGCCCAAGTCCTTTCTTTCTCCTCCACCTGGGAAGCGGGTGACGCAGGCTGGTGGCTGGGCCATCCTCAAAACACACCTGCTTGGTTTTTGCCGTTGTCCTCCAGGCCCGGATGAGCTGCCATCCCTGCACCCCTAAGGCCTCTGAGGACGTCCCGGCTCCTCCCCGCAGCTCGGAGCCCGGGCTGCCACCCACCCAGCTACTGCCAACACCTCCTCCTCCTCCTCCCTGCCCCTCATCCCCCTCATTGGTATAAAACATTTTTTAAAAATTAGCCAGCATGGTGGCACACACCTGTGGTCCCAGCTACTCAGGAGGCTGAGGGAGGAGGATTGCTTGAGCCCAGGAATTTCGAGGCTGCAGTGAGCTGATGATGCCACTGTACTCCAGCCTGGGTGACAGTGAGACCCTGTCTCTAAAAGAAAAAAAGTACCAAAGCAAAAGCAGTAGAGCTGCACATCCTCTCACCCCTTGAGTAAGATCCTCTAGGCTCTGCTGTGGCTGGACTGGGGAGCCCTGAGGACGCTCAGCCCCTGTGGCTGCCCGTCTCTCTACTCTCCCAGCTAACATTGCTCACCTGCTTCGGCCACCCCGGCCTCCACACTGTGCCTCCAACATGCCAAGCTTGTTCTAGCCTCAGGGCCTTTGCACAGGCTGGGGCTTCTTCTTCCAGATATCACCTAGCTGGCCCCTTTTATTCTTCAGGCCTCATCCCTGTCCCTGTCCCCCTCTCCCCACAAGGGAAATCAGTTCCGCAAGTGGTTCACTGCCAGACCCAGTGCCTCCCAATGCAGGTACTTCTAAGTGTGTGCTGAATGAACAATTGAGTGACTGACAGACAGACAGAGGTGGAATGGAGGTGGGGCCTGGTGCAAGGCAGAGGAGGGGTCCCCAGGGTGTGGCTGGTAGGACACGATCCCTCTTCAGACACACCGTCATTGGACCCTAGACCAAACTTTCGCTTCGGGATTCCAGGAAGGGGTAGGGAGTGAGAACAGAGCTGAGCTCTAGCCAGTTCAATGTGAGTGACAGCATCATATTAACAAAGGTATAGAGTCCAAAATGAGGGAGGGGAAAGGCCTCTTCTGTGCTGCTCTGGGCAGATCCAGGCTGCGTCCAAGGGGCCTACTCAGGAGTGGAAAGGAAGCCCACGCAGAAGGGCCTGGGGAGGGGAGGGACAGCCACATAAGGGAGTAGAACCCCTGTCCCTGAATTATCCAAACAGGGGATTCAGAGACACTGGTGTTCCCTTCGTCCTCACGGAAGCCCGTGCTCCCTTGGCTTCCAGCTCGCCGCCCTCCCATGATCCCTCCACTGCCTCCCAAGTTCCCCGGGGCCTGCTTCTCCAAAGCCTGCCCGTGCCAGCCTCCTCCACCTGCGTGTCTAGCCCACCTGCGCACCCGGCAGCAGGCCAATTTCCAATGGCTGGAAGCAGACTGCTGACTCGTATCTAAGCCCCCTGTGCAGTCTGTGGCTACTCACACCTCTCCAAGATCCACCCACGCCTCGCACATCCACATCACCACCTGGTCCAGCCCATCAGCCATCGCTCACTTGGACCAGTGCAGCCCCCTCGACCCCCTGGGCTCCAAACGACCACCCAAATGCCCTGTTCAAGGCCAGCAGGCTGCCTCTGCCCTCTCCAGACCTCACCACCCTGGCCTCACCATTCCTTCCTGGCTCTGCAATTTTGCCCACTGGTCTCTCTGCCTGGTTAACTCTTACTCATCTTTAGCAACCCAGCCAGCTGTCACCTCCTTCAGGAGGCCTTCCTTGACTTCTCCCCAGGCTGAGGCAGGCGACTCCACTAGGCTCCCTCCCCACCACCCTAGGGGTGGCTCTGCGATATTTTACTAGCCTCTGCTTCCCTGGTGCGTACTCCCAGCTGGGCTCAATTCCTTTACTTAGGATGGGGTGACTACTATTATTCCATTTTATAGGCAGAGAAACTGAGCAAGCGGAGGTGAAGTCACTGGCCCCAAGGCACTGAACTAAAACTGGCAGGACAAGGTTGAAGGCAGGTTCAAGCCCTGGCAGCGGGAAAGGGAACAGCCTGTAGTGCCCCAGATAAGAGGGGAACAAGCCAACATGCGCCTGCTTTCCTGTGTCCCCCCAGGGGTGGGAGGAGGGGACCTTGGCCCACTCCTGCTGCCAGAGACAGTCATCCCAGCGGCTCCTGAGCCAAGTGCTCACTCTGTGCCAGGCACTCGGCCAATCGCACACTTTATTCAACCTGCAGACAGCCCTGGCCGGGAGGTGGGCACTGTTCTGAATTTCTCGGAGGAGGAAATTGGAGGCCACGGGCCCCGAACTCCCATCTGGTGCTGGAGCCCTCCTCCATGCCCTGGGGGGTGGTGTATATGGCTGCCACCGGAATCTGCCAACCTCTTTCCTAGCCAAGGCTTCCTTTGATCCAGTAACACCCTCAGGGGCAAGTCTGAACAACCCATTTTACAGATGGGCCAAATGAAGCTCAGAAACCTCTCCCCGGGGCCCAGGTGTGCTGGGAGAGGCTCCTGGTAACACCTGCGGCCCCATATTTATTCACAACAGCTGTTCCTAGAAGGGAACCAATTTGAGGCTGGGCAGGCTGAAGGTTTCAAAGACACCGCCACAGTCGGATTTTTATCTTGGGGCAGGCCCGGTTCCATGAGTCCAGGTCCCCTCAGCGTGGCCCCCTGGCCACCATGCTCAGATGCCTGGGACCCCACTGTGGCTCAGAGTGGGGTCCATGGGAGGCCGTTCCCCCATCTCATGGAATCTCACAGATTTTGCAAGCCCCAGCTGCTACTCCCCAAGTCTCCCCCACCCAGCAATAATAGGCCCCTCTATACTCCTGCCTACTCAGGGCAGAAACCTACATGCACTTTTCCTCCCGCCCCACTTGCAAACGGGGAGGGAATCCAAATGATGTTCTGCCAAAGTGAGTCCCCCATTCGCCCACTTCCTATCACACGCTCCGGCGGGGGCCAGGCCAGCAGCCTCCTCCCACATCTTCTACCCACAGCGGCTACTGAGATTTTCTTCTGAAGACACAATCGGATCATGCCACTAGCCGGTTCCAAGCCTCCCGGGTCCCTGCCGCCCCGAGAATGGATTCCCCACACCCCTCCCCACCTTCCACGCCCTGGCCAACCCCTCCCCACCTCCGATCCTCCCTCTGCGCCTTTCAGCCACGTTGGCCTCTTTTCTGCTCGGCAAACACTACGGGCTGGGCCCTGCCCCGGGATGTCGCCCTTTCCTGGGCCTAAAAAGCCCACGCTGGCTGGCACAATCAGCCCAGATGACACCTTCTCCGAGAACCCCTCCCTGACGCCGGTCTCGACACCTCCATCCTTGCCCCGGCTGTCTGAAGCTTCTTCCCAGCGCTCAGCCGGGGTTGGAATGACGTGGTTCTCCGGTTAAGCGGTTCTCCGAAGCCGTCTACGCGGGCCGGGCTGCGTGTTCCCAGGCCAGGGCCCCCGGCTGCGTCCCCAGGCCCCGCACGTCGGTGGCACCCAGTAGGCGCCCACACCCCCCGCGTCACACGGCTCGGATCGCCCCCTCTCCTCCGCCCCGCTTCGCGGCTGCGCCCCGGCCCTCGGGAGGCTCGGGGCTCTCTCGGGGAGGCGGCCCGCGTCCCGGACCGGATGGGGAAGCCCCGAGAGGGCAGTCCGGGCGGGGTGATGGGGGCCGGAGCCCAGCTGCGTCTGGGGGCCGGGCCGGGGCCGCCATGGCCGCGGAGGCGGGGCCCGAGCCCGCCGCGAGGATTGCGTTGGGGACCAGGGGCGCTAGCTTACCTGGGGGCGCGGGCGGCCGGCGCACCGAGGGCCGGCGGCGGGGCGGGGGACACGCGCCTGGCAGCGGACTCGGAGGAGCAGCAGACACGCGCCGCCAGCTCCAGGCAGCCGGACTCTGCTCCGGGCCCCGCCTCGGCCCCCCGCTGCGGACATAAGGCTGAAGGGAGGGGGCGCGGGGCGGGGCCGGGGGCGGGGCCCGGAGGGGCTGGGCGGGGCCGGGCGCGGGGACCTCTCGGCGAGCCCAGGCCCCTCCCCGGACCCCCAACCGGCCTCGCCGGGCCCCGCCCCCGCCCCGCCCACGGTGCGCCTGACTCGGGGCCGCTGCGCGTCTCCAGTCTGCGCTTTATCGCTCACCCGTAAACCCTGCGTGTCTGCGGCGCGCCCCGTCCGCCCCGGCTTCATCCCTGCCGGCTGCGTGTCCCCCGAGGCACCCTCCTCCTGGGTCCCCTATTCGATCCGGGAAGCTCTGGCCGCACTCATCTGCCCACACCCGTAGGGCACCCCGAAACTCTGGGGCGCACTTCTGGGTGTCACGGGGCGAGGCCCAGACCCCACCGCTGACCTCAGCGGCCACCCCAGGTGCCCCAATCTGCGGACCTGTTTGCGGGCCGAGGCGTGTGCAGGGTCCCAATCGATTAATGGGCGGTGAGGAGGGCAGACGGGCAAAAGCTACGGCTTGGTGGGGCGCAGGGTTCAGGCGGCAACGCTGGAGAGATAAAGTCGGGAGATAGGCCAGCGTGGATGGTGGCGCAGCCTCGGGTTTGGCCCAGGGCAACAGGGGAGTGGGCTGGGGCCCCCCTTGTCACGTGGAACCGAAAATGACCCGTGATCAGCAGTGAATAGGGGACAGTCCCGGGGGGTTCCAGAGCCATGCTGGCCAACCGCATGTGTGAAATAAGGACGATAAACCTCCCCCTGAGTCAGCTCAGCAGCAGACCCAAGGCCCGGTGAAGGAAGGTGTGGGAAGTCGGGGCTTTCCTGGCCGTGAGTTTCTAGGAAAGTTGCTTAAACTCACTGAGATTTAATTTCCTCACATAAGAAGGGGAAGGGACACAGAAGGCGTCTGTTGCAAGCGAGGAAGAACCTGTCCCTCAGAGTCCAGCCTCCTGGCCTTTGCACTTGCCCTTCCCTCTGCTACCCTGTTCTTTTCCCCGCTTTTAAAAATTTATTTACTTATTTATTTGTAGAGACTGGGGTCTTGCAGTGTTGCCCAGGTTAGTCTCAAACTCTTGGCCTCAAGCAATCTTCTTGAGTAGCTGGGACTGCAGACGTGCCCCACCACATCCCATTAATTTTTAAAAGTCTTTTGTAGAGATGAGGGTCTCGCTATATTGCCCAGGCTGGTCTCAAACTTCTGGGCTCAAGGGATCCTCCCACCTGGGCCTCCCAAAATGCTGGAATTGCAGGTGTGAACCGCCTGGCCCGGCCGCCTTTCTCCTTTCAAAAACATGCATCCTCCTCCTCCCTCAGGCCTCAGCCCCCTTCCCCTCCCTGCCAATTTCTTCCTCTGTCCCCGCCCTCCCTAAATTCACCTGTTTATACTATGCCACCCTCCCTCAAGAGCTTGTTTGTGCATGGGCAAAAGGAATATAATAGAGTGACTTTTCTCAGTTCTGACCAGGCAGCTGTTATATCTCAGACCGCGCACCTTCTTGGGCACTCTGAACATGGCAGCTGTTTGTGTTAGTGGTAGGGAGAAGTCTGAAGTCCCCAGAAAAGTGGAGTTGGAGGCAGCTAAGTAGAAGATCTGGGTGGGCCAGGGTTAGGGGGAGATTTCAGGTGGTAGGTTCTGCACAGGGCAAAGGCAGGGAGGCTGGAAGAAGGAGCCTTGGGTGGGCCTGGCGGGAAGGGACCCAGGCTGGATCTTCTGCAGTTGGGCTGCTTCTCACCTGTCCCCACCCCAACCTCTATCCCTAAGCATTCAGCCCAGGCCTAACTCCAAGCCTGGGTCGGCGGGTGTTCAGGGCAGGCTTCCTGGAGGAGGCAGCATCTGAGCCCTGAGAGATGCATAAGTGAGGGGACTACACCAAGTATGTGTCCAGAGAGGACAGAAGGGCTGGCCCAGCCACAAAAGCCTTCCCTGCTCTGTGCCATGGTGTCCTCCTTCCACAAAAAGCAGGTGCTTGGCACTGGGCTTCCCTCCATCTCCCACCTGGCCCCTGCCCAGCTCCCCCGGGGCACCTGGCACCCAGCACAAGATCAGCAGGGAAACCGGTTCTCAGCAGCATGCCTCCTGCCAGGCCGGGCCCCGTGCCCACCTGAGGCTCCCAGTAGCTGGGCCAGGGTGAGAGCCCCAGGTGGGGAAGGGGCAGACAAGCCGGTCAATGCCAGAGCACTGTGCAAAGAGCTTTACAGAGATGAACACACCCAACACTCTCTGTGAAGCTTTACAGAGGTGCACTTAAAGTCCTGATTCTACAGATGAGTCCAGAGTAGGGCAGTGAGCTCCCCAAAGCCACACAGCAACGAAGTGGGAGAAGGGAATGGGGCACCTTTGAAGCCAGCTCAGCCTGCGATGATGCCTACTTAGCAAATAAGAAAACTCGGTCCCAGTGGCATTGTGAGCATTTTCCTGGGACACAGGACTTCTAGGGGTAACTCCAGGACAGTCCTGAGCAAACGGGTCACCCTAGCAAGAGGTGAGGTGACTTGCCTGAGACACAGCTAGAAGGAGAGCCCTGATGCCAACACCCACCTATCCAAGACACCATCTCCTGCTTTGTTTTGTTTTTAAATACGAGATGGCAATCTCCAGTTTGCATTAAAATGTTTTTCCCTTAAGGCCAAGTGCAGTGGCTCACGCCTACAATCCCAGCACTCTAGGAGGCCGAGGGGGCGGTAGGATCCCTTGAGGTCAGGAGTTCAAGACCTGCCTGGGCAACATAGTGAGACTCAGTCTCTACAAAAAAATAGAAAAATTAGCTGGGCGTGGTGGTGGCACATGCCTGTAGTCCCAGCTACTTGGGAGGCTGAGGCAAGAGGATCACTTGAGCCCAGGAGTGTGAGGTTGCTGTGAGCTAGGCTGATGCCACAGCACTCTACCCTGGGTATCAGAGCGAGCCTCTGTCTCAAAAAAAAAAAAAAAAAAAAAAAAAAAAAAAACCTGATCCTGCAATAGCCCCATAAGGTGGGTCCTCTTCATTCCTCTTTGACATATGAAAACACTGAAGCACAGAGAGGTTAGGGCACTGTCCCAAAGTCACACAGCCTATGAGCAGCTGTGTGAACTAGAACTAGAACCCAGGCGCTGTTTCAGCTCTCCTGCAGACAGATGCATTTTCCTTTAATGCTCCACTTTTGAGATGCAGAAGAGGAGTATCAGGGAGGTGGCTTGACTTGCCCAAGGTCCTGGCAGCCAGTCAGTCAGTGGGCCACTATCAGCTCTAGTGGAGAATGGGCAGAAGCAGCGGCCCCGAAGGAAGGAAGCCTTCCTGGCGTCTGTCCCAGTGAAGATACAGGCTTGGGGGCTGGGCTGCAGAGGCAGGGGGCTGGAGACAGGCTGGGCTGAGTCTCCCAGATCGGGAGTGTGAACTGGACCTGAGACAGACCTAACCCCTCCTCCTCGTGGCACCCTGGGCCGGGCTAGACTTCCTGATCTGCAGCAGGCTGGGGCATCCTCCGGAAATGAGAGGCGAGGGAGGGGCTGGCAGAGTGGGGGAGGGGCTGGGGTGCAGAGCACAGTCAGAGGCTGCAGCGCTCAAGATCTTAGGACCTCTGGGGTCCCTGCCTTGTCCTCTGCAACCCCGGAGGAGCAGGAGATGCTCTTTGAGCAGAGGCCTGGTGTTTCTCGGTGCTTTCCAGCCCAGGGGGTGACTCAGAGAGTGGTGGCTTCCCTGGAGGAAAAGACCCTGGGAATGTGTCTAAGTCTTTGCATGTTACTTAGCGCCTTCTCTCATTTTTCTGCAAAACCCAATGTGGTGTGCACACGTGTGCATTCACCAGGAAAAAAAATCAACCCAGCCCGAAGCCTCCCCGCACCTAAACCCTGCAGGGTTAGAAGGAAGGGGCTGAGGGAGAAAGAGGCTTTCCAGAGCAAGGGCGTTGATATTGAACCTCAAAGGGCAGAAATGTGCTAGGGGCAGTCAGGCAGTTAAGCAAAGCAGACTGCAGTGCAGGTGCAAAGGCCCGTAAGTTTGAAGCTGTATGTTCCAGGCCAGAGGTTAATGGTGTGAGAAGCAGAGACAGTAGGTAGCTATCAGCCCGCAAGAGAACCAGGATTGGGACGGAGAAAGTCCTCAGGAGTCACCTTAAAAGACTTCCATCTCATCATGGGGGCAATAGGGAGGTATGGAAGAGTTTAGAGCAGAGAGAGACATGGTCTTATTTGTGTGCCCAAGATATCCCCCAGCTGTTGTCCACAGGAGGGAGCGGGGAGCAGGGACAGGTAGGGGATATTCCCCAGGGCAGAGTGGATAAGGCCTAAATAGGGCAGAGGGGTGGAAGGAAGGTGGGAGAACTTTTTAAATTTTTAGAACCTTTTTTCAAGTATAGCCCACTCAGAGGGAAAAAAAATGCATAAGTCACAAATGTTCATTTAGAAGAATTTTCCTGACTTGAATGTACTATGTGGCCAGCACCCAGATCAAGGACTGAACATCACCAGCCCCTACCAATCTCCTTATACCCTTTTCCTTCTACTCTTCACGAAGGGTAACCTCTCTCTTGACTAATTTTTTTTGAGATGGGGTCTTGCTATGGTGTCCAGGCTGGATTCCAAATCCTGGGCTTAAGCGATCCTCCCGCTTCAGCCTCACAAGTAACTGGGACTATAGGCGTGGTCAGCACCACACCCAGTTCTTATCTTGACATTTAACAGCCTAGAATCACTTTGCCTGTTATTTGAACATTATGTAAATGGAAGAAACAGGATGTTTTCTTTATGTCTGGCTTCTTGTGTGGTTTATTTGTAATGCTGGATGTTGCAGTTCTTGTTCTTTGAATGGCAAGTTTTCTCAGCCACTATTGACATCTGGGGCTGAATAATTCTTTTTGTGTCCCGTGTATTATAGATGCTTAGCAACATCCCTAGCCTCTCCCTGCGAAATGACAGTAGCATCCCTCCCCCAAGTTGTGACAATCAAAAATGTTCCTAGACATTGCCAAATGTTTCCTTAGGGATAAAATCACTGTGTTACATTTTGTGAATTTACCATTATTTATTTACCCACCTTCTTTTGGGGCATTTGTGTTGTTTCCAGTTTCTGGTTGTGATGAGCAGAGGTGTCGTGAACATCCTCATAGGTTTGTTGTTGTTTGTTTGTTTTTTGAGACAGAATCTCCCTCTGTTGCCCGGGCTAGAGTGCTGTGGCATCAGCCTAGCTCACAGCAACCTCAAACTCCTGGGCTCAAGTGATCCTCCTGCCTCAGCCTCCCAAGTAGCTGGGACTACAGGCATGGGCACCACCATACCTGGCTAATTTTTTTTTGTTTCTATTTTTGGTTGCCTGGCTAATTTTTTCTATTTTTAGTAGAGATGGGATCTCGCTCTTGCTCAGGCTGGTCTCAAACTCCTGATCTCAAGTGATCCTCCTGCCTCAGCCTCCGGGAGTGCTAGGATTACAGCAAGACCCCATCTCTACAAAGAATTTAAAAATTACCTGGGCATGGTGGTGCGCACTACCATCAATGTCCATCAATGGAGGAGTAGAAAAATGACAATGAGGGTGGTCTTGCAGTGAAATATTATACAGGAATGAAAAGGAATAACTAGCCTTCTCTCTCTGTCTCTCTCCATGTCTCTCGGTATCTTTCACTGTCATTGTCTCCAGCACAACCTCTAACTCAACCCGAATGTGTCTCAGAAACATGCCGCAGAAGGAAAAAGAAATTCAAGTTGCGAAATGCCAGTGCAGTGCAATACCATGTATATGAATTTAAAACACAGTAGCACTCTTTGTTGTCTGCGGATACAATTCTGCATGTGAAAGAAGATAGAGATTGCAAAACTGATGGGACCCTTGGGGAATACACTGATTTCTTTTCTTTTTCTGGGTACTTGTAGCTTTCAAGTGTGTCTCCCTGCGGTGGCCGGAGAAAGCATGTCACTGCAGGACAGTGGCCAGGGGAGTCTGGTGGCCAGAGCAGGATGTGACTGGATAATGAGTGCAGGCAAGGGATCAGTGTGACTGACCACAGGGAACGTGGCCTTGGTGCAGCCATTTGTCCTGGGGTCCCATGAACATGCTGTGGCTCTATAAGGAAGGGCCACCCAGGTGGGCTGTGGATTCCAGAAACTGTACACATGTTGTGCGACCTCATGCATCTTTCTCAGTGTCTGTAGCTTGCAGCAGGTCCAGGTGTGCCACCCTTGATTCAGAGTGCAAAAGTCACCAGGATCTTGCGGTTCAGCTGAGAAGTGCTGGGGATCAGGCAACTGGATTTTCTTTTTTTGCATTAAAAAATTTTTTTAAAAAAATTATAGGACTCCAAAGAAAAGCACAGGCTTGTTAAAAAAATTAAAAAGAAATAAATTTTTAAAAATTATAGCAGCTGGTGCAATGCTGAATACCTGCAACCCCAGCACTTTGGGAGGCCAAGGTGGGGGGATTGCTTCAGGCCAGGAGTTTGAGACCAGCCTGGGCAACATAGCGAGACCCCATCTCTACAAAAATTAAAAAATTAGACAGGCTTTGTGGTGCATGTGCCTGTAGTCCCAGCTACTTGGGAGGCTGAGGAGGGAGGATTGCTTGAGCTCAGGAATTCAGGGTTGCAGTGAGCTATGATCGGGTGACTGCACTCCAGCCAGGGCAATAGAGCCAGACCCCATCTCAAAAAAAAAAAAATTACAATAAAGTAAAACTGACTTTTTTTTTCCTTTTGGTATAGACCTCTGTGATTGTGATGATCACAATCCTGATAAAGGACAGTTCCATCACCCCCAAAATTCTGCACCCCGTAATAGTCATATCCTTCCTTCCTTGTTCTTGGCAACTACTGATCTGTTCTCTGTCACCATGGTTCAGTCCATCTGAGACTGTCCTATAAACTAATCACATGGTGTGTAGCCTTGAGAGACTGGCTTCTTTCATGAAAGCATAGGGCAACAGAATTTCTTTTTCAGAAACTTTATTTTTCAAAGCAGTTTCAGGTTCACAGCAAAATTGAGTGGAAGGTACAGAGAGTTCCCGTCTATCCAGCCCCATAGACAGCCTCCCCTCTGTCAATGACCCCCACAGAGCAGGGCATTTGTTACAACCAACGAACCTCCCATGGACACAGCATCGCCCAGAGACCACAGTTCTCATGAGGGTCACTCTTGGTGTCGTATGGTCTCTGGGTTTGGACACATGCACAATGACATGTATCCACCGTTACAGGATCACACAGAGCAGTTCCACTGCCCTAAAAATCTCCGTGCTCCACCTGTTCCTCCCACCCTCCCCCCAAACCCTGGCAACCACTGATCTTTTGTCTCCATGTGACTTTTCCAGAATGTCACAGAGTTGGAATCATAAAGTATATAGCTCTTTCAGATTGGCTTCTTTCACTTAGTAATATGCATTTACGGTTCTTCTATGCCTTTTCTTTTTTCTTTTCTTTTTTTTCTTTTTCTTGAGACAGAGTCTTGCTCTGTTGCCTGGGCTAGAGTCCTGTGGCATCATCATAGCTCACAGCAACTTCACACTCCTGGGCTCAAGCAATCCTCCTGCCTCAGCCTCCCAAGTAGCTGGGACTACAGGCATGCGCCACCATGCCCGGCTAATTTTTTCTTTATAGATTTTTAGTTGTCCGGCTAATTTCTTTTTATTTTTAGTAGCGATGGGGTCTTGCTCTTGCTCAGGCTGTTCTCAAACTCCTGACCTCGAGCGATCCTCCCACCTCAGCCTCCCAGAGTGGAGGATTACAGGTGTGAGCCACCGCGCCCGGCCACTTTTCTTTTCTTTTCTTTTCTTTTTTTTTTTTTTTAACCAAGACAGGGTCTCCCGAGTAGCTGGGACTCCAAGTGCACGCCACCACATCTGGCTAAATTTTTATTATTTTTTGTACAGATGGGGTCTTGCTATATTGCTCAGGCTGGTCTCGAACTCCTGACCTCAAGCGATCCTCCCGCCTCTGCCTCCCAAAGTGCTGGGATTATAGGTGTGAGCCACAGCGCCTGGCCTCCATCATGTCTTTTCATGGCTTAACAGCTCATTTCTCTTAAGCACTGAAGACGATTCCATTGTCGGGAAGTACCACAGTCTGTTTATCTATACACCTACCAAAGGACATCTTGGTTGCTTTCAAGTTTTGCCAGTTAGGAACAAAGCTGCTATAAACATCCTTGTGCAAGTTTTTTGTGGACATAAGTTTTCAACTCCTTTGGGGAAATACCAAGGAGCGAAATGGCTGGATCATATGGTAGGAGTATGTTTAGTTTTGTAAGAACCTGCCAAACTGTCTCCCAAAGTAGCTGTGCCATGTTGCATTCCACCAGCAATGAATGAGACTTCCTGTTACTTTACAGGCAACTGGATTTTTAATCACAGAAAAATCTAGAAAAAAAATCTGATTTCTTCTGTATCCTGCTTTTTTCTTGCAAGGTGGTATGTAAAACACTTTCTATATTGTTTTAAAAAAATCTATAAACATTTTGAATGACTGCATAATGGATGTTATCATGTTATTATTGTACCACAGTTTACTGGGTGTCCCCGGCTTTGTGCTAACTGAATACCAAAATAATGACACCACAAGTATTGTTTTGTGTAAATATTTGCCTATTTCTCATATTTCTTCAGAGTGGATTCTCAGAAGTGGAAATACTGGCTTGTAAAAGGCAAACATGTTATGATTCTTGGTACATGTTGCCAAAGGCTGCAATTTATCCAGAAATCAGCAAGCTCAGTCAAGATTCTGTAATTAAAAAAAAAGTTACTATGAAAATACACATTCTTGCAGAGACACTTTGGCTAAAAAAAAAAAAAAAAAAAAAAAACACATACACAAAAGATGTCTGATTTTCAATTAACAGTTCACATCTTTCGAGTGACCATGAAGGTGAATGTCTTCTCTGGTGTATAAAGGTGTTCTCCCACTGCTCTTAAGCTTGGAGAAAGCGTTGACATTTCAGAGAGTCAAAATCCATTTCCTTCTCTTTCCTTCTCAACACATGGAAGGTGTAGTTTGATCTTCAGGATTTAATGCTTCAGAGCACCTTGGTATTAGTAGCAACTTAGCTATTGTTCCACAACAAATTACTCTAAAACTTAGTGGCTAAAAGCATCAAAAAAAAATTATTATCTTTCCAATTTTCTGTAGATCAAGAATTCAAGGGTGTGGTTTGGTCAGGAGGCTCTGTGAGGGGTTTCTCACAAGGTTGCAGTCAGATGTCACCCAAGGCTGCTGTCATCTGAAGTCTTGACTGGCGCTGGAGGATTTGCTTTGAAGGTGGCTCATTCGCTTGGCTGGCAAGTTGGCACTGGCTGTCTTGGGGAGACCTCAGCTCCTAACCACACAGGCCTCTCCACAAGCCTGCTTGAACATCCTCACAACATGCCATCAGGGTGGTCAGACTACAGCCTGTGGGGCAAATCTATCCCATTGCCTGTTTTGGTAAATAAAGTTTTATTGGAATACAGCTATTCCTATTTGTTCATGTGTTGTCTGTGGTTATTTTTGCAATACAACAGCAAATCAAGTAGTTGTGATAGGGGCTGTATGGTCCACATGCCTAAAATACTTACTCTCCAGCCCTTTATGGAAAAAGTTTGCAAAAGACCAAGGCAGAAGCTGCAATCTCTTTTACAATCTTTCCTTGGATGTCAGATACCATCGTATTTTTTCTTGTACATTTATTCATATAAGAACCTAGAATCTAGGGTACATTTACATGATCAAACAGACATATTCTGAAAACACTGATAAATATACTCATCTCTATCTTGTAATTTTACCTATAAGATGACCTTGTAAAATACCCTGAAAATTATTAAAATAAAGTGTATGAAGCTTTGTAGTTTTTTGTGATGTCTGAAATGTTCATTTTTTCTTTCTTTCTTTCTTTTTTTTTTTTTTTTTGAGACAGAGTCTCACTCTGCTGCCTGGGCTAGAGTGCTATGGCATCAGCCTAGCTCACAGCAACCTCAAACTCCTGGGCTCAAGCAATCTTCCTGCCTCAGCCTCCCAAGTAGCAGGGACTACAGGCATGCACCACCATGCCTGGCTAATTTTTTCTATATATTTTTAGTTGTCCTGATAATTTCTTTCTATTTTTTTTGGTAAAGATGGGGTCTCTCTCTCGCTCAGGCTGGTCTTGAACTCCTGAGCTCAAACGATCCTCCCACCTTGGCCTCCCAGAGTGCTAGGATTACAGGTGTGAGCCACTGCGCCCGGCCTGAAATGTTCATTTTTTAAATGGTCTGTTAAACCTGACAACCTACTCTTACGTACCACAGGCAAGACAGATTTTTATTTTTATTTCTCTTTATTTAAAAAAAATTCTCAGTATGTGGAGCTGGAAATATCAGTAGAAGAATTGGGAGAGTTGGGGATCACATGAGGAGTATAAAAACACTGAGGGCAGGATGCAGTGGCTCAAACCTGTCGTCCCAGCACTTTGGGATGTCAAGGGGGGAGGACCACTTGAGGCCAGGAGTTCAAGACCAGCCTGAGCAACATAGCAAGACCCTGTCTCCACAAAAAATAAAAAATTAGCAGGGTGCAGTGGCATGCACCTGTAGTCCCAGCTACTTGGGAGGCTGAGGCAGGAGGATCACTTGAGCCCAGGAGTTAGAGGTTGTAGTGAGCTATGATGATGCCACAGCACTCCAGCCTGGGCAACAGAGTGAGACTCTGTCTCAAAAAAAAAAAAAAAAAAAGGGAAAAATATCCAAGATCATGAAAAATCATGTCTTTAAATCATTTTAGATACAATAGGTTTTATATCTATTAGATCATATTTACATACAAATCATAGGTACATCACATTTACCTATGATTTACATATAAATATAAATCTATTTGCATGGAATAATATTTTGATGCAAATAGATTATTATGCAAAGACTATGTAATATGTACTTTGTGGAGCACAGCTGGAAATAAAGGTGTGAATCCCCACCTGCTGAGGGTTTAAAACACAGCACGTTTGGACCATTCAAAAGTGATGTCACACAGGAAGTAATTGTCACCCAGTTCTCCAGAGAAGACAGTAGCTGACATACAGCTTTGACACTTTTCACTGTATTCGCCATTCAGAAAGAAAGAAAATATATATCAAACCACCTTAGGAACACTGAAGGTGAACATACATGCAAATTATATTTTCCAATGACGTGTTTGATACATGAAAATCATTTTGAAAAAATAAACTTAAAAAATGTTTTGGTCAGGCGAAGTGGCTCATGCCTGTAATCCTAAATTCTGGGAGGCCAAGGCAGGAGGGTCACTTGAGGTCAGGAGTTGGAGGCCAGTCTGAGCAAGAGCAAGACCCTGTCTCTACTAAAAATAGAAAAAAATTAGCCAGGCATGGTGGCATGTGCCTGTAGTCCCAGGTTCTCAGAAGGCTGAGGCAGGAAGATTGCTTGAGCCCAGGAGTTTGAGGTTGCTGTGAGCTAGGCTGATGCCACAGCACTCTAGCCCAGGCAACAGAGTGAGATGTGTTTCAAAGAAAAAAAAAGTGTTATGGAATTCCAGAATCCTTTCTTCCTTTACCACATCTTCTACTTTGGCTCTGTCCTTTTCAAATTCTTCATTTTTATTTTTTCTTTTCCTTTCTTTTTTTTTTTTTTTTTTTTGAGACAGGGTCTCGCTCTGTCACCCAGGCTGGAGTGCAGTGGCATCATCATAGCTCACTGCAGCCTCGGAATCCTGGGCTCAAGCTATCCTCCTGCCTCAGCCTCCCAAGTAGCTGGGACTACAGGCATGCACCACCACACCGAACTAAGTTTTTCGATCTATTGTAGAGACAGGGCCTCAATATTGCCCAGGCTGCTTTCGAACTCCTGGCCTCAAGAGATCTTCCCACCTCAGCCTCCCACAGTGCTAGGATTAAAGGCATGAGCCACCTCCCACCCAGGCAATTTTCTCTTTTTAAAAAAGATGTCCATATACTGTTCCTCTTTAATCCTGAAATTATGTGTGTGAACTTCTGAGTTACCCTGACATCCACCCTTTCTCAACCAATTTGGCCCAGGTGATTCACACGGGGGAAACGTGTAGTAACACGGTGATTGAATTTGGCAATGGGGCTGGATGTATGTCTGCAAAGAGGCTGTAAGACCTGGCCCCATGCTCTCCGAGGCAGCCCAACTGGTCCATGACCAGATGGCAGTGGTGGTGGCTTGGCTGCTTCCTAGCCGGGTGCAAGGCTCAGACACATTACCTCCCTGTTTCGACATCTGTAAAGCACGATACTAAGCCAGCTTGTGGGCGCCCAAGGCCCCTGCAGTCAGAAGGACACTTTGTTTTAATGCTCCAAGGTTGATGTCCTGAGATTCTTAACTAATTTATCTTTGAACTCGTGCTTTGTAAGTGGAATCCGATGGGACAATGGAGCATGCTCCTGGGCAGAGGACATATGTGTGCACAGTAGGGGGTTAGGGCTGGCCCACGAGCACAGAATTATGGTGGGAGCTTTGTGTGGGAATTCAGCAAGATTCAAAGTGAGTATGAGATGGGCCAGGCACAGTGGCTCATGCCTGTAATCCTAGCACTCTGGAAGGCCGAGGTGAGAGGATCACTCCAGGTGAGTAGTTTGAGATCAGCCTGAGCAAGAGCGAGACCCCGTCTCTACTAAAAACAGAAAAATTAGGTGGGTGTGGTGCACGCCTGTAGTCCCAGCTACTTGGAATGCTGAGGAGCGAGGATCACTTGAGCTCAGGAGTTCGAGGCTGCAGTGAGCTATGATGATGACACTGTACTCTAGTCTGGGCGACAGAGTGAGACTCTGTCTCAAAAAAAAGAAAAGAAAAGAAACCCAGTTCCATCTTTTTTACCTCGTGTTACTGTCCTGTGTTTGCCAGCTCTTCATGCGGAGGGTGACAGCACAGAGGTAAAGCACAAGAGACGACCACCAACAACTCCTCTTCCTTTTCGTCCTCACCAGTCAGCCAAGAGCAGGGAGAGCTGGTGAAATGTGCACAGATGAAAAAGGGAAATAAAAACCCCAGAGTTCGTTCTGTGCAGTGTTTCCCCTGCCCTGATGAGAACAAAATACACACACGTGTGGACAAACTTCAAATATGAACTGTGCCATTGAGGGGCTATTTTTTTTTTTTTTGATACACATCTCGCTCTGTCGCCCAGGCTAGAGTGCCATGGCGTTATCACAGCTCACAACAACCTCAAACTCCTAGGCTCAAGCAATCCTCCTGCCTCAGCCTCCCGAGTAGCTGGGACTACAGGTGCCACTACCACGCCCAGCTAAGTTTTCTATTTTTGGTGGAGATGGGATCTCGCTCCTGCTCAGGCTGGTCTCGAACTCCTGAGCTCAGGTGATCCTCCTCTACCTGCCTCGGCCTCCCAGAGTCTTAGGATTACAGGCGTGAGCCACGGGCCTGGTCCTATTTTTCTCTTTTTAATAGAGACAGGGTCTTGCTCTGTTGCTCAGACTCCTGGGCTCAAGTGATCCTCCGGCCTTGGCCTTCTGAGTAGCTGGGACTACAGGCATGTGCCACCAAGCCTGGCTAATTTTTAAACTTTTTGCAGAGATGGGTCTTACCATGTTGCCCAGGCTGATCTTGAACTCCTGGATTTAAGCGATCCTCCTGCCTCAGCTTCCCACAGTGCTGGGATTATAGGCATGAGCCACCATATGTGGCCAATATCCTTCTTTTCTTGGCTGCTGGCCAACCTTGTTCTCACTTTCCCATCAGCTGCACAGTGAGACTGTGCCCTCTGCCCATCGCCACCGCCAGCCCCCAGCCAAGTCACAGGGCAGCATCCCTTGGTCCCTGCAGTCATCGGCCACTCTTGGCTGCCCTGACCTCCTGCAGCATCTGGCATTGTCAACCCTCTGTACTGTTTGAAAGTCTCTTGTTTCAAAATGCAGCTGGGGCTTGTTTTAATCAGATAAGACACGCAGATACAGAAATGACTGTCAGGAAGAGGACAGTCCCCCAGAACACGAGGCACACCACAACACACAGGGCCGGGGGCAGAGGGAGCTTAGAAAAAAATGTGGCCAAGAGCCTTTCTTGTGGAAAGGCAAGACGAGGCAGGGGGAGATTTAGGATGGGCTGATTTGAATCATTTCAGCAGACACTGGGGCACATGGGCTGTCCCTAGTTGCCTGGTCCCTGGCCCTGGAATAATCAGGGCAGGAGACTATTGCCTGGGGCTGTCAGAGCTCTGTAAAGGAGGTGGGGGTGTGAGCTTTGCATATGAAATGCATATTCCTGGGCAAACCAGCTGTTTGCCAACTCTAGAAATTAGCTAACCCTGGGAGGGGCCATCTCTCTGGGATCAGTAAGGCTCAAGATGTCAAAACATTAGAAAAATATAGAAAATAAGCTGGGCATGGTGGTGCGTGCCTGGAGTCCCCAGACCCTGGAGGCTGAGGCAAGAAGATCATATGAGCTAATTAGTTCTAGGCTGCAGTGGGCTATGATGATACCACTGCACTCCAGCCTGGGCGACAGAGCGAGAGCTTGTCTCTGAAAAGAAAACAAAGAAGAAAGGCACAATGAAAAGCCTCTTTTCCACTGTGACTCTGCTCACCTGTTTCCTTGTACCTCTGCACCTGTCCCCCGTCCGAGTCCCTTGCTCTGCCTGCGTTCCTTTAATGAAAGAGCTCTGTCCCCAGTCCTGAGCCATAACCTTTACTAGTTGTGATTTCTGTAACCCAGGCCTTTCTGGGAGACCCAGACCCATGAGTCCAGCTGCCACCCAGACATGCCCTGGTGGGTGTCCCTAGAACTCAACACTGTCCACCCCCTCCCCAGGTACCATCCTGAACTTTCATCTTTACCTTCATCCAGCTCTGATGGTTTTACCTGCTTTTTTTTTTGGTTTTTTTTTGTTTTTTAGAGACAGAGTCTTGCTCTGTTGCCCGGGCTGGAGTGCAGTGGCATCATCATAGCTCACTGCAGACTTTAACTCCTGGGCTCATGGGATTCTCCTGCCTCAGCCTCCCAAGCAACTGGGACTACAGGTGCAGCCACCACACCTGGATAATTAAAAAAAAAAAAAATTTTTTTTTTAGAGACGAGGTCTTTCTACGCTGCCCAGGCTGGTCTCAAACTCTTGGGCTCACATGACCCTCATGCCACAGCCTGAGGAGTTGCTGGATTACAGGCTCAGGGCCACTGCACCTAGTTTGACCTCCTTACCAACTCTCGAAAGCCCTCACTTTGCTCCGCCTCAGTTCTGCGTTCTCTGGGCCCAAGGTCAGATTTCTGGGGCCACTATGGAGTCCAGGACAGACAGGTCCCTGTCTGCCCCAGCAAGCTCATGGTACATTGGGATCCAGACACTTCATCCGTCAGGTCCCCACCCACGCCCACACTCCACTGCAGCCAGAGGGACCACCCTGAAACCTACATGGGAAGGCGTCGACCCAAATTAAGGCTATTGAGGCAGAATAATTTGATAAAGCCAAATTTAATGATCACCCAGGGAAAAGACACACCAGCAAAGTTGGGTGTATTCCAAACTCTGTCACAAGTTGGAATGCTTTGATAGGAAAGTTTAGGGACAGGGAGGGGAGAGTCCTCATATTGGACTGGCCTTTTTTCATTGGAGGGTATAATACAGAAGTTACCGTCATTGGCTGCAGAGGGTACAATTATTTGCTACAGATTGCAACATACGGGCTACAATGTTCCACGTGCAAGGCAATCAGTAAAACTTCATGATTCAGAAACGAATCAGCAAAACATTATGATTTAGAAAGAAATCAGGGCCAGCCGTGGTGGTTCACGCCTGTATTCCCAGCACATTGGGAAGCCGAGGAGGGAGGATGGCTCAAGGCCAGGAGTTCAAGTTCGCAGGGAGCTGTGATTGCACTACCGCACTCCACCCAGGGAGAGACAGGGCGAGAATAAAAGGTTTGGTTTATTTTTTTTAACATATGTGTACTACTTAAAAGTGAACTTCTTGCTTCCTTCAGGAAGTCCCCCGTAATTTCCCTGCTGGAATAAGCTCCCCCTTTAGACTCTACAGATTGAGGCTTCCCTTCCATTCCCTGCCCTGGTCACCCTGTGTCCCTGTTTCCTGCTGGCTGCCCTACAAGGTGGCTGGCCAGGAGCCAGAGCAGTGCTGTCATCACCTGCCCTGCAAGGTGCCAGGCTCGGTGCTTCCTGTGCCCTAGCTGGCGTGGCGTGCACCCGAGTTAGGGCCATGTGGAAAGAAGGGAATGCCCACACTTGTCCTTTCACCTTGCTTGTTCTCCTGCCTCACCTGGCTTCTGTGTCCCCAGAGAGTGGGTCAACAGCCTGGGAAAGCGGCTTCCCCTACATGCCTTACTAGGGCTAAGGGACATGGCACCAGATCAGCCACCCACCTGTGTACCTGGTCTTGCTGCAGGGCCTGACAGCTGGACCTTCCGCAGGCACCCGGTTCAGGTTCCAGTTCTGTTATAGGCCTGGTGGCTCACGCCTGTAATCCCAGCACTTTGGGAGGCTGAGGTGGGAGGATCGCTTGAGGCCAGGAGTTCAAGAGCAGCCTGAGCAACACAGAAAAACCTGTCTCTACAAAAAATTAAAAAATTAGCTAGATGTAGTCTTGTGTGCCTGTAGTCCCAGCTACTTGGGAGGCCTAGGCAGGAGGATCGCTTGAGCCCAGGAGTTGGAGGCTGCAGTGAGCTGTGATTGCATCACTGCACTCCAGCCTGGGCGACAAAGCAAGACCCTGTCTCTCTGTCTCTCTGTCTCTCTCTCTCTCTCTCTCTCTCTCTCTCTATATATATATATATATATGCATATAAACTATAAAATAGTAAAAAATCATGCTAGGAAATCTAAGCACCAAAGAGACTTTCGTAAGCAAAACTAGAAACTCAAGCTTGTAACAGAAAAAGAAAAATGTCATTTCCTTCTCTAAAAAGTAAAAAACTTTGGATGGCAACATATACCACAAAATTTTAAAGTCAATAAATCAAAGAGCCAAGAGCATGTACACATTGAGATAAAAGATAATCCCAATAGGAAAAAAAGGACAAAGGAATATGAATAAGTAGGACCCAGAAAACAAATCCAAGTCATCCAAAACTGTGTGAAAAGATGCTCAAATAGGCTGGGGCCACGAAAAGTACATTGAAGTAACAAGGAGATGACACTTTCTCAGACTGGCAAAAATTTGAAAAAATGATGACACTCATTGCTGGTGAGACTGTAGGGAAAAGGGCACTCATTCTTGGATGGCAGGAATGTGTTGTTCTCCAATGGTGTTTGAACACTTCACCCTGGCAACACCTATTTTGGATACAAGTCCTTTTTCAGACATGTATTTTACAAATGTTTCCTTCCAGTCTGTGTCTTGTCTATTGTCTTAACAGTGTCTTTCACAGAGCTAACATTTCTAATTTTCATAAAGGTCAACATCAATTTGTTTTTTTCTTTCATGGATCATGCTTATGGTGTTATAGCTAAAGAGTCATTGCCAGACTGAAAGTCACCTAGATTTCCTCCTACATTTTCTTCTAGGATTTTCATAGTTTTGGGGGATTTAAAAAAAAAATCTTTTTTTCGATAGATTTTTTTCTCTCTCCCTTTCTCCTTCCTCCTTCCTCTTCAACCAGCTGTTAGAGTTTTGTATTTCATACCTAGGTCTGTGATCCTTTGCTTGTGGTCAAATATATATCATATAATATACAACTTACCATTTGAGCCATTTGGCTCTATGCAATTCCGTGGTATTGAGTATATTCATATTGTTGTGCAACCATCACCATCCATCTCTAGAACTTTTTCCAAAGGGAACAATCTATACCTATTAAACAATAACCCTTCACCTCCCTCCGGCAGTCCCTAGTAACCTCCACTCTACTTTCTGTCCCTATCTATTTGCTAATTCTAGGTACTCATTATGATACCTTTTGTTTGTTTTTGTGAAAGGGTAAGGTCTGTGTCTGGACTTATTTTATTTATTTATTTTTTTGCATATGGACATCAAATTGTTCTAGCGCCCTCTGTTGAAAAAGACTATCTTTTCTTCATCCAATTGCCTGGGCTCCTTTGACAAAGATCAGTTGATTATATTTGTGTGGATCTATTCCTGGGCTGTCTGTTTTGTTCTATTGATCTATGCGTCTATTCTTTTGCCAATACCATGCTGTCTTGACGATTGCGGCTTTCCAGAGAGCCTTGACATTGTCAGTCCTTCAACTTTGTCCTTCTTTGGTATGGTGTAGACTGTTCTAGATCTTTGCCTTTTTGTCTAAACTTTAGCATCAGTTTGTCAATATCCGTAACTTGGCAACATCTTTTAGAATTAAAAATAGATAAACCGGCTACTCTCTGTTGCTCTGAGAGAGAGCTGCTGCTCTGTCTAGGGGGCAGTTTCCCATAAAAAAAAAATACATAAACCCTGCACCCAGCAATCTTGCTGCTAGAAATCTTCCCCTTAGAAATAAAGTCATCAGGCCGGGCGCAGTGGCTCATGCCTGTAATCCTAGCACTCTGGGAGGCCAAGGTGGGAGGATCACTCAAAGTCAGGAGTTAGAGACTGGCCTGGGCAACACAGTGAGACCCCACCTCTATGAAAAGTAGAAAAATTTAGCCAGTTGTGGTGGCTGCATCTGTAGTCCCAGCTACTTAGGAGGCTGAAGTGGGAGGATCACGTGAGCCCAGGAGTTTGAGGCTATGATGATGCTACTGCACTGTAGCGTGAGTAACAGAGCAAGGCCCTATCTCAAAAAAAAAAAAAAAAGTGAATTCAGACTTTTGAAGGTGGTTTCTATAAAGTACAGTGAACAAAAAAGTGTATCCAATATGATTCCATATTTATAAAACAACAATCCTCCCAAACCCTTTCTTTTTGATGTATACATTTATGTGTAAATATTCATTCAACAAGCAGGAGAACAACCCAGTAGAAAATGCCATCGATTTTTAACTTGAAGAATGACCAAAATAAGAGGAAATAAGAGAAAAAGAGAGGGTAGCTTATGACTGTCAAAAAATAGCCACTGTTCTCTCTAAATCAGCCCTGTCTAATGGATACATACATGCAAGTAAAATAGGCAATTGTAACTCTTTTAGAAACCACATTTTTTGTTTTGTTTTTGACACAGGGTCTTGCTCTGTCACCCAGGCTGGCAGGAGTGCAGTGATGCAATCATAGCTCACTGCAGCCTCGAACTCCTGACCTCAAGCGATCCTCCCACCTCGGCCTCCCAAAGTGCTGGGATTACAGGCATGAGCCACCTTGCCCAGTCACAGAAACCATATTTTTAAAAAGTAAAACTGAACAGATGAAATTTTAGTAACATAATTTATGTAGTCCAGTGTGCCCAAAATATCATCATTTCAATGTGTCCTTGATATTTTAGAACGTATTCAAGAAGGCGGATTACATTCTTTTTCTTGTACGAAGTCCTTGGAATCGGTGTGGATGTCACACTACCATCTCTGCCTGGCCATGTTTCAAAAATTCAACAGCCACCTGTGGCCTTAAGGATTTATATTTTTATTTTATTCTTAAAATGAACATACTTAAAATATCAAAGAACATAAAAATGTATTCATACAAATGAAAGGATTTGTTCTGTAAAATTTGGATTCCATCAAAGGGTCGCACTTAAAGATCTACAGAGTGCCCCACCTCTGAATGGGAAGACTTGAGTGCCCCCTAGTGACAGACTCAATTAACTTCACCCCTCTTGGCAACTCGGTCCTCAAATGTAAATCAGATCATGGTGATGCTCCCTGCCTAGAACTCTCCATGGCTCCCTGCTGCTGCCAGGTCATGTTCACGCTCCTGGCTTTCAAGTCTTCTTTCTTTTTTGTGTGAGGAGCTGAAGGAATAAGGCTTCTCTCAATCTGAGTCCTGCCCAACTCCCACAAACAATTTCCATTCCTTGCCCCCAGCCACACCAGGCCATTCAGTCATTCACTCATCCATTGATTCAAGGAATGTTTGTTGAGTGCCTATGGGATGCTGTGACACGTGTGTGTCTTCTGAGAATCAGTGGTTCTCAGTCTTCTGGGTCTGACAGTGTGCATTCAGTTGACTTTATCCTCGGGCCTCAGTCTGACCCGGTCAAAGGCATCCTCAAGGTTTGTGGGGACAGGGTAGAAAGTGGCAAGTGCGGCCTCCGCCAACAGGGAGGGGACCAGCAGGAGAGAGGTGAGCCAGATAGATGTTAGATCACCAGATAAGTGGGTTCCGATGGCAGGGCTGGGTGTGGGTGGCAGGGTTCTCCCTTCTCCCATCAAGACTACTCCATGCCTAGCGCGGTGGTCCCAAGCCTTGCAGAACCCACCTGTGGCCACCCCCTGCATAGAGCCCTTGATAGCTCCCTAGTGCTCTGGCACATTGCTGAGTCCTTCACTATCTCTAGGAATTGGCTAGCCCTGGGGGGCAGGGGAGGCTGTCTATTGGGGTCAGCAGGGCTCTAGATGCCAAAACCCCAGGTTACAAAAATAAAAAGACGTTAATACAGAGACAGACGTGCACAGAAGGAAGACCATGAGAAGACACAGGGAGAAGATGGCAGTCTATGAGCCAAGGACCACCAGAGGCTACCAGAAGCTTCAAGAGAGGCCTGGAACAAATCTTCCCCCCATAACCCTCAGACAGAACCAACTCTGCCCTGCTGACACCTTGACCTCAGAGTCCCAGCCTGCAGGACGGTGCGACAGCAGGTTTCTCTTGTTGTCAGCCACCTAGTGTATTGCACGCTGCGACGGCAGCCCTAGGAAAGTGACAAAAAGCCTTTCTGGAGGCAGTTTTGTAATCATCACATACACATTTCTGTTCTTAGATTAAAATGAAACTGAATAATATTCCCACTGTATGGACAGGCCACGTTTGGGTGACCCACTCATCTGTTGAGGGACACGTGTGTTGTTTCCACGTTTTGGCTATTGTAAATAGCGCTGCAGAGAACACGGGTGCATGTGTCTAAGTCCCCGCACTGAATTATTTTGGGGAGATATAGACACACACCTAGGAGAGGAGTGGAACTGCTGGGTCGCACAGCGATTCTGTGTCTTTTTGAGGAACCACCACATTGTTTTCCGCAGTGGCGGCATCATTTCGTATTCCCACCAGCAAAGCACAGGGGATCCAGTTTCTCCACATCCTCGCCAACACTGCTATTTTCCGTTTTATTGGTAATTGCCATCCTAGGCGGTGTGAAGTGGCATCTCCTTGTCATCACAGCAAAGCGACAGAGCGAGACTCCGTCTCAAAAAACTAAATAAATAAATAAAATAAAAAGAGCAAGTACATTCCTAGCGGCCTTATTCACAATAGCCAGAAAGTGCAAACAGCCTAAATAGTATTCGGCCGTAAAAAGCACGAAGCCCAGATACGTGCTGCAACGTGGATGAACCTCAAAAACACGATGCTAAGTGAGAGACGCCAGATCTCACTTATACAAAACATCCAGGGTGGATGAATCCGCTGAGAACAGAAAGTAGATTGGTGGTTGCCAGGGGCTGGGTGATGAGGAATTGGGGGGCAGGCAACTGCTAAGGGGGACGGAGTTTTGTTCTGGGATGATGGAAATGTCTTGGAACTAGGTAGAGGTAGTGGTTGCACAACATCGCAAAACGTACTAAATGCCATTGAATGATGCACTTTAAAATGGTACGTTTCATGCTATGTGAATTTTAACTCAATAAAAGAAAACAGTAAAAAAAAAAATAAAGGTTGCCCTTTAGAGACACTGATTTAGTTTGCAAGTAAAATACATTTTTTTTTTTACAAAGAGGAGAAAAGAAAGACAAGTATGGAACAATGTATAAAGGTGCTAACATTTGTGTTTATTTTAAAAAAAGAATGTGTGTGTGTGTGTGTGTGTGTGTGTGTGTGTGTGTGTGTGTTAGACATAGACAGGACTCTTCGACTTTCTGCCTGGGGATTGAGGTACTGGCTCTGGGGGGCGGGTCTGGGGTGCCCCACGGGCAGGAGGAAGGTTTCCAGCTTGGTGGCCTAGGTTCGGATTTGCTTACGTGGCTCTGGTGGCTCCATGCCTCGGTTTCCCCATCTGTGTAATGGGATGATAGCAGAGCCTGCCTTGGGGTCTGTTGTGAATTTGCCAGCCTGACCTCCTTCTCAAGGCCTTCCCAGGTCCCCAGCCGCCCCACACCCCTGCAGCCTCACTCCCAGGCATCCAGCCAAACTCCTGGCCATGTGCTCAGTGCTCCCTAAGCCCAGCTGCTTCCTGTGCTCAGACAAAGAGGGCTCTGTCCCCAGGCCACCCCGGCCTGGGCAGGCCCAGCACCACCCCACGCAGCACAGACTGCAGGCATCTACCCGCCTCCACCCGCCCCCTCCGCCGCCATGTCTCCTTGTCGCCAGCTCCGGCCTGCCCTGTTTCCATCCCTTCCCCAAGCCGGTGCCAATGGACATCTGGGAGTCTCCTGGCCCCGGGCACCCACAGCTGAGTCCTGTCTACACGAGGAGGGCTCTGGGATGGTTCAGAAAGTCAGAGGGAAGGTGGGGCTGAACTGACTCGGAGTGACCTTAACGGGATGGCAGTGGCGGCGGGGGTGTATATGTATGTATGTGTGCGGCTCAGGGTGACATTAATGGTGTGACAATGTGACAGCAACAGGTGACAACGTAGCAGGAACTGGGAAGGATGGGAAGACAGTTTGACAGCAACAGGTGACATTGTAATTAAAATAAAAACCACTAGGGGTTGGTGTCATGTTGGCAGGCAGGCTGTGTTACAGTGACAAAAGACGATAAAGACATAATGTACCAATAAAGGGCCAGGTGACAGCAGGAGACAGTGTTGCAGTGAGGGACGACAACAATAGGACAGTCTGAGACTGTGGTTGACAACAGCGGGGAACTGGCTGACAGCATCGACGACAAGGTAAGAGCAATGCCGGACATTTGACATCTCTAAGGCCATCGGGGGATTTGACCCCCTCCCTGGATCTGGGGAATCTCCCCGTTCTGTGCAACGGATCTCACTCAGAACCTCAAGACACCAGGCAGGGCCTCTTGGGCCCCGTTTTGCCCAGGGTGGGTGACACCAGTGTCCAGCATCCAGGATCATCCAGCAGCATTGGAGCCTGGGGAGCTGGCAGGTCGCGGTTGGTGTCTTCATGGGGCCAGACCCAAGGGCAATGTGGGTCAACTGTGCTGCCTGCAGAACCCCTTTCTGGTGATGTCCGTTGTTTCTAGTGTTAAGAACTCTGATGCTCTGGGTAACAGTAGGACTGTTAATGGGCGACAAGGTCACAGCCACAAGGTGCAGGTGTAAAGATGACAGGAGATGGCATAATGTCCTGGGCAGCCAAGTAACCAGAACACAGAAAGCTGTCACGTGCACAGGTGACAATGAGACAGGGGCATGTGACAGGTGATTGTGGCATAGGAACTTGGTTATGATACAGTTTTGATGGGAGGGACCGTGTGACATGCTTTGTATTCATCACAGTCTTGGGTGGCACTGTGACACAGGGGGCAGGATTGAGAGCCTAAATGTCCCTTCATGACAGTGAGAAGTAACAAGGGGACAGTCAGGGTGACACTGTCCATGTGACCATATCAGAATGGGCAGCAGCATCACAGACCAGGTGTTTTTTGTTTTGTTTTGTTTTTGAGACAGAGTCTCGCTCTGTCACCCAGGCTAGAGTGCAGTGGCGTCATCATAGCTCACAGCAACCTCCAACTCCTGGGCTCAAGTGATCCTCCCGCCTCAGCTTCCGGAGTAGCTGGGACTACGGGCGTGAGCCACCACGCCGGGCCTGCCTCTTTCTCCTGAGCCTCCGAACTCCCATCCCCAGAGAGAGGGCTCCTTCCCTCCCACCCCTTCTAGGGTCTGTCCCTCTGGCTTAGGAGTGTCAGGGACTAGGTCTGGGGACCCACATTGGGAGACACTCGAGGGCTAGACCAAGACCTTCCCAGCTCGGATGCGGGGATGCTGGGCGGGAGTTGGGGACATCTCCATCTGTGAGGGCTTCTCTCTCTCTCCCTCCCCAATACTTCCACTCCACCCCCACTGCAATCCCTCCTCAGACACCCTCCCCAGACCTGGCAGTCTTTTCCTCACTCAACTGCTCCCAGGGACCCACCTCCCTGTGCTTAAAGTAATCTGATGGGCTCATGTGAGCCGGTAGACCACCAGGGACCAGTCTAGCAAAGATTACGGACCCCAGTCTAGCGGGTTTGAATTCCAGCTCCATCACCACCAAGAACTGTGAGGCTGGACAAGCTATGTAACCTGTATGTGCCCCAGTCCACTCATCTACAAAGTGGGGATTATGAGAGTATCTCCCTCACAGGCATTTCTGGTCATTAAGTGAGATAATGTGTATGAAACTCTTAGCCACAGGCCTGGCACACTATAAGCACCCCCAAAATACGGGCTCAGATTGTTATATGCTATTTACTTATTACATGCCAGAAGTGTGATGAGGGAAGCATGTTCAGCACCATCAGCTTTAGGAACTCAATAGGGTCAACTAACAATGTAGGGAGTAGGGAGGGGCTTTTTGAACTGGGCTTTGACGGATGTATAGGAGTTTTCTGGTGGGGTAGCTGTTGCTTGAGGCCCAACAAACAGCTTCTGACTGTTTGATCCCCATGTTAAGTAAGAATCACCTGTGGTGTCTATTCTCAAAGGTGGGAAAGTGGTGAGTAACCTAGAAATTTTTGCTTAGGGTATAGACTCTAGATAGTTCACTCACTGTTTTGCTTACAGTTTTAGGGGCCCACCGATCTCTGTCTATAATAGTTAAGAATCCAGGCTTCAGGGTTCAGGTCAGTTTCCAATGTCTCTGAATTCTCCTGGCCCCAGGGAGGGGGAGGCGGCTTGGGAGGACGACGGACGGCCACCCAGGTGAGTCCCGGGACTTCCCCACCCTGGCTGGCGCCCAGGCCTCCCCAATAGGAGCTCCACGTCAGGGTCACCTCCAGCTCCATCTCGAAACGAAAACACGGCCCAGGCAGCCCCAACCGGCGCCCCTCAGCCCGGAGCCCCCCGCCCGCCCTACCACCCCCTCCAGCCCCTCGGAGTTTCACCCGGAGCCCCAGGCCCTCCTCCCAGCCGCAGCCTCTCTCCCCGCCCCGGATCGGATCCGAGCCCCCCGCCCCCGCCCCGGGAGCGACGAGGTGCAAACGCGCCTTCCTCCACCCAGCTCCTCCCGCCCCGGGAACGCGGCGGGGTCGGCCTTGCTCGGCTTGGCGTTCCCGCCCCGGGCCCCCGGCGCCGCGGGAGCCGGCCCTGCAGCGGGGAGCCCCGCGCCAGCCTCCACGCGCGCCGCCTCGCAGGTAGGTGAGGACGCGGGGCGAGATCGGGGGCGCTGGGGGAGGCAGGGGAGGTGGGGGGGGCACCGGGGGAGGGGGAGGGGATTCCTTTGTCTGCAGACCGGCAGCCCCGGGCCCAGCCCCCTCCCCTCTCCGCCTTCCGAGTAGGGCGAGGGGACCCGGCGGGAGGGGCTCGGCCCGGGCGCGCGGTCCCGACCCGCAGGTGAGGGCGGAGCCAAGCGTGGTCGCGGCCCGGGGGCTTCTGCGTCCTCTAGTCCTGTCCGGTGGAGACCGTCGCAGCTTGCGGGCTCCGAGGGCGCCCCCTCCTCCTCGCTGGAGCCCGGGACTCGCCCCCCTCGCTCCCCGGCCCCCCGCTCCCCGCCCGTGCCGCGCGCGCCTTCCCGGCTCATTCATTCCACAGACTCCGGGGCGCGGCTCACCGAGGCAGACTGGGGGAGGAGGGGACCGGGTCCCGCCAGGCCGGAGACCTCGGCCCGAGGCAGGCCGGGGTGGCAGGGAGGGCTCGCGGGCCCCGAGGCTGCCTGGAGAGGGCGTCCTCGGAGCGCAGACTGGCCCCGACAACTTGGAAGCAAGAAGGGGGCGCTCCTTTCCAGCTGGAGTTGATAAGGGTCTCTCCCTTCTCTGGGAACCTCGGGGCACCCTGTCCAGCCCAGAGAGAGCCAAGCCCACGGCCGCACAGCGTCCTCCCAGCGCATTCCCCACCCGGGCCCTGGCGAGGGCTGGGGTGGCCAGCTGGTCCGGCTTCCACCCTCCAAACTGTGGCTGGTCATCTCTCCCACCGTCTCCTCCCATCCTTCCTGGCCCAGGGAGGAGCCACTCACCTTGGGGGGAGGGGGCGCCCTATAATCCTCCCCCCCCCACTTGGGCTTCAGCTCTGGCCCAGCCCCTCACTGATGGTGCCACAGTCTCAGTCTGCCCATCTGTGAAGTGGGCACAGGGGTGTGCCCCGCATTGGGAAGTCACAGAATGGCCAGCTGCCTCCCACAGACTTGCCACCGCCAGTCCCCGCACCCACTCCTCCCTCCCCATTCAGCCCTCCCAGCTGGATTCTGCGAGTCCCCTCGATGACCCCCACTTCCCCTGGCATTAGCCTCCCACTCTCTGTCTAGTCCAGACCCTGCCCCAGCCTCCGGACTTGCCTGTCTCCCCTGGGGCCCTGACAGCCCCTCCCACTCCATCTAACAAGCATTTCTGACCTTGTTCTCATTTAAAGCTTTTCAAGGGCTCTTCGTTGCCCTTGACCTACAAGTAGAAGCCCCATTACACAACTACGCCCCGCTCCTGCGACACCTGGCTGCACCTGGCCCTGTCTCCTCTCCCATCTGCGTTCCACGCCTTTCTTGCCTCTGTTTGTGGGGCACCCTGGGAGCTAGGTTCTGCCCTAGGACCTATCTCCTGGCTAACTCCATCTGTGAGACATCACACCTTCTCCTAGAAGCCTCCCCTGACTGTTCCGCTGCTCCCACCCTGGTCAGGGCTGGACGCACATCAGGGGTGGCGGTTCCTCTGGCACTCTCTGCTTCCCGTCCACAGCCTCCAAGGGAGACGTCATGACTCCGGAGGGTCTGTGTTTGGCAAGGAGAGGGCCCGGAGCCCTCACCTTGGCGCGGGGCCCCCTGGCTCAGCTCCTGCTGGTCTGGACAGCCCTGTCGTGTGTGGTGGGTGGCCAAGGCCGCTGGGACGGGGCGGTGGAGGCTGCAGGTCCCGGACGTGTGCGGAGGCGGGGCAGCGCGGGCATCTTGCAGGGGTGCGTGGTGCCCCAGATGGTTAAAGACCCCTAGGGTGTGGGCTGGGTTGTCCTGGGGTACCCAGGGGGTGTCCAGCCCAGCAGGGGCTCACCAGCCACTCGTGCTCTCCCCGAAGGCCTAATGTATGCGGCTCTCGCTTCCACGCCTACTGCTGCCCTGGCTGGAGGACGCTGCCCGGCGGGAGCCAGTGTGTCGTGCGTGAGTGCTGCTGTCTTATGGAGGTGGGGGGCGCAGGCTGGGCACTGGGGCTGCTCTCTCACCTGCTGCGAGTCCCCTCTGTTTACAAAGGGACTTGGCCAGCGGTCGCTCAGGCTGAACTGTCCGCAGGCTCTTGGACCACCCTGCCATGTTCATTTTCTTTGCCCTACAACCTCCCCTGGTCTGTCTCTTTCTGTCTGTCTGTCTGTCTGTCTGTCTCTCTTTCTCTGTACCGCCCATCTCTCTCTGTCTCTGTCTCTGGGATCTGACTCCACTCCCTAGGAGAGCTCCTCAGCCCCATCTGGGGCCCCCGTACCTCCAGCTTCTGTTCTCACAGCTCAGCTGTTCTGGCCCAAAGAGCATCTCTCTGTCCTGGTGGCTCTAGGAGAATCCCAGAGGAGGCCGGGCGCGGTGGCTCATACCTGTAATCCCAGCACTCTGGGAGGCCGAGGCAGGAGGATCCCTTGAGGTCAGGAGTTGGAGACCAGCCTGGGCAACAGAGAGAGACCCAGTCTCTACTGAAAAGTTTTCTTTTCGAATACGCTAAGCATAGTGGCACACACCTAGGTCCTCAGGAGGCTGAAGTGGGAGGATCGCGTGAGCCCAGGAGTTCAAATCTGCAGTGAGCCATGACCCGGCTACTGCACTCCAGCCTGGGCGACACAGTGAGACCCTGTCTCTAAAAAAAATTAAAAAATAAAAGTAATCATACCACCTGCCCAGCCTAGACTGAGAGCCGGGGGATGTTCCCTGCAAACGGGGATGGGGCTGCTATGAGCAGAGCCAGGGATGTGGACAACAGGTAGCAGCCGCCTCCGTGCTCCAGCCGGGCTGGGCACTGACAGAGTGGGGACGGCGCAGGGCTTGGTCCTGGCCTTGATGGCCGCCCGCTCTGCCCGTGCAGCCATCTGCAGGCACTCCTGCGGCCGGGGCTTCTGCTTCCAGCCCAACCTGTGCACCTGTGCGGACGGGACGCTGGCCCCCAGCTGCGGGGGGAGCAGAGGTGAGCAGCCTCTTGGGGGAGGGAGGAGAAGGTCACAGGCATTGGGATGTCACTAGGAGCCGGGGCTGGGCACACCTAGTCCTGACGCCTTCCGTGGGGCACTGTGGGCCGTCTCCACCTTATCCCTACTCCCCGTCCTCAGGGTCAGGGTGCAGTGTGAGCTGCATGAACGGCGGCAGCTGCCAGGGGGCGTCCTGTCTGTGTCAGAGGGGCTACACGGGCACCGTGTGCGGGCAGCGTGAGTACCCCCTGAGGGCACCCCCTTATGCACCTGAAGCCTGGGGTCCCAGAAAGTCAGTCTCTGTAGCCTCCTGCCAACTGCGAGCGGGTCCCTCTTCCTGGATCGGAGATGGGAGGGGACACACTCACTGTCACCGCTTCATCATTCAGTCTGGGCCAGATCGTGGGGACCTGGGTGAAGACAGGCTTACTCAGGACCCTGGCTCACTCTGTGGCTGGGGGCTCTCTGGGCCACTTTCCCGTCTCCATCCACAGCTGTCTGTGACTATGGCTGTCACAACGGGGGCCGCTGCATTGGGCCCAACCACTGCGCCTGTGTGTATGGCTTCATGGGGCCCCAGTGTGAGAAAGGTACCAAGTGGGCGATGGGGACAGGAGACTGGCCGGGAGGTGGGGAAGGGAGGGGTTTTGCTGGCGCCTCCCCCCCCCCCCCCCATCTAGGACATGGCTGGGCCCTGGGAGGGTCCAGCTGGCCTCCTTCCTGCTGCCGGGGCACTCTGAGGACATTTCCTTCATTTGCTCAGCCGTCCTCGGAAACATCTGCTCTTCCCTGGCTCTGAGTGGTTCTGGGAGGAAAGAGAGAGGGCGCCCCAGTCTAAGAGGCCGGGGGGAAGAAACCCAGAAACAGAAAATTCTAACCCGGGGGATTCAAGGCTCTGACAAGGGGTAGGGGTGCCCAGCCCCGGAGGATGTGAAGGGCAGAGAAACCGTCTCCTCCAGGGAAGAGGGGCAGGGAGGGCTTTCTGGAGGAAGGGACCCCTCCTCTGCATCTTGTAGGATAGGTAGGAGTGAACCCCACGTCTGGTCTGAAAATGGTGGGGGACGGTGGTCCCCCTGGAGGTGAGAGACCCCAAGCTCAGTGTTGGCCGAGGGACCTGCAGGCCTGGGGCTGAGGAGAGAGGGTGCCTGGTATTAAAGGACAGACAGAAAAAAACGGAGCCCACAGGGGACTGAGAACAAGAAAGGGAACAGGGGCGGGTGGTTTTGGGGGTGAGATTTTCAGATGTAGGAGGCATCGCTGTGCCTGACGGGGCTGAGCAGCAAAGACGGGCAGGGCCCCGGGACTGATGTCAGTGGCGGGAGGTGGTGGCGAGGGCCGGGTGCATCTGTGACCCAAGCCGGGGTGGAGAGAGGATGGCAATGAATCGGATGCTGGAGGGGCGGCTGGGGGGTGGGGGAGGGGGGCTGGGCTCCAGGGTGGGCTTTTGGAAACTTGACTTTGACAAGAAGGCAGAATTGGAATATGGGCTGTTGGAGGCGGGGCAAGTTCGGGGTGGCCGAGGGGGAGTGAAGGTCAGTGGGGAGGGGCGAGAGGAGAGTCCTAGGGTGGGTGGTGGACAGTGAAGGCCCCAGAGAGGGGCAGGGCTCAGAGCCAAGGTTCCTGGAACTGGATTTTGGCTTGGGGGAGTCAGGACAGCTGGGGGGTCTCTGTGAAGCCCCTCCTCCATATGAGGCCCGGAGAGGGGTGGCTTGGGCTTCTTCTGTGGGAGGGGCTGCCTTTGGTTGCGTGCCAGCCCCCTGATTGGAAACATCTGGAGGATGGAGCCAGGAAGTCACTTCAGGGCCCCTGCACAGCAGGGGTTAGGAGACCCGATGCGGCCACCTTCGGGCCAGGCCCTGGGGATTGGGGATGTGACACTGTGGGCCCAGAGCATTTTGGTAGATGGCAGGTCCCTCCCAAAATTTGGGAGATCTGGTGGGACCAGAGTGTGCTCAAGGATTAGATGGGCTCTCAGCTGAGCATACATGGGTCCTTGCCCCGGCCTGAAGGGAGGGTGGGCCTGGGGGGGGGCGGGGAGGTCTTGTTTAGACAGACCCTGAGCTTTCTGGGCTTGGAGGTCCTGGTCTCCCTTTTGTAGGTTGGTCAGGGAATGCTTTGAACAAAAAGGGTTTTGACGGGTACAGAGGAGTCTGTTAGGTAGTGAAGGGGAAGAAAGGTATTCTATCCAAGAAGGGGAGGTAAAGGCTTGTGGTCAGAGAAAAGCCTGGCATGTGGGTGCAGGGAGGCTGAGAAGGCGGTGGAGTTGCAGAGAGAGTTCTGGGGCAGGGACAGCCCATGGTCAGCTGTCACATCTCTCTGCCCTGCAGACTACCGGACGGGGCCCTGCTTTGGCCAAGTGGGCCCCGAGGGTTGCCAGCACCAGCTGACGGGCCTCGTGTGCACGAAGGCACTTTGCTGTGCCACCGTGGGCCGAGCCTGGGGCCTTCCATGTGAACTCTGCCCTGCACAGCCACACCCTTGCCGCCGGGGCTTCATCCCCAATATCCACACGGGGGCCTGCCAAGGTGAGCAGTGGAGCCAGGGATGGAGGTCCTGGGGAGCCTTGGGCTATGTTGGTTCCTCCCTCTGACGGGCCTCTCACTCCCTTAACTGGGCACCATCCTTGCAGATGTGGATGAGTGCCAGGCCGTCCCAGGCCTGTGCCAGGGGGGCAGCTGCGTCAACACGGTGGGCTCCTTCCTTTGCCGCTGCCCAGCTGGACGCCTGCTCAGCGACAGCGGTGCTACATGTGAAGGTCGGTGACCAGAAGGGGCACGACCTGGGACCTCCTCTGTGTTCTGGGCAGCCCAGCCTCCCCTGCAGGCAGCAGGGAGGCAGAGGGGTCGGTCTGGTGAGGGTTCCACCTCCGTCCCTGACTCCGTCTACGCAGATGTGGACGAGTGTCCCAGCGTGCCCGGCCTTTGCTCCGGGGGCGACTGTACCAACACAGTTGGGAGCTATGTGTGCACCTGTCCCCATAGTTTTGCCAGCAGCCTGGATGGCACCCCCTGCCTGGATGGTCTGGGACCCCAGGGGGCTGGAGGAGGTGAGGGTGGGTCCCCTCTGGCATCCGGGCTCTCTGCCCCTCAGCGTCAGTACGTTCATAGACCCCAGTCTGGGATCCCCTCCAGCCCCCCATCTCATGCTTTTTAGCTCTCTGGTCTCCTGTCTCAGGTCTCTGCGCTGTGTGCCTCCTCCTGGAAGCCCACCCACTTGCAACCCCCCACGCTCTGCCTGGCCGAGGGAGAACCCACCCTCTGGGCTCTCACGCCTTGTTTTGCTGTCTTGATGAACTGGTGGTCAGGCCTTAGCGGACAGGGGCTGCCCAGGAATTGGATGCCGGTGGTGGGGGCTGGGCAGAGTCCTGGTTTGGGAAGAGGGGAGGGAGCTTGGCAGTTCCCCAGCGTCACCTCTGGGCCCCTCAGGCTGGGTGTGTGGCAGGCAAGGCTGAGAATGTTGTGTTTGGAGAGTGTGCGGTGGCCAACTCCAAACTTTCTAGGTCTCCACCTCTGGGGGACTGTCATGGCCAGCGTGGGGGAGAGGGTGCCTTTGGGCACATCCCTCGGGCTGTGGGGGCTTTTCTCAGCTGCCTAACAGCAGAGGCTGGACTTGAACCAAGTCAAGTTGCCTCCCAATGTAGGCTTTGGAATCAGCTCCGAGTTCCAACTGTCGGCCGAGCTGCTTGCAGACTCTGGCCCTGGGCAAGTGACTTAAGCTCTCGGTGCCTCAGTTTCCTCATCTGTAAAATGGGAGATAATAGCCTTACCTAGCTCACAGAGTCGTGCTGAAGATTAAATAAGATACAACTTGCGGAGTGATTTGTGGAGGGCTGGTACACAGTGGGCGCTCAATACATGTTCACAGAGACAAGGACCGCGGTGAAGTTGAGGCTGTGAACACTTAGCTCATAGTGAGTGCTTAACGCAATGACGGCATCATTTTTGTTAAAATTGTTTTTTATTTAAATTTTTTTTTTTTTTTTTTTTTTATAAAATATAGGGTCTCACTCTGTCACCCAGGCTGGAGTGCCGTGGCATCATCATAGTTCACTGCAGGCTCCAACTCCTGGGCTCAAGTGATCCTCCTGCCTCAGCCTCCCAAGTAGCTAGAACTACCTGGCTAATTTTTTTATTTTTTATTTTTGGAGAGATGAGATCTCGCTATGTTGCCCAGGCTGGTCTCAAACTCCTGGCCTCAAGTAATCTTTCCGCCTCAGCATTCCGAATAGTTAGGGTTATAGGTGTGATCTACTGCACCCAGCTTCCTGTTAAAATTCTTATATTCTCTCTCTGTCTTCCCTACTTGATGGGCAGTTCTTGTCACTAGAGTTTGTTGTTGGTTTTTTTTTTTCTCCTACCTTGTGACTTCATTTTTATTTCAAAGTTTTTATGGGGGTGCAAACGTCTGGATTGCATCTATTGCACTTGCACCACCCGAGTCAGAGCTACAAGCGTGTCCCCCCCGTCCTCCCCCAACACACACACTTTCGCAGCTGTGTAACCTTGAATGAGTTTATTGACCTCTCCTCGTCTGGGCAGCCCCTTGGAGGAAAGAACCAGGACTCCCACATATGTATCTGGGGAGCCCCCAAGTGCATGGGACGGGGATGGGGAGGTGGAAACATTTGCGTATCTTCCCAGCTGCAGGCAGGTTTGGGGCAGCGGCCAGCAGCTCTCCCAGCTCGTGGGAGGGGTTTCCCAACTGTGAGTCACCGGCCAAGATATGTGGGTTTTTAAACCTAAAAATACGCTCTTCTCATCAGAGCCTGAGAAATCTGATCACTGTGTAAAGCTGTTGGACTCAAGGGCATGGTGGGAAGCAGAAGAGTGTCCGTGGCTCTCATACATGGGGAGCCTCTGCCTCATTCTCCCCGGGGCCCCTGAAATTCCCAGCCTTGTAGGTTTCCCTGTAATGCTCAAGGCCAGCAAGTGAGGACACACAGATATAGATCTTACTGTCCCTGTCTGACCTCCTACCAAGGAGGGTCTTCTTCAGTGTGGTTGAATACCTGCAGCGACCGGGATCTCACTACCAATACCAGGTTTGGATATGGGAACACTTGCTTGGAATGAGCCCAAATCTACCTCCGTGTAATCATTTGGAAATCTCTGTAATAAAAGATGGCACTGAGCGAGAACTGGCCACGTGCCAGACTTATCATCCGGGCAACACTATTCCAAGGTGAGGTGGGTGCTAAGAGTGTCCCCGGTTTATGGATGGGGAAACTGAGGCACAGAGAGGCAAGGAGACCTGTCCTATAGGTGGTGCTGATGCAGCTGGGATTTGGATCCAGGTCTGGTAACTGATGTCCCCCCACTCCCCACCCTGTGCTCACGGGCCCCACGCTCTGCTCTCCCGCAGACCACCGGGCAGGCACCTGCTTCTCTGTGCTCTTTGGGGGCCGCTGTGCCAGAGAGCTCGCCGGCCACTACACTCGCAGGCAGTGCTGCTGTGACAGGGGCAGGTGCTGGGCAGCTGGGCCGGCCCCTGAGCTGTGTCCTCCTCGGAGCTCTGGTGAGTAAATCTTGTTTGTTTAGATGGGGGACCCAGGGCAGCTCCAAGGACCCAGCCTCACCCCTGCCTCCTTGCAGATAAGTTCCAGCGACTGTGCACGCAGGGGCTCCCCCTGCTGCCTGCCCACCCTGGCCTCTTCCCTGGCCTCCCGAGCTTCGGGTCCAATGGCGTGGGTCCTGGCCTTGGGCTGGCACGACACAGCCCCCATGTGTCCAGTGGGCGTGGGGTCCCCAGCCTGGGCCCTGGCAACTCCAACATTGGTGAGGCCTGAGACTTTCGGGGAAGGCTCCAAGGTGGGCGGTGAGCCTGGGTCTGGGGAGGGGGCTCTGAACAGCAGGGCAGGGGTCCAGGCATCAGAGAGAAGATCAGGGCTCTGCAAGGGGAGTCTGTGGGCATAGGGGTCTCAGATGGGTCTAGGCTCTGGATTGGGGCCTGCATCTAAGGCAGGACTCTCCAGGACATCGGGGGACAGGGTCCTAGCATCGGAGCAGGGGGGTGGGCGCAGAGGCAAAGCCCAGCCGGTGCTCAGGTGCCCCCACCAGCCCCCCCCGCAGGCACAGCCACCCTGAACCAGACCATTGACATCTGCCGGCATTTCACCAACCTGTGTCTCCACGGCCGCTGCCTGCCCACCCCTTCCAGCTACCGCTGCGAGTGCAGCGTGGGCTACACCCAGGACGTGCGGGGCGAGTGCATTGGTGAGCGGTGTGGCCGGGTGGAGGGCGGTGGCACATCCTGCCGAGGTGGGAGCTCAGGGTCCTCTGCCCGTAGATGTGGACGAGTGCACCAGCAGCCCCTGTCACCATGGTGACTGCATCAACACCCCGGGCTCCTACAACTGCCGGTGTCACCAGGGCTTCCAGGCCGCCCTCACCAAGCAGGCGTGCGTGGGTACGGCCGCCGTCCATCCTGCCATCTGAGAGTGGGGGTGACGGTGAGGAGGGCCAAGCTTGGGCTGGGGGGGTGGGGTGGGAGGCGCCTCGTTAGTGCCCGCCTCCCTCCCCCCAGACGTGGACGAGTGCACTGTTAATGGTGGCCTTTGCCACCTGGGCCACTGTGTCAACACAGAGGGCAGCTTCCAGTGTGTCTGCAACACAGGCTTTGAGCTCAGCCGCGATGGGAAGACCTGTGTGGGTGAGTTGGGGGTGGGCAGGAGGCAGGAGGCTCCTGGGCCCCACTAACTGCCCTTTATGGCCACCTCGAATCTTCATTTCTCTTCATTTCTGTCCCATCACCCACCTTCCTCCCCACGGTGTCTGCTCTGCCCACCTCTGAGCCAAGCAGCCCACCTTAGACCCTTCTTGCCACCTGTCCACCTCGACTCTTGCCTCCTTCCTGAATTCATTCCAGTGAATCACAAGACCACACCAGTAGCCACCTGACCCTGGTCTGAATGAACCAGGCTCCCTCTCCTGTCCCAGGACATCCCGAATGGCCTGGACAAGGAGAGGGTTTGGGATCAGGACCTTGGAGAGCGTCCTTGGGCTATTGGGGGGCGGGGCATACATCTGGGCCCCGCCAGCCACTGCCTGTGGGAACCAGTGGGGGGAACCTCTTGACTCTGTCATTATGTCTAAGGAGATCTGCCTTAAAGTCTTCTCTCCTGTGGAAGGGTTTTGTCCTTCATTCATTCATTTAAAACAAATCTTTTTTAGCATTTTTATCAACGTGTCATTCACAAACCATGAAACTGACCATATAAAGAGTGCAATGCAATGGTTTTGAGTGTATGCACAGGGTCGTACAAGTATCACCGTAATCTGAGTTGAGAACATTTTTATCACCTCAAAAATAAACCCCATGTATCCACTAGGAGTCATGCCACAAACCTTCATCCCACTCCAGTTCTAGGCACCAGGCTAAATTATTTTTGGATTCTGTGGATTTGCCTGTTCTAGACATTTCATATAAATGGAGTCCTACACTATGTGGTTTTTTGGGTCTGGCTTCTTTCCCTTAGCAATACTGTCCTCAGGGTTCATCCATGTTGTAGCAGGTGTCAGGGCTTCTTACCGTTTTATGGCTGAATAATATTCCACCGTATGAATAGACTACACTGTGTTTATCTGTTCATCAGTTGATGGGCCTTGGGTTGCTGCTACATTTTGTTGTTAGGAATAATGCCATTATGAGAACATTCATGTACAGATTTTTGTGTGTGCATCTCATTCATGTTTTCCTTTTTTTTCCTGTATATACAATCCTTTATTGCTTAAAACTGACACTTTGGGGAAGAACTAATTTCTGTACCTGCCACCTTCCTTTAAAATTAGACTATTTTCTTATTAGCTGATAGGTCTTTTTTTTCTCTTTCCTTTTTAAAAATTTGAAGTGAGATTCACACAACCTAAATTTAATCATTTAAAAGCAATTATGTCCGTTGCATTTAGTACATTCCCAATGTTGTGCAACCACCACTTCGTTTCTTCAACTTTGAGCAAATGTTTATAGAGCACCTACTGTATGCCAGGACCGAAGACGCATCTGAGTAAGGCAGCCCTGGCCGTGTCCCAGGGAGCTCACATCCCAGCAGACAGACTAATATACAAGCAAATGATACAAAACGTGTCATTTTAACCATTTATAAGCAAACATAGTCACAGACAACCTCAGCTGGTGTGGCTCCCACACCCCATGAAGGGGGTCTTGGGGTGCAGAGCTCAGTCCTGGGGCCCGGAGGAGTGACAGGGAGGGTCCGAGTGTGGACCTGGCACCCGGCCTCACTGCCTGCACCCAGCCTTCCCCCGTTGGGTGTCCCCAGACCACAACGAGTGTGCCACCAGCACCATGTGTCTCAACGGCGTGTGTCTGAATGAAGACGGCAGCTTCACGTGCCTCTGCAAACCTGGCTTCCTGCTGGCGCCTGGGGGCCGCTACTGCGAGGGTGAGGCCCAGGCACAGTGGGTGGGCAGAGGGAGATTGGAGAGGGAGGAAGAGGAGAGGGATGGGGCAAAGAGAGTAGCAGAAGGGAAGGGGTGGAGAGAGCGGTGGGGAGGGGGCAGGGACCCATCTCAGTGCCACCGTGGCCCTGCAGACATCAACGAGTGCCAGACGCCAGGCATCTGCGTGAACGGCCACTGCACCAACACTGAGGGTTCCTTCCGCTGCCAGTGTCCGGGAGGGCTGGCGGTGGGCGCGGACGGCCGCGTGTGCGTGGACACCCATGTGCGCAGCACATGCTACGGGGCCCTCGCGAAGGGCTCCTGTGCCCGCCCCTTCCCCGGCACTGTCACCAAATCCGAATGCTGCTGCGCCAGCCCTGACCACGGGTTTGGGGAGCCCTGCCAGCTGTGTCCTGCCAAGAACTCCGGTGAGCATCTGGCTGCCGCGTCTCCACCTGACCCGCCTCCTTCAGTCCTTGCCTGTGATGGGAGGGTCTTGGATTTCATGGGGTGGGGGCTTCTCTCTGCTGGAGGGCCCTCCCCAAGGAGAGGCTAGAGGGAGTTGCTCTCCCCATGGACACCTTGGTCCCAGACTCTAGCTCAAGACCCAGGGGCCACGTCCTTGACCATGGCTCAGATCCTGCAATGGCCAAACTCTCTGACTCATGTCCCTACATCCCTCTGTCCCCAGCCGAGTTCCAGGCGCTCTGCAGCAGTGGAATTGGCATCACTGCGGATGGTCGTGGTGAGTGGGGCCCCAACCTCCTCCCCCAAACAGGGGTCAGCACGCCGTTGCCCTGGTATTGGGACAGTTGTGGTTGGGAACTGTACAAGTCTGCTTGAGCTGCCCTAACAAAGTGCCCCAGACTGGGTGGCTTCAACCACAGAAATTTCTTGTCTCCCGATCCTGGAAGCCAGAGGTCCCATATCAAGGTGGGGTGGGTTGGTTCC
The DNA here is from genome assembly GCF_020740605.2 of Lemur catta. Taxonomy (NCBI): domain Eukaryota; kingdom Metazoa; phylum Chordata; class Mammalia; order Primates; family Lemuridae; genus Lemur; species Lemur catta. The sequence goes on along the minus strand of NC_059128.1, from coordinate 112,048,512 downwards.
TTTCAAGGGCTGTCAGGGCGACATTGTTCCAGGCCTCTATCCTCGCTTCCAGTGATTGCTGGCAATCTGCGGCATTTCTTAGCGTGTGGAAAGCATCACCCCAATCTCCCGGTGTGTGTGGGGGGGGGTATGTCCAAATTTGCCCCTTTTTTAAAGACTCTAGTCATATTGGATTAGAGCGTATCCTAATTACCTTATTTGAACTTGATCATCTCTGTAAAGACCCTACCTCCAAATAATGTCACGTTTTGAGGTCCTCAGGTTTAGGATTTCAATATATGACCTTAGGGGAGACATAGCACAGCCGTAGCAGACAGGGGTGGTGGACATATATAAAGCTGGGCTTCCTCCCCTGATTTCTTTCCCTCCTGAGCCCTGGTTTTTCTTGAATTCACTCTACAACCTCCCTCCGTTGAGAGTCCCCTAGTCCCCCCTGGGAACAGGCAGTTCCTGCCAGGACCTCCCATGGCCAGCAGGTCTCAGCCCCAAGCACCTCATCTGTAAAGTTGAAACTTGAAAAGAGAGTAAATGTACCATGTGTGTTTCTTTTCACCTATTTGCTGATGCAACAGAGAAACATGTTCGCATGTGCGTGGGTGCCTGCAGACTTATGCCCCGTCCCATCCCCAGTCTTTCTGCCTGAGCAGAAAGAAAAGGAGTTGGGATACAGCCACATTTGCAGCCAACTGCTGGGCCATCGGGGTGGGGCAGTCACCCAACTCCCCAGTAAAAGCACATTTTGGAGCCAGGCCGCCCAAGTTCTAATCCTGGCCCTACTATTTCCTGATTGAATAACCCCTGGGCAAGTTACTTACCCTCTCTGTCTCTGATTTTTTGTAAAGCAGAGACAACAGTAGGACCCATTTTGGTGACATTGTGAAGATTAAATGAGTTTATATATAAAACAGCACTCAGCATAAGCCCTCTGTCATGTTAGCAATTGTGATTGTTTTTATTTTTATTATGGTGCCACTGTACAGACATCTGCCCCACAGGTTCCCAACTGGGGACATTTGCTCTCCCGACAAGGGTCATTTGGCAATGTCTGGAGAAACACTCAGGAGGGTCCTACTTGAATCTCGTGGGTGGAGGCCAGGGATGCTCTCGACATTCTGCAATGCACGGGACAGCCCTCCACGACAAAGAGTGCTCCAGCCCCAAATGTCAACAGTGACCGGGCTGAGACACCCTGGCTTATAGGGAAATAAGGCAGGCTCTGGGCTGGAGCTCTGGCCTGGGAGAATCTGACATCTAGAGACCCCTGGTGACACCATCCTCCTTCCGTAGATATCAACGAGTGTGCACTTGACCCTGAGATCTGTACCAACGGCATGTGTGAGAACCTTCGGGGCAGCTACCGCTGCATCTGCAACCTGGGTTATGAGGCAGGTGCCGAGGGCAAGGCCTGCACAGGTGAGCGTGCCAGTGGGGGCGGGTGGGCAGGTGGCCTCTCCCCCCGCAGACACCTCACCCCCTCTCCCACCCCACTCTGCAGATGTGGATGAGTGTGCCCTCAGCAGCCTCCTTTGTGACAACGGCTGGTGCCGGAACAGCCCCGGCAGCTACAGCTGCTCCTGCCCTCAGGGTTTCAGCTTCCGGCAGGACACGGAGACCTGTGAAGGTACAGGGTCCTGGGCACACAGGAGTTTGCACACACACTCACCCTTGCACACATGCTAAGTGAAGTGTGTACACACATGGGTGCATACATGCTCAAAGATTCATATGTATACTGTATTCACACACATATTTGCACACTGAAATAAGCACACTGCATGTGGTGTGTATCCACAGGTATGCATGCACTTCCTGAGACATGCATTCTGCATGCAATGTGCACACACACATGCTGCATGCAATGTGCACACAGACACACACACACTTAGGCTGCACATGGTGTGTACGTACACAGGCACACACATACATTCAGACAGATGCTGTGCGTCTGCAGACAGTCACATGCTTGAAGATGCTTGCATGTACACCTGTATTCACGCACACATTCACACACACACTCAGGGACACACATATGCTCACATTCACACACCCATGCTTTCCACACTTGTGCTCACAGCCACACACGGTTGCACACACTCAAAGGCACACCCTAACGCATATACACTCATATATCCACACGTGTGTGCATTGTCAACACTCAGTTACAGGCACTTGTGCTCACGCAAGATGCACGCACATATGTACACACACTCCCAGCCACTCCCACGCTGCTACACACTCACAGGCACACGCACTCAAAGGCAGCACGTACCCCAGGCCCCACACACACACTTAGGCTCACGGTCACACCCACGCGCTCCCACACATTTGCACACTCACACTCACTCACGCAGGTGCACACACCCACCATCGTGCACACACACTTTGTGGCAATGTCCTTGCACTCAGACACGTGCACACTCACAACAATAACTGCACACACACTAGCTCTTCTGAGACCACCTCACCCCAGCCCTTGTTCCCCACAGAGCGTCCGGGCTGCCTGCCTACACCCATCCCCGTGTGACTTCTGCACCTGGTGTCACCAGTGCCCTCCGTGTGTCCTTCTCAAATCCCATTGTGCTCATTCTCTGCAGCCACTGAGGCCCAGCTGCCTGCTCCCAGCCGACCCCCAGCCACGCCTGGGTTTCCTCATCTGTCTCACTCTTGTCTTCTCTTGTGCCACCATCCCCTTGAGGGTCACGGTTCCCCACGTGCACGCTCACGGGACCTGCCCGTCAGCATTCATGCGTGGAGGCTGTGGTACTGTGATTTGCAACATGGAATATACGCAGGTGGCCCACTGCACTCTCGGGTCCCACGTCTGCAGATTCAGCCAACCTCAGATCAAAAATATTTGGAAAAGAACAGGAAAAATAATAATGCAACAGTTACAAATAATGCAGATAAGCCTGGGCATAGTGGCTCACGCCTGTAATCCCAGCACTGTGGGAGGCTGAGGCAGGAGGATCACTTGAGGCCAGGAGTTTGAGACCAGCCTGGGCAACACAGCAAGATCCCATCTCTACAAAAATTTTAACAATTAGCCAGGCGTGGTGGCATGTGTCTATAGTCCCAGCTACATGGGAGGCTGAGGCAGGAGGATTGCTTGAGCCTGGGAATTTGAGGCTGCAGTGAGGTATGATGGCACCACTGTACTGCAGTCTGGGCAACAGAGCAAGACCCTGTTTCTTTAAAAAAAAAAATACATGGACACATAGCTGGTGTCAGAGAATTGGCCCATGTGGGAAACAAACCCATACATCTGTTCACTGAAGTGTTCCGTGCTATGTTGAAGGTGAGAGTAGGGAAACAGTTTGGTTTTCCTGTCTGTTGCAGTGTGCACACACATGGTTCTTTGAGAACACGCATGCTCGCATGCACACTTGATTCTTGTGCTCTCTGCACATGCGTGTACCTGAGTGTACCCCATGCTACAGGCTGCAGCAGCCCCTTGGGGAGGAGGGGCACCGGCCAGGTGAAGCTTCTCCTCCTGAAGCTCAGGACCTGGTCGGGGGGTTGTTCCCACAGACATCAACGAGTGCCTGTCCAGCCCGTGCGTGAACGGTGTGTGCCGGAACCTGGCCGGCTCCTACACCTGCGAGTGCGCCCCCGGCAGCCGGCTGGGGCCCTCTGGCACTGTGTGCCGAGGTGAGTGGCCCCTGAGCCCTGCAGCTCCACAGGCTGGGCATCTGTGAGTTGGGGCACTGGTGTGGGCCCGCCAGGGGAGGCAGGTGACCCGTCCTCCTCCCTGCAGACAGCACCAGAGGCACCTGCTGGCTGAAGATCCAGGACAGCCGCTGTGAGGTGAACCTTCAGGGAGCCACCCTGCGCTCCGAGTGCTGCGCCACCCTGGGGGCCGCCTGGGGGAGCCCCTGCGAGCGCTGCGAGATCGGTAACGGCTGCCTGTGGGCCCGTGGGAAGCCCCTGGTGAATGCAACAGGCCCCCCCACCACCAGGGCCAGCTAGACAAGGTGACTTCTCTCTCCACTCCTGTTCTCCCAACCGCAGACCCTGCCTGTGCCCGTGGCTTTGCCCGCATGAAGAGTCTCACCTGCGAAGGTAAATCCCTGGCCCGCTCCTGAGCCCACACAGGCAGGTGTGTGTCGTGAGTGTTCCCCCTGGAGTCTTCTGAGATTAAAAAGGAAGTTCCCCTTCCCCAGAGTCCCAGCCAGGGACACTGCCTATCCATCTACCTCCCCAAGGACAACCTGGGCTCCCTGAAACCCCAGGGGAGGAGCCAACCCGCAACCCCCTGCTCCTGGGACCCTCCAGCTCTCCCTCCTCCTCACCTCCCACTGCCCAGATGTGAACGAGTGCGAGGCCTTCCCCGGGGTCTGTCCCAACGGGCACTGCCTCAACACCGCCGGTTCCTTCCGCTGCGAGTGTCCCGAGGGCCTGACGTTGGACGCCACTGGTCGGCTGTGTGTGGGTGAGTCCGGGCGGGGTCCATGCACAGGGCCACATGCCCTTCCTTCGTGCCTTCCACCCTCAACGACAAGAGACCCCTCCTGGGAGCAGGGGGAATTTAGAGGATCCTCCTGTGGGACCCTCCACCTCTAGTTGACATGTCTCAAGACATTTAGTTTATGCAATCCATCTCTTCATTGCTCCCCGAGAATTTAACTGCCCCCCATATGAGTCTCATTGCAAAAGGTAAAATCTCGTGAAATAACATCTACATTTGTTTCTTCTCTGGATTTGAGGATGAAGCCCCTCTGGTATCTGTGTGCAGATGCTGGGCGTGGTGGTAGCACCTGTAATCCCAGCTACTCAGGAGGCTGAGGCAGGAGGATCCCTTGAGCCCAGGAGTTTGCGGCTGCAGTGAGCTATGATGATGCCACTGCACTCCAGCCTGGGTGACAGGCATTACGATGGGATGATTGCAAATTTTAGTGTGAAGAAGTCACTGCCCATCCATCTATGTCGGGAAGGTTTCACATGGGAGTTACTGAGTGGGACGCCATCTTGCAGCGGGCACAGTGTGGCAAGGGTGGGACCTGGTGACTGTTCCTTTGCGCAGACATGAGGTTGGAGCCGTGTTTCCTGCAATGGGACGAGGACGATTGTGGGGTCCCTCTGCCTGGCAAGTACCGGATGGACGTCTGCTGCTGCTCTGTCGGGGCTGCGTGGGGAGCCGAGTGCGAGTCCTGCCCGGAGCCCGAGTCCCCAGAGTTCGCCAGCCTGTGTCCCCAGGGTCTAGGTTTTGCCAGCCGGGACTTCCTGTCTGGCCAGCCGTTCTATAAAGGTGCGGTTTTGGGGAAGGGGATGGGACCCTGGAAGGACAGGGAGGGACACGACACAGCACAGGCAAAAGTCTAGAGGGGGGACATGTGTTGGGACACAGGGGACATGGGAAAGTTCCGGAACTGAGAACCCAGGGAGGGCTTGATTTATGGCTTCCAGGCTTTGGGCTGTCAGGGTGGTTTGACGCCGGTTTATGCCTCTGCACTCCAGATGTGAATGAGTGCAAGGCGTTCCCCAGCCTCTGCGCCCACGGCACCTGCCGCAACGTCGTGGGCAGCTTCCGCTGCTCCTGCGCAGGCGGCTTCGCCCTGGACGCCCAGGAAAGGAACTGCACAGGTAGGCGCCCGCCCCTGCCTCTTGGAGACGGGGTAACGCTTGCCGGGATGGGGTTCTCAAATCAGACATGGAGACAAGCCTAATTCTTTAGGCGCTTCTTGTGTCTGCCTGTGTGCTGTGTGACCTAGGGCAGGTCACTGCCCTCTCTGGGCTGCAGGGATCCCGACTGCCAAAGGAGGGGCTGGCAAAGGTGACCTCCAGGGGCCTCCAGACTATGAGGAAATCCCTGCTTTTGGTGTTCAGTTAAGGTCCCTCTACGTCCCCGGCTCTGTTGAGCATCTTAGGGCTTCCGTGCGGCCCCTCGTGTCTACAGACTTGGAGATCTCATCGCGTCCCGCACCCCCGTCACGTCCACAGGCAGGGACCCCCTGGCCTGTGCTCCCTTGTGCTGCCCATGCGGCCCCCTGGCCTCCACGCCCTCTCCCCACAGACATCGACGAGTGCCGGATCTCCCCTGACCTCTGCGGCCAGGGCGCCTGTGTCAACACGCCGGGCAGCTTTGAGTGCGAGTGTTTCCCCGGCTTCGAGACCGGCTTCATGCTCATGAAGAACTGCATGGGTCGGTGGCTGCAGGCCGAGGGCGGGTGTGGAGGGGAGGGAGGGTGGGGGACGTGGGCGGAGGGGGCGGGCGTGAGGAGGGGCTGCAGACTGGCTGGGACACGGCGAGTCTGGGTGCCACTGGGCGTCATCCTCAGGACAGAGATCTAGGAGTGGCCGGCACATTGCAGGTGGGTGAGGTCTCCCGGGGAGAGCGTAGCAGCCTAGGGTTAGGGTTAGGGTTAGGGTTAGCAGCGTGGCACGAGGAAAGAGGACAGGACCCTGCAGAGAGGCCTGGGAAACACAGCTACCTAAGAGGCCTCTCGTCCCCAGTTTTCACTTTTTTATTCATTTGAGGAACATTTCAAGTGTGTTTCCTGTGATGCGGCACTGCAGGGAACTTGAGCCTCAGTCACCGTTTTCTTGGAGCTCATGGCCTAGATGGACATTAATAAATTCCCAGGCCAGGCGCGGTGGCTCATGCCTGTAATCCCAGCACTCTGGGAGGCCGAGGCGGGAGGATCACTCGAGGTCAGGAGTTCGAGACCAGCCTGAGCAAGAGGGAGACCCCATCTCTACTAAAAAATAGAAAGAAATTATCTGGACAGCTAAAAATATATATAGAAAAAAATTAGCCGAGCATGGTGGCGCATGCCTGTAGTCCCAGCTACTCGGGAGGCTGAGGCAGGAGGATTGCTTGAGCCCAGGAGTTTAGGTTGCTGTGAGCTAGGCTGATGCCACGGCACTCTAGCCCAGGCAACAGAGTGAGACTCTGTCTCAAAAAAATATATATAAAATAAAAAAGTAAATTCCCAAAGAAATGCAAAATTGCCAGTGTCACAAGGGCATGAAAGGGCCACGTGGTCTGATGGGGATGTGGACCCTGGGGGGATGCGTCCCATTCTGTGTGGCTGAGAAGAGTGGCAGTAGACAGGGTGAAGAGAGGCTGAAATTACACGCTGGGGAAAGAACATCATGTGCAAAGGCCCTGGGGTGCACCTAAGAGAGAGGGAAGGAGATGTATGTGGCCGGGGCTGATGAGGTGGGTGGTGGGGCTGCCCCATGCCTGGCACGGCGGAGCCTTGGCTTCCTGGTGTGGCCAGGTGTGTCACACCTGCCATCTCTTTCCACTTGTTCAGATGTGGATGAGTGTGCGAGGGACCCGCTGCTCTGCCGGGGAGGCACCTGCACCAACACGGACGGGAGCTACAAGTGCCAGTGTCCCCCTGGACATGAGCTGGCGGCCGAGGGCACTATGTGTGAGGGTGAGTGTGCAGCCGGGTGAGTGAGTGTGAGCCCGTGTGAGTTACCGTGAGTGCGTGCGTGTCTGTTTTGGTGAACGTGCATTGTATAGTGAGAGGGTGAACGTGCGTGTTTGTCTTTCTGAGGCCGTGCCTGTGTGTGAGCCTGCAAACGTGTGCCAGCGTGCATCTGTGTGTGCGAGTAGTTGCATGTGTAGGGCGGTGGGCATGTGTATTTGTGTGTCTGTGTGAGCACACATATGGGTGTATCTGTGAATGTGTGTCTGCACAAGGGGGTTTGCATGCGAGTGGGTGTGAGGGTGTGTTTTGAGCGAGGGTGTGAGGGTGCAGGTGGGCGTGAGTGCATCCCTGGGTGTGGATGAGAATTCACACAGGGGTAGATGTGCTTGCGTGTGAGTGGGTGTGAAGTGTGCTTGTGAATTTGCGAGCACGCACCTGGGTTGAGTGTGTATTTGGGGGAGGGCGTGTGTGTCTATCAAGCGTGTGTTTGTGAGTGGGTCTGCTTGCCCCGGGTGCCTTGGATTCGCGTGTGGGTGGGTGTGAGGGTGTGCACGGGGGTGCACTCATGCCGGCAGCGTGAGCTCTTTGCATGTGCGTGTGTCTCAGTGTGTCTCACGGTCACACAGACGGCAGTTGGGGCGCAGGCCGGTCCTTCTCCGGGGCCTCCACCCTGCCAGCCTTGTGCTTCCCCCCCACAGACATCGATGAGTGCTCCCTGAGTGATGGCCTGTGTCCCCATGGCCAGTGTGTGAACGTCATTGGTGTCTTCCACTGCTCCTGTGATGCCGGCTTCCAGGCCACACCTAACCACCAGGGCTGCGTGGGTGAGACTGTGCCCGTCTGCCAGCCCTCGGGCACCAATGGCAGCCCTGACCACAATGGCAGTCCCTCCTGCCCGTGCCTAGAGACCCCACTCTGCTCCTGTCCCCAGACCAGCCGCTGCCCGGCCCCAGCCCCTCCTTGTCTGCCCTGCCCCCTGCAGACATCAATGAATGCCGCGTGCGGAACGGTGGCTGTGCCGTGCACTGCATTAACACCGAGGGCAGCTACCGGTGCAGCTGCGGAAGGGGCTACTCACTGATGCCCGACGGGAGGGCGTGTGCAGGTGGGTGGGCACAGCCCCCTCCCACTGCCTGGGTTGGAGGGCGAGGAGGAGAATGCATTGGCCAGGCCCCAACCTGGCATCCGGGCGAAGCCGGCCAGACCCAAGGCACCTCCTGCCTGGCACACGAGTCTGGCCCCAGGCAGGCTGCTGACCTCATGGGAGGGACCCTGGGGCTCTCCCTTCAGCCCTGCTCACCTGCAGCTCACCACCCCCGCCTGCTCCCCCAGACGTGGATGAGTGTGCAGAGAACTCCGACATCTGTGACCGGGGCCAGTGCACCAACATTCCGGGAGGTCACCGCTGCCTGTGCTATGACGGCTTCATGGCCACACCGGACATGAGGACGTGTGTTGGTAAGAAACAAGGACCGTGGGGGTGGAAGGCAGAGTCGGAATGCACATGCCACATCTTCCGTAAGCACCTGGGCATGGCAAACCCAGGTCCCATCCCTGCCACACGCAGGAAAGAGAAGATGAGGCATTGTAGCATGGTGGGTATTCCGCTCGGGGTCCCCGGTACCCTGAGCCCACTCTCCAAAGCCCACGGGATCTCATCTGTAGAGGCAGAGCACCCTGAACCGTGTTCTTCTGAATGCTATTTGTTGAGTACTCACTGTGTCCCTAGTACCTATGCGAGGGTTGTGTCCTGTTCCGAGGCTGCGCTTTAAGGTCAGCAAAGACAAAGGGGATTTTGCAGAGGAGGCTGAACAAGGTGGGAAAGAGACTTAGAACCCCTGGGGTGTTTGAGTGGCGATCACTGTCCTCACCTGGCTACAAGGTCGTCTCGGAGCCTGGAGAGGAGAAGTATACTGGGTCCCCTATCAGGGCAGAGCCGAAGCCAGTGTGGGCAATTTTCAGGAAGTAACAATGTAACTCCCGACCAAGAAGTCTTGTGCAGCCCAGTGGAAGTTAAAGTGTTCCAGCTCACAGAAGTCTCTGGGGTCTCCTAAAAAGAAACTTGCGAGCAAGTTCCCAAATACATTTAGGGAATTCTGTCTACTCCATATCCCTACAGCAGATCCACTACCCACATTGGCATAAAGGCTCTGACAAGTCCTGCAGGAGGAAAACCTGGTCAGCTTTGTTGAAACCTGCATTCCCTAAATGTATTTGACCGTAAAATCCTTTGGGGAATACACACCCGGTGTGTTCCTTGGAATATGCTCTGGGAGATGTTCACAGAACACTCCTGGGGGCCCAGCCGTGGAACCAAAGGGAGCTCCCCACCCCTGGAGATGCGCAAAGGGGACCCGCATGGCAGGACATGCAGGAATGTCGTATCTCTCCCTCCCATCCTGCCCGATTTCCTCCTGTCACCCCAGCACCCAGCCCTGAGGCCTCACGCCTTCTTCCCCTACAGACGTGAATGAATGTGACCTGAACCCCCACATCTGCCTCCATGGAAACTGCGAGAACACGAAGGGCTCCTTTGTGTGCCACTGCCGGCTGGGGTACATCGTCAGGAAGGGAGCCACGGGCTGCTCCGGTGAGCCACTGGTCAGAGGTGCAGGCAGGGGGGACCCCAGAGGGTCCCCGGTGGGTCAGCTACGGGGTTATGGAACTGGCCAGAATTCATTCTTATGCATTCCCACTGACGGGGTCTCATGTTAAAGCTAAAACAGGGCCAGGTATGGTGGCTCACCTGTATAATCCCAGCACTTTGGGAGGCCAAGGCAGGAGGATCACTTGAAGCCATGAGTTCAAGACCAGCCTGGGCAGCACAGCAAGACCCCATCTCTACAAAAAATAAATTAAAAAACAAAATTTGCTGGATGTAGTGGCTGCACCTATATCCCACTGCTTGGAAGGCTGAGGTGGGAAGATCACTTGAGCCCAGGAGTTCAAGGTTACAGTGAGCTATAGGGACAATTCTACCTCCTCAAGTTATGCAGTTATTTTAATTTGTGCTAGAAACAACCGTTGCATAACAGAGCATCAAACCCATGACTTCTTAGAGGTGGTTGATGTTGATATAAAATTTTCTTGTAAAACACATTCACGTTACTGAAATTGGGGGGGTCCGATAGAGAAATGTTGAGTAAAATAGTAGCGACCCAGGTATGAAAATTGCAGAGATTATAAGGCTGGTGCAGAATTGTCTCAGGTTTGCAAATGCTAGTGTAGAGGGAAGTCTTGGTTTGGAGAGAGGGCATGTTCATTAGGGCGGTCGCTCTTAATGTCTAGCCTAAGTCTCTCATGCTACCAGTTCAGACCATTTCTGCAGAGTTGTTATAAGCCATGTCTGTTTAGTTTGGGGGTTTTCCTCTAGGGCTCTGGGTGGAGATGGAAGCCCCCTGGGTGGCTGTGAAGGGGCTTTCTGGGCCAGCCCTTCCCCTAGGGAGGGAAGGTCCTTGCTCTTTCAGCTGCCATTGCATTGAATCTCCCCTTCTGTGACTGGGTCACTGTGTTCCCTCAGACGTGGACGAGTGTGAGCTCGGGGGGCACAACTGTGACAGCCATGCCTCCTGCCTCAACATTCCCGGGAGTTTCAGCTGCATGTGCCAGCCAGGCTGGATGGGGGATGGCATCGAATGTCATGGTGAGTACCTGGACGCAAGGGGCAGGGTGGTGGTGCTGAGGGTGTCTGTGGGGGCCATTCAGGGCTGGGGTTGGAGGGTCTGGCCCCCTGCAGTCCCCCCGTGCACACCCCCGGGGGTCTCTGGGCTCCGTCTCCTGCAGACCTGGACGAATGCACCACCCGGGAGCACCGGTGCAGCCCGAGAGCCGACTGCCTCAACGCCCCCGGCTCCTACCGCTGCACCTGCCACCAGGGCTTCGCCGGGGACGGCTTCTCCTGCGAAGGTGAGATCAGGGTGTGGAAGAGCAGGGGCCCAAAGGGGCAGCCGTGGGCACCAGATTCATGGTGACCACGGCGGTCAGTCAACCTCTGCACTCGCTCTGACCCACCTGCCATGCCATGGGTGCTGGGGATCGTATCCTCAGCCCAGGGGCCCGAGACTTAAGAGTCCCCTGGATTCTTGAGTGCATGAGATGCTCACTTACTTCCGGGCTGCCCCCCACCCCTGAGTGAGCGAGTCCCCTCCCTGCCCATCCTGACCAGAGTCGAAGTGTCCGGAACGCCCCTCCCCTCCCTGGCCCTAACTTGGTCGTCTGCCTCCCACTCCCAAGTCAAAGATCTTAGTCCCCAGTGCTCCTTGCCCGGGACCCTGTGACGGTGAAGGGTTTGAGTAACCAGGGAGTCTCCTGCCCACCCTGTGTGGGTCCCGGCCCAGCTGGCCCTCAGCCTTCCGCCTCTCGGGGTCCCTCAGACAGAGACGAATGTGCCGAGGACGTGGACCTCTGCGACAACGGGCAGTGCCTGAATGCGCCCGGCGGGTACCGCTGCGAATGCGAGATGGGCTTTGACCCCACCGAGGACCACCGGGCCTGCCAGGGTGAGGCCTGGGCCTGGCGGGGCAGAGGATGGAGCGGGCAGGTCCCCGTGGCAGACTGCCAGGTGGGGCGGGCTGACCTGGGGTCCCCACAGATGTGGACGAGTGTGCTCTCGGGAACCTCTGTGCGTTCGGGAGCTGCGAGAACCTGCCCGGAATGTTCCGCTGCGTCTGTGATGGTGGCTACGAGCTGGATCGCGGTGGTGGCAACTGCACAGGTGTGGGGTCAGCCAGCATCGGGAGTTGGGCGGCGGGGAGACACAGCTCACTCCCTTCCTGTCCTCAGATTTCTTCTCAAATGCCCTCCCATGGGGGGGGCCTTGTCTGACCTTCCATCTAAAATACCCCCATCACTCCATATACCTAGTCCTCTATTGAATAAATGCAGTGAGGCCGGGCGCGGTGGCTCACGCCTGTAATCCTAGCACTCTGGGAGGCCGAGGCGGGTGGATCGCTCGAGGTCAGGAGTTCGAGACCAGCCTGAGCAAGAGCGAGACCCCATCTCTACTAAAAATAGAAAGAAATTATCTGGACAACTAAAATATATATATAAAATTAGCCGGGCATGGTGGCGCATGCCTGTAGTCCCAGCTACTCGGGAGGCTGAGGCAGGAGGATCACTTGAACCCAGGAGTTCGAGGCTGCAGGGAGCTATGATTGCACCACTGTACTCCAGCCTGGGCGACAGAGCGAGACCATGTCTCTTAAATAAATGAACAAATAAATAAATAAATAAGGGAAGTCAAGGCAGGTAGTGTTTTAAAGGAGCAAAACTGTGCCAAGTAGGACAGAGCTGGTGGGAGGGGGGATACGGTTCAATGGGACAGGGCAGACTGGAGGCTCCTGTCCTCTGAGATTTCTTCCCAGGGAAGGACAGCGCCTTGTCGTCCCACAGTCTGGTGCCCAAGAGTGGCCCCAGGGTGAGGTCTGTGGCTTCTCAGGAGGGAGGGGGGCCGAGGGAGGGCTCCCTGCTAAAGACGGTGCATCCTCCCCACAGATGTCAATGAGTGCGCAGACCCGGTGAACTGTATCAACGGCCTTTGTGTCAACATCCCTGGCAGCTACCTCTGCAACTGCCCCCAGGACTTCGAACTGAACCCCAGCGGGGTGGGCTGCGTGGGTGAGTCCACGCTTGGCTCTGGCTGGGGGGCTCTGGAGTCAGCCGAGATGGGCAGGTTGTGGTCTGGGTCACCCCGATGTCGACCTGTTCCAATCTACCTGCTCTTGACAAACCAAACATGTGCTGGTCCTCAGTCACCTGTCGGGACAGAGCCTCACACACGCTCACGCGCACACGTATGCAGAATTTTCCTTCCCACACTTGCCAACCTTCCCTTTCTGCCTGTTCAGACACCCGGGTTGGGAACTGTTTCCTGGACATGCACAACCGAGGGGATGGTGGCATTTTCTGCAGTGCCGAGATCGGAGTTGGCGTCACCCGAGCCTCCTGCTGTTGCTCCCTGGGCCGGGCCTGGGGCAACCCCTGCGAGCTGTGTCCGATGGGCAACACCAGTGAGTCCCTGCAGGGGAGACGGGTATGGTGACCTGAGCCACAGAGACCCGGGCACTTAGGGTGTCAACTGTGCTAAGGGAGGACCTTAGGTGACAGGGAAACAGAGCACCAGGGAGGGAGAGGGGCTTGTCCTGGCTCACACAGCATACTGTCTGGCAGTTCTCCAAGGTTGCTTTCTGCAAATTCTTCTGTTTGTGTTCAGTTGATCACTTAGTCAGTCAACAAACACTGAGAGCTCCTCTGTGCATTGTGCTAGGGGCTGGGGATGCAGAGAAGGATGAGCCACAGCCACTGCACACACTGTGCCTCACCCTTGAACCAATAGTTTTAGAGCTGTGAGAGTAGATCTATCCTAAGGGTTTATTTGAGGCATAGCCATGGCTCCAGAGGAAGCTGTGGAGCAGAAGAGGATAAGAGAAGCCTTCCCAGGGGAGGAGGCTTGAGTGAGGTTTTGAAGGATGAGTAGGAGTTTCCCAGCAGTAGGAGGAAGGGTGGCAATGCTGCAGGAACAGTATGTGCAAAGGCCTCAGCTGTGAAACAGGGAGGTACCCGTCCACCTAGTCAGGTGTGTGCATGTGTGAACTTCCAGGGTCTTCCTTTCATGTGGGAAACTTGCAGTCACACATGCATCCGGTTTGGGTCAGAAGGAATCATCCTCGCCTCTCCCCCCTCCCCAAGCCATGATGCTTCTGCTCACATGTTGAATGTGAACCCACACTTGCACACACACACACACACACACACACACACACACTCTCTCTCTCTCTCTCTCTCTCTGCATCCCCAGGCAGCCCCCGGACTGGCCCAAGAGGCCAAACAGATAAGGAGATGTAGTTGGTACAATAGAGGGATGGGGCCCACCCTGGAGCACTTTTCAGGGGACGTCCCCTCCTCCATTCCCCCTAAGCTTTACTGAGGGTTCCTGCCCCAAAGCCCCTCACAGGAGCCTGTTTCTCCTTGCAGCTGAGTACAGAACCCTGTGTCCGGGTGGGGAGGGTTTCCGGCCCAACCCTGTCACTGTCATTCTGGAAGGTGAGTGTATGGTGGAACATCCATCCCTCCGCCCACCTAGGGGCTGACTTTTCTCCCATCCCTGCCTCACTACAGTGCAGAGTTGAGCAGCTTTTGGTGGGAAGGGGGCACATCCTCCCACCTGCAGACTGGGCAGCAGGACCAAACTGTGCTTTTAGTTTGTGTTGAATTTTTTATCTATTCTTTCATCCATTTCTTCCACTTGTTGGTTTATTGATCCCTCCTCCCATCCATCCATCCCTCCCTGCCCCATTCACCCATGCACCTATCTATCCACCCATCCTTCCAACCTTCCTCCATCTACCCATCTTTCCTTCTCCCATCCTTCTATCCATACATCCCCCATCCCCCACCAACACATCTACTCATCTACCTATCCATCCATGTATTCCTACTCACCTATCCATTTACCCATCCATCCAACCACTAATTCATCTTGTCATTTATTGATCCACTTTCTTATTCATCCATCCACTACTTTTAATATCCATCTACTCACCCACCCATCCATCCACTCACCCATCCATCAACTCATCCACCCACCCACCCATCCATCTACTCATCCACCTATCCATCCATCCAGACACCCACCCATCCATCCATCCACCCATCCATCCACTCATCCACCCATCCATGCATCTATCCATCCACCTACCCATCCATCCAATCATCCATCCACCCACCCATCCATCCATCCACTCATCCACCCATCCATGCATCTATCCATCCACCTACCCATCCATCCAATCATCCATCCACCCATCCATCCACTCACCCATCCATCTATCCACCCACCTACCCATCCATCAAATCATCTATCCATCCACCCATCCATCCATCCACTCATCCACCCATCCGTCCATCTATCCACCCACCTACCCATCCATCCAATCATCCATCCATCCATCCACCCACCCATCCATCCACCCACCTACCCATCCATCCAATCATCCATCCACCCATATACCCATCCATCTACCCATCCATCCATCTATCCACTCACCTACCCATCCATCCAATCATCCATCCACCCATCCATCCATCCATCCATCCACCCACCCATTCATCCACTCATCCACCCATCCACCCACCTACCCATCCATCCAATCATCTATCCATCCACCAACCCATCCACCCATCTACCCATCCATCCATCCATCCTCCCATCCGTTGTATCCATAGAGAGTGATGGAGGTTGGAGAAGAAATTCCATCCAGAAGAAACTATGTGGTGGGTGGAAGGATGAACTAACAGATGAAAGAAGAGTTGAATTTAGGATAACATTAACTTAAGAGAGTCTGGGTCCAGCTCCTTCAAGACAGACCCTCCAAATGTCCAACAGCCATGGGATAGCTCGTGGGGATCCTTGAGGGAGCCCTGGAGAGTCCAGGGCAGGGTGTAGGTGTCCCCCAAGTCCCCTGCAAGGATTTAGCTTCCAAGCATGGCTTCCTCACTTCCTGACAGACATTGATGAGTGCCAGGAGCTGCCAGGGTTGTGTCAGGGGGGCGACTGCATCAACACCTTCGGCAGCTTCCAGTGTGAGTGCCCACCTGGCTACCACCTCAATGAGGACACCCGCATCTGTGAGGGTGAGCATGGACTCTGCCCAGACTGGAAGAGTCTCTCTCCTCTCCATTGTCTAACCTCTGCCCTCTGCCCTCCACCCAGTTAGAAGTGACCTGGCTTTGCAACCATGTCCTTTCTTTCATGAGCAAAAGCTGACCACGTCCCAGAGCGAAGAGTGAGAAGGAAAAGACAGGAGAAGAAACAGCCTCTCCTTCCCTTCAAGCTCCACTTCAGCTGTCTCTTGCTGGTCTTGTTTGAATATAATAGCAATGACCAACAGCTAACTGGTGTCTAGGACTGTGTGCCACCACTGTGCTGAGCCTCCTCATTCATCATTCATTCAGTCACCACAACAGTTGCCCCATGAGGGATGTGTTCCTATCATGATCCCATTTTTCAGATGTGGAAACTAAGGCTCACTAAAATTAAGTGACCTGTCCAGAAGCACCAGCTAGCAAGTGGCGGAGACAAGGCTCTGAGGCTGGCCTTTCTGATCCTTGAATCTGAGCTCCTTTAATGCAATATCCCAAGTTTATTTATTCATTCCTGCACTCATTCATTCATTCATCCATCCTTTGTCTTCCTTGCAGCCAGTACTAACTGAGCACCCACACGCAGCCAGACACTAAAATCAGAACAAGGACATTTCTTTTACACTGAGCAATATGTTTAGAAAATCAAGGAAATGGTGAAGGAAGAGAGAGAGCTAAGATCTAAATATCAATTTTCTTGGCCGAGTGTGGTGGCTCACAACTGTAATCCTAGCACTGTGGTAGGCCAAGGTGGGAGGGTCACTTGAGGTCAGGAGTTTGAGACCAGCCTGAGCAAGAGTGAGACCTCCATCTCTACTGAAAATAGAAAAACTTAGGCAGGCATGGTGGCACATGCCTGTAGTCCCAGCTACTTAGGAGGCTGAGGCAGGAGGATTACTTGAGCCCAGGAATTTGAGGTTGCTGTGAGGTAAGTTGATGCCACTGCACTCTAATCCAGGCAACAGAGTGAGACTCTGTTTCAAAAATAAATAGATAAATAAATAAATATAAATTTTCTTTGTACATGGAGATGCGAGCTGTCAAACCAAAATCAGGACCCAAAATGCTTGAATAGGCTGGGTGCTGTGACTCATGCCTATAATCCGAGAACTTGGGAGGCCAAGGTGGGAGGATTGCTTGAGCCCAGGAGTTCAAGACCAGGCTGGCCAACATAGTGAGACCCCATCTCTACAAAAAGGAAATAAAGTCAAAATGCTTGAATAATATCTCACCCCTTTCTGTCTCCTCTAACCCTTAGAACTTTCTTTGGGTTTAGTAACTCTTCTTTTCCTAAAAACTGTAAAGTTAAGTTATTGACTTGGGATCTTTCTTATTTTTTTTTGGAGACAGAGTCTCACTTTGTTGCCTGGGCTAGAGTGAGTGCCATGGCGTCAGCCTAGCTCACAGCAACCTCAGACTCCTGGGCTTAAGTGATCCTACTGCCTCAGCCTCCCGAGTAGCTGGGACTACAGGCATGCGCCACCATGTCCAGATAATTTTTATTTCTATTTCTAGTAGAGACAGGATCTCACTCAGGCTGGTCTCGAACTCCTGACCTCAAGCGATCCTCCCGCCTCGGCCTCCCAGAGGGCTAGGATTACAGGCGTGAGCCACCGCGCCTGGCCTGATCTTTCTTATTTTTTAATGAAAGCATTTATAGCTATACATTTCCCTCTGAGTACTGCTTTTACTGCATCCCATAGCTTTGGTATGTTGTGTTGTTGTTTTCATTCATCTCAAAGTATTTTTTAATTTCCTGTGTGATTTGTTCCTTAACCAAGTGGTCAAAATGTGTTGTTTAATTTCCACATGCTTTTCCAGTTCTGTTTCTGTTATTGACTTTCAGCTTTATTCCATTGTGGTTGGAAAAGGTACTTTGTATGATTTTAACATTTTAAAATTTATTGAGACTTGTTTTGTGGCCTAATATATGGTCTATTCTGGAGAATTTTCCATGTGCACTTGAGAAAATGTGTTGCTGGGTTGCATGTTCTATAGATGTCTGTAAGGTCTGGTTGGCTCATAGTGGTGTTCAAGTCCTCTGTTTTCTTATTGATCTTTAGCCTAGTTATTCTATTGAGTATTCAAGTGGGGTCTATTGATTATTGAAGTGGGGTATTGAATTTTTCAACTATTATTATAGGTCTGTTTTCCCCTTCCTTCTTATTAGTTTTGCATCACATATTTTGGGGCTCTGTTGTTAGGTGCATATATGTGCATAATTGTTATACCTTTTGATGAATGATTATTTCATCAACATATAATGTCTCGTGTGTCTTACAGCAGTTTTGGACTTAAAGTCTGTTTTATCTGATATAGCAACACCAGCTCTCTTTTGGTTACTATTTGCTTCAAATATCTTTTTCTATCCTTTCACTTTCAACTTATTTATGTCTTTGGATCTCAACTGAGTCTCTTATAAACAGCACATCATTGGATCATGTTTTTCTTTTTTATCCATTCTGTCAATCTCTGTCCTAATTCATTTATATAATTAATTACTGATAAAGAAGAACTTACTTCAAATATTTTACTATTTGTTTTCAATATGTGTTATATCTTTTTTTGTTTCTCAATTCCCCCATTGTTGTATTCTTTTTTTATCAATTGATTTTTTTTTCTAGTAGACCTACTTGATTCTCCTCTTGTTTCTTTTTCTGTATTT
This sequence comes from Lemur catta, assembly GCF_020740605.2. NCBI lineage: Eukaryota > Metazoa > Chordata > Mammalia > Primates > Lemuridae > Lemur > Lemur catta. The sequence goes on along the minus strand of NC_059128.1, from coordinate 112,029,828 downwards.
CTTTTAGCTTTTTTTTGTTTTTTTAGTTGTTACCCTTGGATTAAAATTAACATCTTAACTTTACAACAATCAATTTTGAGTTAATACCAAGTTAGTTTCAATAATTCACAAGAGCTCTGCTTCTTGACAGCTCCACTCTTCTCCTTTATATTGTTATTGTCACAAATTGCATTTTTATACAATGTGTGCCCATTAACCTATACTAATAATAATCATTTTGTGTATTCGTCTTTTTAATCATACAGGAAAAAAAGTAGGAGTTACTATCCAAAAATACAATACTTCTGACTTTTATATTTACCTATATAGCCACTTTTATCATTGTTTTCTATTTTTTTCTTTTTCATTTTATTTCATTTTTTTAATTTATTTTTTCTTCTCTATTTTTTTATATAGCTTTGAGTTACTGTCTAGTGTCTTTTCATTTCATTTGGAAAACATAAACTCCATCCATTTTTGTTTATCTGGGATGATCTTCAATTCTCCTTCATTTCCAAAAGGTAGTTTTGCCAGATACAGAATTCTTGGTTGACAGTTTTTTTCTTTTGGCACTTTAAATGTCATCCCACTGTTTTCTGGCTTCCGTGGTCTCTGAATAGAAACTGGCTGTTACTGAGGCTCTTTTTGGTGTGATGTGTTGCTTTTCTGTTATTACTTTTAAGATTCTCATGGCTGCTGTAGATCTGTGGTGTGGGGGATGGTAGGCAGTCACCTGAAGATGCCACAGCACTCTCATACTGTAGTACAGCAGCTTCTTGCTTCATAAGTCTTTCCCCGGTTGTTGTAAGTTTTTGACTGGATTCCAGAGTTCTGCAAAAGTTGATTTTGTCAGTTTTTGCCAGATCAGTAGTTTCTTTTGTGGAGGAACGGAGCTATGGAGTTCCCTAGTCTGCTATCTTTGGTGACGCCACTCCTGGCATGCTAATATTCTGCCACCTGCTTTTGCGCACTAGCTGAGAAAACTAATTTACATTTTTTTAAGTGGTTGAAAGGAGATCAAAAGAAAAATAACGTTTTGTGACCCATGAAAATTATATGCAATTCAAATTTCAGGATCCATAAATAAAATTTTCTTGGAGCACAGCCAATACCACAGTTCATTTACATACTGTCTGTGGCTGCTGTCATGCTACAACAGTAGATTGAATAATTATGACAGACACGGCAGTTTGGCTCACAGAACCAACATAATCTGGCCCTTTACAGAAAGTTTGCTGTCTCTAGACTAGAGTGTTGATCAGGTTGAGAATCAGCTTTTTTCCCCAAAGAATACTTTTTTTTTTTTTTTGGGAGACTCTGTCTTGAAAAAAAAAAAAGAATACTTCTTATATAGAGCTCTTGCTTCCGATCACATCACATTAGGAGGACATGGTTGCTCCTTTCTTAGTGATAATACATTGAATCATGGGCCTAGGTCATTTTTTTTCTAATAGAAGTAATATCATAGTAAACTTTTTTTCCCACTTAATGCCATATTGTATCTTTCCATATCACTAAGATGTCTGTGCATTTTAAGCTGATTTTGAAGCCAAACTCAAGCCCCTGGTGAAATGGCTCCAGTGGGCCTCAGGTTGGAAGTTATCCAGACAATTCCTGGACACTGCCTACCTGTCCCCTTCCAACCCTTCCTCCCCTGTAGATATCGATGAATGTTCCACACGCTCGGGCATCTGTGGCCCTGGCACCTGCTACAACACCCTGGGGAACTACACTTGTGTCTGCCCTGCGGAGTACCTGCAAGTCAACGGTGGCAACAACTGCATGGGTAGGAAGTGTGATGACCCAGGGAACTGGCAGGTACAAAAGTCACACGTGGGTTTGGGAGAGAGTGCTGGGAGTCTCCAAGCCTTGGAAGAGTATAGAGAGGTGTGCCTGGGGGAGGAAAGAGAGAGAGAAAGCATATTTGAATTGCTGATATGTGGCAGTGAGCAAGATGGCAGGACTCAGGAGTCCAGGACTGCCATGAACAGTTGCCCCGGTCGTGCACTGCCCCCCAAATGCCAAAAAATGAATAGCACCCCCAAGTCTGTTGTGGGGGGAGACATCAAGCCAGTAATTTTCAAATGGATCCATGAATGAGTTCCCATGTGTTTGGCTTTCTCTTCCTTTGATTTAGGCAGCCTTTACTCACAATCTTCTCCCTAACTCCAACTGCAGACTTGAGGAAGAGTGTCTGCTTTCGGCAGTATAACGGCATATGTCAAAATGAGCTGGCATTCAATGTGACCCAGAAGATGTGCTGCTGCTCCTACAACATCGGCCAGGCCTGGAATAGACCCTGTGAGGCCTGCCCCACCCCCGCTAGCCGTGAGTTCTTCCCAGCCTGGGCCTTGCCTAGCATGATGGAGGTACAGTGCACTGAGGGCTCCTACACTAATCTGTTGTGTTCTGATGACAGCTGGAGAGTGAAAGGTACATGCCCATGTATGGAAAGCGACACTTTAGTGTGAATAAGGCAATGGCAACTTTTCTTCTATTTTGCAGTTTTTGAGAATTCAGGATGGACCAGTAGAGATTTCATTGGTGGGGAAAGTCCCTCAAAGACTCATAGGACTCGCTGGAGGTGGGGGGAAGGAGAGGGTCAGTGAATGCCCAGGGACAGAGAGGAAAGCACAGCTGGTTAGGGAAACCAGGGATGCCCCAGGGCTGAGGAAGGTGCAGATTCAGGGAAGCTCCGAGGAAGACTGGAACCCTAATGAGAACATCATCAGGCTGAGGGAGGCTGTTCCAGGCGAGGGAACAGCAGAAGCGAAGGCTTGGAGGCAGGACTGAGCAGGACATGTTGACAGCTTGGATGACACCTGTTGGAATGATCTAGCAGCCAGCCCAGGTACCTGAAAGAGCTGCAGGAGTACGGAGCCATCAGAAGGGGGCCACCAGGGATTTACAGCCATGTTTGTCTCCTAGGGCTGCTGTAACTAATTATTGCTAACGAGGTAGCTTTAAAGACCAGAAATCTGGCTAGGTGCAGTGGCTCACGCCTGTAATCCCAGCACTTTGGGAGACTGAGGTGGGTGGATCGCTTGAGCCCAGGATTTCAAGACCAGCCTGGACATCACAGCAAGACCCTGTCTCTACAAAAAAATGGAAAAAATGAGCCAGGCATTGAGGCGCGTGTCTGTAGTCCCAGCTAATTGGGAGGCTGAGATGGGAGGATCAGTGAGCCCAGGAGTATGAGGTTGCAGTGAGCTATGATCATGTCCCTGAACTCCAGCCTGGGCCACAAAGTGAGAGTCTGTCTCTTTACACACACACACACACACACACACACACACACATGCGCACGCGCACACACACAAAAAACAGAAATTAATCCTTCTTTGCCTCTTTGTAGCTTCTAGTGGCTCCGGGTGTCCTCTGGCCTGCCTTGGCTCGTATCCGCGTTACTTCCATCTCTGCCTTTGTCCTTACTTTTGGCTTCTTCTCCCAGTGTCTCTCTGTGTCCTCTTGTTTTCTTACGAGGACACCGGTCAATGGCTTTAGGCCCTGCTCTACTGTGGCCCAACCTCATCTTGACATGATTCCATCTGCAGAGACCCTGTGTCCAAAGGAGGTGGCATTCAGAGGTTCCAAGTGGATGTGAACTTTTGGGCGGGCACGTTGTTCAACCCAGTGCACAGTCTGCCAGGGTGGGGTCTGCAGGCGGACCCTTCCGATCATGGGGCTGGCAGGACAGACTGGATGTCGCCCACGAGTTCCAGGCTGGGACTTAGGTGCCTGCCCTCTCTCGTGCCTTGAATCCGAGATGAGGGTAGAATATGTCGAGGCGGAAGTCCATAGCAGCAAAGGGCTGGTATGGGCCAGGGCAGGGACCTGGGGAGAGGTGGCAGAGGTGACGCAGACCAAACACCTGCTCATGCCTGTTAGGTGGGTCCAGGGACACCTGCCCAGTCTGGGAATCATATCAGGCAGGTGACAGCTGTAGCAGAATGTAATTGGAGAGTGTATTGGTCAGGAAGCCCAAGGGTGACAACATCCACTGCCCAGAGCCCAAGTGGCCTGTCAGAGAGTCAGATGGTGGCCTCCACGGGCTGCCCAGAGTCTGCAGGTTTGAAGGGGGCTTCACAAGGGAAGGCAAGGGTGGGAAGAAGGGCCTCCCAGGCAGACGGAGTGTCACGTGCAAAGGTGTGGTGACACGACAGAACAGGTCACCTGCAGACACACAAGCATGTGGGTGCAGCAGGAGCTCAGGTGCCACTGTTGGAAGGAAGGTGGGGGCAGGCGGGAAGGTCTGGGGTCTAAACCGAAGAGTCTGCATCTCCTGGTGAGGGCAGTGGGCGTGGTTGGTGGCGTCCAGGCAGAGAAGAGATAACAGAGGTCCCGTCTGTGTGTGGGAAAATCACACTGCACAGGCAAGTGGCAGCTTTTACCCCAGCGCCAATCAAAGTGGAAGGAGGGAGATGGCCGAGGGACCCATTAGAGGCGGCTGGGTGAGGGCTGGGCTCCAGGGATGAGGAGGTGTCCCCTCGGGGTGGGTGGTGGGCACCTGGCTCGCAGCCCCAGACCCAGCCCTGGTCTCCTTTGCCCAGCCGACTACCAGGTCCTGTGCGGAAACCAGGCGCCGGGCTTCGTCACTGACATCCACACGGGGAAGCCCCTCGGTGAGTGTCCGCCACCCGCCACCCGGGTCCCGCTTGCCTCCCCTCACCCCCCCCACACCTCCAACTCCCCAGGAATCCTGACCCCAAAACATGTCCTTTCTTGACAAACAGTGAGAGTATTTTTATTAAATTGTTACTCGTTTTTTTAAATGATGGTAAAATAGTCATGACATAAAATTTACCATTTTAACCATTTTTAAGTGCATGCACATGGCTGTGGAATCATCACCACCCTCCACCTCCAGAATTTTCTCATCTTCCCAAATTGACACTCTGTCTCCATGAAACACTAACTCTCCATCCCCCTCCCCAGCCCCTGGCCCCCACCATTCTACTTCCTGTCTCTGTGGATCTGAGGACTTCAGGGACCTCCTGTGAGTGGAATCACACAGGATTTGTCCTTTTGTGACTGGCTTATTTCACTGGGCATAATGTCCCCAAGATGCATCTGTACTGTAACAGGTGTCAGAGTGCTCCCTGTTTAAGTTAAGGTTTCGGGCCAGGTGCAGTGGCTCATGCCTGTAATCCCAGCACTTTGGGAGGCCGAGGTGGGAGGATCACTTGAGGCCAGGAGTTCGAGACCAGCCTGGGCAACATAGCAAGACCTCATCTCTAAAAAAAGAAAATAAAAAAATTAGCTAGGCGTGGTGGTGCGAACCTGTAGTCCCAGCTACTCAGGAGGCTGAGGCAGGAAGATCAGTTGAGCCCAGAAGTTGGAGGCTGCAGTGAGCTATGATGGAGTCACTGCACTCCAGCCTGGGTGACAGAGTGAGACCCTGTCTCAAAAAACCAAAACAAACAAACAAACAAAAAACCCCACATGGTTTTGCACAATTTAACACCTGCATGCCTAATTTCAACTGCGCAGTGTTTAATTGATAAACCCATTTACAGTTGTTTTAATCCCACAGATGTATTCTTATTTCAAAAAAATCAGAACCTAGCAGGTAAAACTCACCTCCCAGTCGCCACCTCTGATCTGTCCCTTTTCTCTTCTCTAGAGGTTTCCATGCTTTATGCCTGGAATATTTCTTTTATTTTTTTAAAAGACCAGATCACTTATAAATGCACCTGGAATCTTTCTTTCTGGTTTTTCCTTCATGTGTTACACACAGTTACCACCACTGCAAACATATGGCATTGTTTTCTGAGAGTTTTACATAAATTATGTGATACCCAACATATTCATCTGAAACTTGCTTTTTTGCCCAAAACGTGTCTGGAAGAACCAGCTAGGTTACTGTTTGCAGCATGGCCTCTCCTTTTGCCTTACTTTGGAGTATTCCGTGGCGTGGATGCATCCCAGATCGTAGGCAAGGCCTCCACGGGTGGACACTTAGGTTATGCGTGTGTGTGTGTTTGTGTGTGTATGTGTGTGTGTGTGTGTGTGTGTATACACATAGCTACTTATATAGAACAGCTTTACTGAGATATAATTCTCATACCATACACTTCAGCCATGCAAAGTGCCCGACTCAGTGGTTTTTAGTATATTCACAGAGTTGTGCAACCATCACCTCAATGTGAGGTCAGAACGTCTTGATCACTCACAAAGAAACCCTGTCCCTATGAGCAATCACACCCTCCCCCCCACCCCGCCTGGCCCCTAGCAACCAGTAATCAACTGTCTGTTCCTATGGATTTGCTGTTTCCTGTACACAGAGTCATACAGTATTTGTTTTTTTGTGTGTCTGGTTTCTTCCACTTAGTGGAACATATTCAGGGTTCATTTGTGTGGTAGCACGCGTTGGGGCTTCATGCCTGTATTTTATTTCTGAAGAATACACCGTGGTATGGACACCACCTATTTTGCTATGCGTTCATCAATGGATGTTTCCAGTTTCTTGCTAGATACTGTCTCATACAGCAGGATTTTTGAGGTGTGTGGCCACAACATTATCCCCAGACTGCAGGGCTGATGGGTCCCTCAGTTCAGGGTCCCCAGAAGTCCCCGGGGGGCTGGGCTGCCCCTGATGACTTGTGCCCTCCCCAGACATCGACGAGTGCAGAGAGATTCCCGCCATCTGTGCCAACGGCGTCTGCATCAACCAGATCGGGAGCTTCCGCTGTGAATGCCCCACGGGCTTCGACTACAACAGCGTCCTGCTGGCCTGCAAAGGTGCCACCTCTCCCCTTCGTCCCCAGCCCCAGGGTCTGGGTGGGATGCTGGCCCCCCCCACACACACTGTGTGATCTAGGTGAGTCATTTAAACTCTGTGAGCCTCAGTTTCCCCATCTGTGTAAGGGGGCTGTCACCTTTCCGAAGGGCCTTCGTCTCACAGAAGCACCTTCACTCTAGTTCTGGCTGCTTCCAGAACCGGTCCAAAGCAGGGGTCCGCTGTAGAGGTGGGCTTCTCCTTCAGCCCCCCCTCATTTGCTGTGTTTGCCCAGATGTGGATGAGTGTGGCAGCAGGGAGAGCCCCTGCCGGGGGAATGCCGACTGCATCAACATCCCTGGTAGCTACCGCTGCGAGTGTGCCCCAGGGTACAAGCTGTCGCCAGGCGGGGCTTGCATGGGTGAGCAGGGGCCCCAGGGAGGTGGCAGGGGAGACCCCAGCAGGGCGAGGAGCAGGGAGGAGGAGGAGCCGGGCTCTGTCACCCACTGTGACCTGGGTAGGACATGGCTCTGCCTCTGTCAGGGTCACTCTCTTGTCTGGACTAGTAGAGGCTGCGGGGGTGCACAGAGAGCATCTGTTAACAGGACGGTTATGGGCCAGCCGCGGTGGCTCACACCTGTAATCCCAGCATTTTGGGAGGCCAAGGCAGGAGGATCGCTTGAGCCCAGGAGTTTGAGACCAGCCTGGGCAACATAGCAAGACCCCATCTGTACAAAAAAATTTAAAAATTAGCCAGTCGTGGTGAAGGCATGGGAGGACTCAGGCAAACCCTTGTGGGGTGGGGGAACACCACACTGCCTGCACCCCCAGGACGGAACGAGTGTTGGGAGATCCCGAATGTCTGTAGCCACGGTGACTGCGTGGACACGGAGGGCAGCTACATGTGCCTATGTCACCGTGGCTTCCAGGCCTCAGCGGACCAGACTCTGTGCACAGGTGAGGGTCCCTCCTCTCAGGCCAGGCTGCCTGGGGCCTGCACCTCCCCTGGGGGAGTGGAGTTGGGAATGGTGCTTGCGTCCATTCTGGTTCACAGACAGACCCAGGTTTGAGTCCTGACACTAAGATCTTGGGTAAATGACTTATCTGCCCCCATGCCTCAGTTTCCCCATCTGTAAAATGGGTGTGGTAAATAGTACCAGGGTTACTTCCCAGCTCTCACCCATAGGGGTCACTACACAGCCATCTGGGCAGGGCTGGGTGCAGGGAAGGCGGCGTCACCACCCACCCCAATGCCCTGGGTGGGTGAGATGAGCCAGACTCTCGGGCTGTGTCCTGGCAGATGTCAATGAATGTGACCAGAAACCATGTGGAAACGGGACCTGCAAGAATGTCGTCGGCTCCTACAACTGCCTCTGCTTCCCAGGCTTTGCGACAACACACGATGGGGATTGTGTGGGTGAGCTGGCTGGGGTTGGTGGGCAGGCCTCGATGTTCTCCACTGAAAAGTGGGTCTGTGACCCAAGGGTACTCCTCAGAAATAAAAGATCTTGACCCAGGGACCCTTTTGGAAGATAATCTCAAAGGTTGGAATTTCCTTTGAAAATGAGTCAACCATAGTTCTCCACACTCCTTCAGTGACCAGGTGCCAGTCAGAGGACTTTTGGGGGGCTCTTGCCAGAGCTGAGGCTAAAGTTGATGGGAGGCAGATGGACGGGACAGGAAGGGAGGTGAGAGTGAGACCTGGGTGGTGTGGCACTACCCAGTTTAGTGCACTGTCCAAACAGCATGGACTCCCAGGTCAGACAGTGTGAGTTCAAATCCCAGCTTTGCCACCTGCCAGCTGTGTGGCCCTAGACAAGTCAATTACCTCTCTGTGCCTCAGTTTCCTCATCTGTAAAAGGGAGATTAATGGTAGTAACCTACCAGACCAAGTATCAGACCAAATAGACTTCTCAGCAAGGAATAGCGATAGAGAGAGGTGTTATATATTGAACAAGGGATCAATTATTCTTAGAGAAGACATAATCAAAATGCATATCCAGCCTGAGCACGAGTGAGACCTCATCTCTATAAAAAATAGAAAAATTAGCCAGATATGGTGGCGTGCATCTGTAGTCCCAGCTGCTGGGCAGGCTGAGGCAGGAGGATTGCTTGAACCCAGGAGTTTGAGGTTGCAGTGAGCTATGATGCTGCCACTGCACTCTAGTCCAGGTGACAGTGCAAGATCCTATCGCAAAAAAAAAAAAAAAATACGTATGCATCTAGCAACAGAGCTTCAAAACATATGAGGTCGTAATTGACAGAACTGAAAAAGAAATAGATGAATCCACAATTATAGTTGGTGACTTCAGTATGCCTCCTTCAGTAATAAGGAGAACAAGTAGACAGCAAATCAGTAAGGATGTAGAAGACTTGAACTGCCTTGGATTGTTACTTATAGAACATTCTAGAGCACACATTCTTCTCAAGTGCACAGGGACATTTGCCAGGGAAGATCATATTTTGGGCCATATAACAAATCTTAACAAATTTAAAAGAATTAAAGTCACACAAAGTAGGTTCTCAGAATGTAGGGAATGGATGTAGAAATCAATCACAGAAAGATGCCCAAAAAGTTTCCAAATATTTAGGAATTAACATACTCTTAAATAACCCATAGATCAAAGACAAAATCATAAGGGAAATTAGAAAATATTTTGAAGTAAATTAAAATGAAAGCACAACAAATCAAAATGTGTGAGGTGCAGCTAAGAGAACACTTGGAGGCAAATTCATAGCATTAAATGGTTATATTAGACAATATCAGTACAAACATCATAGAATAGTTGGAAGGTTAATATACAGAGTCTGGTACACAAGTGCTCAATAAATTGAAGCCAGTGCCATCAACTCAACTTAGTTGTGTACAGAAGTGCAAGGGAGGCTTAGTCCACTCAAGCTTTGTGGGTGACCCCACCTGCCCATTTCCCTTCTGCAGACATTGATGAGTGTACTACTCTGGTGGGGCAGGTGTGCCGATTTGGCCAGTGTGTCAACACAGCTGGCTTCTTCCACTGCCTCTGCCAAGATGGCTTCGAGCTCACAGCAGATGGAAAGAACTGTGCAGGTGAGTCTTCCCACGGTGCTAGTCCCATGTGTCCCTGCTCCATGGGTACATGCAATTGTTACTACTGAGTGAACATGGTTCCATTTAATACCCATACATTTATGTTAAGGTATTAAAAAAAAACCTCATTGTCATGGGGTTTGTGGTTTAAGGTGAAGCTGTCTTGAGAATGTTTTCCAAAGTATGTTTTCCAAAGTAAGGAATAGTAGAGGTGCTAAATGAATACCTCAGAAACCAGGAGAGGAATCTGCATGTAGCACCAGATTAGGAATCTTCCCTCTTGAATACCATCTGGCTCTACTTATAATCTCACCAGGGCTAAATAATCCTTCCCCCGCCATCCTTTCTGTCCTGAGTCTCAGCCCTCCCCTGGAGCCAGGATTGCCATGGACAGAGCTCATCCTAGGGCCCTCGGCCATCACGCAGTGACTGCAGGTGTTAGTCCCAATCACAGGTAAGCCTCCGACCTCCTGGCTGGCACTGGGACCCCCCTTCTTCCTCTCCACAGACACCAACGAGTGTCTCAGCCTTGCGGGAACCTGTCTGCCAGGCACCTGCCAGAACCTCGAGGGATCCTTCCGCTGCATCTGCCCCCCTGGTTTCCAGGTGCAGAGTGACCACTGCATCGGTGAGTGTCCAGCTCCACCTCCCAGCCCTGGGGCCAGGGAGGTGCCTCTGGGCTTCTGTCTCTCCATCTGTAAAATGGTAACACCAGCTGGAGTTGTGGTGAGGTGGACTTAACACAGCTTCATACACTATTATCATCGCTGTGATTTTTCCTGGACTTACTGCTCAGGGCTTTCTCTCTGGGGCCCACAACCTTCCTTGTGAATCCTCCAAAATGGGCATGGATGTAGGGTCTTGCTGTACCTCAGAGCATCCAAATATAGAACTCCTCACTCACCTAGTGGTGGTCAAGGGCTGGGCTGGCCTGAACTCCCCTGGTGTAGTCACCCATGTGAGTGACTTTGTACAATGCAGACTGACCTGGGCCAGTCTACCCTGATCCACTCTGGTCCATTCATCCACTTGGGCTAGGCTTGTTCATTGCGATCTAACCTGGACCAGTCTGGCCTGAGCAGATGGGCTAGGCTTGTTCATCGTGGTCTAACCTGGACCAGTCTGGCCTGAGCAGATGGGCTAATCTAGGCTAACCTGAACCAGTCTGGCCTGACCACCTCTAGTCCAGTCTTCCGTTTGGGCTAGCCTTGTATAATCTGGGCTAACCTTGACCATTCTGGTCTGGCCTCTTCTGGTCTATTCTATCTGAGCTAGCCTGGCACACGTGAGCTAACTCCATCCAGCAAAGGCTAAATGTTTCCAGTCTCTGTTAGCTTTGTACGGTTTTAGTTTCTAACTTGAACTTTTCCTGACCATGACCCTTACTCTGGAGACACCTTCTGGGAGAGCCCCACATACGTGCACCGTGACCACTTCATGCTGTGGCTGACACTGAGCCCTCAGGGCCCCTGCCCCACTTCAGCCCCTGGACCCTTCCGGGCTGTGTATCCACTTCATCTGCTCCTCTTCACAGCTGAGGTCCCACTTGCACCCCCTCCATCTCATGTCCCTGCCCCTGCAGACATTGACGAGTGCTCAGAGGAGCCCAGCCTCTGCCTGTTTGGCACCTGTACCAACAGCCCTGGGAGCTTCCAGTGCCTCTGTCCACCTGGCTTTGTCCTCTCTGACAGTGGGCACCGTTGCTTTGGTGAGTCTGGGGCCCAGGGAGCACATGGGGCTTAGGGTGGGAGGTGGGGGTTGGGAAGGGTCAGATCCCCCAGAAAAGAGGGCTGTGGCTTCTTGCATGTGTCCAGGAGCTCTGACACGCCAGAAGTGTTTCTCTGCATTAGTGGGTCTATCCTAGTCACTTCCTCAGAGGCCTAATCTGGTCTATTCTGGGCTAGCCTGGGTCCCCTTGATTTAAGTTGTCTTGTATTGGCCACAGCCATCCTCACTGGGCTAGTTTTGTCCAGTCTGAGCTAGCCTAGACCACTCTGAGCTGGTTTCATCTCAACTGGGCTAGGCTTGTCCAATGTGGGCTAGCCTCACCCAACTTGAGCCAGCCTGTTCTCTCACAGGTTAGGGGCAACAAGGGTGAGAATAGAGTCCACATTCAATTCAACCAGTATTTGCTGTTCTGGGGAGGGGGCAGTGACAAGCCAAACCCCTGGTTGCCCATGAGGACTTCTCAGTCTGTTGGGAGTCCCAGGCTGAGGAATGGGGGCTTGGGGTCTGAAGTTCAGGGTCCTCTGGTTCTCTGGAATCAGCTGCTTTGCCTCTCCAGGAAGGGCCTTCTGGTCTAAGTGAACCAATGGCGAGTATGGCACAGGGATACCCTATAGCAGTAAAGTGGGATGGGACATTTCTGCAAGGAATTCCTAGCTGTCTAGCTAAAGTCCCAGGGCAAATCTTCATTGGCCCAGAGTGGGTCACATGCCCACCCTCAAGCCAATCACCATGGCCAGGGGCATGGTGTGTTCCGATTGGCCACTGGTAGGATCAGCACCACCCATTAACCAGGTCTAGGGTGGGGGTGGGGCAGAGGGGCAGGTGGCTCTGCTGATGGCTCCTAATCAGGGTAACGGAGCCCCCCACCCCACAGACACACGGCAGAGTTTCTGTTTCACCCATTTCGAGGCCGGAAAGTGCTCGGTGCCCAAAGCTTTCAACACCACCAAGACCCGGTGCTGCTGCAGCAAGAGGCCGGGGGAGGGCTGGGGTGACCCCTGTGAGCTGTGTCCTCAGGAGGGCAGTGGTGAGCACCCCACCCCTGCCCAGGGTCCCCGCTCATCATGTGCTCCCTCCTTCCTCGCTCATTCTCCCCTCGCCCTTCCCTGCACACACTTGGGAGTCCTGGGGGCTGACTCTGACTTGCCTCCCCCTTTCCGTGTCCAGCTACCTTTCAGGAGCTCTGCCCCTTTGGCCACGGGGCAGTCCCAGGCCCAGATGACTCTCGAGAAGGTGAGCCCCTCAGCCCTGTCTCTGCTCTCCCAGGGTCCCCCAGTCCCAGGTTCCCTCTGAGACATGTGGTGGCCGTGGACCCCGCCAGCCTGGAGCCTGGGCTCTTGTCCCCAGGGCCTTGACTGTGACCGGAGTGCTGGGGCCCACACGGTGACAGGCTCTGTGTCTGCAATCCCCGCCGCCCACAGATGTGGATGAGTGTGCGGAGAACCTTGCTGTCTGCACTAACGGTATGTGTGTCAACACTGATGGCTCCTTTCGCTGCGAGTGTCCTTTCGGCTACAGCCTGGATTTCACAGGCATCAGCTGTGTGGGTAAGTGACCAGCCCTGACCCAGCCTCTGCCCAGGAGAGGGAGGAACAGAGCAGAGAGGGGCAGGCACCCCCAAGTCAGGGTCCCATCCTCACCCAGTGCCTCTCTCCTGCATTCACTCATTCCCTCCCTCACCCTTCACTCCCTCAACTCATTCATTCACTTATTCACTCTCTTGCTCACTCATTCATTTGCTCCCTTCCTCATTCATGCACTCACTCACCCACACATCCACCTGTGTACTCACTCGCTTGCTCACGTAACCATTCCTTCACTTACCCGTTTATTTACTTTTTTCTTTCTTTCTTTCTTTCTTTCTTTTTTTTTTTTTTTTTTTTGAGACAGTCTCACTCTGTTGTCAGGGCTAGAGTGCCGTGGCATCAGCCTAGCTCATAGCAACCTCAAACTCCTGGGCTCAAGCAATCCTCCTGCCTCAGCCTCCCGAGTAGCTGGGACTACAGGCTCGTACCATCACGCCTGGCTAATGTTTTTTATTTTTAATAGAGACAGGGTCTCGCTTTTGCTGAGGCTGGTCTCGAACCCCTGAGCTCAAATGATCCTCCTGCCTCGGCCTCCCAGAGTGCTAGGATTACAGGCGTGAGCCACTGTGCCGGCCTTATTTATTTTTTAGAGATAGGGTCTTGCTATGTTGCCCCAGCCACTCTAGAACTCCTGAGCTCCAGTGATCCTCCTGCCTCGGTTTCACTTATTCATTTAATCACTCATTTATTAACTCCCTTGCTCACTCACTCATTCACTCACTCTCTCATTGAGCATATCCTGCTCAGCTGCCCCCTAACCGGCAGGGAGGTGCATCACACCTGGCCCCATCCAGTCTGTGGCAGTCAACAGGGAGGCAGACAGGATAATACTGAGGATGGGGGACTCTCTGCAGGCGCTGACCCCACCATTTTACCCCACCCAGACACAGACGAGTGTGCTGTCGGCCACCCCTGCGGGGAAGGCACATGCACCAATGTCATCGGAGGCTTTGAATGTGCCTGTGCTGACGGCTTTGAGCCCGGCCCCATGATGACCTGCGAGGGTACGACCCTGCCTGCCCAGGACCCGGGCTGTGTGATGGGGACGCCCGCCTGGGGGCCAGCCTGGGGGAGCGGCGGGGGTTCCACAGGGAGTCCCCACCCAGCCGACACCTCCCCTGGACCCCCCAGACATCGACGAGTGCGCCCTGAACCCGCTGGTCTGTGCCTTCCGCTGCCACAACACGGAGGGCTCCTACCTGTGCACCTGCCCTGCTGGCTACACCCTGCGGGAAGACGGGGCCATGTGCCGAGGTAGGCCCTGCACAGGCAGGACAGGGGTGACAGCACATGCAGCAGTGCCTGAGACATTGTGTGTGGGCATCAAGTTATTGGGGTTGCTACTAAATATCCTGCCATGCGTGCAGAACAGCCCCCCACCGCGAAGAACCTTCCTGTCCCAATGTGCATAGTGTGAAGAGTGGGAGACCCGGGGCTGGGACTCGGCCCCTCCAGGGCTGGTTCAGGGTCAGTGTTCCAGGGCCTGACAGTCACAGACCCTGACTTGGGCAGGGGATGCGCATTTTGGGGGGCAGTTCCTGACTCCCTGGACTTCTTGGAGGCTGGGGCTGGACAGGGGCTGGGGCCTCCCCTCCTGGGAGGGACGGGCACCTGGCAGGTCTGCAGGTGAGCTCCACCTGCCGTGGGGTGCCTGGCTTTGGCTGACTTCTGTCCCTGGTCCTCCTGAGATGTGGACGAGTGTGCAGACGGCCAGCAGGACTGCCGTGCCCGCGGCATGCTCTGCAAGAACCTCATCGGCACCTTCGTGTGCATCTGCCCCCCGGGCATGCGGCCCCAGCCCGGCTCCGGGGAAGGCTGCACAGGTACCGGGGCGCTGGCACTTTGCAGGGGGGAGTGCAGGGAGCCCCCCAGTGGAGGGGAGAAATAACAGCAAGAGGGCGTGGGCTGACCCACGGGGACCTTCGGGGCTGTAGGGGAGGCTGGCCTGGGGGCCGTGGCTTCCCTGCCGGCCTGCGTCATCCCTCCCGCCCCAGATGAGGACGAATGCCACGCCCAGCCCAGCCTCTGCGCCGACGGCCACTGTGTCAACACGGTGGGCAGCTTCAAGTGCGACTGTGATGACGGCTTCCAGCCCAGTCCCACCCTCACCGAGTGCAATGGTGAGTGTGGCCAGGCACAGGCAGGATGGACGCTGCCCCCTGCCAAGTGGCACTGCCACCCGTCCCTCCCGCTGCGTGGGAGCTCCCCGAGAACCTAGGGCACCCAGGGGGTTGCTGAGCCGATGGTAGTTGCACATGTCCACTGCACACCCCTTGGCCCTCTTCTTTCTGTCCGTTTGGTCACACCTAGGAAGAGCAGGCCACCTCCCCCTGCCCCATCTCCCACACTCCTCCAACCCCAGAAGCATCACACTCTGGAATGGGCCCTCCGTAGGTGTCCCACTTTCTAGGAGCTGACCCCAGTGGTGCCAGCTGCCCTGTGTGTCTGGATCCCTCCTGGACACCCCTATCCCCCAACACCCTCTCAAAAATGCAGCTTGCCCCAAAGCAAGCCCAGCGTCTTAGCCCCCAAGCCAGCCTCCTGGAGTAACCTGTGGCCTCCCGCCCGTTCTCCGCAGACATCCGGCGGGGACCCTGCTTCTCCGAGGTGCTGCAGACCGTGTGCCAGGCTCAGTCCAGCAGTGGCGAGGCCGTCACCAGGGCCGAGTGCTGCTGCGGGGGCGGCCGGGGCTGGGGACCCCACTGTGAGCTCTGTCCCCTCCCCGGCACCTCTGCCTACCGGAAGCTGTGTCCCCACGGCTCAGGCTATACCGCCGAGGGCCAAGGTGGGTGCCCCCAACCCTGCAAGCCTAGGAGCAGGGGAGTTTGCTTGAGGTCATGTGTCTGTCCCCTAGCAGGTGTGAGATGCTCTGTGTGTGTGTGCATGTGTCTTTGTGCTAGCAGGTGTGTAAACCAGTACGTGTGCCCTGTATATGTGCATGAACTCAGCTGTCGAGGGAGCAGGTGTATGAGCTGCCATGTGTTCTTTGTTTTTTGTTTTGCTTTGTTTGCTTATTTTTCTTGTTTTAGAGACAGGGTCCCCCTCTGTCACACAGGCTGGAGTACAGTGACACAATCATAGCTCACTGTAGCCTCCAACTCTGGGGCTCAAGCGATCCTCTCACCTCAGCTTCCCAAGTTGCTGGGACTACCAGCGCCACCACCATGCTCAGTTTTTAATTTTTTGTACAGATGGGATCTTGCTATGTTGCCCAGGTGCCTGGCCCGTTCTTCATTCTTTGTGTGTGTGGGAGCCAGTGTGTGTTTTGTGTATGTGTGTGTGTGTGTGAGTGTGAGTGTGTGTCCTTGAGTGTGTCACTGAGGGTGAGAAAGGTTATCCCAAGTGACCAGCGGTGACATTGCTAGGCCTGGGGAGGAAGCACCTTTTCCAGGGTATCTCTGAGGGACTGGGGGGCCCCCAAGTGTGTGTGTTCCTATGTCTGCAGGAGCATCAGGGCTTGTGGCTGTTGTGTGACATTGCACGTGTGCTTGTGTTTCCCTGTCTGTGTTGGTGCTGTGAGGATGTGTCACTGGTGAGGCTGGAGGGTGGACATGTGACTCCCTCCCGCGGTGGGGGATGGCATTCCCAGCGCTCAGTGGAAGGAGCTGGCTCAGGTGCAAGTCGTGGCTTGTGGCTGGCATCCACATGGGCCGGGGTACATGGAGGGGAAGGAAGGCTGGCTTGCCTCCAGGGACAAGGCTGCTGGGCAGATGGAAAGAGGCATGCCCTGGTGGCCTGAGGTGCCAGCCAGCCAACCCCAGCCTCGCCTACCCTGCTTGTCCCTAGACGTGGATGAGTGCCGTGTAATCGCTCACCTGTGCCCCCACGGTGAGTGTATCAACAGCCTCGGCTCCTTCCGCTGCCACTGTCAGGCTGGGTATGCACCAGACACCGCTGCCATGGCCTGCCTGGGTGAGCCCCGCCCCTGCCCCTTGCACCCCTGGCCAGGCCCAGCCCCTCCTTCGCTTCCCCTGTTTGGGCCACTTTCCTGGTGTTATTTCTTCCTTTTAGTTTTTATTAATGCATCCTGAGATTTTCGGTTACGTCTTGTAGCAGGTATTCCTCTAAGTTGGGGGAAGGGGGGGCAAACCAGGCTGAGGGCTGAGTCTGGCCCTCTGCTTGTTTTTGTAAATAAAGTTTTATTGGCACACAGCCATGCCTGTTTGTATATTTACTCTCTATGGCTGCTTTGCTAATACAAAGACCACCTGAAAAACCAAACATACTTGCTGTGTTTTTACAGAAAAAGTGTCAGTTCCTGTGTAAGTCCACAGATTCTGGGTGGCAGGGATCTGGGTGGAGACCCCAGCCTCTGAGACCCCCCCACCAAGGAATGTCTGTCTGACCCACCCCCGTGCATCTTGCTGTCTCCCCCAGATGTGGATGAGTGTAGCCAGGCCCCCAAGCCGTGTACCTTCCTCTGCAAAAACACCGAGGGCAGCTTCGTGTGCACCTGTCCCCGCGGCTACCTATTGGAGGAAGATGGCAGGACATGCAGAGGTGACATCCTTCCCCCCATCCCACCCTGTGTCCTCTAAGGCTCTGTCCCATCCCCCCCAGGGCACATCCCGTGTGGTCTCGCCCCCTTCCACTTGCATGGAGTCCAGCGCCACCTCCAAGGGCTTTCTCCTGCTGCCCTTCTGCCTGGAGGTGGCAAGAGCAGTCGCCGGGAAGCCCTGGAGTCCCCGCCAGGCCCTGCCCTGAGCCCACTGGGACCGTCTGTGTCGCAGACTTGGATGAATGCACCTCCAGACAGCACAACTGCCAGTTCCTCTGCGTCAACACCATCGGCGCCTTCACCTGCCGCTGTCCCCCTGGCTTCACCCAGCGCCACCAGGCCTGCTTTGGTGAGTGACCTCTGCCCCTCACCCAGTACAGGGATGCAACCCCGACCTTCATGCTTTTGTTCACCGTAGAAGTACCAAGCACCTGGTCTGCGCCATACATTGTTGAATTAGGGTGATCGGAACAAAGTCCGTCCTTCCTACCTGCTTGCATCCTGGTGGCATCTGGAACCTCCTGCCTCCTTCCTTGCCCTTGGGAGCCAGGGGGCCCTCTGACCTGGACCCAGGGCAGCTCCCCTTGCCCTGGGCCACAAGGGCATCTGCTACTGCCATTGCTTCTTAGAGCCTTGTGGCCCCCAGGGAACTAGACTTCCCCCAAGGGCCAAGCTCAGCCAAAGGTGACTCCATTATGGTTCCCACTAATCCACTCATCCAGCAACTGCTGAGCACCTACTGTGTGCCAGGCAGTGCTCCTGACCAAAGGGCAGCAAACTCCAGCCTGCCAGCAGAGGCAGGCCCCCTGCTGTCTTTTGTTAATAAAGTTTTATTGGCACACGGACACACCCACTTTCTCACCTATCACCTCTGGCTGCTTTTGCTCTACTGTGGCAGAGTCGAGTCTCTCAACAGAGCCCTTTACAAAAACAGAAACAGTTTGCCCAACACCGTTAGAGAGCCCCCAGGTACAGCCATGAACACAAGAGGCAGAGCCTCCTATCCTCACAGGACTTCCCTGTAGCAGAGAATCGGACCCGAAACAGACATAATGACAAGTGAATGCAATAGCATGTTAGAAGGTCACACATGGCATGAAAGAAAGAAAAAGTAAAAGCAGGAGGTAAGGAAAGAAGGAGAGAGCTTCAGGTTTTGGGGTGTTTTTTGTTTGTTTGTTTTTTAGAGACAGGGTCTCACCCAGGGTAGAATGCAGTGGTGCAATCATACCTCACTTAACCTCAAACTCCTGGGCTCAAGCAATCCTCCTGCCTCAGCCTCCTGAGAAGGCAGTTTTAAAATAGGGATCAGATGAAGTCTCATCAAAAGGGGACATTTGAACAAATATTTGAAACAAGATGCATTCCTCTTTTTCTGCAACAGTAAAGTTTTTGGACTAGCTGCATCACCATGGTTGTGTGCCAATAAAACTTTATTGATACAAACAGGCAGTGGGCCAGATTTTTGTACTGTGGGGCCCCAGTTTGCTGATGACTAAACTAGAAAATCAAACTTGCACGACTACAGTAGCCCACCCTGACAGTTGGTTTGCTTTGCTGAACGCAAGGGAAAGAAACTGCAGGTGGTGCTAGACGTTTCTTCCTGGCAGGAGTCTAGAGCTAGTCTCTGTGGCCCCTCAAGTGACAACTCAGGCACTCTGGCAGCTGCAGGAGCCATACCCACTTAGAAGTATCATGTCCTCAATACCTGTTATACCCAAAAGAGATTCCACATCCCCACAGGGATATGCCTAGTGTCAAGAATCTCTATACGCAGGGCCAGGCACAGTGGCTCACGCCTGTAATCCCAGCACTTTGGGAGGCCGAGGCAGGAAGATCACTTGAGGCCAAGAGTTCAAGACCAGACTGGGCAACATAACAAGACTCCATCTCTACAAAAAATTTAAAAATTAGGCAGGCACAGTGGTATATACTTGTAGTCCCAGCTATTCAAGAGGCTGAGGTGGGAGGATCGCTTGAGCCCAGGAGTTGGAGGCCACAGTGAGCTATGATCTCACCACTGCCCTCCAGCCTGGGTTATAGAGTGAGACCTCGTCTCTAAAACAAACAAACAAACAAACAAACAAAAAAACCAACTCTGTACTCAGGAAAGCCAAAACCAGGATTCTCCATCAGGAATTTACTGTTCATTTTCTAGAACCCCAGTCTGAATGCAGTTTCTGAGCCTTGGGCTGTCACCACAGTAGCCAGCCCCCTGGTAACCTGTCTTAGTCTGGGCTGCCGTAACAGACACCATAGACTGCGAGAGTGGGATTGGGGTTTGGCCATTCATATCCAAAAACTTGCAGCTACTGCCCTCTGTGCCTCCCGTTCTACTTTTGGGAATTTATTCTAAGGAAATCATCACAGAGACACACAAAGATTTACCTAGTCTTCATATGGATTAAAATAGCAAAAGATTAGAAAAATCCAAGTGTCTTTTAATCAGCAGTTAGTCAAATGAAACAGAGAAAATCTGCACCAACCAAAAATGAGGTGACCATTAAAAATGACACATGTGGCCAGGCGCGGTGGCTCACGCCTGTAATCCTAGCACTCTGGGAGGCCGAGGCGGGCGGATTGTTTGAGCTCAGGAGTTCGAGACCAGCCTGAGCAAGAGCGAGACCCCGTCTCTACTAAAAATAGAAAGAAATTATCTGGCCAACTAAAATATATGTAGAAAAAATCAGCCAGGCATGGTGGTGCATGCCTGTAGTCCCAGCTACTCGGCAGGCTGAGGCAGGAGGATCGTTTAAGCCCAGGAGTTTGAGGTTGCTGTGAGCTAGGCTGACGCCACGGCACTCACTCTAGCCCGGGCAACAAAGCGAGACTCTGTCTCAAAAAAAAAAAAAAAAGTGATACATGTAAGCATGCTAAGAATATTTAAAGACATGGAAAGATGTTCATGGAACATTAAATTAAAACAAATAGGGAAAAAAAACCCATACACTGGGTGGCTTAAACTACAGAGATTTATTTTCTTAGTGTTAATTTTTTCCTCTTTTACTGGGCAGTCCTAAGCCTTTTACATAATTAGGTTAATTTCTCACAAAAAAACGCAGTGAAGTGGGTATTATCATCTCCTTGTCACAACTGAGGAAACCACGGTACAGAGAGGGTGAGTGAGTTGCTCCAGGTCACACAGCTTCGAGGCAATGGAGATGAGATTCAACCAAAGTCCTTTATGGGCGCCGTCTCAAATATTGGTGGCAATTCTGTGATGTGGGAATGGTGATGGATCTCATTTCACAGAGGGGGAAACTGAGGCAAAGAGAGAGAGTGAGGGACTTGCCTGAAGCCACACAGTGGGTCAAGTTTTGGGACACGAGTCCCTTAACCACCAGGGAACCCCTCCCAACTCTGTCCTCTGCAGACAATGACGAGTGCTCAGCCCAGCCTGGCCCATGTGGCACCCATGGTCTCTGCCAGAACACCCTGGGCAGCTTCCGCTGTGAGTGCCATCAAGGCTTTGCCCTGGACAGCTCTGGCCGTAGCTGTGAAGGTACAGCCTGGCTTTGGGTGGTGCCCAGGGCTGGTGGGGGGCAGTCCCGAGGGCTGCCTGGCAAGCCTTCTCTCCCTCTCTCTGTCAGATGTGGATGAATGTGACGGGTCCCATCGCTGCCGGCACGGCTGTCAGAACAAGCCAGGGGGCTACCGCTGCGGCTGCCCCCAGGGCTTCACCCAGCACTCCCAGTGGGCCCAGTGTGTGGGTGAGTGTCGGGGGCTGGAAGGAAGCCAGGCCCCCAAGGCTCTGTCCAGAGCAAGTGACTAGGAATCATCTCCTCCAAGATGTTGTGACAAGCACAACTATCTAAAGAGGAGGGCTCACACTGGTACTTCCAGCACTTTGGGAGGCCGAGGTGGGAGGATCGCTTGAGGCCAGGAGTTTGAGACCACCCTGGGCAACATAGCAAGACCCCATCTTTAAAAAAAAGAATTTTTTTTTTTTTTGAAAGCAAGAGAGAGAGAGAAATGCTTTCAAGGAAAACCACAAGGTTTGGGGCAGGGGTAGGCGGTGTCAGGGAGTATAAATGGGGGTGGGGCAGAAAGTCCGAGGTCTCAGGGTGAGCTTGCTAAAGGCTCTGACATTGGACTTGGGCTCTGAAAGGGGAGTGTTCCAGGTGGAGGGTTCCAGGGGGTGTGAAGGCCACCCCCACTCTTCCCCTGTGTCCTCCTCTCCCCTCCTCCCCACCCGCCCACCTGCAGATGAGAACGAGTGTGCACTGTCGCCCACCGCCTGCGGGAGTGCCTCCTGCCACAACACACTCGGAGGCTTCCACTGCGTCTGCCCCTCTGGCTTCAGCTTTGACCAGGCCCTCGGGGACTGCCAGGACGTGGACGAGTGTGCCGGACGGGGCAGCCCCTGTAGCTATGGCTGTGCCAACATGCCCGGCGGCTTCCTGTGTGGCTGTCCCCGAGGCTACTTCCGGGCTGGGCAAGGGTGAGAGACTCGAGTGAGGCAGGCAGACTCCATGCCCTGCGAGCATGTACACACGTGCACAGAGAACTGGGCAGCGCCTACATCCGTGCACACACAGGCTCCACCACTAATGCGTAATTGTCCACACAGTGTACGCCTGCGCCAGCATGCCAGGGCACCCTCATGCATTTATGGATCCCAGCATGCACACATGTGTGTGCCCGTGTCATTACCCCAGTATGCATGCATGCTCCCACGTGCCCACATCGGGGGGACACTCGAGTACCATTGGTACATCCTGGTTTGCACAGGTGGAAGAGCACACATCAGCAGCCCTCTGCGTGTGCTGGCCCCACTGTACACATCCCCAGGCACACTCGTGTAGGTTCACGCATTGCAGTAAGCACACGTGTACTTGCATGAGTCATCCTCCATGTGTGCACATACGTTGGTACACACTCACGCCCCTGGGTACACTGAGGCACATTCATCCATCCCAGCATGTGCATGTCATCTCCCTCCTGTGTTCACACCTATGCCACCCAGGCGTGCACAAACACACACCCCTATGTGGGTGCACGTGCGCTCATGCACACGGGGCCATACCAGCACATACGCAGAGGTACATTTGCACACGGGCGTTTGTGGCATGGCTCAGAATGGAGTGGAGGGGGATGGCTGGGAAGGTCCCACCAGCCTGACACTGAAGACCCACCCACCCTGCCCGTCCTGACGCAGGCACTGTGTCTCCGGCCTGGGCTTCACTCCCCAGGACGTCCCGGACGAGGAGGAGCTGCTCTCCCCCGAAGCCTGCTATGAATGCAAAATCAACAGCCTCTCCCCTCAGGACCGGCCACGGCGCAGCACCCACGGGGACCACCAGGTGACATGAGGGCTGCATGTTGGGGAGGAGGGGGGACAGGGGACAGGTTGAGGGTGAGAAAGAGGCTATGGATCCGGCTAAGCCAAATTAGTCCTCCAAAAAGAGCACCAGACTCCACGTCTCCCACCTTGTCCCTATGTCATGGTACCTGCCTGGGTCTTCTCGTACTACTCCCAGGGGTTCCCTTGGGGGATGTGGGGGCCACACATCCCCTGCCTCCCTCCTGGTGATGAGTCAGACACCTCCCACACAGACCCCGTCCGGGCTGGGGTGCTCCCTGTGCCTCCCTTGTACAGCACTTGGAGGCAGGAGAAATACCCGAGTCCCCCCAACCCTGCCTGCACCCTGGAACCTGTCATCCCATCACCTCCTGGCTGGTGAAGCCCTCAGGGCCCCTGTGGATTTAGCGCCAGTGGGTCCCAGAGCAGCCAGTGTCACAGCCTCTGCCCGGTAACTCCACCTGTCTCACCTCCCCGCACATCCCTCAGGGCCGTTCTCACAAACTTTTAGCCCAAGTCCAAGCCCCTTCCCAGTCTGAGCTTTGGCGAAGTGAGTGCTTTCCTGGGAGCAGAGGCTCCTTGTAGCAGCCCCCACCTGGCACCCACCTAGCTTCTGCCCTTGCACCCCCTTCCTGTGCCTGAGGTGCCCCTGGAACTCCCGTACCTGCCTTGTCTCTGGAAACCTCAGGGGTCTTCCCTGTGTGCCCATCAGTCATAGCAGAGCAGGCTTGTGGCTCTGTCCTTCCAGCAGACCACCTGCTGAGGGTACACAGGGAGGGCAGTTTTGCCACAAATTCGAGCCAAAGAGTCCCTGAGGCCACTGTGGGTCAATCCCTGTAGCCATCACCCAAGGGATCTGAAAAGTAAACATTTATTAAGCACCTGCTGTATGCAGGCATTGCTCCAAGCACTCTGCATTCCCAGCCTCTCAATGTTTATAACCACTCAGGGAGCTGTAGATGCTACAGTTACCCCCATTTTACAGATGGAGAAACTGAGGCTCAGAGGTTCAGTCACATGGTCAGAAGAGATGACTCAGGGATTCCATAGCTACCACAAACACAGCCTTCTCTTTATGAGCAATCGGGTCTTTCTGACCAGGCGTCCTGGGCTCTCTGCAAGTCACTGCCTTCTGAAGTCATTGCTTGATGTCATTTCCAAAAAAAAAAAAAAAACCTCATCGCTGATCATGGAAGCCATTACCCCAAGCTCACCCCCACTGTAGACAACTCGGACCCAAACTCCTTCATTCCACAGATTTTACTGAACACCTACTATGATGCCCTGGGTGCTGTTACGGAGCAACAGCAAGCTAGAAAAAGAAAAGATCCTGAGACAGATAAGACATCAATAAGTAGAACATTTAGGCCAGGCGCGGTGGCTCACGCGTATAGTCCTAGCACTCTGGGAGGCCAAGGCAAGAGGATCGCTCGAGGTCAGGAGTTTGAGACCAGCAAGAGCGAGACCCCGTCTGTACTAAAAATAGAAAGAAATTAGCTGGACAACTAAAAATATACAGGAAAAATCAGCCGGGCATCGTGGTGCATGCCTGTTGTCCCAGCTACTGGGGAGGCTGAGGCAGAAGGATTGCATGATCCCAGGAATTGGAGGTTGCAGTGAGCTAGGCTGATGCCACTGCACTTAGCCTGGGCAACGGAGTGAGACTCTGTCTCAAAAAAAAAAAGAGTAGAACATTTTTATCATATTTTATAACACACGGTACATAGGATACATGATAAATGCTATGGGACAAACAAACCCAGAAGTGGGATTGAAGTGTTGGATCTGAGAGACTTTCAGTAACAGATGAAATGTGAATGTATTGCCCCACCCTCTCTTTCCCTCCAGTTATTTTTTGCCCCCTTGCTGGCAAAACTGTGGCTGCATATATTATCCCTTAGTTACTATTATTTTCTGTAAGCTTCACAAGGGTAGAGCGCTAAGTCTGTCTGATTTGCTGCCATCTGGCTGGGCATGGTGGCTCACGCCTGTAATCCCAGCACTCTGGGAGGTCCAGGTGGGAGGACTGCATGAGCTCAGGAGTTCGAGACCAGCCTGAGCAAGAGTGAGACCCCGTCTCTACTAAAAATAGAAAAAATTAGCCGGGCATGGTGGCGCATGCCTGTAGTCCCAGCTACTCAGGAGGCTGAGGCAGGAGGATTGCTTGAACCCAGGAGTTTGAGGTTGCTGTGAACTAGGCTGATGCTACAGCACTTTAGCCTGGGCAACAGAGCGAAACTCTGTCTCAAAAATAGATAAATAAATAAATAAATAAAAATAAAATGATTTATTGCCATATCGCCAGCTGTTGGTACTCAGTAAGAGTGAGTGGAGTGGTTGCTAGGACTCCTGGGGTGGGTACAGGTAGACTTGGGTCTCTAAGGGCTATGCTTAGTGCCTTTGCCTGCAATACCCATGGACTGCCAGAAGGTGTCAGTAAGTGCATGAGTCGTAGTAACACTCCCAGGGAAGGAAGGATGGAGCTCTCCAGTATTGCGGGTCTGGGGAACAGGGACAGTGTTTGCTTAAGAGTGCAACAGCAAAACTCTCCATCAGCATGTAAATGAGGCAAAACAAACACAGCACTGCCAGGAGCAAAGGGGAAGAAAACACAGATAACCTCCCATGAGATCAGATACGTCATGTCACCCACCCCGGGGTGGTCTGCCACTGAGGCTCTCTGGCCTATTCAGGGCCCTGTCCAGCTGCCAGGACCAGGAAGGCCCCTCTAACAAAGAGGTGCTTGTGTTCTGCATACAGGGGGCTCTCAAAGAGAGCCAGATGCAGGAAGTGCAGCGGAAGCTATCGGGTGGCCCTTCTGTCTGGTCCTGCCTGGTGTATATTTCTTTGACTGTCAGCTCTGGCATCCTTTTTGGGGGCAGGCTTCTGCTGAAAGCCCCTTGTTGCTAACACCAGACATCACTGGATGCCTCTGAATAACCTTAGGGCTCTGGGACCCAATGCCATCGGACTGACACCTGGCTGATGGTCCCCTGTGGGCAAAAACTCGGGTCCCTTGGCCCAGGCTGACAGAGGCTCTGCCCAAGGCCCCTCAGCCCAGACTAGGGGTCTGGATTCATTGTGTGTAAAAGTGGCCACTTACCTGCCTCTCTTTGCTATCACCTTAGAACCAGCCCAAGCTAACCGCTGGCTTTGTGGATGGAAGGGGGACACAGAAGCCGAGGCAGAGGGCATTTAATGTTCTTCATTTTAGAGATCCAGTAAAGGTGCCTCTTTATTTTTTTATTTATTTATTTTATTTTTTGAGACAGGATCTCGCTCTGTTGCCCAGGCTGGAGTGCAGTGGCGTCATCATAGCTCACTGCAGCCTCGAACTCCTGGGTTCAAGCCATCCTCCTGCCTCAGCCTCCCACATAGCTGGGACTACAGATGTGCACCACCATGCCTGGCTAATTTTTCTATTTTTGGTAGAGATGGGGTCTTGCTATGTTGCCTAGGCTGGTCTCGAATTCCTAGCCTCAGGTGATCCTCCAGCCTCAGCCTCCCAAAGTGCTGAGATTATAGGCGTGAGCCACACCGCGTAGCCCCAAAAGTCTCCTCTTTGACTTTGACCATGAATGACCCCGGGCCCCTACCCACAGAATCCCGATTCTCCTAGGCTCTGACTGCCCGCCTGGTCTTTCTCTCCAGGTAAGCTTGGCTACTCTTGACTCGGAGGCTCTGCTGACATTGGGCCTGAACCTCTCACGCCTGGGCCAGACCGAACACATCCTGGAGCTGTTACCAGCGCTGGAGGGCCTGGGGGGCCGGGTCCGCTATGTCATCACACGTGGCAGCAAGCAAGGTTTCTTCCGCATGCATCACCTCCGTGGCATCAGCTCCCTGCAGCTGGGGCGTAGGAAGCCGGGCCCTGGAACCTACCAGCTGGAGGTGGTGAGCGTGGCAGGGCCCCGGGGTGCCCAGCCGGAGGGGTGGCCAGGACCAGGGGGCCAGGCCTTGCGGCTCAAGGTGCAGCTGCAACTGCTCTAATTGGGGAGAGCCTCGATGGGCCCCGGAGCTCCCATGCCACCCAGAGGAGGAAAATTCTGGAACTGGGAAGAATTGCTGCTCAACAGCAACGGCTGGCCAGGTGAAACCCCAAACCTCAGGAAGAGTGAAATGCTACACTACGACCTCAGGCGAGCCCTGCCTTTTCCCGGGCCTCTGTGCCAGCCCGGGGGACCCCAACGCTCCGTCTTTCCTGGAGACAGCAAGAAACTGCAGTGTGCACCCTCCACCCCACAGCCAAGGTCAAGGAGAGGCCCTGTGGTCACTGTATCCATCTCAGGCTTAAATTTCTGTGCTGCACTGCAGCTCACCCAGGGGGTCCGCAGGACACGGGAACGGGCTGCTGAGGTGGGCGCGGGCTCGTCCCTCAGAGCACAAGGGCCTGCGGTGCCCTGACCCCACACAGAGTGATTTGCAGTGGCGTTTGCCCTCCCCTGGGGCCCAGGCTAGGGTTCCAAGGATGCTTTTATATCAGAAGTGGAGATAACAATAAAGTTATTTTGGGTTAAGTCTGCCTGCCCCTTGGCAAGTTCTAGAATTAAGTAGACACTGCCATCGGCAAGGCCAGGTAAGGTTCGTGCGTGGGGGAAACCGGAGGCTCCGTGGGTTCCCCAGTAAGGATAACAACAGATCCTTTTGCAGTTCGTAAACGTGACAGTTGGGTTTTCACGCGCATGTGTCGGATGTGCCTCCCTAAAACCTTGTTCTGACATCGGCATGTTACCTGTCTCATATGAAAAGGATAAAAACACACTTCCTGACCACGTACTACCCAGCAGACACCACTCCGAGTATTTTACGATTATTGATTCCTTTGGTTGTGGCTACAACCCCAGGGAATACATGTTGTTTATAAATATTACCATTCCCATTTTACAGGTGGGAAAATTGAGGCTCGGAAAGGTTAAGTGACATAGCCAAGGTCAGGCCAGGTTGAAAGTCAGGCAGTCACCCGTGCGGTCAACCATCACCCCATCCTGCCTGGCTGCAAGTTGGGCCAGATGTACCGACATCCAATGGCTGGGATGGTCGTTGCATCAGTGACCATGCTATGCGTGTCACGGATCCTGGTGTATTTGTTCCCCAGCAAACCCGTCCAAAGCAGGCAGTATTATCACCCCCATTATATTGGAGGGGGCACAGAACTGAGGCTTAGCGAACTTGTGGAAACTGCCGTTGTTTTAGAGGTGGGGTCTTACTCTGTTCCCCAGGCTGGAGTGCAGTGGCCCAATCATAGCTCACTGCACCCTCAAACTCCCGAGCTCAAGTGATCTTCCCACCTCAGCCTCCTGAGTAGCTGAGACTACCGGTGAACCCACCATGCCTGGCTCATTTAAACATTTTTTTTTTTTGTAGAGATGTTGTCTCACCATGTTGCCCAGGCTGGTCTCAAACTCCTGGGCTTAAGCGATCCTCCTGTCTTCAGCCTCCCAAAGTGCTGGGGTTACAGGCGTGAGCCATTGCACCCAACCCTGCTTTTACTGAGACTGCATGCTTGTTCCTGACCCCAAACCACCAGCGTGTCCTCTAGAGATGGTGTGTTTGGTTTCCATCCAGAACATTCTCTGTTGTGATGCAAACTTAGGTTGCTAAGGAGTGAGGACAGCATAGTTACGCAGCTCAAGCCTCCACCTGCAGAGCTTGTCACTAGTGCCTGGCCCCCGGGCTCTGTCCTTGGCCGGGCCCTCGCCCACCTGCCTTGCCAGAGGCCTTGGGGCAGCCCATAGGAGCTTGCAGAGGGCCTCTCTATCCTCCACCCAGACTCCCCACTGCCCTGAAATCTGGGCAGAGCAAACCCAGTGACCCTCATTTTCCAGATGAGCAAAGAAACCGAGAGAGAGCAATTGTCTCAAGGTCACCATCTGGGAAGTGCAGGCTGCAGCCAACCGCTGGGAAGCTGCTGTCTTTTCTGAGGGCTGGGGGGGGCATAGATCTTGGGGTGGGGAAGCTTATGTGGGGTTCACCCCTCATTCACTCCTCCACTCGCACTGCACCTCGTAAAGAAACATGATGGGCCCCAGAGGTTTATTTAAAAGTCATAGAAAAGGAACAGTCTGGCAGGGGCATCCTTGGACCCAGCCAGGGCTTTGCAAGGACCCAGAAGGGCACACAGGCATGCATGGCTCAGGGTGGGTGGCAAGAAGCTCCAGGCAGGAGATGTATCTTCAGGACACGTCTCTGCCACAGTCACAGCCCAGGGTTGACTCTGGTCTCTACAACAGCTAGGGGCTTAAAATGAGGCCAACTCCCTCCTGCCAGCTGCCAGGGGCAGGAGGTGGTGAGGGTGGCAAACAGGGGACTGCAGCAGGCACAGGGATTAGGAGTTGGGCTAAAGGACAGAGGGGCAGGTGGCAGCCCAGGCTTGCAGGGCGATGGTTGTGGCGGAGAAAGATCCAGCCTTTCTTGCACTGTGGATCCTGGAGATGTGTGAGCTCAGGGACCTGCAGGTGGAATTAGAGAGGCCACAGTGGAATTGGTGGCTGTAAATTAATAAGAATATAGACACCGGCCTCTGCCCCCGGCCCCTGGCATGGGGCCCCCAAAGCCCTTGTAATTTCCCAAGCAGTAGGAGAATCTTTTGTTCTGATATTTGGTCTCTGTTCCCAGGTTCCTGGCATAGAGCTCCTAAAACAATTTCCTGGGTGATTGGAGCGTCTTTTGTTCTAAGGAGGTGATGCTTGGTGGGTTTCTGCAGGAGAGCTGAGGCCACCAGACAGACCAAGCCGTGATTAGAAGCTTGGAGAGGAGACAGGGGCTGGAGTTTATGTTAATAATCAGCCATGCCAGCCAGGTGCAGTGGCTCACACTTGTAATCCTAGCACTCTGGGAGGCCAAGGTGGGAGGATCGCTTGAGCTCAGGAGTTGGAGACCAGCCTGAGCAAGAGCAAGACCCCGTCTCCACTAAAAATAGAAAAATTAGCCGGACATCAAGGCACGTGCCTATAGTCCCAGCTACTCAGGAGGCTGAGGCAGGAGGATCACTTAAGCCCAGGAGTTTGAGGTTGCTGTGAGCTAGGCTGACGCCACGGCACTGCACTCTAGCCCAGGCGACAAAGCAAGACTCTGCCTCAAAAAAAATAAAAAAAATAAAAAAAAATCAGCCATGCCTAATGTGATGAAGTCTCCATAAAAAGCCCTGAATTCCTGAATTATGGGGTTTGGGGAGCTTCTGGATGGACCGGCAAACACAACCATGTGCTGGGAGTGGGGGTGCACCCCAATTCCTGCACCCCTTCCAGACCTCACCTTAAGCATCTCTTCCATCTGGGTGTTCACCCGTATCCTTTGTAATATCCTTTTAAAATTTTTTTCAAGATAAGGTCTCACTCTGTCACCCGAGCTGGAGTGCAGTGGTGTCATCACAGTTCACTGCAGCTTCTGGGCTCAAGCCATCTTCCAGCCTTTACCTCCTGAGTAGCTGGGGCTACAGGTTCGCACCACAATGCTTGGGTAATTTTTCTATTTTTTGTAGAGATTGGGGGGGGGGTCTTGCTATGTTGTCCAGGCTGGTCTCAAACTCCTGGCCTCAAGCCATCCTACTGCCTCAGTCTCCCAAAGTGCTTGGATTACAGGTGTGAGCCACCATGCTGGGCCCTTTGTAATATCTTTTATAATAAAGTAGTAGACCTAAGTAAAGTGTTTCCCTGAATCCTGTGGACTGCTCTAGCCAATGATTGAACCGGAGTAGGGAGCCCTGATTTATAGCTAGTCAGTCAGAAGTACAAGTGACAACCCACTGCTTGCAAGTGGCCTCTAAAGTGGGGACAGTATTGTGGGACTGAGTCCTTAACCTGTGGAATCTGACACTATCTCCAGGGAGATAATGTCAGAATTGACCAGAATTACAGGACACCCAGCTGGAGTCCGCTGGACAATAGCTTGGTATGGGGGAGGTCCTGCAACCCTCCACCTCTCTCCTGGGGGGTTCACTTCAGCTCTTGCTGAAGTGGGGTCAGGGCAGTGGGGTCCCTGGGTGGGGTCAGGGCAGTGGACAAGACCCTCCCTCCCATGTGAACCTGCAGGGGCTGACCACACAGCCAGCCCTCCTTGGTCCTGGACAGGAATCCGCTGTCCAAATATGAGCCGATTTTGAGCTCTCAGCCCTTGGCAAAGGTGATGGGTAGAAGATGGTCACATGACCGGGAGTCCCTACCTAGATTCGCTGCTGCTGGAAGGGAGGTGTTCCTTTTCCCATGGCCAATGGGGTTACTCAACTTGGACAATGGTAGCTTGGAGGTTCCAGAACTCAACTTCTTCCCAGCGTGAAAGCCTGTCCGAGAGATGGAGAGAGAAATAAGTAGATAAGGGCTCCACCAACACTTCTGGAGCTCCTGGATCCAGCTGCACCTGAAGCCATCACTGGTTATGTGAGCTAATGAGTTTCCCATTGGTCTGAGCTTTCCCTCTGCAGCAATGGTCAGATCTGGATGATGACTTGGTCAGTGGGTCATTCCCTCTGACGCCCCACTCACCAGCAACTGGTTCTCTTTGGGGCAGGGGCAGCTGCCAGCATCCTGCCCCCCAAGGACTGAGAAGCACTGGGGCAGGTGGCAGGAAGGGCATACCCTGTAGATGCAGGACTGGGATCTCACCCACCTTGGAAGGGCATCCAGATGCTGTGGCGAAGCTTTCGGGGAGTCTTCTTGTGTGTATCCAGAAACCTCATGGCCCTCTGCACCTCTTTGTTCTTTGGGTCACCACACACCATCCTCATCCTGTCTTTCTGGCGGAAGTGGAATCTGGGAGGTGGAGAGGGGGTGCCCGGGTTAGGGTGTAAGCGGGGAATGGAGCTGCAAGTGAGCCTCACCCGCCACCCCCCTTGGCCCCACTCACATCACAGCAGGCAGGTTGCAGCTTCCACTCACCTCCTGGCGCTGGTAACCCCAGGCGTGCCGGAGCACAGCCCACCTGACACGGCCGTGGTAAGCCAGGCAGCAGTCCTCAAAGACACCTGCAACCACACAGCCGCCCGCACGCTCGTGTCTGTACTGGGCAGGGACAGCCACAGGCGTGGGCACCTGCCTGCCCTCCTAGGCAATACCAAGACCCTTCCAGGCCTGGCAGAGGCGGAGGGACTGCCTGGCTCACCCTTAGCCCTTGACATTGGGACACCCAGTGGGAGCCGGAAAGAACACACAGCCCCTTGCTGGGAAGGATGTGGAACCGCCAAATGAATAGAACAAAGCCACTTCTACTCCTGCTCTGGGAGAGGGGACAGAGGACAGATGCAGCACTGAGGAGGGGCCAGGACCACTCCTCCCTAGCCTAGCCCTACTCTCCTTAAAATGAGCCAGCTGGTCGCCTGCTCCTAAGGTCCCAGCTCCTGCTCCAGGCTGGCCCCTCCCACATGGGATGGGCTCAAATACCTCTTCCTCTAGGTCCTCATGACAGTGACCACTCAAGTCCCCCTGGCCAGAAACTGGGAGTTCTGGGAGGAGGAGATGGCGGTGGAGGCCAGGGTACACACCTCCGCCCCACCTTCGAGGTCCTCAGCAAAGCACTTCTGCCAGACCCCGCCTCCTTGGGATCCCCTAACCTTGGCCCCTGAGGGCAACGGGCAGTGGAGTCTGTTGGAAGCTCTGCAACCTCCGGCTGCAGTGCCAGGAAGGTGGTTCCCAAGGCTGGGGGCCACCCTTCCCCCCCAGGATCAAAGGGCCAAGTTGGCTCTGATAGCAGAACAATGAGCACAACCCAGCCCCCTCCTGGGCAAAGGCTAACCTCTCAGACCCAGCCAGGGGGCAGGTGGGGCCGCTAGGGGCAGATGGGCCAGGAAGGTGGGGACATGGCTCCTCCACCTGGCCAAGCTCCTGGCCAGCTGCTGAGATTCAGGGGATGTAGACCCAGTGTCAGGACTGCTGGAGGGGGCACTGCATGCCCAGAGCTGTCCTTTGGAGTCCAAAATCCTCAAGCACCTGCTCTGGGGCCAGGGGTGCAGGAAGACGGAAGGGATTCCACATTAATAACAGAAATGGTTATTGTTGTTGCTGGACACTGGGCCAAGAGTCTTCCACACCCATCGGCTCATTGGACCCTCAAGTCTTGTCCGTGCAGTGGGAGTCTGAGATTCTCACTTTGCAGGTGAGGAAAGTGACACTCAGAAAGGTTGAGTAGCAATTCTCAGTCGGATTGCGTGGACAGAGTGCAGGGTGGGGACAGGGATGGGAGTCCACTGCTGGTGGTCTCCAAGGCTCTGACCTCTAACACAGCTCTAGCTCTGCCGGGTCAGGACGCTGCAATATGTCCCGGGAGGAAGTGGTTTTGCCCACAGCTGGAACCACCTGGGGCTCCCGCCGGCTGCCTGAGTCTTGCAAAGCAGGCACCAAGGAGGGCTCTGGAAGAAGGAGCTGTGGACCCTCTGTCTCCACCCCCGACCCCAGGAATTATCCAAATGCCAGGAGTAGGAGCCATCAGAGAATTCAGTGGAGTGGGATTGGGGGAAACTTCTGGAAGAGAGGAGAGATAAATGGGGAGAGAAAGGGGACGAGAAAGATGTATGGGTCCAGGGAGGTGGGGTAGGTATGGCAGAAGACAGTACCTTGGGCATGGATAGCAGGGGCCCAGGGCCCCACGACACAGGCCACCAGGCAAGCCAGGAGCAACAGGTTCATGCTGCAGGCTGGTCCTCCTCCCTGGGGGGATTAACAAGGCCACCTTGGGGAGGTGGAGGGGGGTGATGAGGATCTCAGGAGGACAGCAGCGGGCACTGGGAACACCCCCATCTCAAGCTAGTTCCCGGGGCACTCAGCAAGAAAAGGAGATGGCACAGAATGGGGACAAGTCTCACTGGAGGGATGTGCAGGAGAAGGACTCACCGAGGTGCACTGGGTCCAGGGAGCCGGTGCCTGCTAGGGTGTCCTCAAAGCTCTGCCTGCCTTCGGGGCCAGCGGGCTCAAAGTCACCCTTTATTAGATGGAGCCCCACCCAGCCACCACCTGCCCTCCCTCCGCCCTCCCTCCTCCTCCTCCTCCTCCCCACCTGCTCTTGCAGACTCTGAGCTTCTCCCTCCTGCACAGACAGACCAAGCCCTGCCCTCCACCCATGAGACCCTCAATCCCGTCACCTTCCCCCATCCTGGGCCTCCCAGCCAGCACCCCTGTTGTCCCCAGGAAGGGCCCCTTTGCCCTCTCTGCCTCCCGCATCTGCACACACCTGGGTGGACACTGAGTTCCCACGGACAGGCTTCGGGCTGCCTGGAGCCCCTGAGAGGAAATCTTTATCTCTGCTCCTTACTCCCAAGCCACCTGCTCCCCTTGGGTCCCTGACTTCACCCCATTGTCTCTCCTCTCACACAATGGGGTGGCTTAGCACATCACAGACATGCCCTGGTTTTGAGAATAGGCAAGTCTATAGAAACAGAAAGTAGATTCGTGGTGGCCATAGGATGGGGGGAGGGAGAATGAGGGAATGAGGCGGGGGTGACTTGCTCAAGAATATGGGCTTCTTGGCAGGCCACAGTGGCTCACGCCTGTAATCCCAACACTTTGGGAGGCCAAGGCAGGAGGATCACTTGAGGCCAGGAGTTGGAGACCAGCCTGGGCAACATAGAGAGAACTTGTCTCTACAAAAAAAAAAATTTAAACACTAGCCAGGCGTGGTGGCACACGTGCCTATGGTTCCAGCCACTTGGGAGGCTGAGGCAGGAGGATCGCTTGAGCCCAGGAGTTCAAGGCTCCAGTGAGCTATAATCGAGACACTGCACTCCGGCCTGGGTGACAGAGCAAGACTCTGCCTCTAAAAGAAAAAGGGTATGGGTTTCTTTCTGTTCTCAAGTTAAATAATGGTGATGGTTGCATAACTCTACAAATGTGGTAAACATCACAGCATGGTGCCCTTTCCAGGGGTGAAGTGCATGCGTGGCATGTGAATGTTCTCGAATATTACCCTGAGAATAATCTCCATAAAACTGTTATGAACAAGTGCACCAACAAAGAAATTCTCTGTCTTTGGAAGAAAAGCAGGAAGCTCCAGGTAGCCACGCCCGCAGCAAGCAAAGCAAAATTCATGAAGAAGGCATGTCTTCTTTCCCTGGGTCAGCGAGCCCCACCTGGGACAGGGGCTAGGGGAGCAGGGAGGTGGGAGTGAGGGAAGGCGGGTGACAGAGGCACTGCAGGGGCCTCCCAGCTGTCTGCTTTTAACTTTTCATTGTCCACATCCATAGCTACATATGACTTCTCCAGACCTCTTTCTCTTTTCTCCAGCTCCACTGGGATCCTCTTGAGGCTCCCCCGACCACCCCCACGCCACGGCACACGGCTGGGTGGGTGGAGCTTAGAGCCAGGGCCGGGCTTGGTGGGTGGAGCTTCTGTGTGGGGGCGGGGCTTAATAAATAGCACTTAGAGCTGGGGCTGGGCTGAGTGGGTGGAGTTAATAACTGTGGGTGGGCTTGGTAAATAACGTAGGACCAGGGCGGTACTATTTGGGCGGGGCTTACATTGGGGGCGGGGCTTATAAGCTCAGCCCCGCCCCACTCTAAGACGCTCTCAGGACTTGGGTGTTCAGCCGTCCCCTTGCAGCCCCTAGGCCGGGCCTGGGCGCTGCTCCAGTTCCTCCGCCTCTTGCTCTGGGGGGTGAGGCTGGGCCAGGACGCGGCTCCGCGTGGCTGCGGGCGTGGGGACGCAGCGTGGCAGTCTGGCGCCAGCCTCCCCGCTACGGCCCACTGCCCCCTACCTGCCCTGCCGGGGTGGGGGAGGGGCGTTGACGTTAGCCCGACTTGGAGGAGGTCCACCGGCGTGTGAGCCCACCTCCTGCCCCACCCGTTTGTCTCACCAGCAGCCTTCACCGGGAGGAGGGATTCACGCAGGGTGCACAGGGATGTGCGCGCCCGCGACCCAGGTGTCTGGGCGGGAGCCAGGATACTGGGGTTGGGGTGGGGGGTCGATGCCCTGAATGAGCCCAGATTTCCAAGGACCACAGCTGCTAAGAGTGAAAGCCAGATTTTCAGGGTCAGGGCTGAACTGGGGGAAGCCAGGCCTCCTCCATGCCTGCAGCTGTGGAGGTATTAAGTGTAATCTGCTACCAGCAGGGGCCCTGTCCTCTGCAAGTGTGAAATCGGCATGGCTGCGGCGGGCGGCGGGCGACGGGATGGGGTGGGGAGGGGAAGCCTCGCCCCCTTTCTGGCTTCTGGTCACCGACTCTGTTGATGGGCGCAGCTGGGGGTGGTCTCCAACCTGTAGCTCAGCCAAACTCAGGAACTGACACGCTAGAGGCAGCAGGGTTGGGAGGGCAGGCAGGATTCTTCCTTACCCAGTGGCTCCAGTAGCTTGGTGGTGAGTTGCGGGGAGGGGAGACTCTTGGGAAGCACTCCCGCCCCCAGTAGAGGGCACACAGATGGAGGATGCTTCCAGGTGCTCACAGTTGGCCTAACTGTACAGAGGAGGAGACTGAGGGTCAGAGTGGCTAATTCTTTTTTTTTTTTTTTTTTTTTTGGCCAGGAAAATCTGACTCTTATTTCTTAAATACTGTGACCAAAAGGGGGACAGTCCCCTAAGAGGGGAGGGCTATAGACCCAATGCCTGGTGGGTCATTAGCAAAGCTGCAGGGGCACTGAGTGGGTAACCTCCTGCAGTCGCTTTTGCATATCAGAGCCTGGCTGCACACAGCTCTGGTGCCTCTTGGTCCCTGCTCAGACTCTTGGCCTCTGACAGAGGCAGCTGGGCCGCCGTTCCCCACAGCATAGTAAGGAACATACTATACCCCAGGTGCCCTGTCTGCCAGGCCAGGACTCCTCTTGTGCCCAGCTGCCTCTTTTTAAAGAGAGTGTGTTTATTTGAGATCTTTCTTCTTTTCTGATGTAGGCATTTCTTGCTATAAACTTCATTCTTAGAACTGCTTGTGCTGTATCCTATCAGTTGTGTCGTATGTCCATTTATGTTTGTCTGGAGATATTTTTTAACTGCCTTTTTAATTTCTTCCTTGACCCCTTGGTCCTTCAGGGGTGTGGTGTTAAATTTCTGCCTATGTGTCAGTTTTCTGAAATTCACACATATGTGGAAATTCCACCGGTTACTGTTACTGATTTCTAGTTCCCTACCATTGTGGTCAAGAAAGATATTTGATACTATTGCAATCTTTCTTGAATTTGTTCAGACTTGTTTTGTGGTCTATCCTGTCATATACGTGATCTATCCTGGAGAATGTTCCATGGGCACTTGAGAGGAGTGTGTATTTTTTTGCTGTTGGATGGACTGTTTTGTACATGTCTGTTGGGTCCTTTTCGTCTAGAGTGTAGTTCAAGTCCAATGTTTCCCTATTGATTTTTTTTTTTTTTTTTTTTGATACAGAGTCTTGCTTTGTCACCCAGGCTGGGATGCAGTGGCATCATCATAGCTCACTGCAGCCTCCAACTCCCAGGCTCAAACGATCACTACTGCTATTACTACTACTACTACCACTACTACTATTACTCAGTAGTAATAGTACTGCCTCAGCCTCCAGAATACTTGGGACTACAGGCACACGCCACCATGCCTGGCTAATTTTTCTATTTTTAGTGGAGACGGGGTCTTGCTCTGGCTCAGGCTGGTCTCGAACTCCTGGCCTCAAGCAATCCTCCCAAGTTGGCCTCCCAAAGTGCTGGGATTACAGGCGTGAGCCACCGTGCCCGGCCCTCTTGATTTTCTGTCTGGATGATCTATCCATTGTTGAAAGTGGGGTATTGTAGTCTCTTAGTATTACTGTATCATAGTCTAGCTCTCTCTTCAGATCTCTTCATATTTGCTTTATATATTTAGGTACTCTGATGTTGGATGCATACGTATTTACAATTGTTATAATCTCTTGATGAACTGACCCCTTTGTCATTCTATAATGACCTTCTTTGTCTTGGTTTGCAGTTTCTGACTTAAAGTCTGTCTTATCTGATGCAAGTATAGCTACCCCTGCTCTCTGGTGGTTTCCACGTGCAAGGCATATCTTTTCCCTATCCCTTCGCTTTCAGTCTACATATGTCCTTACACCAGCTGCCTCTTGCTTTGGTCCAGAGGCATGGTGGTTGCCCGGCAAGTGGAGGAGGGGACAAAAACGGGTTTTTTCCAGGATGCCTTGCAAGCCCCTGGCCTGACACTCAGGGAGTTGGTTTACAGACAGTCCCTGATGTAGTTGGCCCTGCTGCCTCATGGAAGGTTGGCTTTGGGGCGGGGGAGGCTCCCCTCCCCAGGCTGACTGGTGGCCTCTCTCTTCCAGGGGACAGCTGTTAGCTGTGGCCTGGGTGGGAGCCGTGGCTCTCCAGAGGGGCTCAGATGACTGGTGGTACTGCCAAGGTGATGGCCTTGGCCTTGGTCTTTGTGCTTCTCCTGCCCATGCAGGACATGAGGGGGCCAGACAGCCTGGAAGGGTGGCTGCCTGAAGCTGGCCCTGCCATCTGGGGCTGGGGGAGGCATGGCGTGGAGAGACAGAATGGTGGGCCCTGAAGAGAGGGTCCCATAGGGTCTTTTGCCAAGCTCCACTGATCCCCTCAACACAAGTTTTCTTTTCTTTTATTCTTTCTTTCTTTCTTTTTTTTTTTTTTAGAGACAGAGTCTTGCTCTGCCTCAGGCTCCCAACTAGCTGGGACTACAGGCATGCACCACCACACTGGGCTAATTTTTTTTTTTTTTTTAGGGACGGGGTCTTGCTATGTTGCCCAGGCTGGTCTCGAACTCCTGGCCTCAAGTGATCCTCCTGTCCTGAACTCCCAAAAAGCTGGTATTACAGGCATGAGCCACTGCACACTGGCAGTGAAGGAGATGGTCCCATGTGCTCATAGTTTAGTAGCATAGCAGACAAGAGAGGCAGCAAACAAAGCAAGACACTCAGGTTAGAGTCACTGCCATCCATGCTGGTATGATTGGGAGACTCTGAGGACTGGGGACCAGCTGGTAACAATAACCTGTAAGAGTAAAATTTACCCCCACTTTACAGGGAGGAAACAATCAACTGAGGCTCAGAGGGGTTAAGTTTTTTGACCAAGTGAATCTCAGATTCCAAACTCCTTCATCTCACATATACTGATGGAGTGCTGTATTTTTTATTATTTGTTAAATTTTTTATTTAAAGGTATTTTATTATTTTTTTTTATTTAAAGAGAATTTTTTATTAAAGAGATTTCTTTCTTTAATATTTTTAAATTTTTATTTTTTTTTTAGGGTGGCAGGTTGTAAGGAGGGGTGCTGTGTTTGTTTTTTTTGGTTGAGACAGAGTCTTACTCTGCCACCCTGGGTGGAGTGCGGTGGCATCATTGTAGCTCCCTGCAACCTCCTGCTCCTGGGCTCAAGTGATCCTCCTGCCTCAGACTCCTGGGTAGCTGAGACTACAGGTGCAGCCACCACACCCCGCTGGGTTTTTTGTTTTTATTTATTTATTTATTTTTTAATTTCTTTTTGCTAGAGACAGGGTCTCGCTCTTGCTCAGGCTGGTCTCGAACTCCTGAGCTCAAACGATCCTCCCGCCTCAGCTTCCCAGAGTTCTGGGATTACAGGCATGAGCCACCACCTGGCCTGGGGTGCTGTAGTAAGCATGGCTTTTTATTCCGAGGCTTTGACATCTGAGGCCTTGCATGTCCTGGAGAGAAGGTCTCTTCCAGGGCTGGCCTAGAGTCCTAGAGATGATAGAAGACTCTGATGTGAGTGCTCCTTTCATATGCAAACCAACCAATTCGGAACCTACACCCCCAGCTATCTACTGTGTGGGCTTTCACACTCCGGGTCACTATGCACCTGCCCTAATCACCCCAGGGCCAGATACCAGACAACTAGGGACAGTCCCTAAACCCCAGGGCCTGCCTAAATGATTCACACTACCCTGCCGCACACATTCCTTTTTGCAGAAACCACAATAAAGACTCTCTCTTGCCTATGTTTTCCCTCCATTCTCTCTGCCTCTGACTGGCTCTGGTGCTTCCCTGTGTGGCCCTGGGTGGCGTGACACGTGCTCTCCTCTTAGGAGCTATGAGTAACAAACTATCTTTTTGGTGGCAGTCATCTCCTGATCTATTGCCCTTGCCAGACCTGTATAACAATAAAACCTACATTTAAAAACAGGTGCTCTTGGCCGGGCGCGGTGGCTCACACCTGTAATCCTAGCACTCTGGGAGGCCGAGGCGGGTGGATCGCTCAAGGTCAGCAGTTCGAGACCAGCCTGAGCAACAGCGAGACCCCGTCTCTACTAAAAATAAAAAGAAATTATCTGGCCAACTAAAATATATATAGAAAAAATTAGCAGGGCATGGTGGCGCACGCCTGTAGTCCCAGCTACTCGGGAGGCTGAGGCAATAGGATTGCTTACGCCCAGGAGTTTGAGGTTGCTGTGAGCTAGGCTGACGCCACAGCACTCACTCTAGCCAGGGCAACAAAGCGACACTCTGTCTCAAAAAAAGAAAATAAAAATAAAATAAATAAATAAATAAAAACAGGTGCCCATGACTGGGTGCGGTGGCTCATGCCTGTAATCCCAGCACTCTGGGAGTCCGAGGCAGGAGGATCACTTGAGGTCAGGAGTTCGAGACCAACCTAAGCAAGAGCGAGACCCTGTCTCCACTAAAAATAGAAAAAAAATAGCCAAGCATTGTGGCATGTGCCCATGGTCCCAGCTACTCGGGAGGCTGAGGCAGGAGGACCGCTTGAGCCCAGGAATTTGAGGTTGCTGTGAGCTATGATGATGCCACAGCACTCTAGCCTGGGCGAAAGAGAGAGAGACTGTTTCAAAAACAAAACAAAAAGCAAACAAACAAACAAAAAAAACCTGGTGCTCAGTGATGTGTGGGGAGCGGAGGACAGAGGGCAGACAACAGACACACCATTTCCCGGGTGGCGCTCACGCTAGCGGAGGGTTGTTCACAGGACGCTGCCTGCTCGGTGTTCTAGATCAACTTCTGCACGCACAGGGCACCCCAGCAGGTCTCCAGAGGGAACAACAGCTGAATGGGACCTGAGGACGTGCAGGTGTTCGTCGTTGGAGGCCATTAGAGCAGGCCGCTAGGGAGAGCTGCCAACTGCAGAATGGCTGGGTTGCGACATGGGGGCGGGGGGCGGTTAGCGGAAGATGAGGTGGGCGGGCAGAGGCTATTCAGGGCCTCACATGCCAAGCCAACAAGGGTGACCTTCAGCAAGAGGCCACTGGGGAGCTGCAGAAGGGATTTATTTAGCCGGGGGAGGGTTGTGGTCAAGCCTGCGTCTGAGCCCTGCCAAGGTCACGAGGAAGATGCTCCAGAGGGGGCGAGACAAGGGCACATTCAACAGCTCAGGGAAAAGAAGGTGGTAGGTTGGACCCACCGGGGGGCGGTGGGCAGACCCCAGAGGTGGGTCCGTCTCTCTGGAGTGGGGAGGGTCTGGTCTGGGCTGTCTCCTTAGCCCCTTGAAGAATTGGATGAGCCTCCCACTTCTCAAATGTGGGGACTCTGGCCATCGAGTGGGCCAGAATGCACGGAAAGGGATGGCGGGAGGGTGCCAGTGTCCACGGGCTTAGGGGGCCCGTCCACTCTGTCACCTCTGCTGCTGCCCCAACCCCTGGATGCTTTGCTCTAAGCACGTGATCAAGGTCTACTGGCTGCCCACCCAGCCCTGGGGGTGCCGTGGTGAAAAACCGGCTGGAGAGGGACATTGAGTCACTACCACTGTGGTACCCCCTTACTGCCTCTTCTCACATGGCACCTCCTGTTCCTCCCAGGGCCCCCACCTCCACTTGCCTCTGGCACCGCACCCTGCCCATCTCCAGGCAGTCAGCTTGGTGTGGATTACTTTTTAGGCTTCTGAGCCCTGCCACCCCGAGGGCCAGGGCCACATGTTGGGACTGCCCTCTCACCTTGTCCAGCCCTTCACAGCCCTATAAACCCTTCTCATGGTTCCCCCGCACTCAGCTTTCATACGTCCCCCCACATCCCCCACTTAGCTGAGTTGTTCTGGGCTAACTTTGTGTGCACCATTGTATTTGAGGCTTGCAGTGACATGTTAAGCAATACCTTTACCCCATTCTCCAGACAAGGAATTTGTGATTTGAT
This sequence comes from Lemur catta, assembly GCF_020740605.2. Lineage (NCBI taxonomy): Eukaryota > Metazoa > Chordata > Mammalia > Primates > Lemuridae > Lemur > Lemur catta. Next base: position 111,987,974 of record NC_059128.1, on the reverse strand, counting down.
CAGGGTAGGCTAGCCAGATGTTTTGTTTTGTTTTTTAGGTTTTTTTGTTCTGTTTTGTTTTTTTAATAGACCGAGCATGTATTTCTCCCTTTTGGTCCAGGGGTCAGCCGTGGCCTCACTGGGCCCTGCTCTAGGCTGTGAGTTTTCCATGTGTCGCTTCATCGGAGGCTTCCTGGGGCACATTTGTTTCATGGCAATGGTGACATGCGATCAGAGTGGCGGGACCACGTGCTGTTTCGTCAGCCTTTGTCTCAGATCTGGCGGGGGTCACCTCCATTCAGGTCACATTGGCCAAAGCAAGGCACACGGTCACGCCCTAAGTTGGGGGATGGGCAGCCATGCTTACAGGAGGATGGGAGGAAGAACTGTTGTCTTAGTCTGTTTGTGGTGCTCTAACAAAATGCCTGAGGCTGGGTAATTTATAAACAATAGAAATTTTTATTGTTTGCAGTTCTGGAGGCTGGGAAGTTTCCCGATTGCACCAGTGGATTTGGTGTCTGGTGAGGGCTCATTCTCTGCTTACAAGACGGCGCCTTCTTGCTGCATCCTTACAAGGCAGAAAGTGCATAAAAGGGCCTGACTTTTAATAAGCGCATTAATCCCATTCATGAGGACAGAGTTCTCAGGTCTAATCACCTCTCAAAGGCCCCACCTTCTAATATCATCACCTTGAGGTTTAAGTTCCAACATATGGATATGGTTTCAATATGGTACATTCAAACCAGAGCACTTGTGAACAAATGATACCATCTACCACAGTCACATCCAGTCCAGAGTGAGTGTTCCTGATTGGCAGGAATTCAGAACCCAGGTTCCTTCCATCTTGTGGCTCTGCTGTCTTCAACATATAGCTCCCAAGGTCATCAGCTTGGAGAGGGGCTGAGCCCAGATTTTTTGAACTTGGATATGTACAGGGTGCATAGCAAGGAGGTGAAGCCTACAGCAAGTGCAAAAGCCTAGAAATCAGGGCTCCATCCACACTCCCTCTCTCACCTTCCAACTTCTGGATGTTTCCAAAGTGCCCACTTAGCTCTGCTGAGGGTTGTCCAGGCCTCAAAACCCTTCAGTTATAAAGGGTTTGAAGCTGAGAATCCTATGGCCCCTGGCTCAGTCTGGGCACTCTGTGGATGAGAGAACATTGCTTCCTTGTGGGAACGGTGGCTGCTCTGATGGGTGGGGGATAGGAAGTTGGGGTCTCATCTGCTTCTGTGGTTGGGAAGGTGTTTGCTCACTAAGGGGTTACAGGTGCTGGGAGCAGGGGGAGCTCCTACCCTGGGCCCTCTGAAACAGACTGTGCTTAATGCTGTGGCCTCTCTTGGCCTCCAATTCTGCAAAGGCTCATTTGTGGCAGTCACAGGGAGTGACATTCAACATCCAGAACAGATATTGTCCCCAGCACAGACACTCAATTCTCAGAGGGGGAGGAGGAAGGAGGAAGGGGCCATGGACTCCCTAACCCTCATGCTCACACCTCCCTGGCACCAGCTTCCATCAAGCCAGAAGCCCCTTCCCAGCTGGAGTCTGGTGGTCTTTGCTTCCTCTGAGCCTCTCCCCTAAATCTGATCCCCCCATCACTCCATTACCCCCAGCTGTCTAGTCCCTGCTCCTGCCGCTGTATCCTGAGGTGCCTCCCCCAGGGCTGCCTGTGACCCATTCCAGCCGTTTCTGTGCCTCCCTCAGCCCTGTGGGAATCACCCTCCTTCCTCCAGCCTCAGCTCCCTCCTCCCGTCTGTGCCTCCTCTCCTCCTCCTCCCTTAGGAGGTCCATTTTCAGCTCAGATTCAAAGAGCCAGAAACTCTTTAAAGAGCCTAGAGCCAGTGCAGTGACTCACGCCTGTAATCCCAGCACTTTGGGAGGCAGATACAGGAAGATCGCTTGAGGCCAGGTGTTTGAGACCAGCCTGGGCAACATAGCAAGACCCCGTCTCTAAAAAAAATTTTTTTTTTTAATTTGGTGGCATGGACCTATAGTCCAAGCTACTCAGGAGGCTGAGGCAGGAGGATCACTTGAGCTCAGGAGTTTGAGGCTACAGTGAGCTAAGATGATGCCACTGCACTCTAGCCTGGGTGTCAGAGCAAGACCCTGTCTCAATAATAAAAATAAAAAAAAAAACAGCTACAGCTACATGAAGCAAAGATTGGGGCTTTGGGGTCTTCACTGGCATAACATTTTTTTTTTAATTTGGAGAGAAAACAGGGTCATTTTGTCCACTTCTCTGTCTCCCTAATGAGGCTCCGTACAAGCTTGAGAGAACCTGGTCCACCCAGCCCCGACTCCCAAACCTTCTCACACTGAGTTCCCCTATCTCCTGGGAGATGTGCACGGGGACAGCAGCTCTGCGTGTCTGTCGTAGCTCGTGCCGAGAGAGGCAAATGCCAGCCTGACTGCCAAGTGGCTTCGGAGTAGACACCTGTAGGAGTTCCCCATCGCTGTTGTAACAAACAACCACAAACTTAGTGGCTTCAAACACCACAATTTTATTATCTTACAGTCCTGAGGTCAGAAGTCCTAAAATCAAAGTGTCAACAGGGCTGGGTCCACCAGGAGGCTCCAGGGGATAACCCGTCTCTTGCCTTTTCCAGCGTCTAGAGGCTGCCCACATCCCTGGGCTCAGGCCCCTTCTTCCACCTTCAGAGCCAGCAGCGCAGCGTCTTCCAGTCTCTCTGCCTCTGACCCTCCTGCCTCCTTGTGTGAGGATCTTGGGAGGGCTGGGCCCCCCAGATAATCCAGGATGACCTCCCCATCTTGAGATGCTTAATTAATTCCATCTGCAAAATCTCTTTTGCCATGCGAGAGAATAGACTCCCGGGTTCTGGGTATGAGGACGTGAACATCTTAGGGAGGAAGGGGCCATTGTTTTACCTACCACAACACCCGTGGGGGTCAAACTCTTAAGACAGGGACCCACAGAACATGTCTTGGGGGAGGTGATGTGTGGGTTTGGTTCTGGAAGATGCCAGGGGGTGGCGGAACGGTGAGGTTGGGGAGACGTTTCCAGGCACAGGGAAGAGAGCAGCCCCCTAGATATCTGCCCGGGAGGCCTCTGCTCTGCACAGCATTGGTTCTCTCCTGGGACTGACTTTGCCTGGAGGGGACACCTGGCAATGCCTGGAGAGATATTTGGCTGTCACAGCTGGGGAGTAGGGTAGGCTGCCGGAGATGCTGCTAAATGTCTTACAACACACAGGACCACTCTCCACTACCAAGAACCGTCTAGCCCGAAGGTTAGCAGCTTGGAGAGCAAGAATCCTCCTTAATGCATAACTGCTGACATCTGCTTTCTGCCCCTGTCTCTCCAGACTTAGAGGGGCTTTTCTCCCCATAGGCGGCTAGGGTTTCTACTGGGTGACCTTTGGCCTTTCTAACTGCCCCCAACTCTGCTGCCTTTGTGGGGGAAAAGCTGCTTGGAGTTCCTCATGACCCTTGGCCTGCTCCAGGAAGCCTCTGTGTGTGTTGAACGCTCCTACCTCAGGAATGCGAAGCCCCATGTGGCCTGGGCCCTGGAGGATGACGGATCAAAGAATAGTGGCATTTTCTCTCCACCCCCAGGCCTGCCCAGCTCTGGTCTGTGGGTCCCAGGCCCCTCACTGACGCCGGGAGAGGTAGGTGAGACGGAGGTCATCCTAGGGGAAACTTCCCTGGGTAGGGGCCTGAGCTAGTTCATTCCTGGGGTCACTGGTCAGCAGGTGACAGATCCAGGGAGGAGGGGCTGAGGCAGGGTGGAGGGTCCCTCCGCCCACTGCCTGACCTGTCAGTCCTGTTGCTGCCTTCTCTGCAGGACTCCTGTCACCAATCTCCTCCCAAACGGCCACCCCCTGGAGTCAGACAGTTTTCCTTGGGCTGGATTGAGGGAGTGGGGTGCCTGTTTTGCCTACTGTAGAAGGGACCCCAGTTCAGGAGGGCTGATCTAGTGGAGCAGAGGCTCTGGTGCCAGAGCGGGGCCTTGTGTCTGCTGGGATAAACCTGCCCATTGCCCTGCCACTGCTAGCCCGCGAGAGCAGGGCTTACTGCTGGTTCATCTGTCAGCAAGCCTGTGCTGCCCGCTGGGTGCTGGGGATGCTGCCTCCCTTGAAGAGCTCTTGGTGACAGGGCTCATGCTTGCTGAGGACTTAGCTGACAGCGAGATCCTACCCTGGGTGCAGGCAGAGCAGCTATACTTCTTGGAGACAGGCAAAGGGGAAAGGCAGGCAGTGGGGATTTGGGTAGAGAAAACCCAGGGAGGAAGATGAGGAAGGCCAGTGTGTGTCCGGGGAACCCCTGCTCCCTGGGTGGGGACACTAGTCCAGGGCACGGCCATCCTTCCCCCCCGGGCCCACCCATCCAGCTGCTGGCCCCTGGATCCACCAAGACAGCCCGACTGCTGGGCATTTATCTAATTTCCAACTAAAAGGTAACTTAGTAAATACTGCAAGGCACATCTTCTGGCAGACAGCCCTGTCGTGGGTGGCTTGGGATAATTTTCAGTGGCATAATCACAGGGTCAGGCTCTGAACCCTCATATGCTGGGTATGTAATATCCAAAGGGGCTTTCCAATGAAAGCAGCCACCACCCCTTTGGAAAGTAAATGTTGGGACTATCCTCCGCTGTGGCCATGCCTCGCCCGTGGGCCCGCCCCTTGCTGTCTCGACAGATGCACTCGTAGGTTCACTGACTCCTTCTCCCGTGAACTGCCTGTTTCTGCTCTTTGCTCCTTTGGTCTTATTAACTTGAGTGAATTTTTAATGGACTGATAACATCTGGTGAATGTTCTCTCCAAAACTCACATTGGAACTGAATCCCAGGTGTGGCCTTTAAGAGGTGACAGGGTCATGAGAACTCTGCCCTCGTGAGTGGCTGAATCCACTCATAGATTAACGGGTTAGTGGATAATGGTTATCCTGGGGCAAGAAATGGTAGCTTTACAAGAATAGGAAGAGAGACATGAGCGAGCACACTCAGCTCCCAGGCATGTGATGCCCTGCACCACCTCGGGACGCTGCAGGGAGTCCCACCAGCAAGAAGGCCCCCACCAGATGCGGCCCCTCAATCTGGGACTTCTCAGCCTCCAGAACTGTGCAATAAATTTCTTTTCTTTATAAATTACCTGGATTCAGGTATTCAGTTAAAAGCAGCAGGAAATGGACTAAGACACCTGGCTTTGCTCACCTCGTGCAACTTTCTCCTAATTGTGCACACTCGGAGTCCAGCATGTGTGATGTGCTCCCAGAAGTGCTGTGTAGACTGTGCTTTTCGATCGTGTATCTGGGGAGTTGGGAGGGTTTTGTGATACACAGACAGTGGAAGTTACGGTGGGGGGTGCAGAACCTGGTGTTCCAAATGCTCATCCTTCACCAGTGCTCTTGTCTCTGGCACAGCGGGTGCAGGCTTGAGGTACTCTGCAGGTAGACTCTCAGGTAGGCAAATCCGTGGGTCCCTGACCTGCTGCATTCCCATGGGCTTCTAGATGAGCAGCAAGGCTGAAGGAACCAAAATGGTGAACTGCCTGCCTGCCAGTAACCAATATGCATGAAGCCTCCACTTCATTTATAAAGACTGAAGAAACGGTCTGGCACTTTCTTAAAAACTGAAACATGGAGTGACCGCATGCCTCAGCAATTCCACTGCTACGTGGTCTATGCCCCCACCTATGAAACTTGTAAATGAATGTTCATAGCAGCATTACTCCCAGTGGTCACAAGGTGGAAACCACTGAGTATCCATCAGCAGATGAATGGATCAACCCAACACAGTATGTATACATATCTCCACACAATGGAATATTATTCAGCCATGAAAAGGAATGAAGTACTAATGCAAGCTACAACATGGATGAGCCTTGAAAACATCGTGCTCAGTGAAAAAAAAGGCCACATTTATGTGAAGTAAACCAGAATGGGCAAATATGGAGTCAGAAGCAGATCAGTGGCTGCCAGGACTGGGGAGTGACTTCTTGTGGGCACCGGGTTTCTTTCCAGGGTGATGAAAAGGTTCTGGAATAAGACGGTGGTAATCATTTTGTGACTGTGCTAAAGACCACTGAACTTTCACTTAAAAAAAAAACCAAGGACTGCAAAAACCCAAGAAATACACGTAAAACATTTAGCAGGAGTCCTCAACCTTTTTGGCACCAGGAACCATTTTCATGGAAGACAATTTTTCCATGGACTGGGGAGGGGGGATGGTTTCGGGATGATTCAAGCACATTACAATTATTGTGCACTTTATTTCTATTATTATTACATTGTCATGTATAATGAAATAATTATACAACTCACCATAGGTTGCGGGCCCCTGATTTAGAGGAAAAATAAGAGAACTCATGCGTGAAAAGGAACTGGATTAAAAAAATAGACATCTTTAAAAAAACAAAGTGATAGTGGATCCTATAGAATGAGTCATTGGGGCAGTGTGGGTGGTTTATTGATTTATTGTCCACACAGAACACCAGACAGTGAAAGCTGTCACCATCAACACCACTCTGGCACAACAGGGGAAACCAGGCCACCCTGTGACCCCAGGAACAAGGGCTAGAGCTATGGGGATTTTCCCAGCCTTTGCCTTTATGGAAGATAAAATGGTGTTCTCGCCAGAAAGATAACTGGAATGGAAGGGTTATAGGTTGGCTTCAGAAAGTGAATTCTGGAAAACGAAACTTCCCAAGCTCGCTCAGGCCAGTGACCCACCTTAGAGCAGCAGTAACCCACCCTGTTAGAGCAGCTGCAATTTTATTTTATTTTATTTTTTTTAAGAGACAAGATCTCACTCTGTCACCCAGGCTGGAGTGCGGTAGTGCAACCATAGCTCACAGCAGCCTTGAACTCCTGGGCTCGCAAGATGGAGGAGGTGCAATTCTAAGATGAGATGGAGAGAGGCCTGTGCTGCTCTCTGGGGCACTGACCACAGTCTTCTCTTTATTGGGCGGCTGCCAAAACAGTACGTGAGGTACTCTGCTTTCAATGGGCTCCCACGGTGCTGGTACTGCCTGCTGTTTACAAAAATCAGAGTGCGGCTCAGGGAAGCGAATCGATTCCCGAAGGAAAGCCCAGTGTTCCTGTGCCTGCTCCAGGGCCGGCCTCTTCGGGTCAGAACCATGCATGAATAGGAATTGCGAACCACCCCCACCTGGAAGGAGTCAGGCCCCTGTGGCTACTGGCCCCTCTCACTCTGACCTCACTGGGGAAGTGAACTCCAAACTGTTGATAACCTGAAAATAAACTCAACTGCCTAAGAAAAAATAAACAAAGCTTCCTATTTTTCTCTGTGATTGACCTACTTGGCACTTGAGAGGGAATCGGGTTGAATTCAGGTTCCCAAAGAACTTAAGCCTTCTAGAAGGTTCTCCAGACTTGTTCGAGCTTGCCTGGCTTCTGTTCTCAGCACGGGCGTTCTGCTGCGATGCCTCAGCCCTGTTTGGGGGCTGAGCCACGAACTACTCATCTGACATTTACATGTTTACTCCCTTTACTTTTCTCTTCTCTTTTCTTTTCAAGACAGGGTCTTGCTCTGTCGTCCAGGCTGGAGTGCCGTGGGGTCAGCCTAGCTCACTGCAGCCTTGAACTCCTGGGCTCAAGAGATCCTCCTGCCTCAGCCTCCCAAGTAGTTGGGGCTATAGGTGCACAACACCAGACCCAGCTAATTTTTTTATTTTTTGTAGAGACGGGGTCTCACTATGTTGCCCAGGCTGGTCTTGAACTTGGCTTCAAGTGATCCTCCTTCCTGAGCCTACACTCATTTCTCATGTCCCCCAAATAACCCTAACCCACATCTGGAGCCATACAAATGTTTCAGATAGAATGCCTCTCCCCCACCTGTCTGTATCTAAGTGATCTGCCTGCCGCCATCTCCAAATTTGACCCATCAGCAAGTCCTCCTTCTCTCCATAACTGCCTGGCCTCCCCCACTGCCAGCCCACCGTGCTGTCTCTCCCTCGGTTGTCGAGACAGCCCCCTCGTGGGGTTTTCCCCCATCTTCTGGTTCTATTCTCTGCTCACCTCTGGTTCCCTTCCTTCAAAGAAAGAAAGAAAGAATCATGTAAATCTCTATTTTAAAATTCTCCGTGCTAAAAGATATATTCTTTCAGATGCTCACTGCCTGTTAGTTCCCTATGGCTACTGTAACAGATTGCCACAACCTTGGTGGCTTAAGACAACATGTTACTATCTTAAAGTCCTGGAGGTAAGAAGTCCGAAATTAGTCTCTCCTGGTTAAAAATCAAAGTGTGGGCAGGGCTGGTTTCTCCTGGATGCTCCAGGGGAGAACCAGTGTCTGGCCTTTCCCAGCATCTAGAGGCCACCGGCAACCCTTGGCTCGGGGGCCTTCCTCCACCTACAGAGGCAACAGTGCAGCATCTTCCAGTCTCTCTCTGACTCTGACCCTTCGGCCTCCTTGTATGAGGACCCTGTGATGACACTGAGCCACCCATATAATCCAGAGTCATCTCCCATCTCAAGATCCTTAACCCAATCGCTTCGCAAGGTTCAAAGCTCCCGTGAGCTCTGATCAGGACACTGTACTCCAGCCTGGGCCAGAGTGCCAGGCCTTGTCTCTGAAAGTAAATAAATAAACACACTATGAACTTTAGTAAAGTATCAACATTGGCCCATTAACTATAACAAATGTATCATTCTAACAAAAGATGTTACTAATAGGGGAAACCAGGTGTGGCGAATAACAGTAACTATTATCCTTGCTGTAATATTTCTGTAAATCTGAAACTGTTCTAAACAATAAAGTCTACTGATGATATTAACGTATAGATGAATAAATGAAGAACTTCATTCTTCATCATGGCAACGATGATTACAGTTCCCATATCACAGAGTTATTTCCAGGATTGTGCAGGAGAACGTACATGAAGCATTTGGCGTGAAGGACACTTTCATTTAGAGCACTTGCTACCATTGAACTAAACCTATGCCATCCACTATAGGAGGCACTAGCCCTATGTCGCTATTAAAATTAATGAAAAATTAAATACAATTAAAAATTCAGGCCAGGTGTGGTGGCTCACACCTGGAATCCCAGGACTCTAGGAGGCCGAGGTGGGAGGATTGCTTCAGGCCAGAAGTTCGAGACCAGCTTGAGCAAAACCGAGACCCCATCTGTACAAAAAACAGAAAAATTAGCCAGGCGTGGTGGTGTGCACCTGTAGTTCCAGCTACTTGGGAGGCTGAGGCAGGAGGATCACCTGAGGCCAGGAGTTGGAGGTTGCAATGAGTTATCATGATGCCGCTGCACTGTAGCCTGGGTAACCATAGATTAAAAAAAAAAAAAAATTCAGTTCTTCAGTGGTACCAGCCACAAGCCAGGTGCAAAAAAGCCATAGGGAGTTAGTAGCTACCAAATTGGACAGTGCTGCTATAGAATATGCCCATCATTGCAGAAAGTTCTACTGGACAGCACTGCACTAAACAACAAAGAATGTAATTATTTGTTCAGTGTTCTCAACTCCTTTGGGTACTTCTCAAATGCTATCTTTGCAATCTTCCTAACCACCCTCTTTCAAATTGTAACCCTCAGCTGGGTGCCATGGCATGTGCCTGTAGTTCCAGCTATTCAGGAGGCTAAGGTGAGAGGATCGTCTCTTCAGCCCAGGAGTCTAGCCTGGGCAACATAGTGAGACACCCCCCACCTTGCTAAAAAAAAAAAAAAATTGTAGCCCTCACATTTCCTATGCTCCCTTTCCCCAACTTATTTTTCTTCTTACCCTTTTCACCACTTGATGTGAAATCCACTTGATTTCTCTTCTGCCTCCCCATCTGACACTGCACAGTCCAATGCAGTAGTCATTGGCAACATGTGACTTTTGAGCCCTTCTGTAGCCAGTCCAATTTAAGATGTAAATATCCACGGAATGTAAAATATCCACTAGATTTCAAAGGTGTTTGGGGTGGGGAAGAATGTAAAATATCCTGTATTTTCTTTATATTGACATGTTTATGATTATTTATTTACTTATTTATTTGAGACAGAGTCTCACTCTGCCGCCCCAGGTAGAGTGCAGTGGCAAGATCATTGCTCATTGCAACCTCAAACTCCTGGGCTCAAGGTATCCTCCTGCCTTAACCTCTCAGAGTGCTAGGATTACAGGCCTGAGCCAACGCCTGGCCTTATGTTGACAAGTTTAAATAACATATTGAGTCAAATCGAACACATTATTAAAACGAACATCACCTGTTTATTTTTACTTATTTTTAAACTTGGCCAATTATTTAACACATTTAAATTACACACGTGGTGACAAATTTGTGGCGCGCTTAAACTTCTCTTGGACAGCGCTGATCAAGAATGTCACCTACTAGAAAATTTAAAAGTTGCACATATGGCTCGCGTATGTTTCTAGGGAACAACGCTGGCCTAGAATGTCAGCCCAGTAAGAACAGGTATTTTTGTCCGTTCGCTGCCCATACAGTGATTGGCATGTAGTGGACACTCAATAAAAATAAATGAATGGGAGGCCGAGCCTCTACGAACTCGCTCACTGTAATCGATGGAGCGCTGACCACGTCCCCTGCCCCGCCTCCTCACCGTACCAGAGGAGGAAACTGAGGCCGGGCGGAGTGTTGTCAGCTCTGCTCAATCGCGCGTAGCGCGGAAACGTCGGGGTCGGGATTCGAACCCAGGTTCTGACCCCATAGACCTGGCCCGCTGACCGTTCCTACCTTGCTGGGCGGCGGCGGCGGCGGCGGCGGCGGCGGGACGGACAGGTGTAGGACACATGGCATGCGCTCAACAAGGGGCGCCGCTCCTCCGCCACCGCCTTCCTTTGGCCTCGGGGAGCTGGACCCCGACGCTCCCCCTCCGCGGCCATCGCTGGCCTCCCGCGTCTCTGCCGGCCGCCAAGCCCTTCGCAGGCGGCGCCGGCAGGAAGTCCCGCCTCTCCCGCGCGCCCCCAGCGCCGCGACAGCCACACCGGCCAATGAGCAGCGCGCCGTGGCGGACGCCGGCCAATGAGCGCGCGCGCCGAGGGGGCGTGTCCGGGCCGCGGGCCGGAGCGGGTCGTGCGCGCTGAGGAGGAGCCGCCGCCGCCGTCGCCGTCGCCGCCACCGCTGCCACCGCTACCGAGGCCGAGCGGAGCCGTTAGCGCCGCGCCGCCGCCGCCCGTCCTCCCGCCCCGGAGCAGCCCCGGGCCCGCCCGCCCGCTTCCAGGTGAGGCGGGGGGCCTTCGGCGGCGCTCGACGGAGTAGGCCGCGGCAGGCCTGAGCTCGCCTGGCCGGGCCGCGGGCGCCCGCGGGGCCTGCACCGGCCAAGGCCCAGGCCGCGCCGGGCCGGGGGAGGGAACGCGCGCGGGCCGCAGCGGGAGGGCGGGGGCCGGCCGGTGTGGGGGCTGGCGACAGGCCCCGGGCCGGATTCCTCGGGCGCCGCGAGGGACCGGCGAGGGGGACACGGCGTGGGCACGCGTCTGGGGGCCGGGCTTCACGGCCGGGGCCCCGGTATCCTTGGAAGCGCGGGGTCTGGGGGCGGGAGAGTAGGGCCAGTGGCGGGGGAGTGGGATGAGCGCTTCGAGCGCGCAGGGGTCACGGCCCACGGGTCCGCTCCCCCGGGAAATCCTACAGATTCTTTTGTGGTTGTTGTCAGAGGACCGCGGCCGTTCTGAGGTCCTTTAAGAAGTATGCAAACCCTTCAATAGGTACGGGAGTCCCGGAAAAAATACAGACTGTTGTCTTATTTTTTGAGCGCCATCTCTAACAAAGCTGTTTGTGGGGCGTGGGACGTTAGGATTTGTAAAATGTGTGTGTGTGTGTGTGTGTGTGTGTGTGTGTGTGTGTGTGTGTTGGAAACACACAAACTGCACGCAATTGAACAATGGGGGATGGATGCTGTTCCTTCCTTTTCCGGTGCCCTCTGCTGCTTGGCTTATTAAAATGGGTTTTGGTTCCTACTGTGTGCAGGTGAGGTGGAGAAGAAGTTCTGCACAACTTCTGCACGAGCTGCCTGTGGAGGGACCGAGCCCCCCTTACCGAAAAGTATTCATTTGGGATCCGGATGGCCAATACTCCAGAAGTGGGAAGATGGGGAGGATGATCTGGCTAGAGAAGGGTTTCTCAGCCTCAGCACTGCTAACATTTGGGCGTCAGATAATTCTTGGTTGTGGGGGGCTGTCCTGTGCATTGTAGGAAGTTGAGCAGCATCCTTGGCCTCTTCCTTCTAGATGCCAGCAGTATGTCCCCCTTCCTCCTTGTAAAGATCAAAAATGTTTGTAGACATTGCCAGATGTCCCCTGGGGGGGGATCTCTATCCCCCCCCCTCACACACACACACACACACACACACACATACACATACACTCTCTCCCTTTCTCTCTTTCTTTCTCTCTTTTACACACACACACACACACACACACATACACATACACTCTCTCCCTTTCTCTATCCCCCCCCCACACACACATACACATACACTCTCTCCCTTTCTCTCTTTCTTTCTCTCTTTTACACACACACACACACACACACACACACACACACACACGCATGCAGGTGAGAACCACCATGGAACTAAATGATTTTCCACCAGAAGTTCCTCCAGAACCAACCTGATGCCCTGGGAGATGCTTCCAAGACCTTGAGCAAGCTCAGCTGTGTCGAGCCTTAGTTTTCTTATCTGTGAAATGGGAAGGACAAAAGTATTGTGCAGATTTAAGGGCGTGGGGAGCTGACAGCATTGTGCATGGTCTGCATGGTAGGCACTGAGTAAGTGATGTTACAAATAATTGCCAGTATTTACTGAGAATTTACTATGTGCTTGACACTTCACAGACATTTGTTTCCAGCCTGTGAAGTAGATACTGTTAAAATTTCCATTTTAGAGATGAAGAAGCTGAGGATTGATATGACCAGTCTTAGGCAGTAAAGTGTCTGGCGCAGGATTTGAACTTGGGCCCTCTGACTCAAAGCCCTTACTCTTCACCACTGGGTTTTGCTGCTCCTATAATCACAAGGGCCCGGGGTGCCCCGAGAGGCAGTGTTTCAGGGAATTACATTCAGTTGTCATTGAATATCTTCTGTGTGCAGAGTTCTGTGCTGGGATCTGTTATAAAATTCTGCAACTTCAAGGTCCATGAAGAGGCCAGGATACGTGAACATCGCAAAATGTGGAAGTAAATAGTGTTTATGTTGAAGCACTGGTTTTGAGGGGGCAGAATTTCAGTTTGGATGCGTTGAGTCTGAGGTCATGGGCAGCAAGTAGAAAACAAAAGAATTATGAAAATACTGTTTTCCTGATGCTGCTAAGCTTGCTGCTTCTCACTCCTGCTCCCCATCTCTGTCCTCTTTCCACACTCCAGCAAGAGTTGTCTTTTGTAAATGCAGATCTGATTGTGTCACTCTTGATTAAAAGTCTTTGGGCAGAAAAAAAGCAAATTGTGTTAACTTCTTGGGGTGTTGTAAAAGATAAAGTCAGAAGCCAGTTCTTTCATACCCTGACCCTCCCTGCCCCTGCACACAGACCCCACCAACCCTCCCTCCCTGCTGCAGTCTCAGCCTGGAATGCTGTTCTCTTTCACCTGGAGGTCTGTTTCTCATGCTCCAGGGCTCAGCCCAGAGCTCACTCACCATTTGAAGTCTCCTCTGTCTGCAACCCTTTCTCCACCGGCACCGAATCTACCAATCTAGCTTTCCCTCATTTGTGTCGCCTTCCCATTCAGTTCATTGAATCGAGCAAAGGCTGAATGGTGAGAGCAGCAGTGCTACCTTTCGCCTCTAGGTGGTAGCGGTGAGGCGGCCCCGGGCTGCGGGTTGGGGAAGACCAAAGGAAACCAGCCAGCAGAAGGGAAGTGAGTCTTCCCTCCTTTGAACGACTCTCCCCGATCCGCTGTTGTGTCCTGGGCCCTGCACTAGGCTCTGGGGAGACGACCGTGTATACCATGTGTGTAGATCATTTCAGTCCACTCTGGTGAGTGCAGTGATAGTCATGCACTGGCCAGCGCGGAAGCCGAGAGAAGGGACTGTTCTCCAAGCCCAGTGGGCACAGGAGACCTCAGAATGCTTCCTGGATGAGGGGAGGCGGGAGAGGTGGGGAAGGGCTTTGCAGGATGCAGAACCAGCACAGGCAAAGGCACGGGTTTATTCAGAGAGCCACGTGGGGTCTTCAGGGACGAGAAAGGTGACATGGGCAGTGGCAGGAGTCCTCACATGTCTGCTGGGCAGAGGGGTTGGCAGTTACCCTGCAGGCTAGGCAGAGGCAGCTACTGAGCAGCGTGCACCCACTGCTGCCCTGCTCGACAGGCAGGCCCAGAGGATCGCCGGCTGGGGAGAGACAAGGAAGAACCAGTTGAGAGGCTATTGCAGTACTGGGTTGGCCTCGAAATGGCTGAACCCCTTGAGGATTGAGACTGGGACTCCTTCTTTAGTTTGTGCACCCAGTGCCTTGCTCTGTGCCTGGCACGTGACTGGCATTCCATCTGTGCCAGGAGACGGAAGGGTTAGCAGAGAGCCTGGAAGTGACTGAGTCCAGCTACCTGTCAAAGAGGCATTTATGCCAGAGGAAGGCTTCACAGGAGAGGGAACACATCAGAACTCAGTGGCTAGACTGATGTCACTGTGAACAGAAACAGGGAGACAGAAGGAAGAGGAATAACTTGGAGGGAAAAGATGAAGTTGGGTGTGCTGGGTTTGAAGTACTTTTGTGGCAGGGGGACTACTTAGAAGTTGGTCTAGACAAGAGGTGACAGATCCAAACGGGGACGATGGCAGAGAAGTGGAAGGAGAGTTGGAGACCGATCTCAGCTGTCAAACCGGCAGAACTTGGTACTTGTGAGGCACGAGGGATAGACAGGGGTGGCTTGGGGGACAGGTGGATGTGCCATCAAATGAAATGATTCAGGGAAAGGAGGAGGTCTGGAGCGGGGCGAGGACAGGAGGAGAGGAGACGAAGGTGTTTGTAACTGGGGAGAGAAGTCAGGAAGACACACATGTTCACCTTGATTTTGCTCATGAAGTAGGACTAAGGGGACAGGTACTTACTTCACGCCAGGCGCTGTGAAGCAGGTGGTGACATCCCGATTGGAGGAAACTAAAGCTCAGAGAAGGGAAGTGACTTACCCACGACAGTGCTGGAGCTCGGGCTTGTTGGGCTCCAGAGCCCAGGGGCTTTTCCTTCTGTGCAAGCGTTGTGGGGTGGCCTTTGGCCTTGACCAGCTGGAAAGAAGCCAGAACTCTTAGCAGGGCTGCAGAGCACTTGGACTGGGCCAGATGCTGGCCACACCTGACCTGCTTCTCCTCGGGACTTCTCGGCCTGGCCGGTGGGTATTGTCACTCAGCTGGAGCTGCTCCAGCTGGGTGGCCATCCCTGCCACAGGCCATGGGCCAGGGCCAGGGCTGGTGAGCGCTGTGTGCCGCGTCCACCTGAGCCCTTGCCTCATGTGGCATTTATAATTGGGTCACGTGGTGCTTTCAGTCTTTTTCTGGCACCAGAGTGTTTCCTGGATGACTGAAGCCTTTTACCTTGCAGACTCGGAATCTGGCATCTGGAGAGGACCTCAGGAATAATTGAGTCCCAGCCTGTCAGATGAGGTGTGAAGTGTCAACATTAAGTCTGAAGATGCATTTGACTGTTCTAGTTTTTCCGTAGCTCAAGTAGTTTAGAAAGCCTGTTTCATTGCTAGGAATGAGACCAATTCTCACACGTGCCCAGTGGAAACCAGTTGCACTGCTTCACACATATACTACCGGTGTGTATTTTATGTCCTCTGTAAAGGCACACCCGTCTGACCCCTGTATTGTGCTAGGTGTGCTACAGATGTGAACATCACTGACGTCACGCAGACAAGCAGGATGGTTTAAAACAGTGCGATGGAGTTGAAAACCCTCACAGATCATCGAAACAGGACTTCTCCCTGCTATTTCTAGTTACCAGAAACATTTCCAAATCAGTAGGAATCATTTTGTTAAGCTCGAAGTTTCCCTTTTTGTCCCCTGAGATTAATTCTTTCGGGCGGTGCTTATTGACAATCCTAAGAAAGTAAGGTGCTGAGTATGTTACTAGGATGTCAGGACCGTCTCCAACTGGCTTTTTTAGCATAAGAGAAATACAGCAAACACACATGATTCCAGGGTGAGTCCGAGAGCCAGCAACCCCTTCTCCCTGCCCCTTCTACAGTATGACGCACCCTGGGCTTGCCTGGGTACCCTTAGATGACAGGGTTAACCTCAGTCCTCAAGGCTCTGACCATTGACATTGGTGGAAAGAAGTAATTATAAGTCGGAGTTATTAGGGCAGGAATAAAGGTTTACACCAATGGCATGGAGGCGCTGAGAACTAGAGCAACCTATTGTCCTGGGGGAAGGTGACTTAAAAATGAGCTGGGCGGGTGAAGGAGAGGGCAGATGTGCCTTGCAAAGGGAGCATCCAAAACAAAGGCCCCAAAACATGGAGGTCTGTGGCATGTTCGGAAGAAGCTGGAGTGAGTGGGGAGGGGAGGAGGTGGAGGCTGAGGCTGGAGAACCAGCTGGGGGCCCTGATCCCGATCGCAAGAGGCCTTGCAGTTCACCCTTGGGAGACTGCACTGTAGGGACAACTCAAGGCCTAGCCCTGCAACTTATTAACAGCATGTCTGACCATGAGCAACATCACATGGGCTCTGGGCCTCAGTGGGTGGTGACACTGCTGAAGGGAAAGCCAGAGGGGCAAGCGTGTTGACTTGGAGCAGTCTGCAGGCCTTCCACGTGGAGGGGAGCAGAGGCAACTACGACTTGGGAGTCATTGGTAATTGACCAGTGACAAGACCTGGTTGTGGTGGGAGCTTGTGGGGACAGAAGCTGGTTTGGCCTGGGATTGGTGATGCAGATTTGGAAAAGGTTGAGGGAAGGGCCCCAGAGAGCAGGGTAGCGTGGCCTGGAGCCACCATGAACTGTGTTTCTGGGGGTGCAGTTTCTCCATTGCTGCCAGTTGACTGAGAACTCGACCTGCAGGGGACTGCTCAGCCTTGACTGAACATGTCAGGAAGAGCCAGCACCATGTGGAACAGGGCAGCAAAGCAGAATTTGCATATGGAAATGCAAATTTGGTGTAGAGTTTTCTGAGTTTTGACAAATGGACAGAGGTGCGCGATTACTACCATAACTAAGATATCAGAAAGTTCAGTTTCCAAAAAAACAGAAATATTCCTTCATGCTGCGACTGTGTAGTCAGCCCTTCCCCTCGCTGCCTACCCCTAGTGACCACAGACCATAGGGTTTTTCCAGAATGTTATAGAAATGGAATCACACAGTATGTAGCCTTGTGAGTCTATCTACTTTCACTTAGCAAGATGTGTTTGAGGTTCATACAAGCAGCGTGAAGCGGCGGTGCCTTGTTATTGCTGAGTAGTATCCAACGTATGGTGTACGGTTCATCCGTCCATGAATGGTTTGAAGAACATTTGAGTTGTTCCAGTTTGGGGCAATTATGAATAAAACTGCTGTACGCGTTTGTGTACAGGGTTTTGTGTGGACATAAGTTTTCATTTCTACTGTGTCAATACTAGGAGTAGGATTGCTGGGCATGTGCTAAGTGTATGTTTCACTACAAGAAACTGCCAATCTGTTTTCCAAAGTGGCTGTAACATTTTTGCATTCCCACTAGGAATGCGTGAAATTCTGGTTTCCCCACATCCCCACCAGCACTTGACACTGCCTGTTTTGTTGTTATTTGTTTGTTTTTGTTTTATTTTAGCCATTCTAATAGGTAGGTATTAGCATCTCAGTGTGGCTTTAATTTGCATTTTGCTAATAACCAGTGGTACTGAGCCTCTTTCGTGTGCTTATTTACCATCGATGCGTCTTCTTTTGTGTAGTATCTGTTCAAATCTTTTGCCATTCTTGAATTTGGGTTTTCTTATTTCAGGAGCTTTAAAAAATATGTTCTGGGCTGGGCGTGGGGGCTCATGCCTATAATCCTAGCACTCTGGGAGGCAGAGGGGGGTGGATCGTTTGAGCTCAGGAGTTCAAGACCAGCCTGGGCAAGAGCAAGACCCCATCTCTACTAAAAAAATAGAAAGAAATTAGCTGGACAACTAAAAATATATAGAAAAAATTAGCCAGGCATGGTGGCGCATGCCTGTTGTCCCAGCTACACAGGAGGCTGAGGCAGGAGGATTGCTTGAGCCCAGGAGTTTGAGGTTGCTGTGAGCTAGGCTGACCCCATGGCACTCTAGCTGGGGCAACAGAGTGAGACTCTGTCTCAAAAAAAAAAAAAAAAATGTTCTGAATACAAGTCCTTTTTGCAAATATTTTCTCTAGTCTGTAGGTTTTAATTCTCCTAGCAGTGTCTTTTGTAGGACCAAAGTTTTAAATTTTGATGATATCTAGTTTAGCAATTTTTTTTTAATGGAGTAGGGTTTTGGTGTTGGAGCTAAGAAATTTCTGCCTAGGCAAATGTCATAAAGATTTTCTCCTAGAAATTTTATATTTTTACACTTTAGAACAGAGATTGGCAAATTTTTTTCTGTCAAGAGCCAGATGGTAAATGTTTTTGGCTTTGTGGGCCATGTGGTTGCTGCTGCACAACTCAGTTATTGTAGCACAAAACCAGCCAGAGATAATATGTAAACAAATAAAAGTGGCTGGGTTCCAATAAAACTTTATTTGTAAAAACAGGTGATAGGCCAAAGTTGTTCCACTGGCGGTGTGCGGACCTCTATTTTAGAAGGTCCACCTTTTTACCTAACTCTGAATAATAAGAATGAGATGACCATTGTCTAGTTCACCATCCTTGGAGTAGGATGAGGGGAAAAGCGGGGAAGATGCACAATTCTTAGCGAAAGTGAGGAAAGGGAAAGAAAAAGGAAGACACAAGAGATACATTTGAATCACATTTTGAGCAAACTTGGGTACATTTCAATTATTCAAAGTTAACCCTTGTGCTTTGGATCAGCCTTTAGGCCACAGAGAGTTTAACAAACTTGTGGAGTTTTTCACAATTAGGCTCGTGGTCCCCCCATGGTTTCTACTGGAAATTGGTGTTAGCCATTTCCCATTAATGTATATTTAGATTGTGTCCAGTTTTGTAGTTTTACAAGCCACAGGGTAGTGTGTTCCTCGCATATATTCACCTGCACTCTTGTGATTATTTCAATAAAACAGATTGCTACAGTTCTGAGTGAAAGGATGGTGTTCACATTAAAACATTTGGTAGGCACTGCCAAGTTCTCCAAAAAAGTTGTACTATCTCATACTCAGATCCATGCTAGGTGAGGCTGTTTCCCCTTTATCTCACTTAAAGTGGATTTTATTCCATCTGACTGGCAGAAAGTAGCATCTTATTTTATTTTGCATTTTCCTGATCATTCATGAAGTTGAGCATCTTTTTGTAGGCTTATTAGCCATTTGAGTTGCCTGCATCTATGAGTTGCCACTCATTTCCCTTATTAATTTGTAGATGCTTTGAATCAAGTTTTCTTAACCTCAGCAGTATGGACGTTTTGGGCTGGATAATTAGTGGAGGCTGTCCTATGTCTTACAGCTGCAGTCCCCAACCCCACAGCAGGAGGTGAGGAGCAAAGCTTCATCTGTATTTACAGCCGCTCCCCAGCTCCCCATCGCTGGCATCACCACCCGCACTCCGCCTCCTGTCAGGTCAGCAGTGGCGTTAGATTCTCAAAGGAGCATGAGCCCTACTGTAAACTGCGCATACAAGGGATCTAAGTTGCGCCCTCCTTATGAGAATTTGTCTGTACCCTCCCCACCCCACCAACCCCGTCCATAGAAAAATTGTCTTCCATGAGACCACTCCCTGGTGCCAAAAATGTTGGGGATCACTGCCTTACAGAATGTTTAAGAGCTCTGGCCTCTGCCTGCTGGATGCCAGTAGCATACCCCTCCCCACCAGTCTTGATAACCAAAAATATCTCTAAACATTGCCCGGTGTCCCCTGGGGGACAGAATGGCCCGGAGTGAGAACCACTGATGTCAGTGATAGAATATGTAGCAAATCTTTTCTCCCAGGCTGCTACTGCTTATCTTTGTGATGCCTGTTGCCATACAGAAGTTTTTAATTTTATGAAGTCTGACTTTCCAATCTTTTCTTCTGTGGCTTTTGATGGTAACTTAACTTTATAAAGAGCAGGGGGCATAGAACATCTTCATATAAGTAACAGAAATTCTGGGAAATTATACTAATTTTGCACATTGTCTGAGATTAGTAGGAGGATAGGGAACACCTATCCTCCAGGAAAAGAGAAACCAGACCTAATTCTTCTCTCAGCATTGATTCAGGGAGTAGGTAGGAAATCTCCACGCAAGAGATGTGTTCAGATTTTTATATAATCGCTGGCAGTGCTATTTTTAAAGACCGAAGGCTCATGCCCGTGGGCACTGGGTTTTCAAACATAACACAGAGCCTAGCAGCAGGGATCTGCAGAAAGGGGTGGGGGCCCCACTGAGACCTCCAGGTGGGTGGGCATCCATGGGGGTGACTGTGTGTTTAGAGGCAGGTGCAAGGGGCCTCTTAAGTGAGGTGGCAGCACACGGTACTTGCGAGCAAGTCCAGTGTGAGGTGTGCCTCAGAAGAATGATCTTGGTGCTCTCGGCCACATTGATCCAGACTCTTCTCCAAAGCCATTGCTGCCTTTGATGTTTGTCACTGAGAGTAAAGACTTTGGCAGCTGCAAGAGGCATTTCAAAGGCTGCAAACTGTGAAGACCACGTTCCTCTAACTGTAGAGAAATCTTAACCTCTTTCTAGCTCAGTCACTGTGTCTCTGGGAATAAATGGGTGCAGAGGGCCATCGCCTGCCTTCTCAACCACAGACAGGGTGTCTGGGGTTGGGGTGCTTAAGCGCACGTCACAGGCTCTGGACCCAGGAGATGGCAATCACAAGTCTTTGGAAAGCTCTTGAGAGACACCCCAAGCACTATTTTACAGGATCTTAAATTGTGGTGCTAGAATTGTTTGTAGATTTCTTTGAAGCCCTCCTAGTGAATTTGATTGAACTTGGAGTTGTTCTATTTTGTGTTCATAGACTTTATTTTTTAGAGCAGATTTAGGTTTACAGAAAAATTGCAAAGAAACTACAATAAGTTCTGTATACCCTGCCCCAACACGTACAGTCCCCCGTTATTAGCATCTTGCATTAGTGTGGTACATTTGTTTTAATTGATGAATCAATATTGATACACTGTTACTAGCTGAAGTCCCTAAATCACATGAGGGTTCTCTCTGTGTCGTTGGTTCTCTGGGATTTGACAAACGTGGTATTGCCCTGCATCTGTATCATACAGAATATTTTTGCTGCCCTGAAAATTCGCTGTGCTCCGCTATCCTCACTCCCCTCCCCAGCCTGATCCCTGGCAACCATTGATCTTTTTACTGTCTCTGTAGTTTTGCCTTTTCCAGAAGGTCATATAGTTGGAATCATACAATAAATATATTGCCCTCCTAGACTGTTTTCTTTCACTTGGCAATATCCATTTAGAGTTCCTGCATGTCTTTTCATGGCATAACAGCTCATTTCTTTTTTTTTTTTTTTTTTGCAACAGGGTCTCCCTTGGTCCCTCAGGCTGGAGTGCAGTGGCCCAATCATATCTCATTGCAACCATGAACTCCTGGGCTCAAGAGATCCTCCTGCCTTAGCCTCCTGAGTAGCTGGGACTATGGGCACACGCCACCACACCGGGCTAACATTTTTTATTAATATTTTTATTTTTTCAGAGTTGGGGTTTCGCTATGTTGTCTAGGCTGATCTTAAACTCCTGGCCTCAAGCAATCCTCCCACCTCGGCTCCCAAAGCACTGGGATTATAGGCGTGAGCCACCACACCCAGCTATAGCTCATTTCTTTTTATCACTGAAAAATGTTCCATAGGGATGTACCATACGAATGGAGTTCGTTTATCTATTCACCCACTGGAGGATCTTCTGGTTGCTTCCAGGTCTTGGAATAAAGCCTCTATAAATGTCCCCATGCAGGTTTTTGTTTGGCCATAAGTTGAACGTGTAGAGTGTAGAAAGGAAAGGTTTCTAAGTGCAAATACAGTCATTAGTTTTGCTTCATATACTGCAGTATGAACATTTGGCATTTATTTGATTGTTTTTTTCTTTGCAGATTTTTGGAAAATACCATGTCTAATGGTTATGAAGACCACATGGCCGAAGATTGCAGGGGTGACATCGGGAGAACGAATTTAATTGTCAACTACCTCCCTCAGAACATGACCCAGGATGAGTTACGAAGTCTGTTCAGCAGCATTGGTGAAGTTGAATCTGCAAAACTCATTCGGGATAAAGTAGCAGGTAAAGAAACAGAGCTGTTTCTGTAAAGTAGGTACTGGTGGCCGTCCTGTCAGGTACTGGCTCCTGTGCCTGTGGCTCGTGGTGTCTCAGCTCAGGATAGGGGCAGCCTTGGAACAGTGGCTGTGAAGTTTCATCTTTAGCTCAAATTCTGTTTTTGCACTGCCCTCATGTAAGATCAGACATAGGTTCCCAAAAGAGGAAAGATTCGTTCTAAGACAGCGTGTACGAAGTAAGACAGTGGGAGGGGAGGAAAAATAAAGCACCACCAGAGACAGGAATGCTCTGAGAGCTGAAAGGGGCCAAAGAGCGACTGCCTGACCTGGCTTAGTCTGAACATGTTGGTCAGGTCCCACGTATGGAGGGGACCCTGGTGAGCACCCTGTGGGGCAGGCTTGTCCTTGTCCGTGTTTACCAGGCCCCAACACACAGTCAGGCCCACGTCAGCACAACACTGAGTTACCCCGTGGGCAGTTCTTGTGTTTGGGCCACTCTGACTGTTCACTGTCATGCCATCAACTTGAACTTCTGCCACCAAGTTTGAACTCTGGGGGTGGGAGCTGGGCCACTGAAAGCCTCACTTTTCTGCTCCCTCACAGTGTGACCTCTAGGACTCCGTGTCCCCGTCCATAAAGTGGGGATGGTGGTTCCACCGCCTGATGACACATACCTTATAAGTGTTTGCAGAAGGCCTGGTACCTGTTAAGGCCCTCCTACAGAGTGACTTCTGTTCTGAGAGCATGGCTTCAAGGACTCTGGAGAAAAACATGGAGAGGCTGGGTGCAATGGTTCACACCCGTAGTCCCAGCACTTTGGGAGGCTGAGGTGGGAGGATCACTTGAGGCCAGGAGTTCGAGAACAGCCTGGGCAACATAGTGAGACCCCATCTCTACCAAAAATAAGAAGAACTAGCCGGGTGTGGTGGCGTGTGCCCGTAGTCCCAGCTACTTGAGAGGCTGAGGCAGGAGGATCGCTTGGGTCTAGGAGCTGGAGGCTGTGGTAAGCTGTGCTCACACCAGTGCACTCCAGCCAGGGCAATAGAGTAAGACCCTGTCTAAAAAAGGGAGGGGGGAAATAAAAGAAAAATATGGAGAGACCAAGTAGGGAACTCTCCTCCTACCCCTTCTCCCTCTCTTCCTCCTCCTCTTATTCCTCCCTCTCTGGCAAGCCAAGGAACAGGCAGTCTGCTCAGGGGGCGCTCTTGCTGTCACCCTGGGTGTTTGGACTATGATTCCCTATACTGAAAACTAATTTAAGGGTTAAAAACTTTTTATTATGGAAAATTTCAAGTATACATGAACATAGAGTGACATATTGAACCTGATGTACCCATCATCCTACTGCATTAACCGTCAACATTTTCCCAGTAACATTAAGACACCTGACCCTGGGATGACCCCATAGAGCCCGTCTGAAGGCTCATCAGATGGGAGCACTGAACCCAAAAGCCTTCTCTTCCAACTGAAAGTCTGTGATTTCATAAATGCCTTCTAAACAGGGACTTTAGATAATAGACAAACTTAAACAGTATTGGAATATTCTAGAAGCCACCATCTCTCTCCTCTTCTAGGAAATTATCCTGAATAAGAGAGTCCTGTTCAGAGAGGTTCTGAAGTTCTGTGCTGCTAGCACGTCTTGCCTTGCTCCTCTTAGGGTCTGATGGAAGGGGGTTTGCAGCCCCTGGATATTCCCGGGCGCTGCCATCTAACTGAGCACAAGTTCTCATACTTCAGCTCAGCCCCTTGCTCGTGTTCTATAAATTGAGTGAGTGCAGCTGTAGGAGAAACACCCTGCATCCCACTGTGCCCGTCCCACCGCCAGCATGTGGAACCCTCTTCACTGGCTGGTCCTGGGGCCAGGGCCTTATGTCTCACTGCCCGTTTGTCCTGTAGTCACATCGCTCTGGCAAAACCCTGGCCAGCTGCTCTCTCCTGGAGCCTGAGCTGCCCCTCCAGCAAAGGAGCCTCTCACAAGGCACCCCGGTGAATCTGATCCCCAGCCTCACTCAGCTCGCAACACAGGGTGCCCCTGTCCCCCACGATAACTATTTCAGTGTGTTTTCCCTCCTCAAGCTGAGAACCGCCTCCTTCATGGGTGGGACTAACAGCGTCTCCACATCTGCCCCACATCCCCTGCCCCCTCCCAGCTTCCCAGGAACCTCAAGCTTCCCAGGTACTTCTCCTGGTGTCTCCAGGGTCGCCCAGATGTGCTCTGGTCCCTGCTGTCTTGACAGTAATCCTTCCTAGACTCCCCTGCTCCCTCCAGCTGAGTTTCTCCAGCACTGCGGACACCCGGGACTCAGTGCTGCCCTGGGTGCTATAGGGTGTTGAGCAGCATCCCAGCCTCCACCCATCCTAGCTGTGAAAACTTCCAAGTTGGGAAACCCAAAAAGTGTCCCCAGACACTGCCGCGTGTCCTGTGGGAGGCAGAATTGCCCCCAGTGACAGCCACAGCTCTGTTGTCTTCCCATCTGCAGACTGTTACATTCCCTGTCTCTACCTCCTTCTAGAAGCATCTACTTCCACTGCCTTTCAGGAACCGCTTCCCTGGTTCTCTTTGTACCCCTGAGGCCACACCCCACTGCTCTCATAGCGCCTTCTCTTCCCATCCTTAAGCTCACGTTGTCCTCAGGGTCATCCTCAGGGTTATTCCATGACCCTCTTCTTCAGACACTACATTCAGGTGAGCAGGTTCACCGAGTCTCACAGGTGCCCCCTGCCTGCCACCTCCCTTGCACCAGAAAGCTCTCCTGAGCTCCAGGTCCCTCAGCACCTCAAATTCAATGTATTCCAAACTAATCTAGACTCTCCCACCAGCCAGCCACTTGTTTCCAGTGTCCCCATCTTAGTGTATAGCACCACTGTCCACTCAGTGGCTCTGCCAAGAGTGGCTTCTGGCATGTGTCCCTGGCCCTTGTCCTCTTGAGTGTCTCTTCACTCCAGCCCTTTCCTCCATCTCCCCAGCCACCATCCTAGGCCAGGACACCACCTTTGGCTGCACCATTGCTCTGACCTCTTACCTGGTCCCCCGTGCTCCCTCCAGACTGTTCTCCTTGCTGTGGCAAAGGGGCCTCGTTAACAGCCTCCCTGTGACCCTGTCACTCCCCTCCTCCAAAACCTTCAGGTCCCAGCCGCGTTGGCTTGAGGAGGCCTTCCCTGGCCTGAGCGCCAGATGCTCCGCCAGATGCTCCTAGCTGTGGGTTCCCATGGCAACCAGGCAGCCCTGCACTGTGGGGTTTCCCTGAGGCTGGAAGTTCCTCATCCCCTGGAATGTTGATGTAGTTCCCAGAGGCAGGAGCCTCGTTAGCGTCTGTGGCCCTAGACGCAGCCAGTCAGTGTTTGCTGAGTGATTGGTGCCCGGGATTGGGGGAGAGTGCAGATCTGCATGGACATTTATTCATCCAGCAAATATTTACTGACCGCTGACTGTGGGCTGGGCACTGGTGGCAGGAAGAAGAAGGGATGTGTGGTGGTGGCTGGGGGGAAGGGTCTGTCCTTTGTGCTGGGCTCAGGGTTCAGAATGTTTCTGGCTGGTCTGGGCCTGCCCTCTGTTGGGGACCTGGCGTTGGTTGTTGGCTGTTCTGCGCACAAGCACTAGCTAGAGGGTGCCACTGCAGTGTCCAGCTGTGCTGCTCAGTGTCTTCCTGGGCAGCCCTGCCCTGCTCTTAGCCCTCCACAGTGGCCCAGTGTAGCCCCCAGGGATCAAAGGAGTCTGCCCTCGAGTCACGTCCACCACGGAGTTCCAGCCTCCAGCCTGTTTGCTGGGCTTCTGTCTCGCGCTCCTCTGTGCTGCTCTAGCTGGGATACAGCTCACATCCTTCAGCTCACCCGCTGCATCCCCCCACTACCCCTGGGCCAGACCCAGCTGCTTGTCACTTCTCAGACCCGCCCCACCCTAGCGCTCGTGATTCCTGAACACCATTCCCTCTGCAGGAATGCCCTTCTGTATTTGTCAGCCTAACTGCTTTTTTTCCTTAACATGAGTCATCTTTGTTCCTCACAGAAAAAAATTTAAGCATGAGACAAGCAGAAAAAAGGCCTTACGTTGCCGCGTAATCCCACCGCTGTTAACTTCTGGGTGCATGTCCTTCCAGACGTTTTTCTTTGCACATTGCTGGCTGTAAACAAGCATGTGCTTTTGCAAGATGGGCTCTCTCTCGCCCCTCAAGCTGTGCAGTGAACTTTTCTTCCTGTATCTGAATGTTTTTCCTTGTCACTGAACTGCGTGCTGTCCCGTTATTGTAATGATTGCATACTATTCTATTTTCCATTTTTTCATATTTATAAGCCCCACTGCGGTAAGTATACTGGCACAAATCTTTGCTCACTAGATGTTTCCATATGAAATCTCCCTGGATGTGAAGCAGCAGATGGGGGGAGAGCCTGCCTTCTAAAGGCTCTTGGTCCCTGTCACCAACTCACTCCCAGTGGGGTATCCAGTTTATACTCCATTCTGCGCAGCCCTGGCCTAGTGGGATTTCTCATCTTTGCCAGCCCAAGGAGGGACAGACGACATCCAATCGTGGTGATAAATCATGTTTCTAGTGAAGTTCGTTACTGTTTTCATCTACTTACTGACTTCTGTAAAACACCCATCTCGTCCCTTCCTGTGTTCTTCCTTTTGGGGCCTTTGCTCTTCCTTACTGCCTAGTTAACTCACACGCACCCCTGCAGTCTCTGTCTCTTAGCGAAGTCTTCTCTCAATCACCCGTTGACCGTTGAGGAAAGAGCTCACGGTACCTGCCCTTTCACATGGCAGAGGAGGGCCTTACCCCTGGGCGCCCACCCCCTCAGCCGTGCACCCCAGGTTTATTGGAGGCTCTTCCAGCTCCGAGAAGCCCTAGGAGGTTAAACCATTATGTCTGGCGGTGGAAGATGGAATGCCGAGGAGTTCTGTCCAGTCCTAACCCTTGTCTAAAGAGGGAGAGAAGCACGTTTGGAAATGCAGGGATGCTGGTCAGCGTTTGCCCGGGGGAGCGCCCAGTGGGGCAGCTTTGCTTTCCCAGGGCAGCGGCTCTCAGAGTGCCGTCCCCTGACCACTAGCAGCAACCGGGGCTGAATAAATGCAAGTCTCAGGCCCCACCCAGACCACCAAATCAGCCACTCTGGGTGTTTGACCATCTGCACTTTAACCTTCCTAGAGGGTGATGCTGATGCCAGGCAAGTCAGAGAACCAAAGCTCAAAACCCTTGCCTGTGCCCAGAAAGGGTGGGGGTGTTTCTGCAGTTCCAGGAAGAGAGCTGGGGGAGGGCTGGCCTCTGGGGCATCCCTGGCTCTCAGATCCAGGCTCTTGGCATCCCATATCCCTCCCTCCCACCTCCCCCTTCCTCCCTTCCCTCATCCCCTGCCTGCACCCTCTCTGCCCCATCTCCCATCCCAGGGGCCCTGGCGGCCCCCCAGCCCTGACTCCAGGGCGGCTCGGAGCAGCCTGTGTGGGAGCCGTGCCCACCCCGGCCCCAGGCCTCTCCTGGGGCTGATCTCCCGTGTCCCTGGGTGGGAATTGGCTCTAGCAGGCTCTTTCCCCTGGTGGGCATGGGGTAGGAGGAGTATCTGTAAAAAGTGTGGAAGTGGGGTTTTCACGCCTGCCTGATGTCCTGGGTCCCAGGCTGCTGAGCGACTTAGGGAACCATGGCAGCACCCCACAGGTGCCCCTGGCGCAGGCGGCTTGTGGAGGGACAGTAATCTGGTGGCCTGGAGTAGGCCTCTGCTCCTCCACATGTTTGTGGGAAGCCCCACTCTCCTCACTCTGGAATTGCCAGGGAGCTTGAAAAACCACCGAGGTCAACCATCCTCCACCTCCACCTTCCCCAGTTCTGACTGAATTGGCTGGGACTATGGCCTGGGCAGTGGTGGATTTAGAAAGCTGCCCGGGTGACTCTTACAAGCTGCTGGGGTTGAGGAGGTCGGTCTGTAGTGGAGGCAAGGGTGGGGCTGGGTGAGGCACTTCCGGTCTACGGCCTCACCCGGTGGTGAGAACCAGGGCACCGTCCTTCCTCCCCTGCCTTCCTCCCACCGCCTTCCTCCCACTGCCGCCAGGTGCCTACCGCGGCAGGAGAGCAGGCTTGAGGTGGAGCAAGGCCCATGAGGGGTGTACACAGACTCCCTTCCCTACCCAGGCCCCAACCCCACAAGGCCCTGCCCTCCCCAGGGAGCTGCCCCCCTTCACACCATCTGCAGTCCTCTGGGTGGTCCCCCTCTGCTGCTGTGGTCTCCCCCCTGGACTGGCTCAGGGGTGCCCCTGGCTCCACATCAGCCCTGCCCCACTGCTGCCCACCGCACCCGCCCGGTAGCCACCTCCCAGGCACTTCCCCAGGCTTGTTCGCTCAGCCGCACCGGCCGTCTCTTCTTTCCTGGAACATGCCAGCGTCATCTCTACCTCAGAGACTTGGCATCCGCCCTTCCGTCTACACTGCTCACTCCCAGCCGCGCCGAGGTCTTGGTTCAAGTATCTCCTCCACCAAGGGCCCTCCTGGCCCCTGTCTAACGTGGGCTTGTCCCATCAGCTTCACTCACAGCACAGCGGAGATTGTCCTCATGGGACCCAGGCAGGGCTTGGTTCTCAGGGGCGTGTGCGTTAGTTTCTCGCCAGTTTGCTGTCTGACTCGCCCACGGGGATGAGGCAGCAGCCGTCTCTGTCATGAATATCGTTGACCTCTAGCCGGGCATGAGGCCTGGCACATTGTAGGTGCTCAGTTAATACGTCAGTGCATTGAGGAGGACAGAGGAGGACTCCGACCAGGGAAGGAGGCAATGGCCGCCTGAGGATGTGTGCCTGCCTTAGTGATGTTGGCAGGCTCGGGCACGGGGGCAAAGGGACCTTGAGGACCACCAATCTTGAAATGGCCGGAGGAGGGCCAGTCAAGGAGACAGAAACCTGGTGTTACGTCCTGGAGGCTGGGGCATCCCAAGGGGGTTGGCAGTACCCAGCGCTGGTGAGGGCTCCGGGGGACATGTCCTGAAATGGTCCTCGGGGCAGTGACCATCCTGGGAGCCCAGTTGGGGCCACCAAGCAACGAGGAGGTGAGGAAGCAGGAACTTGGGCTGGGCAGAGACTGAGTTTCTGTGCCAAGAGGAGCCAGCTGTGGCTGAAGACACAGGATTGGAGCCTGGGACACATGAGTCCTCACTGGTATCTGACTTCTCTAAGCCGTGCATAGGCCACCTGAGGCACTGACAGCGAAGGGGACAAGTGGTTCAGGCTCGTGGATGGAGCAGAAGACAGGAGGCCTGCATGCAGGTGGCTCCTGCCCGGTGGAGAGCAGGTGCTAGGGAGGGAGAAAGCCCAGCCCTGCTGGAGCCGTGGGCGGTTGCCCGAATCCCAGGCACCTGTGCTCCGATTTAACGTGTGGTCCGGCCCACTTGTAGGGACCCTGAAGTTCTAACCTAGCTTGGGTGGTTGCTTTCTGAGCTGTGATCCTGACTCGTGCCAGACGGCCCTGGCCAGGGAGTGGTCTTCTTGGGCCCAGCCCCGTAGGCTCTCACTTTGTCCGGGGCTCCGAGGCCAAGGCTCTCAGACCCGTTGAGTTTTGTTAGAAATATGGGGCTAGAGGGTTAGATTTTGGTTTCGTTTCTTAAAAAAAAAAAAAGAGTGGCCTGTGCAGAAGTGCAAATAATTTCTGTAGCTGCTGTGCACTGAAGGGGGGAGTGTAACTCTTCAAGACTCCCCTTAAAATACCGGCTGCACGTCCTGCCTGGATCCGTTACGGGCTGTGTGGAAATTGAGGGAGTAACTTCACAGCCGAGAAACCTGGCAGACCACCCACCTCGGCCCGGTGATCAAGGCCAGTCTCAGCAGTGGTAAGTCACGCTGATGGCCTGTGCCCTCGGTGTGACGTGACAAGAGGGGCACTTCGCCTCTACAGTCCTCCTCCCTGAGACCTGTAACGCCACTTTCACCCTGAGAAAGACCCCAGGCAACCCCAGCCTGAGGAGGGTCTACAGAACACCCCGCCAGCCCTCAGAATCGTCAAGGTCATGAAAATCCAGAACTCACAGCCAAGAGAAGCTCGACTAAATGTCTTGTGGGACCCTGGGGCAGAAGAGGAAAAACTAAGGAAATCTGATAAAGTGTAGACTTAGTTAATAACAACGTATCAGTTATTAGTTAATAACAATGTAGCAAGCTCAGCCTGGTGGCAGGGCCTGGTAGTCCCAGCTACTTGGGAGGTTGAAGAGGGAGGGTCACTTGAGCTCAAGAGTTTGAATCCAGCCTGGGCAATACAGCAAGACCCTGTCTCTAAAAAAAAAAAAAAGAGAGAGAGAGAGATAAATAAAAAGTAATAATAATGTGTTGGGATTGGGTAGTTCATTGTAACTAATGTACAATGTTACTAACAGGAAACTGGGTGGGGGTATGTGGGAACTCTGTGTATTATCCTTGTAATTTTTCTGTAAATCTAAAACTATCTTAAAAAATAGTTTGTTAAAAAAACAAAGTGGCAAAAATAAATATGAATAAATTAGGAATAAAAGTAGCAAAGCTGGGTTAGGCTGTCCACTGAGTTCATGGTCTCCTTGTCAGTGAGGTGGGGCTGGCAGGCTGCCGGGAGGATCTCTGCCTCAGTGGGGCTCCAAGCCCCGACCTGTCGTTGACCTGCCCGTTGTCACCCTCTGCTGGGTGAGGCCAGGCCCTTGTCATGCAGTGGAGGTCACTAGCCTTCGAGCGTGTGGATAACTTGGGAGGGTGGAGATTGTGCCCTTCCTGGGCCACCTCAGTTCTCCTCTGCTCATGAATGTTTGGCCAGATGTTCCTGAGGCTCCTTCCCCCCGCCATGCTGTGTCCCTCCCATGGTGTCCAACGGGTGGTCACTCCTGGCTGTACCAAGTATTTTTAAAAGAGGGGGCAGGGACACCCTGCCTGTAGCGCTGTTTTCATTGGCTGTGGAGAACTGAGGTTTCCAAACACAGTGACTCCCTGCACTTGAGCCGCTGGCGCTGTTGCAGCGGAGTCTGCACTGGGAGAGGCTCTGGAGGCCTGGCCAGGCTGTGAAACAGGGACAGGGGCTGCCTGTGGGGCTGAGGATTCTCTTAGCCTGGGCCTCTCCTTGGGCTCCCTGGCCTCTTCCACCCCACAGCTTGGTCGGGTTGGCCTCAGGTGCGGGAGCGGAAACGGAACCAGCCTGGGTGGTGCAGCAAGCCCTCCCACTCTGGGGAAGGCAGTGGCACGTCCCTGAGGCCACTGCTCTTAAGGGCGTGCTGTGTGTCTACTGTGGCCCAGCCTTTCGACCCCGGTGGACATAGTCCTGCTTGACCTCCTTGTCCCTCTCACTCACTGGCAGTAGGTTTACTGATGTCCTCGTGTTCTCCTTCACAGGACACAGCTTGGGCTATGGCTTTGTGAACTATGTGACGGCAAAGGACGCGGAGAGAGCCATCAACACGCTGAACGGCCTGAGGCTCCAGTCAAAAACCATTAAGGTAAAGAGACCTGATCAACACCTCCTCCATCCCTGTCCTGGGCAGGGGTCTGTGGCATCCTGTGGACACTACAGAGGGGACCGCCAGCACAGCTGCTCCTCGGGGGACCTCCTGTCAGACACGAGCTCGGGGGTGACCATCCCAGGCCTCATGCTGCTGGCTCACGGCCTCCTCACTCAGCCCCACCAGTAAAGGGTCGTGTGAAGGGATCAGCCCAGGGGTCCCTAGGGTGTGCCAGCTCACAGACCGCCCCTCCACAGTCCCCGCCCGCCTGTTTCTCCTGCCACCTCACCACGTTCCTGTCCTGCTGCCGCTGGCTCCTGGCTGGTGGCCACAGCACCACCCACCCACCCTGACCAGTGCTCGCTTCCTGCTCATCATGGCCAGCTATAACCCTTCTCTTGCCAGCATTCACTGGGCACCTACTGTGTGCCTGACAGAGACCAAAATAGACAAACTCAGTGCCTTCATGTGGGGAGGGTGTGACAGTAAACCGGAAATAGAACAGCTATGGGGGAGAGAGGCGGAGGCTTTGAGGGGAGGCTTTCTGATAGCAGGTGACTTGAGGGACCCAGCCTTGCAACACCCTGGGGGTGGCCCTCAGGCAAGGCATGGTGGCTTCCTGGCGTGAGTTAGCAAGACCTCCAGGTCCCACAGACCGGCTTCCCCTGCCTTGCTTCCCAACCTGCTGCGCTCACCACTCCCTCCATCTCCAGTACGGTTCTCTTAGCCCAGAGCCCCTTCCTCTGTGCCCTAGTATCTGTCTTCCAGGTCCCTGATCGTGGGCAGCTCCCACTTCCTGGGCCAACCGTGTCTTTTCCTGACCTTCGCTTCCCCGTCTCGTGTCAGTCCTGGCAGCTTGGCAGCCACCGTGCCCCACAACCCCTTGGCAGGCTCCCTGGGAGAGCATGCCTGCCAGGGTCATCTCTCTTGCTCTGAAGCCGTCTGGACTGAGATGGTCCCTGTGAGCCTTTGGGTCTGCTACATTCCCCCACCCCAGAGGAAGACGCTCCCCCTGAGTCACATCAGGCGCCCAGAAGCGTCCTCCTTGGCGCTGCACCATGGCTGTGCTGCCTGAGCTCCTCTGGGCATCAGAGCTCCTGGGGAGTTGTGGAACACAAGCTCCTGGGCTGCAGTGGCGCCTCCTGAGCCACTCTGTGCGGGTGGGCCCAGGAGCCTGGACTTTTGCCGGCCCAGCAGGGAAGGCTTGTGATCTCTCTGTGGCAGCACACACTCAGCCTAGAGGGTGGCCTTCCATCCTGTCCTTAAACTCTTCCATTCTCTTGGTTACTCAGTGGCCAAACCCTCGCTCAACAGATTGCTCAGACCTGCCTCGTGCCTGTGGACACAGGGTGTGCTGTGGGCTCCTGAGGGCAGGCACAGGGCTCCTGTGGCCTTGGGTCCGTCGTGGGCCCCAAAGGCTCCTTCTACAGCAGAGGCCATGAGCTGCGCGTCATAGCGTTTCTACCTGAGCAGGGGCCTTTTGTGCCGCCCCTTGCCCGTCGTCCTGGCGTGTGCGTGAGGAGGCCGGCTCCGCCTTGGGCAGCCCTGCCTTCTGCCAGCAGAATCTGGTTCTCGGGAGCTGCCCGCCACTGTCCTAGTTCTGCAGAAACAGGCCAGCTTCTTGTGGGTGTGACAGCCTGAGCTGTCACTTCTCCATGGGTCTCCCCTGAGGATGCCCAGACCTGGCTTCTCTAGCCATCCCCCTGGGCGTGCTCCAGGGTTCTTTGTCATCCCAGCATGTCTTTTCACTCAGCAAACCTTGCCACGCCGCTGGCCACTTCCTCAAGGTGGAGGGACTTCAGATCACTTGCCCTGCCTTTGAGAGCCCCCCCGTTTAAGGGTGACCCCTCTGGGCAGCATGGTGAGGGCTGTGACAGAGTTGTGTAATTGCCTCATCTGGGGATTTTTGTTCAGTATTGGTCTGATGCCAGTTCCGTTCTGACCACTAGCCACCCAGAATTGGGGCAGCCCCCACGAGTGTAAGGGCATGGTCCCTGACAAGGCTGCCCTTACTTCACACTGCACTTTGGAGGGCCCCAGGCCACCTGCACTTCTGATCAACTGGCCACAAGTTCGGGGGTTCCTACGACCCCTTCAGGTTCCATAATTCAACAGAATGACTCCCAAACTGGCACTGCCGATGACAGTTTTATTACAAAGGACACAAGACAGGACTTGTCAGCTAAAGAGCCACACAGAGCAAGATCTGGGAAGTTCCCATACACAGAGCTTCTGTGTCCCCACCCTATGGGATCAGGGTACATCACCCTCCCTGCGTGGCCACGTGCTCACCAGCAGGTGTCGAGTGTTTTTACCAGGGTCTCGTTATGTGTGCAGGATTGATTGCATCCATCTCCCACCCTCGCCCCCAGCCCCCACCCTGGAGGTCCGGTTGATAGCACGTGGCTCAAAGCCCCAGCCGCCCAGTCACGTGGTCTGTGTTTCTGGTGACAGGGCCCTTTCCTCAGCCTTCTCTTAGCACAAGCTCAGGTGGGATCCAAGGGCTTGTGAATAAAAAAGACAAATTCCAAGGATTTTAGAAGCTTGTCATCAGGGACCTGGGACAAAGACCAGCCAAATTCTTTATTATACAGCAGGTGTGGACTGAGGGCCAGGCCCCCTGCTGCGTGCTGGGGCTTCCATGGCCCGTGGCCTGCCCTTGGGGAGCCTAGCAGTGCACACAGATCACTATAAGATGGCCCCAGGACAGGCTCGGAGCCTGTGTCAGCGGGCAGTGCCAGGGAGCATTCCCTGAGTCAGAGTTGAAATGTGGGGAGGAGGAGTTGGCCAGGCCAGTGAGGAGACGTGAGGGTATTCCCAGCATAAGGACTCTCAGAAGCCCAGGGCCAGGATGGTTGCACTGGAGGAGATCTGGTGGCCAGGCACGTTCTGGGAACTGCAGACTGTCCCCAAGGCCAAAGCCCCGCTCCTACCCATGTAGGCAGGGCTTTCGGAAGGCTCATGTGTGTCCTCGGGGCTCTGCAATCCCAGCCCACACAGCTAGCCTGAAAGGCCCTCACCCTCACCTCGTCCACTCTGTCCTCTTTGGTCCTGAGGTCATTTCTATTGGTCTCAGAGTCGAGAGTGAGGAGTCCTGTCCCCATCCACCTTTTCCCCGTAACAGCAGCCCAGGCACCCATGATGCGAGAGTGGTGTGTGGAGGTGACAGGCTCACACACAGCCTGCCTGGGTGCAGCTCGGTGTCCCTGCCAGGTGCCTGTGTGATTCACACGAACACTTACCAAGGGCTCGTCTCACTTGTCCCCCCACAGCCCCATGAAGGATGATCCCCAGCTTAGGAGTGAAGAAGCTGTTGTTTCGAGTAGTGAAATAGCTCTGCCGAGGTCGCGGAGGGAGGGAGGGGCAAAGCCGAGGTTAGAAACTGGCTGCTGTTAACCCCAGCTCTGGGGCTATGCCCTGGGAGCAATGTAACTCCTCTCACCTATAGAAGGGAGCCCACAAGGCTGAAACGCAGGCAGCTGGGCTTTCTTAGTGACAGCTGCTGTCCATTCACTCATTCAGCAGATGTTCCTGATGCCTGTCCTTCACCTAAATCTGTTCTGGGTGCTCCAGGTAGTGGTGAGCACACAAGTCTTGCACTTCTTAGAACCTGTTCTGCACAGTTAAATTAGTAAAATACATGGAGTGCTGGGTTGGGATAAACGCAGTGCAGGATGACTACGCAGGGACAGGAGGGGCCGGCATGGATGTGGGTGGAGGGGTACATGGCAAACCAAGTAGTCAGGGACTTGTAGGACTTTTTGTGGGCTGCCGTGGCAAAGTAGCATGGGCTGGGTGGCTTAAACAACAGAAATGTCTCATCTCACAGTTCTGGAGGCTGGAAGTCCGAGATGAAGGTGTCATTTAATATTGAACATCTGGGTGTTGGACTCAGGCTTCCTCCAGAACTCACAGGCCCCATCTGGGCTCCCGCGGCAAGCTTGCTTATTGGCGGGGGGCCTCACATACGCTCCCAGCTGTCTTGCCCACTGCACCGTGGGCCCCTTGTGGGGAGGGACCAGGTGCTGTCTCCAACACCAGTGCGTTGTCCAGCACGTCGGAGAGGTCATAGGGCGTGGGTCCCAGCCCTGCCACACACCAGCTGTGGGCCCTTGGTCTCTTTGTTTTGTGAAATAGGAATAATGTCCACCTCACTGGGGGTGGTGAGGACCAAGTGAGAAAGTGCTAGGAGGTGTCCCGGCCCACAGTAAGCTACCAGCACGTGCTGCTGCAGGTGACAAGCGTTAGTGATGAGAAACTGTTCTGTGTGGCTTTTCCTAGCCCCCAAATTTAGCACCCTCCCTTGATGCTTTGGCTACGCTAATTCTAGAAAGTGGTTGTGCTTTCAAGGTGTCGTATGCTCGCCCGAGCTCAGAGGTCATCAAAGATGCCAACTTGTACATCAGTGGACTCCCGAGAACCATGACCCAGAAGGACGTGGAGGACATGTTCTCTCGGTTCGGGCGAATCATCAACTCCCGGGTCCTTGTGGACCAGACCACAGGTACGGCCGGCGGCCCGGGGCACGTGGGAGGGTTTTCCTCCAGGCTTTCTCAGGAAGACACTGTTTGGTGTTTAAATGACATTAGTTATTCCAGAAATGAGGACAGCATGGAAATGAAAAGACACTGCTTTTGTTTGATGAGGCTGAGGAGACAAGATGGCATTAAAAAAATAAAACACAGGATTAGGCCAGCATTTTATTTATGGTGAAAACACCAAGAAGTTCTGGCACCTTCCCACAGGCACCCAAATGTCCTGGCCTTGCCTGTGAATGGGGTGAAAAGGCTGCCACAGCCCCAAGCGCCCACATTCCTGTGGCCAGAGCTGCAGGGTCTGCTGTTTCCAACGAGCCCTTCCTCATCTCCAGGATCTGGTGCCCCCTGCAGGGAGCACAGCCAAAGCGCAGAGGGCACAAGCAGCAACTTCCTTTCGTGGGTGGGCAGTCCTGGCCGCCTCTGCGCTGGGCTTGGGCTCTGGACTTTGCATGGCACCATCAGGCACAGATGAGCTGGGGGTGCCCCCATGTGCCCACGGCTGTGTTCTGGTCCCACTGTCCAGCCTGCCTGTCCCGTGGGCAAGGGACTGGGACGAGGGTGGCCCCACCAAGCCCTGCGTGTGGCCCCATGTGGGCAGCAGGGCACTCGGGTCAGCTCTGTTCCTGGCAGGGGCAGGAATGTGCCGACTAACCGGAAAGGAAGAGTCTCAGCTCACAGAGCGCAGCGGAGCCCACTGAATTGTGTGCGGCTGCCTTGTGCGTTCTCTGCACACGGACTATGTGCACACCCCGTCGGCTGTGGTGTTAAACTACACCAGGTAGTTGGGCCACAGGAAGTCATGCTCTGAGGTGACCTCCCTTTTGAGAGACCAGCAGCCCTCCTCAGGTCATGCAGACCTACAGGAGCCTGGAGATTCATCTGTACCCGGGTGGGGCCTCCCTGGACTGTGACAGAGGGTGTTGGCGGTGCACGTGCTTTGTCCTGTGTCCCCTGAGCTATGTGCCTGGGGCAGGCGGCCTTGCCAGCTGCCCTCCCCTCCTCCCAGCCAGCTGTGGAAGCCCTGCCTGGCATGCGCTGCCCCTTTGCTGCTGGGCTGCAGTCCTGGGCTGGGACCCGAGGAGGGGAAGAGGCCACCTCGCATTTCATGGGGGTGCTGGGTGCCGCCCATAGCCTGGCACAGACACCACTGAGAACCAGGCTTGGCTGGAGGACAGGGTCACACATACTGCCTCCTTCATTCTGCCTTCACTCTGGGGAGAGTGTGGGGGATGCCAGGTACTTGGTAAACACTGCCTGCCCCGCCCCCCCCAGTCTGTACCAGAAGAGTTTCCTGTGGTCCCTGAAGTCCCCTTACTCACCTTCAAGTTCCAGTGGAGAGGGAACAGCCAGTCAGTGGCCCAGTGCATGGTTCATTCCCTCACCGTTTGGGCATCCGAGTGGGTAGCCGAGGACCCCGGGTCAGGCGGCTACCACACCGGCCCCGTCCTCTTCTGGATCCCACGTAGCCAGCTTTGCCTTGGCCCGTCTGTGCCCAGCCATAGCCCAGCACTGCTGAGGGCCCCTCTTCTCAACTTGGAGTCCCCCCACCCCTGACAACGCATCACCAGCCACATAGCGTTCCTGGGGCTCCCCTCAGTCTCAGGCAGACACAGACCCACCAGGCTGAGGGAGGTCACTTCTGCAGATAGCTTGCCTGTCAGCTGGGGACACTGCCTCCTTTCCCCAGGGTGTCGGGGGCACCTCAGTGTTGCCCCACAGGGTCAGCTGCAAATCTCTAGGTTGCCCGAATGATTTCTTCACATCCTTGCAGGAGGATGGAGGGAGGTGGAGAGAAGAGGGGCGGGGGCGAGGAGGCTCCCCTCCCCTGGGGCTGTGGCTCCCTCTGCTGGGGATAGAAGGTGCTTTTTGCAGATACCTCATGAGTCCCCAGGGAGAAGGGGAGAGAAATGCAGGGGGGAGGGGTCTCTGTGGGGTCTGCCTTCCTAGGACCTGGTCTTTAGCATTAAAGAGATGAGGATGTTCTCTCAAGGAACCTTTACAACCTGAGCCGACAGAACTCGATTTGTCTTTTAATTTCTTTGCTTGTTCATGTTAATTGGGAACTTTCTAGCTTATTCGTCTGGAGAGTGTGCTATTTCTTGGTCTCTGCTCTTAATTCCAAAAACACTAGCAAACAAACCCCATAAAAATGCAGAGCCATCTTCAAACAGTGTGCATTCGTCAGATAATTTAATGAACTCATATCCCTCACGTTAAACACCATCCCTCTCCCCACTCGGGTCTCCTGCGTCTCACGTGGGCAGGTTGAACTGGAAGGCATGCTCCACAACCAGACGAGGAAACCACATGTGCACACAGGCTTTCTCTCCGTGGCCTTGAGGTCTTTAGAAACGGGGTGAAACCACCTCCCCGAGGCAGCTCCCCGTGAGCCCAGCCAGCTCCGGCTTTCAGTTGTGTTGGCCTAAAGTTAGGTTTGCGTTGAGGTTTCCAAGACTGACTAAGCTGTCATCCGTGCCGCGTAAGAGTAAATGAAAACAGCATCTGCCGAGGGCATGTTCTCAAGTGTTCCTTCCGAGCTGGAGTGGAGATGTGGGCTCAGGCCCCACAGTCTTTCTGGCGCATGTGCGTACTGCTGGGTCTGCACTCTCATAGGGCCCGTAGTGTCACAATTGTAGGGGCAGCTGGTGGGACCCTCTGGGGAGGCCGTGAGGAGTGGACCTGGTGGCGGTCGTGTGCTCACTTGGCTGTCATCCAAGGCCTTGGGCTAAAGGCCTTTGCCTGGAGAAGCAACCCTGGCTCAGGACAGATGTTGTCTGGCCGTCCTGAGAGTGTTTAGATTGGGGCTGTCTACCACCAGCACACCCTTGACCCCAGCCCAGGGACAGCATTCTCAGACTGGCCCCATGCTTTGGCCTCCCCATTCCATCATTCTGTCATTCCTTCTCTCCAGGAGAAGGTGCTAATCTGCTTGGCCTGCCCTCACCCCCTACCCTGCAGCCACATCCTGTTCCCAGCCTACTCACCAAGTCCCTGGAGGGACGGGGTCTGCTCACTTTCTCCTCCTGGGCTGAGGATACTCATAGGCGGGGGGTGAAGGATGGCTGAGCGCCCCCTCTGCTGCTTTCCTTGGCGTCTCACACTCCTGCTGGGTTGACCGGACTCCGCCCTCAGCAGTCAGGCCTCAGGTGACTCAGTTGAGGTGGCAGGAGAAGGTGCCCTCCCAAGGCAGTGGAAGGCCATGCCAGCGGGACCCTGGCCCTTCCCAAGCAGGGGTCCCAGACCTGCCTGGTGGGTCTGTGGGTGGGTTCAGCTCCGTTGTGCGTGCCTGGGTGGTCGTCTGGCTTCATTTGATTCTGAGGGCAAGTTGCAGCCCACAGGAGGTCACAGGATCTGAGAGTGGAGTATCTTAGAGAGGAGTGAGGTAGCAGCAGCAGAAAGGAGCTGGGAGAGGTGGAGGGGGTGGTTACAGGACCCCACGCTCTCCTGGCAGGAAGAAGAAGATGCACAGGCTGGGTTGGGCACTCAGCAACCAGCAACCCAGGCAGGAAGCCACGAGTCCTGCCCACCATTGCTCCTTTGGTGGTCCCCAGAGGCGGCAGCTGGAAAGACTGCCTCCGAGCCCAGGACAATTTCTAGGGCCAGGCCCCGACCCCTTGTTCCCCACTCACCCCTCATGCAGTGGCAGGTACCTGGCCACTAGGTAGTGCGGTGAACGTGCTCTCTCCAAATGTTGGTTGCTTTAGAAAAGAGGTTTGGGGTGTTGGTTTGGGATATCTGTCACCAAAATATCTCTTGGCATGGAGGCAGTGGAGTCATTGCTTACCTCAGAAGAAAGCCTGAAACCTTAGTCTTTTATTAGTCATTGTTTTCTTCTTTAATCTGTTTATTTGTTTTCATATTTAGGTTTTTGTTTATTTCATTAACCAGACATCCGGTCTGAACTTCAAGAGATTGACTTGACTCTTGCTTTTCAGCTTTGAAAGTCCTTGCATTTTTTTCCCCTAATTCCATTTTTGTTGGTTTGTTAAAAAGGTTTGTCCAGAGGGGTTGCGTTTATCCGGTTTGACAAACGGTCGGAAGCGGAAGAGGCAATTACCAGTTTCAATGGTCATAAACCCCCAGGTTCCTCTGAGCCCATCACAGTGAAGTTTGCAGCCAACCCCAACCAGAACAAAAATGTGGCGCTCCTCTCGCAGCTGTACCACTCGCCGGCTAGACGGTTCGGAGGCCCCGTCCACCACCAGGCACAGAGATTCAGGTGGGTCTGGGGCTGGCGCACTGGTGCCCCTTAGAGCTGCGAGTGTTCCCGCCGCTGGGCCGCCACACAGCGTGGGAGCCGCTGGGGACTCTGGGCTGATCCCATCACACACACAGCTGTATTTCAGAATCATTTCGTGGCTCCATGCCACCACCTCCATCAAAAAGACGTCCCTGTGAAAGCCGTTTACTTCCTCTGGGGCGTTGTCTTTCACTGGAGTCAAAAAGGTGGCACCAGTTCCCACAGGCTACTGGGGCACAAGCTCACAGTGCTCCAGGGCGCAGTTTTGAGCCACACAAGGACGGAGCTGAGAGTTTAAAGACGGTTCTGTGTCCTTGGGAGAAAAGCCATAGGTGTGCTCAGGTGAGACGAGTCTTCATCCAGAGTTTTTAGACAGGTTTTAGACATTTGATCAGCAGCTCTAAGGCAAACTCTTTTTGAACACTGGCCTTGTGGAGTTGTTTTTATATGTGAATATTATATGCCTTGTGTTAACAAGCCCCGTCCTAGAGGGAACAGTTTCCTGTATTCCTCAGTCTTTCCCTGCTGAAATGGTTCTAGCTGCCTGGATCAAGTAGAGTCGAGATGATTAGAGTCAGTAACTTGGACGACAAGGTCGAGTGTGCCACTGCCGGAGCAACAGCGGGTCTCTGTTTAGGGGTTGTATTGTTTCGTTTTGGTCAAAACCTTGAGAAGTGGCACAAGGGCTAATCTCAGGTGTGATGGATTTTTCTCCACAACTTCTCAGATTTCCCGTCTTTGTTTTAAGCAGCGAGGATGATCGGCCCCACCTGCTGCCCCACGTGCCGCTTTGAGGCCGCAGAGTTACCCAGGGCTCTCTCTCAGCTTGCATTCCAAAGCCGCCTGCCTGCCTGCCTGCCCTGGCTTTTCTCGTTTAACAGAGGCTGGAGAAGCGTCTCTGGACAGAATCGAGTTGGATTTTAAAATCCAAGTTTAGAAGTGTGATAATACAACCAGAATTTCTTCTGATGGGGCAAGGCACGTAGGTGGCAGCGTTCGTTCGGCGAGTTACTTGATGACCCGGAAGGGAGACCAGGGAAGTTTGGAGGAGGAGAAGTGGAACTTTGGTCCCATTAACCAGGACATTTCTGGTCAAGCAGGAAGCAGTAGAGCAGACAAAGGGACAAATGCCATGGAAAGAAGGGGGCGGAGGGCGGGAGAGGCAGGAGACACAGACGCGCCATCAAAAGGCGACTGAGATAAGAGGGAGAGACCCAGGAGAGCATGCACTGAGATAAGAGGGAGAGACCCAGGAGAGCACCGGCATTTGCCGTCAGTTCACATCACACCCAGGAAAGCCCCGAGGTAAGGGAAGGAGCAGTTCTCCATCAGAGAGGACAACTGGGGCGCAGATTCACAACTGTGGGGACCAAACAAATCAGCTCTCATCAGCAGGAAAAAACCACCTGCCAAGAGGAATCCATAAGAATGAGAATCATTGGAGTTAAAGGTGGTGAAATATTACCATCAGATGATTTTCATTACAGTAGCACTGTGAAAATGTAGGGAACTGTCATAACTTGGGCCCACATTTGGTTTCCCAGGGAGTAGCTGTGATGTCTGGGGGAGCAGGGGACTAAGCCAGTACCCCACGCAACCCCGGGGGAACCGAGGTCCATTTAAAAGTTGGACCCTCTTTCCACTCCTTGGTGAAAACCAGCCTGACTTAGTGTCCTGCAGATACCTGTGTGCCCCTCCCACTCCTTGTCATTGATAACTGTGGTCTCACTGTTGTCCCAGACAGCCTCAGGACCACTCAGAAGCCACCTGAGCCGTTTAACCAACCTAGATATCCTGGTGCAGGCTGTTTAAAGTTATTCTCATGATTTTAGAACCATAGCCAGTGCTGTATCTTGAATCCTCCATGTCTGCATTGAAAATAACCCTCGGGCTGGTGAGCTGCACCCTGGGGACTTGTCACTCTCCTCTCGTGTCTATCAAGACAGCAAATCAGTT
The DNA here is from genome assembly GCF_020740605.2 of Lemur catta. Classification (NCBI taxonomy): domain Eukaryota; kingdom Metazoa; phylum Chordata; class Mammalia; order Primates; family Lemuridae; genus Lemur; species Lemur catta. The sequence goes on along the minus strand of NC_059128.1, from coordinate 111,945,637 downwards.
TAACTGCACCTGAAGGCTCCCGCTCACCCCCTACTCAGGCCTGCAGGGCCCTGCTTGGTCTAATGGGCCACACAGCTTGAAACCCACATTTATTTGGGGGCAGGTAATGCTTCTTCGACTGCACTGTGCAGTTTCATAGATGCTGCATTGCCTTCAAATATTCCTACATTGATCCTAAGATCTTTACTTTTTTTTTTTTGAGAGAGAGAGAGAGACAGGGTCTTGCTGTGTCACCCAGGCTGGAGTTCGGTGGTGCGATCACAGCTTACTACAGCCTTGAACTCCTGGGCTCAAGTGAGCCTCCTGCCTCGGCCTCCTGAGTATTTGGAACATACCCTCAGGCCCTGCTGATTTTCTTTTATTTTTTGTAGAGATGGGGTCTTGCTGTGTTGCCTAGGCTGGTCTTGAGCTCCTGGCCTCAGGTGATCCTCCCACTTCCGCCTCCTGAAGTGCTGGGATTACACCAGCATTTTGGGGGGCCACTGCACCCAGCCTGACCTTTACTTTTTTTAATTTGCAAAACATCTGGGGGCAGTGCAGCTTCAGAACAGTTTTGTCGTCTATCTTAATCCTTATTGCAATGGCCACACTTATTCAGAAGGCTTATTTTTGATGTAAATGAAAGTGTTACTATGGAAAGGGTCCCACATGTGTGGTCAAGTTTGGTGACCTTGCTGGTGTCTACCCTGGACCCCGTCCCCCCACCAGTTCACAGCCTTCCGGTGTTCAGCTCCAGCCCTCTCGACGTGTTGTCTGGAGCTGTGGGAGGAATTCTCCCTGAGCCCTGCAGTGGCCCCGGGCAGGGTTGTCCTCTAACCAGAGGCTGCTGGGCTGTGAACCTACAAGGGGAGTTCATGATGAGGGGAAGGTATGAAATTTAGAAAAAGAAAAGAACTTCCGCAGCCCCAGCCCCAGCCCCACCATACACGCACAGAGTTCTAGGAAAGAGTTTCCTCCTGGAGAGATAAGGATGTAAAAGCACCTGCAGAGTGCTTTCACCACAGAGGAGGACTTGGAGGAAGCTCCATCATTTCACATGTGGGAGATTGCCAGGCATGGTGGCGCACGCCTGTCATCCCAGCCGCTCAGGAGGCCGAGGAGGAAGGATTGCTTTGAGCCCAGGAGTTCAAATGGAGCCTGGACAACATAGCAAGACCCCATCTCTGAAATAAGATAAAATGTGGGAAGCAGCAGGAACAACTAAACAGGCCCCCTCTCCCCCCAGCACACACACACAGTGGGAGGTGTGGACACGACTGACTGGGCACCTCAGAGTTGGTTCCCTACAGAGCAGGGATCTCACCCCTCCCCTACCATACTGAATTCCTTTCAGTTTAAAAAAATGAAGTCATGATTTTGACCAATGCAGGTGTCCCAGGCTTGAGCACCTCTGGCAGCGGCAGCACAGGAAGGGAAAGGGCCCAGTGTATGAGGTCAGCAAGTGTCTGAGCCATCCTCCCATCCCCAGCAGCCCCTTGGCATGGCCGCGCCTGCCTGCGCTGAACTTGACCTGAACGCTGTGTTCTCTGTCCGCTAGGTTCTCCCCTATGGGTGTAGATCACATGAGTGGGCTTTCTGGTGTCAATGTCCCAGGAAATGCTTCTTCTGGCTGGTGCATCTTCATCTACAACCTTGGCCAAGACGCCGACGAGGGGATCCTCTGGCAGATGTTTGGCCCCTTTGGCGCCGTCACCAATGTGAAAGTGATTCGTGATTTCAACACCAACAAGTGCAAAGGGTTTGGCTTTGTGACCATGACAAACTATGAAGAAGCTGCAATGGCCATAGCCAGTCTGAACGGCTATCGCCTGGGGGACAAAATCTTACAGGTTTCCTTCAAAACCAACAAGTCCCACAAATAACTCGCTCATGCTTTTTTTGTACGGAATAGATAATTAAGAGTGAAGAAGTTGAAACTTTTTTTGTTAGTGTACAACTCATTTTGCGCCAATTTTCACAAGTGTTTGTCTTAGTCTGAATGAGAAGTGGAAGGTTTTTATACTCTGGGATGCAACCGACATGTTCAAATGTTTGAAATCCCACAATGTTAGACCAATTTTAAGTTTCGTAAGTTATTTCCTTTAAGATATATATTAAACAGAAACCTAAGTAGACTGCATTGACTAACCAGTCCCTCTGGATGGTGGTGAAACTGAAGCATGCTTTAACTTCTAAGACTGTCTAACACTCGTTTCATTCGATGTCTCCACAAACTGGATAAAAAACAAAGTGATTTTTTAGTTTTAGTTTTTAAACTGAAGATGTTAGACAGATGCTGAGTGTGCGTTTTCTCAACCTTCAACATTTTAAGCGATTTATGCTTTGGTTGACAGGAAGTTGCTTTCCCAGGCAGGTCCCGTTGCCACCTCCTGCTCACTCAGTCCTGGGCTCTGCCAAGTGAGTGGTCCTGGGAGTGGCAGCGGGCCCGTCCAATGTGAGCCACCACCAGGGAGGGGGGCTGCATGCCGGGCCGGGCCCTCCAGAGAAGGACACAGTGTGTTTCGTAAGCCCAGGCACCAATGGGAACGGACCAAAGAGTTTCAGGGAAACTCCAGTATATTCCAGAGTCAGATCTGAGCTCCAGGCACGCCTGAAGATGTGTTGCTACTCTGACATCCTGAATTTCTGTCCACACATTGCATGCACGGTGCCCCACACGTCGGATACTGTTGTTCATGATAATTTCTCCAGTTTCCAAGAGCTTTTAACATAGCTTGAAGGCGTACAATAGCTCTATTTTTTAATAACACAGAAACATTTGAGCATTGTATTTCTCGCATCCCTTCTTGTGAGCGCTAGACTTTTTTCTATTTTAGTCGGATTTTGTTTTGGAATTTTGCTTTCATATAGAACACTCAGCAGAAAAGTACTTCACTTCTTGCCAGTTATCCTATTAACAAAAACCTTTGATTTGTAGTTTTAAAGATTAACCCTCAAAAGTTCTCTTCATAACTGCCTTGACATTTTGGGTTGTTCTGTTCTGTTAATTTTCTTTTGCTTTTTTGTGTTTTTTGTTTGTTTTTACTTTTGCATTTAAGACCATTAAATTTGATTTTGTTTTGCTCGAATTTTGTTTTGTTTTTTATTTTACCTTTTCTTTCTTTTTGGCTAGGTAAAGTGCAGATGGCCCAGCATTCAGGGAGGACTCTTAAGATCTTAAGAAACAAATAACTTGCCTCAAGAAAAAGCATTTCTGACTCTGTGACATAGGAACGCACAGTCACAGATTGGTGGTTTTTAAACTGGGAGCCAGTAGGAAGAGTCCGAGAGAAGGCCCGAGAAGTAGGCAGGGCCAGATCTCCCGAAACTCTTCAGGACTGTGGTCTGCTTTTTATAAATAACTAGTGTACAAAGAAACTCAAAGACAGGATAGCTTAGTACCAGCAGTTTTTAACCTTGACATGAGATTAAACGTGACGATAGGCTTTTAGTTATTGGTATCATGGAATGATGGCGTTATCTATTTATTTATTTATTATCTATCTATTTATGTATTTATTTAAGTGGAAAATCGGGCCATAGGCACAGCCATCTCCAGAGCAGGTCAGTGTCTCCAGGAGCCCTTGGACAATGTGAGGGTGCTGTCCCCTCCTGGTGTCCCTGACCTTTCCCCAGGGGTGGGGGGTGTTGTTTGTGTCATCCTCACACACGGAGGATGTTGCCCTCCCTGCCCAGGCCTTGTCTCATAAAAGTCGGCCAAGTGCCACAGGGGCCTCCTTTCTCCTGCAGAAATTCTAAACCCTCAGTAAAAGCCCGCCTGTGGGGCCTCCCCCTGGAACCCAGAACCAAGGCCCGTTTGCCCAGATTCGACTCAAAAGAGGGTCCCTGCTCTGTTGCCCAGAGCGCCCTTCACCCTGGGACCAGAATGTTTTCCTGGGAAAATATGTCCTTCGGGGACCCCAAGGCCAACATCTTCTGAGTGGAGGTGGGATTCCCACTTGCGAAACTTTCCCTCATGTGTCCATGTTCCCACACATTCCTGCCAGCCTTAGCCAGTGTGCGACAGAGAACTCTGTCCTGCGCTTCAACTGTGAAAATGGTGGTGGGCTCACAGCCGGCACCTCAGCTTCCTTCCTCCCCTCCCTCTTATTTGAACCCTGTGGATTTTCCCGATGCTGGGACAGATGAGAAGGAAATGTGAAGTGTATGAACCTTTGAAAGTTACGTGAAGTTTCTCAGTTCAGTCAAATTTGTGTTTTGTGTGGTCTCCACTGTTTGAACAGCCTTCTAGCTAAAAATTCCAGTGCGTTTCTTTGGGAGTTTTAATTTGCAAGTTTGTGGAAGGATTTAGCTTTTTGAAATGTCACTCCTGAAAAGCAATCTTCATTCCAATCCAGGTACTAGATGCTGTCCCTGTTCCCTTAAAGTTCATGACATCTTATCAAGGCTTGCTTGCAAAAGGAAGATCCCTTTTTTTTTTTTTAAAACGTCACAACCCAAAAGAACTAATTTCTTAAAAAATTTTACATAGATGAATTGTATTTGTATTTAGCAAAATGAGTGCCCTCCTTTTATTTGGGGATTTTGATGGAAAAGCATAAAGAGTAAATAATATTAGTTTATCAAAAATTTGGTTTGGTAAATACCAAAGAGGCTTTGATTGAATTTTCTTTTGACCTTTGTAACTTCCTCTGATAGTTACACCCTAAGCAGCTCTGAATTTGTGTACCTACTTCTAGTCGAGATCCTCATTTCCCCCCGTTGGTTCTGCCCTTAGTTTTCGGTGTAACATGCCACCCTGTAGTCGTCTGTGCTGGCTTGTGCCTCTAGTCGCAGTTTTGTGACTGATTCCCTCCTGGGGCGCTTAGTCCCCTCCTCGGCCACCATCTGGCATGAATATCTGAAAGGCGGGCTCCCTTGGGGCCCGTCTGCGGATGGTGCTGGGTAGAATCTGCCTTCTCCTCCTGGAAGGTGAGTCTTTCCTTTGCCAAGGGCAGCTGCCTTAACCTTGAGAGTCTGCACTTGGTGTTGGTCCTGGGAACCCAGCGTCCAGGCGCTAAACTGAGCTGCTGTAGGGAGCCACACCTGGTTCTTCAGAGCCGGCGGCCACGGGGTCCCTGCTGGATCCGAGAAATAGCTGAGCCTGAAGACAGTTAGTGGCAATCAGCTTATCCTGCTCTGCCTCCGCGTGAGGGCCACTTGTCTTAACATGTTGAAAAGACATGATTTACCCCAATCCGGCGTCAGACTTGAAAATCAAAATCGCCATCACTCAGCTGTTGCATTTCACATCAGATTCAGCCCAATTTTATCTCCGTGTGCTTTTTGCAGCCTCCCTGTGTTGGATGAAAGACAATAAGATGACAAGGGCCTCTATCCCCCTCCCGCCACCTCGGTCCCTTTCCGTCTCCCCAAGACCTACTTCACCCCCTGGGACCCAGGGCAGTTCCTTAGGAGAGACCCCTGGGGTTCACCAGGTGCCTGAGGGTCCCGTCCCCGAACTTCCTAAGACAGCCCTGAAGTCCAAAGTGCTTTCTGTTGAGTGACATTGATAATTGGCACATTCTTACGATAACGGTAGACTCCAAATCTCAGATCCCAGGCAGGGTTCACATTTCCAAACCTTTTGACTTCCTCCCCACCCCAACCTCTAATGATTGTATCATACTTTTCCACAGCCTTTCGGTGACATGGTTCAGTTTTTTCTTGGTCATTATTAAAAAAAACAATTTTTTTAATTGTTTTTTAACTTGTAAGTCACCATAAGAACTTAAGTTAGGCTAACGGAGACTTTGAGAGGATTGTATTTTTCTTCCACCACAAGAGAAGGCTTTTCCGTGGTTGGGGCCACCTCTTTCACCTTGTGATGTTCCGTTTACAGCGACTTGCTTTGGGGGAGGGGGAGGAGTGATCACCTGATTCCCATGTTGTATAGTAGCTGGTTAGACATTTTGTATATTAGTGTGTTTTAAGTTATTGATTTGTTTTATATGAAATAATTTATTTTTCAGGTGCCATTTTTCATTTTAACTTTGTTTTTACATGGGTTTGTTTTCAATAAAGTCTGACACTGCTGTCCAAAAGTCAACAATAAATCGAATCCCATTGTGTTCTTTTAAGGATGCTTATGTAACTAGCTTTTAAAATTATTTTCAGAAAAAAAAGCCCTTATCAACTTTCCATCTCCCCATTGCCTTTTTTTTTTTAATCCTTGTGAATAAATGTTCTTTAGTGTTTTAGGAGGAAAAAAAAAGCAAACCTAGATTTTGATAATTCAGAAGATTTCAGATTAATAAAGAAGCTTTGAAAGAAGACCATTTTTCAAAATTTTAGTGAAGTGTGAATATTTTTTGTCAATGGCTTTCTCAAAGAGAATGAAACTTTTGCACCATTTTCAGAGTTTTTATAGAGATGCCAAATTGATATATTTACATGTAATGGAAACATGAAAAAGTTTTATTAAACAATTGTTCATAGCTGTGTAGACATTTTAATTCAGTTTCCAAAGCTCTCAAAAGCGTATTTTTGAAGTACGGAGTGATACGGTCGGGGGTGTTATCTATGGTTCCAAACGACTCGATTGTCCGGATACTCAGTTCTCTGCACAGGTATCAGGTTTGTGTTAAACACTGTATGTTAACCATGACTGGAATTCTGTGATATTTTGGTAATAAATGAAGTGGGATCATTGCGATGTGACGGTGTAGGGGTGATCGTGTGTGACTTGTGAGCAGCCCACAGCCGAGTAAGGCGCCAAAGGACTTTCTCCTTCCTGGTAAAGCCTGGGCCAGGCTGTGGCCTTGACCCTGGGGGCAGCTGAGCCCAGCCTGGCTGTGCTCTGTGACTGGCTCTCCCCTGGCCCTTCCACTCCTGCCCAGAGCTTTTCCCCTCCCCTCCGAGATGGAGGCCGTGGCCTGTCCTTCTGCTCCCCACATCTGCCCTCCCTGGCTGAGTGGCCTCCCCTCCTCCGACGATGGCCCAGGGATCCTGCCTCTTCCCCCCTCCCATGTTGGACCCCAATATGGCCACTTCTGAGCTCCTTTGAGGATGGGAAAGTGAGTCCGACTCACACGGAGGAGGGACAGAGGCAGGACCGCCCGATGGTCAGGAGCACAGGGGTCTCAGATTGGAGTGTCAGGTTGGAATCTTGGCTCTGCCGCCCCCTAGTGTGCGACACGGGCAAGCCACTGGCTCTCTAAGCCTTGGTTTCTCCCTGTGTGAAATGGGTCCATGCTGCCTGCAGGCTCATCATTAAAATGAGAGGAGATGAAGTAGGCACTGTGCTTACTCTGGCTGCCCCAAACCCAAGAAGCACATGGGGATGGGGTTGGGGTGGGGCACAGAGTGTTGGCCCCCTTGCACCTCAGCCCCTGGGCTCAGCTGACACCCTCGGACCAGCCTCTCGGTGAGGCATTTATTTACACAGCTGTTTCCAAGTTGCTGGTTTTTCTTTCTATTGTGTGTGTGTCTTGTTCAGTGTTTGTCTCCTTCTTTCCAGACGTGGCTTCTGGGGAGGCCACAGGATGTCCAGCACTGCCGGCGCAGAAAGGCTGTACTCCAGCCAGAGGACACCCTGGGGGTGTCCCTCAGGTGCTCAGACCCCAGGGGCAGCCCACTGGGGCTCCTGGGGCTTCAGGGCAGCTCCGTGGGCTCAGGCTAGTGGCTCTCCCGCCCTCCCATCCTGTGAACCCAGGGGAGGGGGCCTGGGTGTCGGCGCTGCCACACTGAGTATGTGTCCACCTCCCCTGCAGGCCCCGCTGAGCACACAGAGCTTCTGCAGGACTGGGGCGCCCTGAGAGCCTGACTTTCTAATGAGCTTCCGGGTGTCCAGGGACCCACCTCTAGAAGCAAGAGGTTTAGGAGAGTCCCATACATGGGACATCTTTGAACGAAGCTGACTGTCCCGTCTCCACCTCTGGTCCAGGGACAGCTTCCGATCTCCCTTACCCCAGGACTGGGAGGCCCGGCCTGAGGGAGGCCCTGTGAGTGGTGGGGGAGGGCAGCTTTCCACCCGCCCCCTCCTGCCTTCCTGGGAGCTGCTTTCACTGCTCCTTCAAGGTCAAGGATCTGAGGCTTGCATCCTCTTGTCTTTGGGATTTTGTTTGTTTGTTTTCACTTCAGTAATTTCCCAGCACCATTTAAGAACATTTCTGGAAGAGAAGAGAAAAAAAAACAAACACCTGAGTTGCCCCAGAGAACTATGAACCACTATTTGTGTTTAGTAATCACAAAGCTGAGTAGTGACATGGAAGTGTTTTTCTACTGGGGCATGGGGGGCATGGTGAGTCAACCTCTCACCCTCTGCCCTAGGCCTGGAGCCCACCTGGAGCAGGACACACAGCGGTGGCCATCTGTGGCACCCCCAGGTTCTCTGCCCCACCAACTTCAAGAAGCCACTTTGAAGTCCCACAGCAAGGCTGAGGGTGAGGGAACATTGATCCCACCCAGGAGGGCCCACTTACTGAGTAGTAGGGGTGCAGACCACGGACCTCCACCTCACATCGTGGGGGTGCTGGGGGCACGTGGGATGGCAGGAAAGGGGCCCTCGGGGGCGTGGCATTGGACCAGGCGGGACTTGATAGCTAATATGAGCTCCTTGCTTTACAAAGTACTTTACTACACATCATTAGCACATTAGCTATGAGGAAGGTGTTACCATTGTTGTTCATGTACCCATTTCACAGATGCTGCACTGATGCTTAGCAGGTTGGAAAACAGATGCCATACCAGTGATACTTTTCTTTTTTCTTATTTCCTCGTTTGGCATACAGCATCCAGGGTTTAGGCTGTCCCTTAGTTTTGTACGTGTGAACTGTCCGTTTCGGGGTTCAGTCAAGGACCAGAAGTTGGGGTACAGAGGAGGAGGCTGACCCACAGGGGTGGGAAGGGGCTAAGGGGCCTGAGTTCACCTACCAGGGGGCCTGGACCCCTCCCCAAGCTCTCCCCAGGGGTGTTGTGGCTGCCCCAGAGTTGTCAAGGAAACTTCCCTCATGCCCCTGTAAGGAGAGCAGGTGGCCGGCTCCTCCCCCTGGAGCTTCCTGGGAGCTTGAGGGTCCCCTCAACCTGCCACCACATCTGCTCCAGAATCTGCAGGGCCTCTTGTTCAAAGACAGCCGACACTTTCAAGACAGCGACAGCAGAGCATTCACCAAGCCTTGGGCCCTCTGAGCCGGGGGCCCAGTGGGACTTGCACAAGGCCAGCCCCGCCTGCCACCCTCCCCTCCCCCCTTGCTGGGGGAATTTTCTCCATAACACCCACTGCCATTGAGTCCTGGTTTGGAGATTTTCAGGTTACTTTGGCCTTCGTGTGGGCTGAGGAATTTCAGAATCCGCCTTTCATCTTCATTGCGAAGACCGTATTCCGTGTGGTTGGTTTGATCCGATTGAAGGATTCTTAGGCAGGGCCCTAAGAGTAAGTGGAGGAAGAGGAGGAGGTGACGGAATGGCACAGTGGCCGGCTGCTGAGGGCTGTGGCGTGAGGGCCTGGGTCTTGGGAGAGGGAACAGCAGCTCCAAGAGCCACTGCGTAGGGGACCAGGGCTCAGGACAGGCCACTGAAGGGTCCCTTCCAGATGAAGGGACCCAGGACAAGAGGTGGGGCTGAGGGGTGGGTGTGGGAAGGGGGCTTGACAAGGGGAGCTGGTGGGCAGGGCAGGCACCAGTGCCCGTGTGTCAAGTCAGGCCTCCTGGAGGAAGAGGCCTGTGGGTCACCCGTGTGAGCCGTGCACCCCCAATGCTGTGTGGGCCACAGGGGAGTGACAAAGGACTGGGGAAGTCAAAGCCCTAGAAATGGCCTGTGATGGGCCTGGAGCCTCTCAGGGGAAATACCAGGACGACCAAGGGCCTTGGGGCCTCGGGAAAGTCTGGAGTCCAGGCAGGAGGGCCGGGTGCCTCAGCCAAGGCCACATAACCTTTCTCCTTGGTCCACATAAATAAAATTGCTGTGTCCCAGAAAAACAGCTGGATGGGCTGCCACCAGACGTGGGTGGTATGATAGGGATGGTCTCACTGGACATACAGGACACATGGCAGCCAAGAAATTCCCACAGGGGCCCCAGAAAGAGCCAGAGCGCCTCCTTGGGGCCAAGAGACGCAGGCCCCAGGGCCTTGCATGCTCAAGACCCTGCCCACAGGGCAAGTTTTAAAAATGAGCCTCAAAAATGTCAGGAAGTAGGGGTAGGTGCGCACCAGGCTTTTCCGAGGGGCAGCAGATGTGTCATTCTCTGGAAGATTCACGCATTTCCCGAGGAGGAGGCAGTGGGGTCCCCAAATGCCAAGGTGTGACGCCAGTGTGCAGGGGGACTAATGTCCACGTTCCATCCGAGACTATGATGCTGTAGCCTTGCCCTTGCACCTACGACCTTCCCCATTTTATCATTTCCTCAGCTTGAATTCCACATCCACGAACCACCATCTCTCTGGTTGTCTGCACTGGCCCAGGCCGGGTGGGAGGCCCACACCATTAAGGGGGTCCCAACAGGGCATGTGGCAGTGATGTGCGTGCTCTGAAGGAGGGTCAGGTCTGACGAGCATGTGGACTGCAGTGTGACGTGTCAAGATGAGACAAAAAGTGAATAAATAAAGAGAATCCTAGAAAGAGATGTGTCAAAGATCAAGATAAGGCTGGGCACGGTGGCTCGCACCTGTAATCCCAGCACTCTGGGAGGCCGAGGCAGGAGGATCGCCTGAGCTCGGGAGTTCGAGACCAGCTCGAGCAAGAGCGAGACCTCATCTCTACTAAAAATAGAAAAAGTAGCAAGGCGCGGTGGCGTGTTTCTAGTCCCAGCTACTGGGGAGGCTGAGGCAGGAGGATTTATTGAGCCCAGGAGTTCTAGACCAACCTGGGGAACATAGTGAGACTCCATGCTGCCAAAAAAATAGAAAAATTAGCTGGGTGTGGAGGTGCATGCCTGTAGTCCCAGCTACTCTTACACCCTTGCAGGTGGTAGGAGATAATATTAAATAGCCTGCTCAGTGGGCCCCTGGGCAAGATCCGTGGTGGAATGCCACTGATGTTGACTTCTCTGAGCCATCAGGTGGTGTGAGGCCTTGCGATTATCTCGTTGCTGCAAGGAGGGTCCACCAATTCTGAAAAACAACTCAAATAGGAGGGGCTTGGTGAAATAGAAAATTAGAAAGTTCTGGTCAGCAAATCTCACTGGCTTGGGCACTCAAAACATTAGAGGTCTGCAAAAAAGGCGTTTTTGTTCATGGAGCCAGTTCCAATACAGATGGGTCCTCACAGTAACCACCTGACCAGGAACGATGGCTTTTATGTTTCCCACATGAGGAAGCTGAAGTTGACAAAGGGACCACCCCAGAGTTGCAGGTGGGATTCTGACCTGAGTTGGCCACAGTGGACAGAATCAATGGCCCCCAAAGCTACGCAGGCCCTAAAGCCCCAGAGCCTGTGAATGTGTCACCTCACAGAGCCAAAGAGGCTGCTCTGCAGATTGGATTATGTTAAGGATCTTGAGATGGGAGGATGATCCGGGATTATCTGGGTGAGCCCAGTGTCATCACAAGGATCCTTATGACAGAGACATGAAGGGAGGTATGACTGTAGACACAGAATCAATGTGACCAAATAATGCAAGGCTGTTGTGATGACTTAAAAAAAAAAAAGCAAGCCAGGCATGGTGGCTCACACCTGTAATCCCAGCATTTTCAGAGGCCCAGGTAGGAGGATTGCTTGAAGCCAGGAGTTCGAGACCAGCCTGGGCAACATAGTTAGATCCCATTTCTAAAAAAAAAAAAAAAAGAAGTAGAAGCAATGTGACCACTGAAGCCAAATGCCTCAGGAAGGAGCCAAGAAATGCAAGGAACATAGCTCTAGAAGCTGGAAAAGGCAAGGAAATGAATCCCCCTAGAACGTCCAGAGGGAGCATTGCAGTGGAACCGATTTCAGACTCCTGACCTCCAGAACTGTGCGAGGATAAATTTACCTTGTTTTAAGTCACCAAACCGGCAGTAATTTGTTGCAGCCGCAACAGGGAGCTAGTAAACTGGGCAGTGAGCACCACAGCAGCTGTGTGAACACACGCCCCAGTAAGACGGAAGTTACTGCAGCTGGCACTGCCCCAGGCGGACTCCCCCAGTGCTTACAACAAGGGGGTAGTTAATATTATTATCCCCATTTTATTGATTGGCAAACTGAGACCCAGAGGTGAAATGCCTTGCCCAGGGTTACAGGCTCCTGAGTCTAATTTTTTTTGTAATATAATTGTGTTTATTGAATTTTTTATTTTGGTAAAACATGTATAATGTAAAATTACTACCTTAGCCATTTTTAAGCGCACAGTTCAGCAGTATTAAGCACACTCAATATTGAGCAACAATCATCACCGTCCATCACCAGAACTTTCTCATCTTCCCAAACTGGAACTCAATCCCCAAGAAACACTTAACTCCCCACTCCCTATGCTTATTTTTATTTATTTTATTTTATTTTTTAAGGCTCAGGCTACAGTGCAGTGGCACAGTCATAGCTCACTGCAGCCTCAAACTCCTGGGCTCAAGCCATCCTCCTGCCTCAGCCTCTTCAGGTGCTAGGATTACAGGTGTGCACCAGCACATCTGGCTGATTTTTCTATTTTTCATAGAGATGGGGTCTCACTTTGTTGCTCGGGCTGGTCTCAAACTCCTGGCCTCAAGCGATCCTCCCACCTCAGCTTCCCAAAGTGCTGGGAGTACAGGCATGAGCCACTGTGCCTGGCACGGATTCTCTTTTTGACATCAGCCGTGTGGCCGTGGGCCACCTCCTTCCCCTCTGGAAGCCTTGGGTACCTCATCAGTGTCAGAGGCCTAGTGACAGTCCCCCCCTCCCAGTGTTGTCAGGATGGCATTAAATAAAATGCGGCTTCCTAGGGCTGAGCAGACGCTCTGGCAGAGAGGAGATGGGCACCCAGTGCCAACTGCTATAATTATACCTAGAGAAGGAGAAGCGGAGATGGAGGAGTCAGCTGAGTAGAAGGTGTGAAAGTGGAAAGGAAGCCAGACAGAAGGCAGACAGATGGCGGAGGCCCCTGGGCAGCAGCTGCCGTGAGTGGGCCGGAGCCGGCAGCCAGTGGGAAGATGCGGAGAGCCCCTTGTGTTGGTTTGCTAGGGCTGGCGTAACAGAGTGCACCAGACAGGGTGGCCCAAACAACAAAAATGCATCGTCTCCCAGTTCTGGAGGCTGGAAGTCTGAAATCCAGGTGTCAGCAGGGTTGGTTCCTTCTGAGGCCTCTCTCTTTGGCTTGCAGAGCTTTCTCCCTGTGTCCTCACCTGGTTGCCCTCTGTGTACGTCCATGTGCTAGTCTCCTCTCCTCTTCTTATAATGACCCCGGTCTTATCGGATTAGTGCCCACTTTAATGACCTCTTTAAAGGACCTGTCTCCAAAAACAGCCACAGTTAGAGGTTCTGGGGGTTAGGACTTTAACATATGAATTTTGGGAGGACACAGTTCAGCCCATAAGAGCCACTGAGGGGGTTGTTGGGAGAACAGGAAGAGGGAAGAAGTTGAGGCTAGAGGCAACAGGCTCCTCTGGCTCCGGGTGTGCCCGACTCACAATCCAGTCTCTGGGAGGCCCAAGGGATGGTGGTTCCAGTCTTCCCACAAGGCCTAGTTGAGTGGGTTAGGTGTCTATCTCCCTTGTTTAGGTTCCTTGCAGCTAAAAAGAGCCTAACTAAGCCAGTACATAAAGCACCTGGCACACTCAATAAGAGCTTAATGGCTCTTACTGTTATGCAGATCACTTTGTCAGCAATATTCACATCAGAAAAAAATATGTAGGTCGAAAAATAAAGAAGAACCTGATTATACAACAATAAACATTACCATAACATTGGAGACACAGCATTATTAAACCTACATGCTTCATACCCTATAACAACAATATGGAAACAAATGTTAGGAGTAGAAGAAATGGAAAGAAACATAATTACTGTGAGAGAATTCAATACCCTCATATGGCAAATCGAGTGTATGAAAAAGAAAGAATAGAGACACAGAGGATATATGTGAAAGCTGTAATTAATAAAATAAAAATTCAGATACCAAAGTTTACACCTTACAAATCATAAGTAGGCTTTTTTTTAAAAAAAATAAACTTTCTATTTTAGAAAACTTAATTTACAGAAAAATTACAAAGATGCTATACAGAGTTCCCATATATCCCCCCAACCCAGTTTCCCCTATCAGTAACAGATTAGTGTGGTACATTGTTACAATTAGTGAATCAATACTGATACATTATATTTAACTAACATCCCAGACTGGGTGCGGTGGCTCACACCTGTAATCCCAGCACTCTGGGAGGCCAAGGTGGGAGGATCACTTGAAATCAGGAGTTTGAGACCAGCCTGAGCAAGAATGAGACCAAAAAAAGAAAAAATAATAATTAATATCCATACTTCATTCAGATTTCTTCAGTGTCTCACTAATATCTTTTTTCTGCCCCAGGGTCCCACGTAACATTTAATTGCCAGGTTCCCTTAGGCAACTCTTGGCTGTGATGGTTCCTCAGACTTTCCTTGTTTTTGATGCCCTTGACAGTTTTAGGGTTTTTGTTTTGTTTTTTAGAGAGAGAAGGTCTTGCTCTGTCACCCAGGCTGGAGTGCAGTGGCACAATCATAGCTCACTACAGCCTCTAACTCCTGGACTCAAGTGATCCTCCTGCCTCAGGCTCCCGAGCTGGGACAACAGGTGTGCACCACCACACCCAGCTAAGTTTTAAAAATTTTTTGTAGAGGTGGGGTCTCACTATGTTGCCCAAGCTGGTCTTGAACTCCTAGGTTCAAGAGATACTCAGCCTCCCAAAGTGCTGGGACTACAGGCGTGAGCCATGGTCTGAATGTTTGTGTTCCCTCAGACTTCATACATAGAGCCCTCATGCATGGGATTATAAAAGAGGTCTTATAAAAGAAGCCCGAGAGGGTTTGTTCACCCTGTCCCTCATGCTAGGACATGACATCTATGAAGCAGAGAGCAAGCCCTCACAGACCCACGGGGTTACATTCTGTGACAAAAGGAAGGTTATCTGTGTGTGCACAATCTAATCATAAGAGACCTTTAAAAGCAAAGCATTTTTCCCTGGCTAGTGGCACAGTGCATGTCAGAGAGAGTCCAAGCATGAGGATGATGGGAGGTGACATTGCTGGTTTGAAGGTGGAGGGGCCTCTGGGAACAGAGAGCACCTGGCTGACAAGCAGTAAGGAAACTGGCTGTCAGCCAACAATCGCAAGGAACTGTTGTTTTGCCAGCAAGCTGAAGGACCTTGAAGCTGATTCTCCCCCAGAACCCACAGATGGGGTTGCTTTTGAACCCAGCCTGGCCTGATTTTGATTTTGACCTTCAACTCAGCTCAAACTGACTTCTTCTTCTTTTTTTTTTTTTTAGTTGTGGTAAAAACACAAAATCTACCCTCTTCTCAAATTACGAAGTATGCAATACAGTATGAACCACACGTATATTGTTGTAAAAATCTGCAAGGCTTCACAAATTTGCATGCATGCCGTCGTCACACAGGAGCCAGTCTAATCTCGCTTGTGGTCCAGTTTCAGCATATGTGCTGCCCAAGTGAGCACCCAGCCAATCTTCTGACCTGCAGAACTGCGAGATGATAACTGGGTGTTGTTTTTAGCCACGAAGTTTGCGGTGATTTTTTATGCAGAAATAGAAAAATTACATCCTAAGCACTGAAGATTATTGGAAGATTTAATCGAGGTAGTGCATGTATTGCGCAGAACCCAGTACCTGGGCAGCACTGATAAATGTGTTAGCTGGTACTGACACCACTGCCCCCTGCCCCCACCCGGTAAAAGCCAGCTGGAAGCCATCTGCAGCCTGGAAACCTGCGCTATAAATAAGATCTTCATCCAAGAGATTTCACATAAGGTCTCTCAGGGGCTCGCTCTTTCATTCATTCATTTTGAACACCTATGTGCCAGGCACTGGCCTATGCATCAGGACATGACAGTTGTCAGGTCTGCAAGGGGCTTACAACTGGGTAAGGGAGGTGGAGACCCGGAAGTGATTGCCTCCGGCTCCAGGAAGAACATCCTCCTGCCTGCACCAGCTCCCTGCCCTGCCTCTTCCCACTGGGGGACCAGGCTGGGAATGCAGAGCAGAGGTTCTCTACCCACCCTTTCCTTCCAGGATGGAGCAATGCCCAAATGGACATTCCTTCCACGTCCTCTCTGGCCATTGCCCTCTCCTTTCCCCTGCCCACCTAGAGAAAGAGCCATTTCTCCTAGGTACAGGGCTAACCCCTTCTAAGATACTCTGCTCCCTCATGTAAACACACTCGGGCTTCTCTCGCTAAAAGCAATCCAACCCTTAACCAAGCTGTCAAACTTAGCATCCCCCAACAGTGGGACAAGCTTCTGTTCTGGACCTCCAGTTGGACATACTAGAAAATACACATCACCACCTGTGGAATGTTCTTGACAAAATTGGAACCTCATCATGATGAATCAGTCAAATTCAGATTGCAGGACAGTTTTACAAGAACGACAGGCTTTTAAAGTCACACTCATAAAAGACAAAAAAAAAAAAATCGAGACTTTTCCAGATTAAAGCTGACTATAAGAGACGTGACAACCAAATGCAATAAGTAATTGGAGCCTAGATTTTTTTAAAGGATGCAAAGAGAAAACAGAGCCAGGCACAGCGGCTCATGCCTTGTGATCCCAGCAATTTGGGTGCCTAAGGTGGGAGGATCACTGGAGCCCAGGAGTTTGAGACCAGCCTGGGCCACATAGCAAGACCCTGTCTCTACAAAAAATTTAAAAATTAGCTATGGTGGCACACACCTCTAGTCCCTACTACTTGAGAGACTGAGTCAGGAGGATTGCTTGAGCCCAGGAGTTTGAGGTTGCAATGAGCTATGCACTCCAGCCTGGGTGACAGAGAAAGGCTCTGTCTCGAAAAAACAAGAAAAGGCCAGGTGCTGTGGCTCACGCCTTTAATCCTAGCACTCTGGGAGGCAGAGGTGGGAAGATCGCTTGAGGTCAGGAGTTCAAGACCAGCCTAAGCAAGAATGAGACCTCGTCTCTACTAAAAAATAGAAAAAAAAATTAGCCAGGCAATTAAATATAGAAAAAATTAACTGGGCATGGTGGTGCGTGCCTGTAGTCCCAGCTACTTCAGAGGCTGAAACAGGAGAGGATTGCTTGAGCCCAGGAGTTTGAGGTTGCCGTGAGCTAGGCTGATGCCACTGCACTCTAGCCTGGGCAATAGAGTGAGACTCTGTCTCAAAAAAACAAAAAACAAACAAAAACAAAAAAATCCCCCAAATTTTTATAAAGACAAGGTCTTGCTATGTTGCCCAGGCTAGTCTCAAACTCCTGGACTCAAGTGATCCTCCTGCCTCAGCCTCCCAAAGTGCATTACAGGCATGAGCCACCACGCCCAGCTCATAATGACATTTTTGTTAACTACTGAGTGCATATATGATGGTGGTTCCATAGGCTAGACCACATAGCCTAGGTGTGTAGAAGGCTGTACCATCTAGGTTTAAATGACGGTCACACAATAACAAAATCACCTAGGGCAGCATTTCTCAGAAAGTATCCCCGTTATCAAGTGACACATGACTGTATATACAGGTTGAGAAAGAGAATGTTAAAGCAAGTGTGGTTAAATGAATCTAGGTGGAGGGTGAGTGTTCATTGTACTATTCTTACAATTTTTTTTGTAGCTTTGAAATTTTACAAAATAAAAAATTGGGGAAAACAAACAAAGCACCCTCATTCCTTCCCGTATGTTCTTCCAGCTGTCACCATTTCACCTTCTGTGCACAGCAAAGATTCCTTGGAAGAGACTACGTTCACTGTCCCTATGTTCTCAACCACTGCTGTGCTGGTTAAATGTTTAATAACTGGCTCAACAAACAAACAAGCCCCAAAGCTCCTGACATATAGTGTTTGCCAATTCCTGTGGTGTAAATATTCCCGCTGTGGTTGATATCCAGCTACTAATGTGGCATCAACAAACATGGATGCCAAAATAGGTAAGCAATTCAGGGGCACACATAATATAGTATTCCCAGCATAAGATACTGTGTATGTAAATAACTTCAAGAGTACAGATCATAGTCGTGTAGTAAAATAATTACAAAGTGATGAATTTTAAGTATTTATTACTTTTAATATAATCCATTTGATCATAAGTTTATACAACTAATTGTTACATATTGGCTGTGTTTAACAACTGGCTTCAAAATTCTTGAAAATTTACCAGCTGGCTCTGGCAAAACAGTACAAGCTGCCTCTGGGACACCTCTGTAAAAAAGAAATCTTAACTCACTGAAATCTGGCTGCCAACTCCACCATTCCACCAAAACCCTCCTTGCTCATCTCACCAACGACCTCCAGGACAGTGGATACAGTTCTGTCCTTGCCTTGCCTGACTGCTGTCGCATCCCACTCTGGTAATTCCAGCTGCCTTCTCCAAGGCCTTCTAGGTCCTATCTGTTGGACAGTGCTGCCCAGGCTCCTCAAAGGACTCTTCCTCCCCACTTTTTCTTGGGACCCTTGACATGCCCACATGACACATGTTCCTGGGTGCCCTTGTCCAACCCCGTGGTTTCAACTACAATTAAGAATCCGGATTTCCAACCCAGATCTTCTTCTCAGCAATAAACCTGTATACCTCAGCTGCTTAACTAGTTTGCTCCTCTTGCAATAAAGACCTCTCAACCGAAGCAGGAGTGGAAGCGCTCATCCGTTACTCCCCACTTGAGGTGGAGCCCCTCAGGGACCGAGGACACAGGTCTTTCTAGCCCTGAAGCCAGGGAATGCATGTTCCCCAGTGCCAAGCTGCCTTCCTTTCAAGGAATGAAGTCCCATAAATCCACATCACAGGTCAATAATGCAAAAAGGTTCAACAGGACCAACAGCAACATACGTTAACTCCCCCATGAGACCAGCCCTCCTCCACTCCCGTCACAGATTGCACAGTCATATAAAGTACCGCCACTTGGTGGCGGCATTCTCCTCATAGAAAATAGCATCTGGGGTGCTGAAAAGACAAAGACCTGGGCTTCCTCAGGTCAAGGTGTGTCAATTCACACTAAATTGATGGGGGACTGGACCCAAACCAGCCTGGTCTCAGCTTCCCCCTTCCTGTTCTGGGCCAAAACCAACAGGCGTCTTCCCAAAGTGGGCTCCTGCGCTCTTGCTCTTGGAGCGGCTCACTTGCTGGTCAGTCACTGTCAGGGAGAGCGAGAGTCAATGACTTTCGGGCTAGTCCCTCAGTCAATCAGAATCCAACTGAATCTGTCCTGTGGTCGCTCAACCCACGTGCCTATCCCCTCCCGTCACCTGCAGGATCTGCAGAGAGGATTACTGCAACCCGGTGAATTCGCGCCCTCAGACTCCGCCCCTTCGTAGTCTCGCCCAATCACAGATCTGAACGTCACAGGAGTGCCCACCCCCGCCAGCCACATCCAGTCACAGGCCCCGCTCTTCCAAAACCCAGCCCTGTCACAGGCCACGCTGTCTAGGAATTCCACGCCCCCTAAGGCCCCGGTGACGGATCCAATCAGAGACCTCTCCCTCGCCGAAACTCCGCCCCCCTGGGTCGGCATTTCCCAGGCCCGAGCTGCTCCGGGCAGACGCGGCGGATGATGCAATTGGGCTGCGCCGCGAGAAGGTCACACGGCATCCTCCAACATGGCGGCGGCGGCGCTGCGGGGTGGCTGGTGCCGCTGTCCGCGGGTGAGCGGAAGTGGCTAGCTGGCAGGGCCGGTTTAGGGGGATCGGAGCCTGCGGCTACCAGGGTCTCCTTCTCCTCAGGCCTTTGGCACCCGTGGCCCTTCCCTGGGCTCCTCGGGAGGCTTGGGGTTGGGTCGTTGGGTCAGCCGAGGCCGGAACAGGGGCCACGGAACGAGGCCTGAGGGCGGGGACGTAGCGCCCCGGGCAGGGGGCGGCGATGCGTGGAGCCCGGCGGGAAGCTGATCACCCCTCGCCTCCTGATCAGGCCCCACGTGCACTGGGGAGTGCGTGGTGGCCGGGGCGGCGGTACCCCGTGGAAAAAACGTGGCGAGGGGAAGGCAAAAATTTGTGACATTCAGAGCTCGCCTTTAAATGCCAGGTCCTCTACGGAGAGCATTTCCTGTATCGCTTCTTATAATGTTTCAGTGTGCGAGAGGTGGATCTCGCCCTGGCTAAGAGCTAGGGATGGCTTTTGGGTTTATAGGTCGGTAGGAGTCAAGGCGTTTAACGCGTACCCAGAAATCTGTACTTCATACCGCTGCTGCTTGTCCCTATTTCATTACATTAGGAAACCGGAGACTCAGAAGGGTTAAGCAGCCTGCACGCAGTCCCAGAGCCTGTCCAATGCCTAGGTCAGTCTGACTCCAGAGGCAAATTGTTAAGAGGAAGGAAAATATCTCTTAGGAAGAAGAATGTCGGGACAAAGAAGATGTCTTTGACTTAGGACTGATTTGTTTGTTTTGTTTTTTTCAGCTGCTTGTCTTTTGAGCCAGGGTTTAGAGGCTGAATTTACACGTTTAGATTTGGGCACAAGACTGAGAGGGACCCCACCTCAGGCTGAGACTTCTCTCCCAAATTAGACAGCTGTCCACTTCTATTTCAGATGGTTGCTGAAGTCAGTGCTTCTGGAATCCATGGGTATAGGCATATAGAGAGATAAAACAAGTTATCTACACTCCCCAGAGTTATCCTTGAGTAACTATAAAAGATAGTGGCACCTGTATGAGTTTGGGATGTTGCATAGGGATCCCAGAGCCTAGGAGGCAGGGAACAGAGAGGAAAAGCCCAGGAAATGTGGAAATGGAAGAATAGTTCTTCTGGGTCATTTGACATCAAAGTGGCAGGCTCTGTGCTGGATGCTAGGGTACAGAGTTGAGCAGGACCTATGTGGAGCTTAAAGTTCATCATTTGGTAGGAGAAAAAAGTGCTTTTCACATGAGGTTAGCTGTGTCTTTCCCCAGAGCGACTCTCCTAAATTACTGTTTGCAGCCCAACCCTTTAACGGGACATTGCAGGTTTACTCCAAGGGTGTTGATGGGGCAATAAGTTATCAGTGTTTGCCTCTGAAGGTCCAGGTCTCTAGTCTTGGAAGGCTTTCAGACTCAGGGATTTTTTTTTTTTTTTTTTTGAGACAGAGTCTCGCTTTGTTGCCCGGGCTAGAGTGAGTGCCGTGGCGTCAGCCTAGCTCACAGCAACCTCAAACTCCCGGGCTTAAACGATCCTACTGCCTCAGCCTCCCAGGTAGCTGGGACTACAGTCATGCGCCACCATGCCCGGCTAATTTTTTCTATATATATTTTTTAGTTGTCCAGATAATTTATTTCTATTTTTAGTAGAGATGGGGTCTCGCTCAGGCTGGTCTCGAACTCCTGACCTCGAGTGATCCACCCGCCTCGGCCTCCCAGAGTGCTAGGATTACAGGCGTGAGCCACCGCGCCCGGCCAGACTCAGGGATTAAATTGTACTGGTACATTTAGTCTTCTTCCCCTATACGGTGGCATTTCCTAGGACCCGTTGGTTTTCCCCTAGTTTCAGAGGCAGGAGGGTAGATACAGGTTCTGGAGGTGCAGACACAGCATTTTCTCTTTTCTGCCAGATTCTACTGGCTTCTCAGACTTTAGGAAGATTGCAGAGTGCACAGCATGCAGCAGGTGTGGGATAAAAATTAATGAATAAGTTGCAGGTTATCCTTGCTTTTTTTTTCTTTTAGAGACAAGGTCTCACTCTGTCACCCATGCTAGAGTACAGTGGTATGATCGTAGCTCCCTGCAGCCTCAAAGTCTTGGGCTCGAGTGATCCTCCCCCCTCAGCCTTTTGAATAGCTGAATACCGATACTGACCACCATGCCCAGCTAATTTTTGTAGAGATGGGGTCATACTGTGTTGCCCAGGCTGGTCTCAAACTTCTGGCCTCAAGTGATCCTCCTGCCTCGGCCTCCCAAAGTGGTGAGATTATAGGCGTGAACCACCGCGCCCAGCCGACCCCCGCTTTTTTGTGTGTGGTCTGCTTTCTTCTCAGTCAGCCTCTTGTTTGCCCCAATTAGAGATGCCTCGGTAGTGGAGTCCAGTTTCTTTCCAGCCACAACCTACCCCGTGGTTCGACCTATCAGGTATGCCAGCCAGGCGGAGAGCTGCCACTGGTAAGTGACAAAGGACACTCAGGCAAGTACACACGGGGGAGATCAGAAAAGTCAGACCCTTATTGGCAGAGGGAGGAATAGGGCTGTGACTGTTGAATTCTGCCTCCCTGTGGCTTCTGCCTGTGGATCCCTTGCGGAGCATGGCTGTTCCCTTCTTTGGGAGATAGCCCTGTAGGCATTGCAACAGAGTCACAGGGTTGTGCCCGTGCCTCAGTTTTCTCCTGGTCACTGCTCTTCAACCCTGCTTCTCTTGATGCCTCACTACCATGAGGAGGGAAGCTCCAAACCTGTGTGATTGGGCCGCCCCACACCCTCTCTTCTGCACCCAGAGCCTCAGCTCAGCTGCCTTCTCACAGGCGGCTAATTACCTCCCTGATCCTATCCTGGGTCTGTCATGGGTGTGGGACAGGCTCTGTGACTCTTTCCCGTAGTTGTCCAGTCCCCTGCACCTCTGGTGTGCAGCCCTGGGGGTGTGGCTGGGCTGCTGTAAGGTGGCGTGATCCTGGATGGTCGTAGAACCTGGGGTTGCCCCAGGGAAAGGGTGGCATCCTAAAGGGACCGCAGCCTAGCCACCCCTCTGGGCTTGGTGTGGCTTTCCCTTGTGGCTTGTTGGGGGCCAGGGAGGCAGTTGTCCCCAATCTGTTATACCCAACATACCTGTAGAAAAGTTGACCACAGGTGACCACTTTTCCGTAACTTGACTCTTTTACAATGGCTCTTTAAGCTGTTTCTCTTTCTTTGAGCCCACTCTTAGCTATGCACGTGGCAAAGCAGGGGTTTAAATCTACCTCTGCTTGACCTGGAACCCCTGTCTTGGAGCCATGTACAACAGTGGTTCTTGTATCTGTCTGGAGCTGAGGCTTTTTCCCCAGCCGACCTAGGGTTTGCCTCTGGGTGTGCTGGGTTTTCCCAAGGGTGCAAATTTTTTTTTTTTTTTTTTTGAGACAGAGTCTCACTTTGTTGCCCAGGCTAGAGTGAGTGCCGTGGTGTCAGCCTAGCTCACAGCAACCTCAAACTCCTGGGCTTAAGCGATCCTACTGCCTCAGCCTCCCGAGTAGCTGGGACTACAGGCATGCGCCACCATGCCCGGCTAATTTTTTCTATATATATTTTTAGTTGTCCAGATAATTTATTTCTATTTTTAGTAGAGATGGGGTCTCGCTCAGGCTGGTCTCGAACTCCTGACCTTGAGTGATCCACCCGTCTGGGCCTCCCAGAGTGCTAGGATTATAGGTGTGAGCCACTGCGCCCGGCTAGGGTGTAAATTTTATTTTATTTTTTTGGAGACAGGATCTTGCTCGGTGCTAGAGTGCAGTGGCAGGGTCATAGCTCACTGCAGCCTCAAACTCCTGCCTCAGCCTCTGTGTAGTTGGGACTACGGGTGTGCACCACCATACCTAGCTAGTTTTTAAATTTTTTGTAGAGATGGGGTCTCACTATGTTGTCCAGGCTGGTCTCAAACTCCTGGGCTCAAGCAATCCTCCTGCCTCAGCCTCCCAAAGTGCTGGGATTCAGGGCGTGAGCCACCATGCCTGGCCTATTATAAAAGAGATAGCTTTTAACAAATGATTTTGTTACACCTGTACCAACAGAAAGGAGAAAATTTTTTAAAATGCCACATTTGTCTGTGGGACATTTCAGCATATGTCCTTCCGGTCTGTTCTCTAATTTTTTGTTTTACGTTCTTTCTAGTCCAAATCATATTCTTCTGGAAACAGAAAAGGCTTTCTGTCTGGCTTGCTAGATAATATCAAACAAGAATTAGCCAAAAACAAAGAAATGAAAGAAAGTATAAAAAAATTCCGAGACGAGGCCAGGAAGCTGGAAGAGTCAGATGCACTCCAGGAAGCCAGAAGGAAATATGTAAGTCCCTTTGTCCTTTTGCCTCAGATCTGTCTTGGCCGACGTGCTTGTTTCCAGA
Organism: Lemur catta; assembly: GCF_020740605.2. Taxonomy (NCBI): domain Eukaryota; kingdom Metazoa; phylum Chordata; class Mammalia; order Primates; family Lemuridae; genus Lemur; species Lemur catta. The sequence goes on along the minus strand of NC_059128.1, from coordinate 111,921,658 downwards.
GCCAGGGGCAGCCAGGGGGGCTCAGTGCCAGGGGACTTGGGGCACGGGTGGCCTGGAGGAGGTGAGGTCACTGCACTGATGAGCAGGAACCCGGGGACAAGATCATGTCACCAGGCCCCTCAGTTCTGCCATGAGACCTGTGTTCTCTGCGGCTCAAAGAAGCCCTGGCTTCTCCCCGGAGCTTATGGGAAATGCAGGGTCTCACACCCTCCATACCTGCATTGTCACCGGTCCTCGGGTGACTCATGCGCACCAGCTTTCAGATGTGCTGCTCCCAAGAGCTCCTGGTTGTGGCCCTCTGAATGAAGAGGAGTGGAAACTGGATGCTGGTGTCATTATGAATTTGCCACTGCTGTGTCTTCTTGCGCAGCTGTCCAGTGCCGGGTAGTGGGAATGGGCTGAGCTCGCTGTATTTGTAACAGCCCTGGCGATGAGTGGCTGAGGCTCAGAGATGCGGGCACCTGCCCCAGGTCCTTGGAGTTTTGTTCTATTGGCCCCTACCCGGCCATGGGCAAGGTCTTGTCCCTCTGAATGTCCCCAGAGTACTCCCTTGCCTGGAACTACTGTGTGGGCCCTGCCTGTGGGGGATTCAGTGGCAGGCAGGGGGAGAAGGGGACTGCTGAGAAAATGCTCCTTGGAACCTTTGGTTGTAAGAGAAATCTCATAAATAAATAAATAAATAAATAAATAACGTTCTCTGCCTTAGAAAACCATTGAGTCGGAAACCGTGCGGACCAGCGAAGTGATACGGAAGAAGTTGGGGGAGTTCACGGGCACGATGAAGGAGGTGACAGTCACACGTGGGAGCCTTTGGGGCCACAGCCAGTGGGGTGGGCGTCGGGGGAGGCCCACCCTGAGGACGCCCTCTGGAGGCGTCCGGAGTTCTAAGGCAGCAGGAAGGAGGGTGAAGTCAGACCACCACCCGCCTGCATGACAGTTGACCCCTTAAGTTGGTGGAAGCATGTGACAGTAGCATGGCCTAGAGGAGAAGAGGAGAATGTTTTTCTTCCAGCCTAAAGACAGAAGGGGAGGGTCACTCTAACCCGCAGTGAGGGTGCAGGTGGGAGCAAGACCACCTGAGTGCACCTTGTTGCCACTGTTTTTGTCTGGATTTGCGGGGTGTTCGGCAGCCCCTCACCACCCTGGGCTGCCCTCCCTGGGACTGATTCCTTGTCTGTCGCAGGGCAGTTCTTGAGTCCCTGGAGGACTCCAGACCACCGCCTGGGGGTGCTGTGCCATCATCCCCTCTTTCTGTGTCTCTCTGTCTCAGAGCCTTGACGAAGTCAGTAAAAGTGACCTTGCCCAGAAAATCAAGGAGGGCGTGGAGGAGGCGGCCAAAACGGCCAAGCAGTCGGCCGAGTCAGTGTCCAGGGGCGGTGAGAAGCTGGGCAGAACAGCGGCCTTCAAAGCCCTCTCCCAGGTGAGCCCAGGTCTGGCCCAGAGGGTGCAGCCCCCGGGGCGCCCAGACCCCGGCGCCCACTGGAGGCCGCTGTGCTTCCCCGGCAGGGCGTGGAGTCCGTGAAGAAGGAGATAGACCACAGCGTCCTGGGGCAGATCGGGCCCTACCGCAGGCCCAAGCGACTCCGGAAGAGGACGGAGTTTGCAGGAGAGAAATTCAAGGAAGAAAAAGTGTTTGAGCCCAATGAGTAGGTCTCGGCTTGCCTCCCTCTCTGGCACCTGGCACTGCTGTCTGCAGGGACCCACCCAAGGCTCCCACCCAAGTCTGCTTCTCGAGTCTGCTTTCTGCTTGACGTTCCTGGCTTGCTCCAGAGAATCTGAGGGAAAGGGGAGGAAAGAAGGCAGGAGGCCGAGACGGGGGTGGAGTCATCATGGCCCCTAAACTTGGGGTTGCCTCCTTGTCCATGCCCCCACCCCTCCCCACAGCCATAGGAGGGTGCGGGGCCCTTGCCCAGAGGGCCTTGGAGCTGCTGCTCATGCCAGCCGCCCACCCTCTTCCCCAGGGAGGCCCTGGGGGTCGTGCTACACAAGGACTCCAAGTGGTACCAGCAGTGGAAGGACTTCAAGGAAAACAACATGGTGTTCAATCGTGAGTGGGGATGTCTCCAGGGCCCACGACCACATGCCTGGGTCCCAGGGGGTCAGCTGACTGCAGAGCATTCCCCTCCATACTGGGCCTAAGATCCCCATTTTGCAGAAGAGGAGACCGGGTCAGAGTGGTCCCCTAATCATGAAGCAGTTTTCTGCCATGAGACCCTAGATGATGGCTCCCTCATAAGAACAGTCAGGACCCAGGAACCCTGGTGCTGACAGAGGCGTGGCCAGCCCCCGGGCCCATGGCAGGCGTTGGGGCTGGGCTTGGGGTTTCCCAGGTGCTAGCAGGGAGAGTCGTCGTGCCGCATGCCCCCGTCCCTTGTCCCGTGAGGACCGCTAGAGGCCTGTGTTTCCTTTGTAGTAGAACCAACAGCCAGCGGGGGTGGCGCCCCGTAATTTACACAGCCCCACTAGGGCCGCGGCTGAGGGGTCTCCACAGCCTCGCCAGGTAGGTGGGCAGGCGGCGATGGAGGACGCAGGCTCACAGAGATCCCCTCCCTGCCCCGACCCATGTCAAGCGCGGAACCCTCAGGGAGCCCCCGAGAGCTGTGGCAGAGAGGCCGCTTTCCGGAAGGGGCCCCTCCTCCAGCCCCTGCCCCTCCCCTGCAGGGTTCTTCGAGATGAAGATGAAGTACGATGAGAGCGACAACGTGCTCATCCGGGCATCCCGGGCCCTGACAGACAAGGTGACCGACTTGCTGGGTGAGTGAACCGCCCCAGGACTTCCCATGCCGGCCACAGGGAGCGTCCCAGGCCTTGGACCCACTCCAGGCTGCGCTCCCTGCAGGGGGCCTGTTCTCCAAGACGGAGATGTCGGAGGTGCTCACGGAGATCCTCCGGGTGGACCCGGCCTTCGACAAGGACCGGTTTCTGCAGCAGTGCGAGAATGACATCATCCCCAACGTCCTGGAGGTGGGTGCGGGAGCCCTCCCCAGCTGCTCCCCGCCCACTGCCCCATCCCCAGCTGGCACCCTGGGTCTGAGCCCAGAGTTCTGCTGCTGAAGCTGTTTTCTGAGCAGACACCTTGCACTCAGGCTCCTACCTGGCTGCAGCCACCCCACGGGCTGTGCTCAGTGCCCTTCCTAAGTTTCTAAGTCCTGACCACACCCCACGCCCAGGTCCCCCAGCCCCGTGTCTCTGAGCAGAGGTTGGCAGTCACCTGTGGTCCTGGCTGGCACTCTGTTGTCATTTCATGCCTCGCCCACAGGGTATGACTGCTCCGGGGAATGAGTTTCTCTCCCCCTCACTGCCTGAAACTCAGCCCAGCACCTCCGGGTGTCACTTCCCTCACACTTCCTACCTGAAGCTGTTCCCTCGAGGTTGCCCCAGGAGCAGCTGCCAGGGCCCGGGTGTTTGTCTCTGAGGTGCCAGGGGCCTCTGAGGCATTGGGGAGAAGTGGGCGGCCACCCTCAGGCAGAACAGGCCCCGGGCCAGCCTGGGGCTGCGTCTCAGCTCAGGGTCCCACTGAGACCCACAGCCGAGGGCGTCTTCCTCGCTGTGCTGTCTCAGGCACCCAAACCGCCTTTTGGTTTGTGGAGGGGGGAGGGCTCTTTCTCAAGGTCATGCTGCAGCCCACCCCTACGAGGCTCCTCCCCAAAGTCACTTGCCTCTGCCTGCCACATCTCTGCCTCTTCAAGGCCCCCAGGACACAGTCAGGCCAGGCCTTCCTAAGGCTCTTCGCAGCACCACAGAAAGTCCCTCCGCCCTTGTCCCCTCTGGCCCGCCAGCCTCCTTGAGGTCCCCTCTTCCTCCGCCCGGTGCCTAGGTCCTTCGTGCCACTTTGGGCTGGGCTGGGAGGAGGTGGCAATGGGAGCCGGAGCCCAGGCAGCTCCTTCCATGGCGGGTGCAGGACGTTCCAGGCCCCTGGCTTTGCCCGCAGCTGTCCCCAAGGGTACCTGACTTCTTCCTGCTCCTCTCCCTGCTCTAGCGCCTCCCTCCTCCATGCCAGATCTGGCCCTATCCCAGGTTCCTGCAACCTGCCCCTCCTCCAGCTGTCCCCAGAGGTTAGGAGGCGGCCAGTGCCGCTGGTGTCCAAAGCCTCCTCCCCAGGGCCCCACAGGCTGGGGGATGGGGACGGGGTTGCGGGGGCGGATCTCTGAGGCGGGGCGCACTTATTGGAGACTTCTCGGGAGTTCTCCCGCCGCAAAACCTCACTTGTTCTCTCTTGCTTACATTTTCCTTTTCCTTTTTAGGCCATGATTTCAGGAGAACTTGACATTCTCAAAGACTGGTGCTATGAAGCTGTGAGTACTCTGTTTTTTAAAGCCTAAAAAAAAATCAGCGTGGAAAAGGATGTCTGCTCGGACAGCTCCATTAGGGAAGCGCACGACAGGACCCAGTGTCCAGGTCCTCCTGTCTGCTGGCCATCACAGAGCCCAACAGCCCCCACCACCCTCTGATCCTCTGCGGGTGGCACATCTGGGCCCAGAGGCTGGGCACTGTGTCACCTGCTGGTCCCCTGCTTCCAGACTGTAAACTCCTGGTCAGGGATAATCTCTTCCTTCCATGCCTGAGAGGAGGCCTGTGGCATTCTTCCCCCGTGGGAAGTCACGAAGCTGCCATCTTAAAATAATTTTGTCTAAGGACAAGTCCCAGGAGAGGTGATTGGAGTAAGATGAGATCTCTGGCGTGGCCTGTGGCTTGTGTCTGACTGCCCCAGTCCAGGCAGCCGAGGTGGCCTGGGGTACGGGCTGGGGCCAGAGAGGACCCAGGTCCCATATATGATCATACGGGCCTCATGGGTACCCCTGTCCTCTGGCCAGAGCTGTGTCCCTGTGCCCACCTCCCAGGGGTTGGGAGAGGGAACCCCGAGCACAGAAGGGGCCTCCAGGACAGATGCATTAGCTGTCCTCAAGACACCATCCGAAACACAGACCAAAACAAATGCTGCAAGGAACAGCGTGTCCTGACAGCTGCTTCCCGGAATTAAAGCTCCGTCCTGGGGCCGCGCTGGGTGCACGGAGGTCAGTGTGGCATCCCCAGGAGCACAGGCTGTCTGCCCATCCCTGTCCCCTGGGGCTCCCGGCCCCCATCTTGCCAGGCCACCTCACCTCACCCTGTGCACTCCCTGACCTGCGTCTTCATCAGCTGTGTGTTTTGTTTTGTTTTTTTTCCTGCCACTTTGTCTCAAGCCATCCGGAATCTTCTTTGGCTAATTCTGTTCTGCACCCAGCTCACAAACAACTTGGAAAAAGCAGAGGAGAAGATGTCAGATCTTCTTTTTAAATACTCCCCTGCATGGTGACTAATCCAACAGGCATTTATGAGTTTTGGTGTGGTGGTTTTTTGGTTTTTTTGGCTTTGATTGTTTTTTTTTTTTTTAACCTTGGGACCATTAAGCAGCAGCTGATTATTTTTGCCAGAGAGCTGCTGGTGGCCCTGGAAACCTAGCTAAAGTTCCAGCCCCTTCCACAGAGGTGCTTTTAAACTGTCATCTTTAAGAAACCAAACAAGTCGGATTGGCTCCAATTCCCACCCCCTGCCCCGCACCCCCAAGGATCAGCGGTTTCCATAAAAAGTTTGGAGCATCTTCCGTCATGGTCGCCTGCCAAGCCCGGGAAGCCTGCAGTGGAAATGTGTCTTGGGGGCTGTCTCCTGTGCCTGGGAGCATGGGCCGGCAGGTGCTGTTGGGGGCTGGTCCGAAAGATGGGCAACCCACGGGTTAGGGACAAATCCTAGAAAAGGTGTTTGATTCCAGGCCAAGACTCAGGCTGAGGTGAATTTGGCCAGGGAGCTGCCAGCTTGTCCCTGGGGAGAGTGTTTTGGGTTGTGTCCCAAGAGAATCACCCACTTGCTGATTAATACCGTTTTCATTGGGCAGCCTTGATCTGACCCTGTTCTCAGGAGAGGGAAGCTTGTGATCGGGCCAGCAAGTGGGTGGCAGCTGCCTCACTGCCTGGACACATGCTCTTGGCATCTGCTCTTCCTGGACGCAGGGCACCTCAGTGCCAGGGTGTGTAGGCATTTGCTTCGTGTGGTGTGGCACCTCAGCGAGACCGCCCTCGGTGGCCGTCACACGAGCATGCCGGCCTCTCGTTGCAGACATACAGCCAGCTGGCCCACCCGATCCAGCAGGCCAAGGCCCTGGGCCTGCAGTTCCACTCCCGCATCCTGGACATCGACAATGTCGACGTGAGTGCCTCTTGCTGGGGGCCCGGTCAACCTTGGGGGTGGGAACTGGCCCAGACAGGGCCCAGGAGACAGCCTCGCCTGGGGCTGTGCTGATCAGAGGCCTTGAACTTGTCCTTGGGAAAGGTGTCATGGGAAATGCCTGCTGGCGGTGGGCTGCCGGGAGGCCTGCTCTGCCAGGGTGGGGGGACAGTGCTGGGCGAGGTGCCCTCAGCAGGACGAGGTGCCCGGGCTGCTGTCTGAGGCCCTCTCTGGGCTCCCCCACAGCTGGCCATGGGCAAGATGATGGAGCAGGGGCCTGTGCTAATCATCACCTTCCAGGCCCAGCTTGTCATGGTGATCAAGGACCCCAAAGGCCAGGTGGTCGAGGGTGACCCGGTGAGTCAAGGGGCACACAGGCACCTCCCACCCCCAGGACACTGTCTGAGGCCATGCGGCACAGATGCCAGCTCAGAGCCCAGAGCTTCTGGGACCGGGTGGGGATGGGGAGAAACCCCAGGGCTGTAGTTCGGGGCTGGGGGAGGTCAAGAGGACGGGCTGGCCTGTCCGATTTTCCCAAGTGCTGGGCAGCTTATGAGTCATGGGCCCTGTCCCAGCCTCTGCTCCCAGCGCCTGGGGGTATTCCCAGTGGCGTCCACCCCATAGGGCCCAGACCTGGGTTGGCACCAGGACGCGGTGCCCTGCCCCCCACACCCCCAGAGCCACCTCTCCCAGCAGCCCCTTCCCCTCCCCCTGCAGGACAAGGTGCTGCGCATGCTGTACGTGTGGGCGCTCTGCCGCAACCAGGACGAGCTCAACCCCTACGCGGCGTGGCGGCTCCTGGACATCTCTGCCTCCAGCACGGAGCAGATCCTCTGAGTATGGCCACTGCAGCCAGGGAGCCCCCGGGGCTGGATCACCAGGCATGGATGCCCAGGGACACTTGCAGCAACTCCAGACCTCTGGAGACAAGACTGCCAGCTCTGTCCCCCCAGCTCTGCCAGGACAACTACAAAACCAGCTGGCCGGGAAAGGGGCTGAGGGCTACTGAGGGTGCCCAGTGGCTGGACGGACACTGCACAGTGTCAGCCCCTGCACTGTCCCTCTGCCACCTTGGGGTGCACAGGCCACACAGTGCCAAAAGGCTCTGGGGCCTAGGGGGCGGGGCCAAGCCCTGCTGCTCCGCATGGCTGGCCATGCCAGCCAGGCCATTTTAGGTCTTTTTTTAATTTTAACAGTGCTCTCATTTCCTGTACATAGCCTGAGATTTGGAAATAATAAAACACCAAAGTGCAGAAGAGCAACTTGAGTGGCCTGAGGTGTTGTCTCTGTGTGTGTGAGACAGTGACTGGGACTGCGGATCACAGAGGTGGTCAAGGTCAATGACTGCAGCACCAAAGGGGTGGCTTGCCCTGGTCAGGACATTACCTCTGGGGCAGGGAACGGGGGTGGTCAGTGACAAGAAAAATCCCAGTGACCTGCCTGGATCTCGGAGGGTTGGGGTCCCCAGGGCTGGGCAGCTTGCGTGCCCACAGGAGTGATGTTTGGGGACGATGAGAACCCCCAAAGGGAGCCGGTGGGTGGCGGTCTATGGTAGAGAAGAGTGCCGGTCTATGGTAGAGAAGAGTGCCGGGCGGGCGCTGGGATCAGGCCAGAGGTCCGAGGTTTTGCGAGTGGGCGGAGTAGCTCCCGGGTGCCCGCGAGGCCCTGGGGTGGGGGCTGGGTCCCCCCCGCAGGCCGGGGCGGTGTCGCGGGCCCGTGCTCCGCTCCCCGCGCAGCCTCCGCCCCCTGTGGCCCCGCCCCCGCGGCGGCCCCGCCCCCGTCGCCATGGGAACAGCCGCGGCGGCCCGGCTCGCGCGCGGCTCGCCTGCCTCGGTCTCTGCCGCTCCAGGGGCGGGTGGGGTGGGCTGAGCCGGCGCCGGAGCCCGGGCTGCCACCTCCGCCGCCGCCGGGAAGAGACCGAACGCGGAGCCAGCGCAGGTCCCAGAGAGAGTGCGGCCGCCGGGTGGTCCGTCCCGGTCCGGGTCCAGGCTAGGGTGAGGGGCGCGCTGGGGCGGGGGCGGCGGCGGTGGGGGAGGGAGTCCTCGGGCCGCCAAGAACAAAGGGAGCAGGGCGGTGGCAGCGAGGACCGTCCCCCGCCGCGCCGCCTCGGCCGCGGCCGCGCGTTCGCACCTGTTGTGCACGGCCCGGGCCGGTCGGGGATCTCTCTGCCCAGGCACGGCCGCAGCTGGGTCCCCCGTGGCGGTGGCTGAGAGCCCGCGAGCCGGGCATGGGCGTAGCCCGGGGACCGAGGCGCGGGCGGGGGATGGGGCCGAGCACGGTAAGGGGGCAGCGGCGCTGTATGTGGGGGTTGGCGACGCGGAGGCGCGGGAGGGCGCAGCCTCATCCCTGCACCCCGGGCGGGTCCCCTCCTCCGCAGGGCACGCGGCGATGTGAGCCATGAGCGCGACGTGGACGCTGTCGCCGGAGCCGCTGCCGCCGTCGACGGGGCCCCCGGTGGGTGCGGGCCTGGACGCGGAGCAGCGCACGGTGTTTGCCTTCGTGCTCTGCCTGCTCGTGGTGCTGGTGCTGCTGATGGTGCGCTGCGTGCGCATCCTGCTCGACCCCTACAGCCGCATGCCCGCCTCGTCCTGGACCGACCACAAGGAGGCGCTCGAGCGCGGGCAGTTCGACTACGCGCTGGTGTGAGGGGCGCGGCGCCCCGGGCCGGCCCTACGCGGGGGTCTCCGAGGGCCGGCCCGGTCAGAGGCGCCGCTGGGCCCGGACTGCTCTCGGGATCCCGCCCCAGAGTCCGCAGCCTGGTGGGGGAGGTGTTCGGAGAAGCCCGGCCCCTCCCCCTTTAGACCCCTCCCATCCCCCCTCCTGGCCTGGCCCGAGCCCCACCTCGTGCCTTTCTCAGTCCTGTCCCCTTACTCTCTGCACAAGTCACCCGGGATCCTGAGTGGGAGGAAGACCCCCGCGCCACCCCCTCCGCAGCGTGTAAGTGGCTCTGCTATTGTCCGTTCCTGGGAGTGGGGACCCCCTCGTGCCCCCTCTCTCCCCTGTCATCTGGCCATCGTGAATCCCACCGTGACTGAGTGAGCGCTGGGCCCACGGGGCGGACGCTGCATACCAATATGCGCTGCACAGCGTGTCCCGGAGACGGCGGAGCCCGAGGACCTGCCACGGCTGCGGTGTCCAGGATGCGTGGCGCCTTCCGTGGCGGGGGTGGGGAGCGCGGGCAGGCTCCTTCCCGACCCCAGCCCGGCCCCAGCACAGGTCAGCGTTCCCTCCCCCTGAGCCCCCTGCCATAGCCCCCCAAGCCCTGCCATGCCTTTTCACGCCTCCCTGCCTCTGAGCCGATAATAAAAGCTGTTATTGAGCGCTTACTGCATGCCAAGCAGCGTGCTGAGTTGGCGCCTCCTATTCCTAGCCTGTTTCCTCTTCGGGATGGTGAGAATGAGCCCCTCGCTCCCTTAGCATCCCCATTCTACAGGCCAGGCCACTGAGGGCCAGGTGGCTGGAGTGGCTTGTCCACAGCCACGTGGCTAGAGAGGTTGGCTACTGCATGCTTCTAGGACTGCTCAGTCCTGCAAAGATCCACTCACGCCTTTCACCAGCTTTGGGGGGGATGTGTGATCTGTGACCATCTCAATCCCCCCAGCTCCAGCCACAGCCAAGACCCCACACAAACTTCTTTCTCTTGACCTGGGGAGGCACCGGGTCCCAGGGCAGGACTCAGCCCCGTGGGGAGCTGGAGGGGCGCGCTCAGCGGGCCCTGGAGGGTGGCTCCAAGGACGGCACCTGCAGCCCAATCTTCCTGACCCTCCGGCCTCATCCCTCCTGCCCACCACCATAGTGTGCGCCTTGGAACCAAGCCATAGTTCTGGCACTGTGGCGCGGTGACACAGAGTGGGCTGGCTCTGCTCCACGGCCCACCCGGGGAGATGTGTTGTGAGCCTCGGGGGAGCCGTGTGCAACGTGTGTGGGGAGAAACGAGCGTTTCTATAAAAGGCAGGCTGGGTGAGGGCACAGGCTCCGTACACAGAATTTACCAACTCAGACGAGCTAGGCGTTGGGGGGTGGTGCCGTGGGAGGACATCTGCTTCCCCAGGAAGATCCCTGGTTCCCCCAGCCCTGGCCCTGAATCCATGCACACAGGGCAGGTGGAGCTGAAGGGGTGACCCCCACTGAGAGCCCATCAGCACCCCGAGGTGTTTGGGATCTTGGAGCTAGGCCAGGACTCCAATGCCCCTCCCTCCTCCCCTTCTAGGGATCATTGAAGCCCCAAGGCCACCTCAGGGACATGTGCCTCTCCCTCCAGCCTCCTGCTTGGAACAGCACACCCCTAACTTAGCCTGAAGCCCCCTAGCCTAGAGCCTTGCTCCTCTGGCTGGGCCATCCTTGCTCTCTGCTGGCTTCTCCCCTTCATCTGTTAGGACATGATTCTGCCCCACTCTGAAAGCCCGTCCCTGACACCTGGCCCCATGAATACTGCCTTGCTATTCTCTTACTGTCCATGCTGGTCACCTCCAGTCAACAAGGGGCTCCTTGCCCCAGGCGTCACTGGACCAGGCAGGGTGGCAGCTTTCCTCCCTGGCACCCTCCTCCCCCATGCCCCCAAGCTCTGATACTTCAGGGTCCCCACTCCCACCTTTAAGTCACAGGGAAAAGAGAACAAGGCAAGTTGGTGAGATCTTTATTCACAGTCATGGGATACCCCCCAGGAAGGGAGAGGGAGCTGGTGGGGGTGGGGGGAGGGAATTGGGAACAGGTCCGTTGCAGACAGCCAGGCAATGTGGGTCCCTGAGGTGCAAGAGAGGGGGCACCAGAAAAAATGGAAGCCCGGGCAAAGGGGGACCCATGCAAAGGTGTTTATGGTACCTGGTGCCAGCCATGGCCCCCCGAGCAGACAACTGGGCTTAGGGAACTGGGGAGGCCAACCCTACCCATCTGTCTGCCTGTCCACCTATCCAGGAGGTCAGGGTGCTTATGGATGGAGTTCCCTATCCTCCATTCTCCGTTAACCCAGCTGCCTAGCTGCCCCCACCAAACCCCTATAAAACTGGGGTTCCATTTTGGAGACCCCTGATGTATGGAACATCTTAGAGGGTCACCCCACACATCTGAGCACTGTCTCAGGGACCTTCTGCCATGACCGAATCTTCAGGACAACCCAGTGCCAGCCAAGCAGGACTGAGGGCCCGATTGGGATGTCTGGTGTGGCCACTGCCCCTCACCTAGCAGGGGTGGCCGCCCTGCCCAGAAGCTCCAGGGGCACCAGGAACGGGTTCAGGGGGCAGATCCCAACTGCTTGCCAGGATGATCTCAGTTCGCTGGGCCCTGCCTTCTCGGGGGAGTGGGCGGTGGCCTGGTTGGGCTCCTCTGGCCCCCTGGCACCAGTCCCATCACCCTCAGCCCCAGGCCCCGGGTTCCCTCCAGCCAGGCTGGGCTCAGAGGCCGTCAGGTGTCGGTACATTTCTGCCATATGTTCCACCAGGGCCGTGCAGGGCAGGTGGGGCAGCTCCTCGGGAAGCGACATGAGCAGGTCAACCACCACAGCCGACTCTAGTGATGGACGGAGAGGGAGGGGTGAGGGGAGAACGGGGCCTGCCGTCCGGGGCACCCCCAACCCCTTAGAACCCACCCTTCCCTCCTCTTACCAGCTGCTGAGAGCTCAGGGCCATGGCCACTACGGGAGAAGGAGGACAGGTACTTGTAGATCTTCTCAAAGTCCACGGTGAAGTCTCCCTCGGCGGACAGGCCAGCCAGGGACCCGGAAGATGACTCAGGGGCGGAACCAGAAGCCTCACGGGTGGGGCCAGATGCCTCAGGGGCGGGGCCAGGAGCCTCAGAGGTGGCGTCCTCCTGCACTCCCGGGACGCTCAGGAGTAGTGGCTTTCCTCGGGCCCGCGTGGGCTTGGGGGGCTTGGAATGCAGGAGGCTGAGCGGTTCTGTGGCCGCGATGGTGAGCACCTGACAGGCAAAGCAACCGGGGAGGGGATGGGGGAAGTCTCATCTTCCACTCCTGTTGTGCAGAGGCTGAGCCCTCCATCTCCACCCAGTCACCAAATCCTCCCTGCCACCCTGAGCTCAGACAGATGGCCTCAGAGGCAGGGCCCAGGATGCCATCCGCCTTATTTGGACTCATATGTATGACCCTGTTCCCTGGGACCCACCCCCCACCTGCCTGAGAGATGGCTGTACCTGTGAGAAAGCCACTGTCAGGGCTTCCTCCAGCGGGCCTGTTATCTTCTCAGCCAGATCCATCCATACCTGAGTGACATGAGAAGGTACACGGTCAGCGCTGGGATCAGCCTGGAGGGGTCCCCCCAAGCCCTGCCCCACCTGGGGATCCCCCACAAGGCCGGCCCTGGGAAGCCCCGCCTTGCCCTCCTGCCTCACCTCTATAGGGGCTGGAGTCTGTGCCTCCCGGCGCCTTGGACCACCACCTGGATGCACCCTCCGAATGGCCTCCCGGGCCACACGGCCCTTGAGCTGCTGGAGGAAGTCCTGGATCTGGGGAGGAGAGAGGAGGTGGCTGAGCTCAGGGCTGCAGGAAAGAAGCCAAAGCCCACCGCCTTGCTTGCCTGCTCCAGGGCGGGCCGCTGCGCCCTAGCCTCACGCAAAGGGTCCCAGCGACTCTGCTGGGCGTCTGGCCAACGCCCCAGAGTATGACCAGCTACCTAATGAAGATGTAAGTCCCAGGTCTGTTTTGGCTCCTTCATACACAATTCATCTCCCTTCTTCGTCCACTCCTCCCATTTCTTTATTTTCACATCAACCTCATTGCGCCTGGTCCAACTGCGCGCTTTCCGACAGGCCTCCGCAGCCTCTGCCTCCGAATTCGCCCCGCCCCTAAATTTCGCCCTCGCCCCGCCCCTCAGCCCCACGTAAGCCCCGCCCACGACTTACCGCCAAGCTCACCACGCCCCTCAGGCTCGCCCGCTCACGCCCCAACCCTCCGCGGCATGCACCGGCCCGCCCCCAGCACGTCCCGCCCATCAGCCTTCCTTACGCCCCGCCCATGCCCCACCAATGCCTTACTCCTAAACTCGCCCCGCCCCTAAATCTTGCTCTCGCCCCGCCTCCAGAATCACTCACGCCCCGCCCCTCGGGAGCAACCACTCACGCCCTCAGCCACACGTACGGCCCCCCCCTCACCTCCGCGTCGCCCCGTCCCTACCCCTGGCCAGACCACTACCCGCCCCTTCCTACAGCAGCCCCGCCCCTAAGCTTCATCGTCGCCCCGCCCACTCCGCGATCCTGCCCAGACACACGCTAACCTCGCATCCAGCCTCGCTCTCGTCCGGGGACGCGCACCTCACCTCAACCTTGCTCCGGCCGGGTAGCTCCCGAGCCAGCTCAGCGGCGTCCGGTTCCGGCTGGCCCCGCCGCGCCTGCAGCAGTCGCAGTAGCTGTCGCTTCTCACGGGCGCTCCAGGCCGCAGGGCCGGTCACCTCGCCCAGATAGCGCGCCGGGACGGTTCGCCGCCGCTGCGGCGGCTTCATGCCTGTCGGAGAAGCGCCTGTGCTCTAGGGCCGCTTCCCTAGTGGGTGGAGCTACGGAGGCCGCTGAGGCCTGAAAACCACGTGCGGAGGCGGAAGTGGCTGGGGGCGTGGCTCTGCGTTCGTGGAACGAACGAAACCGCCTCTATGGAGAAGATGGGGAGATTGTCACCTGATCCGAGGCATGTACGAACGAGAGCTCAGCCCGCATTTTACCCCATTCGAGGAGCGGAGCCGACACCCTGGATCTCGTGCCTTCCCTCAGTTTCTGGGCTAACTCGTGAAACGCCTACTGTGTGCTTTGCTTCTCGAAGAGGGCTGGTTCCTGTCCAAAAGGCAGCTGTTCGGTCGGGGTCCAGAGCCTGGTTGTGGGGTCGGACAGGCCTTGGGGACCTTGGGCAGGTGATTTAGCCTTGTCGAGTCTCAGTTTCTTCATCTGTAAATTGAGCTAATAGTCCCACTCTTGTCTATGCGCAAGGGAGGGAGGAGCTCCAAACTTAAGAGGAGGGCGAAGTCCAAACCAGCGAGGAGACCCGAGTGAGAGCAGGGTCGGGCGGTGGGAGTGGAAAGCAGAGAAGGCTTGGCTGGAGGAAGATCGCAGGGGGCAGGTGGGCTACTGCAGGGGTAGGAGGCGGGGCTTATTTTAAATTTAAGCTGGTGGGGTTAGGTGTTGCTTTCTGTTTGGGACAAAACAGCCTTCAGTCTCCCCTGACGGGTGTGTGTACACGTGTATGTGGGCGTGTGGGCCCCGCCCCCAAGTCAGGACTTCACCCAGCCTAGATTTCCATCCCGCCCCAGCCCCTCAGTCCTGGTCCTAGGCCCCTCCTGGAGTCCCCTCCTCCTGTCTGCCATCCCGCGCTTTGCGCACACACTTGACTCCACCAAAACTCAGCTGGTCAGTCCGGAGGTTTATTTTGAGCCCAGGTAGGAGGAAGTGGAGGAGGGGAGAAGCGTAGGGGTAGCGGTCCCATCGGGTCAGAGATGCTGGGCAGCGGGTCCAGTCCTGGCTAGCCTGGTCCCAAAGCCGCGGCTGAGTGCATCTCAGGATCGTGCTGTGGGAGGGGCGGCGGAGGCTGAGCAAGGGAGGGGACATTATGTCGGCCACCCCCTTCCCGGCAGACCAGTGGCCTCTCCCATCAGTCTGTATGCTGGGGTGAGAGTGGGAACTGCGTCTGAATCCCAAATTCTCCTTGCCTAATGCCTGTCCAAAATTTGAGGACCCCTGGCTCGACCCAGAGCCCAAAGCCCACCGCTGGTGACCCACTGCCTGAATTGGAATCCCTCCTCCACCAAATACTGTGACCTTTGACACGTTATTTAACTTCAGAGAGTGCCTCATTTTTCTCCTCTGTAAAATGGAGACTATAATAGTATCTACCTGAAGGTTGTTGTGAGCATTACTTATTTACGTATTTTTTAGAAATGGGGTCTCCACTCTGTAGCCCAGGCTGGGTTGCAGTGGCGTCATCATAGTTCATTGCAGCCTGGAACTCCTGTGCTGAAGGAGTTTTATCCTTCTGCCTCAGCCTCCCGAGTAGCTGGGACTATACAGGTGTGTACCACCATGCCCAGCTATTTTTTGTAAAGACGGGGGTCTTGCTATGTTGCCCAGGCTGGCCTAGAACTCCTGTCCTCAAGCGATCCTCCCACCTCAGCCTCCCAAAGTGCTGGGATTACAGGCGTGAGCACCGCGCCCAGCTGGTTATGAGGATTAAATTAGTTCATATGCGTAAAACAGAACAGTGCCTGGTACAGAGTAAGAGCTATGAAGTCACCGTCAGCCCCTCCTTCCTCCAGCTCCCCCACCTCCGCGTTTACCTGCCTCACTGGGGCCTCCTGGGCTGGGTGCCGCCGGGCGAGGTTCTCGGGGGCTGGCCGGGGGGCGGGGGCGCTGCAAGGGAGAGACAGGCAGCAGTCGGGGTGGCTGCGCGCAGCGCCGGGGTAAGGGCGCCCCCTCGGGGCTGATGCGGGCATAGCGGAGTCGGGGCTATGGCGACTCAGGCTCAGTAGGCGGGATCGCCGCGACCCCGGGTCCGGACGCTCAGGAATAGTCTGGGGGCTGGGCAGAGGTCCCGGCGTGGCCGAGGTCTGTACCTGAGTGCGCGCAGACGAGGCCGAGCCCGGCGGCCAGGGCGGCGCCCAGCACGAAAGCTGCCAACACCAGCGCCACCACCGGCGCGGGCTCCAGGGCTGCGGGGGCCGGCGCGGGCGGCTCGGGGCGCGCGGCGGCGCGGCCCGGGACGACCTTGGGGGGCCCTGCGGGGAGTCGGCTGTACTGAGACTGGGCCCAGGACCCGGAAGTCCTTCCCACCCCCGCCCCACGGCCCCCTGCGCGGGGCGGGGGGGACTGCGCGCTCACTGGGGGGCGGCCGCGGCACGGTGACCACGATGGGCTGCGTCAGCGTGTGCAGGTGGGGGTTGTCAGCACCCAGGCTCTCGCCGCTGCCACTGTTGGCGCCCACGCACGCCTCATCCTGAGGCAGGCACTGGGGGCAGGTGCGGGGTGGGGAAAGAGACCGGGACGTCAGGGCCCGGGACCCTGGCTCAGGTCCCCAAGGCTCCCAAGAGAGACCTAAGAGTCCAGCTCTCCACCACAGCCAGAAGGCCCCTTGGAAATCCGGCCCCTTAGGGTCCATGAGCCCAGCCCCTAAGTGTACAAGCAGCTAGCTGCCCAGCCCTTGGGGACCCCAAATTCCAGCCCCTCAAGGAGGTCACAAGATCCAGCTCTCTCAGTACCTAACCTGTGAAGCTAACATCAGGTGCCCAGAGATTCGACCCTCAGTGGCCTTTTGCACCCAGTTTCTCAGCCAGAGCCGCCCAGAGTCCCGGAGCTGTCCATGAGGGAACCCGGTGTCCACTCTCTGTCTCCCGAGGAACTCTTGTGCACAGTTCCATGGGCCCCTGGGGTCCTTGAGCCCAGCCCCCAGCCTGAGAGAGACCCAGTGTCTACCCCCCAGTCCCAAGTGACCCCAGACCCCAAAGCGCCCAGATGCTCAGATCCCCAAACTCCGGGGTATCCTCAGCCGCCAGTGCCCAGCCCCCAAAGGGCCCTGGCGCCTGATCCCCGGCTCTGCCTTCGCGCACCCGCGATGGCGGGGGCGGCGTCAGAGGCCCAGCCCGGCGGACTCCTCGGCGGCGGCGGCAGCGGCTCAGCTGGCAGTGGAGGAACTGCACCGAGGCGTTGAACACCGGGCGCAGGCGGAAGCTGAAGCGCGCGGGGCTGGTGGCACCCGGGCGCGGCGGCGGTGGCGGGAAGGCGACAGAGGCTTCGGCGGGGCAGCCCCCGCGCAGCAGCGCCAGGGCTGGCCCCGGGGCCGGGCGTGATGACGGCGTCACGGAGCAGCCGTGCAGGGCCAGGCCCCAGCGCGGGGAGGGACGGGCCAGGGCTGCCTGGGGGACGGAGACGACATCAGGATCGCCCGCCCCGACCTGCTGCCACCAGCCCTCTGTGCTCCCGGTGTCCGCACCTGCACGAACACGCGGCTGTCCGCTGGGACCTCGAGCGGCCCCGCGCGGCGCGGGAAGACGTCCTCCACGTCCGACAGCTCCAGACTGAAGAGCGGTCTGCGCAGCCAGGGCCCCGGCGCTGCGGGAAACTGGGGTGCTGGCGGGGCGGGAGGGGGGGGAGGGAGGGCGACACTGACAAGGGAGGCCGCGCTGCCCCTTAGGCTCTCAGGGAAAGTGACCCGACCATCTCGCCCCCGCCGCAACCTTTGGAAAAGGGATGCGGTGGCGGATTCACCCAGGCTCCGCACTGCGCCACGTCTCTGCAAGCGGGACAGTTACTGTGCTGTGCCCCCCGGCGACCAGCGCAGCCCAGCAGCTGAGGCTGGGTGCAAAGCTGGGAGCCCCTGGGGACGAGCCTCCAAAGCAGGTGAGGAAACCCCCCCGGCAGAAAGGGCTGAGGTGCACAGGAGGGTGGAAGGTCAGGCTGGGAGTCAGAGCTCTCTCGCCTCCCCCCAGGCTACTCCCCTTTCTAAGGGCAGGTAGGTGCTGTCATCAACAGGGGGGTTGGGGGGTGAGGGTGCCCTCCCCAGAGGCCCTTCTGGACACAGCCAAAGCCCAGTCAGGCCACCAGGATCTGGGACTTTTCTGCCTGTCCAGGGTTCACACTCCCAGGCTGAAGGCAGCGGCAGCAAAGGTGGGGGTCTCCCCTCCGTGCCCGTGCACCAGCGCACTCGCACACACCCTGGCCAGGGAGTACACACAGACGTCCGCTTCCGGGAGGCCCTCAGCTAGGGTCCTTGTCAAATGCTGGGGACTGCCCACACACCCACTCTGGGGGGCACCTGCACAGCCCACCCCTCCCACAGTCCTAGGCCTCTCTGCAGCTGCTCCCAGCTTTGAGGAAGTCCCGGATGTGGGCCAACCAGAGGACGGGAGAGGCAGACCCCACCCTACCCCCTTTCCCCCAGGTGGGGTGGACAAGAAGTCAAGTGGAGGAAGGACCACACAGGGAGGGATAGCAGTGGGACAGGCCCAGTGTCCCCCTCCGCCTGTACATACCAGGTGGCCCAGTGGGTGACGCGGTGGTCCCCAAGAGCAGGGCCAGCAGCAGGAGTGCAGAGCCCAGCATACTGCACTGGCCGAGGTCAGGGTGTCTGGGGGCCAGAGCAGAGGCACCAGCCTGGCTGCACCCAGGCCTGGCAGGTGGGCAGGTGGCCCTGTCCTTGGCTGGGCGGCCACCCTGGGAGGCAGAGAGCGGGGGTGGCCAACAGGGACTGACATCAGAGCCAGGGCCCAAGGCCTGCAGGGAATTAAGGACTCCTCTCCGGCCCGTCTTGTGGCTACTGGGGGCAGGGAGGCCCTCACACTGGCCGCCCGATACTGGGCAAGCTACTCTAAACACCTCCTTCCCAGCGCCACCCCCCACTCTGCCTCAGTTTCCCCTCGATGCAGATGCCTCAACCACCAGAACAGCACCCCCTCCCCAGCCCCCTCCCACCTCCCTGCCAGGCTTCCGACACACCACAGACTCGCAGAAGAAAAGGGAGGAGTTTATTCTTAAGCGTCTAAGGATTTACAAATGAGGGCATTTTGTTTTAAAAAGGGACAGGGCAATACTGGCGGCCTTGGGCTGGGCCGGGCCACCCCAGGCTCCTGCCCGCCCGGTCTGCCCTCTGCCTGGTCCAGAGGGATGGCTGGTGACGAGGGGGAGGCCGAGGGGGAGGCCTGGGGAGAGGCGGGGAGGTAGGAGAGGCTCCCCCAGGACTCCCCCATAACACTGAAGGGAGGTGGTGGGCAGACACACACGCACAAAAAACGGAAAATCAAGTTAAATAAAAATAAAACCAGGTAGCCCAGCCTCGGGCCTCTACCGGCCCAGAGCCAGCCAAGCAACCTTCCAGCTACCCGCAGAGGCCCCTGTGGCTGGCCCCAGGGAGGGAGGGTGGGGGCCAGGCCTGTCGGCACCCCTACCTGACCCCTGGCCCCTCACAAAGGGGAGCAGAGGCAAGAGAAGGCAGCCTTCCTCCTGGGGCAGAGAGAAGATGACTTCTACTACTTTTAAACATGCGGCATTTTGTGACTATGATAAGGAGAGTTCAGACCACAGATGAGAGGATACAGCAACCCTATGTCTACGCTGCTTCAGCTACGTCCAGCGAGGTTCCTCACCTTTGGTGTTGGTTGGTTTTTGTTTGTGGTTTTATGGGGTTTTTTTTTTTGTTTTTTTTTTTTCATTTTTGTGTTTTGCTATTTTGTTTTTCTCGTCCACGTGATTTGCATGCATCACCAACAAAAAGGAAACACACCCCTCCTGCTCTGCCTGCAGCATCAGCAGCGAGTGCTTGGGGGACACCTGGCCTGCTGTGGTGCGGCACATGCCCCCTCGCCCCCGCTGGAGCCTGTCACATGTCCCTGAACCCCCACATCCACTCCCTTCCCCCTCAATCCAACTCCCGCCACACTCCTTCTCGTCGTCTTCAATTCGCTCTGGCCGCCTGCTCCCGCCACGCCCCACGTCTACCTTCCCTGAAGGCCACCCTGTGTGTGGCCACAGCCCCTTGGGCCCCCTCCACACCCCCTGAGGTCTTCAACTCGCCCCTAAGCTGGGGCCAGTCTCCCCGTCCAGGGTCAGCCCCTGAAGCCGGAGCTGCAGCACCCGGCCCAGCCCCCAGAGCCCGTGGGCGGTCGGGGGCCCCTCCACAAGCAGCTAAACGTGACTTTGGTAAAAGTTTCTGAAGGTACCAACAAACCCCATGAGAACAAGCTCTTCTCCGCCCCCCACCCCCCACCAAGTACAATAAAATACAATAAACTCCAAAAAGGACCCCCTGAGATCAAAGAGAGAGAGAAAGAGAGAGAGACAGAGAGACCAGCCCCGCCGGCTGCAGCTGCAATGCCCACAGCCCCTTCTGGGGGCCACTGACTCATTGCCCCACGGAGACCTAAGCAGACCCAGGGGTCCCGCCAGGGGTGGCTGAGCCCAGGCTTGGGCCAGGAGGGAAGCAGAGGCAGGGAGGGTGACAAGGACAGAGGTAGAGGGGGTGACAAAGAAGGAACAGGTGCATGGGGAGCGGCGAGGACGGCACGCTCGGAGAGGGGCTGGGGACTCAGGGGTCTCTCCTGGCCCCTGGGGGCCACCCCAGCCCAGAGGTTACAACTGAATAAATAGCGAGTCTGCTCTCGGCCTGTTGTCGTCCGTTCACAGTGTCTGTCCGGGGAACGCACACGGCCGGCTGACCCCGGGGCGGGAAGGGCTGGGGCCTGACGGCCCGTCTGTCCACGGCTGGCAGGCAGGGAGTCGGGGGTGGGTGGGTGCCCCTACTTTCTGTCCTCAGCCCTCGGCGGCCATCCGGGTCCCAGGTCTCCCCTGGCAGGTGGCTGGGTGGGGAAGGGGGGCCTGTGGCCATGCCCCTGGCCCTTGTGGGGCTGGCCGCCGCCATGCAGCTACCTGAAGAAGGGCAGGTGGTGTTGGCTCAGGACCCCGCTAGTCCTCGGCGACTCGGTCTTCGCCATGACATCCTTGAACCAGGACGCCACGTCCACCTCGAGTGTCTCGTAGCGCCTGATGAAGCTGTGTTCCTGCAGGGGCCGAGGCAGAGGCTTAGGAGGAGGGGGCCTCATGCTCAGGGCCTGGGGCTCCTGTGGGGATGTTCTGCAGGGACAGGGATGGGGAGGGGCCCCGGGTACTCACAAGTAGCTTATTATACTTTGGTCTCTTCCTGTGATCTTTAGTAAGGCTGCAGGGAGGAGGGAGGGAGGGAAATGAGAGCTGGCAGGAGGGGCCCGGCTGCCCCCCACTTCTCATGCCCCAGGTGAGCTGGGGGTTGTTAAGGTCTGAGCGGGAAGGACTGCTGATGGTCCGGGCCCTGGTGACAGCTGGGACCTGCCCAGGTATGCGCCCTGAAGCCTCCCAGCCCTGGGAGACCAGATGAGGACCTTCTGCACACACAGTTCAGCTTGCTGTGGCTGGGTGCCCACAGCCTCCCACGGCCACCTTGCCAAACACCTGTGGGGCCAGCTGTCCCCTCAGGCTGGGTCCAAACCCAACTCGTGGCCCAGGGCATCAGCTCCAGCTCCTGTCTGTGCCCCCAGCCAGGAGCCCATGCACAGCTGCCGTCACCCCAGGGCGGCCCCCTAACCCCTCCTGCCCCAAGCAAGGGGCCTCCCCTGACGTCCCTGAGAGGAGGGCAGGCAGGGCAGGGGTTCTCACCAGTCTTTGACGAAGGACTGGAAGTCCCCTGAGAAGCCCATGTGACCGGGCAGGAGCGGGGGCTCTTCCTGGAGGACTTTGGTGAGGACCTCAAAGTCCGTCTTGCAGTTCTTGTAGGGAAACTGTCCCGTCGCCAGTTCCACCTGGGAGGGAGATGGGCAGGGCTGGACCTCGCAGGCACAGGGTCGGGGGCCACACCGGACCTCACCCCAGGCCCGAGGACGGGGTGGGGTCCCACTCACCAGCGAGATGCCCAGGCTCCACACGTCAGCCCGGATGTCGTAGTCCGGCTTGGTGGGGTCTGGGGGGTCGATGCGCTCGGGCTGCCGGGGGAGAAGGGGAGGCTGTACCCCAGAGGCCGCCAGGGCCCGCCGCCCCCCATGTGCTGGGTCCCCACTCACCGCCATGTAGGCAGCGCAGCCGGCGCTCCGCGTCTTGGCCTTGGAGTCGACCAGGCGGCCGCTGATGCCGAAGTCGCACAGCTTGATCTGGCCTCGCTCGTCCAGCAGGATGTTAGAGGGCTTGACGTCTCGGTGGATCACGCCGTGCTTCTCCTTCAGGTAGTACAGCGCCTTCACGATCTGCGGCGTGCACAGGGGCAGGTGCCCATGACCGTGGGCCCGGGCCTGCCCACCCACCAGGCCGCCAGCCCAGCCACTCACCGCCACCGTCATCTTGCCCAGGATGCGCTCGGGGATGGGGCCCTGCATCCGCTTCTTGAGCTTCTCGGCGCACGTGCCCATGAGCTCCATGGCAATGAAGACATCGGTCTGTGGGGGACACACACAGGGCTTGAGATGGCAGCGCCTTCCTGCCCCCCCCGGAGCAGCTCTGGCCCCAGGGCAGGGGTGGGGGCACCCGGCAGGGCAGGGGTGCTCACATTGGTGATGAAGGTCCCAAAGCACTGCACAATGTAGGGGCAGTCATGGCTCTTGAGCACCACGTCCAGGTCCATGAGGATGCGCTTGTTCTCCTCCTTGTTCCCTGAGCGCCGCATTTGCTGCACGACAGGCATGGAAGGAGGGGAGGGACCTCAGCACCGGGGGACCGAGGTGTGGGCCAGCCCGGGGGCGAGGGCTGAGGCTCACCTTGACTGCGATGACGTGGCCCGTCTTCCGGAAGCGCATCTTCCACACCTGGCCGCATGTGCCACTGCCCATCTCACCCAAGTTTTCTAGGTCGTTGATTTCTGCCTGGTAGCGCTGGGAGGACAACAAGGGCTGGAGGGTCCCCGGGGCCTCTGCTGTGGCCCTAGGATGGGCCCAGCCTACCTGCACACCCCCTACCCCAGGGGCGCCGAGTGAAGGGTGGTACCTGGCCCCCGATGGTCAGGTAGCCCGTCTGCTTCATGATCTCCTGCAGCTTCTGGTCAATCTCAATGCTGGCGGGACAGGGAGCAGGCGTCGGTGTAGGGGGCTCCCGAGCAACCAACCCCCCTGCAGCCCCCACAGGACTCTCTACGGCTTTGCCCAGCCCCACCAGCCCACGGCTCACCTCTCCATGCTGCGGGGTGTGAACAGAGTTGCTGGGAGCCCCAGCATGTGGCGGGGCCGGGCGGGGGGCGTGGGGTGCTGTGGGGAGCTCTCTGAGGACGGTGAGCGGCTGCCCCCATCGTTGGCCAGCGGGAGCTGCAGGGCTGGGGGGTGAGAACCAGTGGCGGGGAGGGGTCAGTGCCCAGCTGGCCTCTGCTCCAGGCCTGGCACTGGGGGAGGGGCCGGGACCCTCACCTTCCCCTCTCTGGCCTCCCCAGCTGCTGGGTGAAGGAGCTGGGGTCTCTCAACCCACGCACTGGGCCGTCCTCAGGGTACCTCCTCCCACCTCTGACCGGGCAGGAGACTGAGTGGGCTGGTGGGGGGCGAGTGAACCCCAATCTATACTGACAGAGAAACGAGGTGGGGACCTCACAGTGTCCCTCAGCCAGGCAGCTTTCCTGGAGTGTCCCTTTCCTCCCCACCTCTGCCAAGGATGCAGGTCAAGGATCACAGTACCCATACTCTGGACCAAGTGAGGACAGAATACCCGCCAGGATCAGCCTGGGCTCTGGCCCTGCCGGCAGCACGGAACCTGGCCCCCAACAAGAGCGGGGTGGGCCACCCCAGGGAGACAGTGGGCATGGGACCGGACCCCAGCTTCTAGCTGCCCTGCCCCCACATTCTGCTCCAGGGTCAGGGAGGACCCCTCGGGTCAGTGGGCTAAGCAGGGGCAGGACTGCAGGGTGGGCCTGCGTACTCTGGGGGGACATCTGGGGGTATAGCCCCTGCAGGAGCTGGCGGGACTGGGTGGGGGGCCATGCTGGGCCAGGGGGTGGGTTCTTTCCAGCAGCCTGCATGCGGACAGCTTGGGCATGCGACAGCGGGCGGGCAGGCAGCGGGCAGGCAGCGGACACCCTGGGATGGGCAGGCGGCATTAGGGGGCGGGAGGGCAAGAGACAGACAGACAGACAGGAGCCAAGACTCGGGGCCCAGCTGCCCAAAAGGGGCACTGCAGAGACAGGCCAGAGAGGGGCCTGGGACAGGAGAGCAGGCTCACTGCAGGATTAGGTGTCTCCCTGGCTGAGCGGGCAATAAGGTGTGGGTCCCTGGAGGAGCCAACCCTCCCTTGACCCCTCGAGCCCCAGAGGCCCTGACCCAGGAAGGGCAATGGTGTGCTCGCCTCGGGGCACTGGCTACGGGAGCCTCCGAGGCACCCCTCTCCCTGGAGCCTGCCCTGCTCCTGCAGCCTCCTTGGACGCCCTCCCTCCGGCCTCGGCCCCCTTTCTTGCCCATGGCCCAACAGACTCCCGCCATCTCAGCCTAGTGACAAATGGGCAGAGACAATCTGCTCCAGCTGCCAGCAGCCGGGCCCTTGCCTTGCCCTGTTGGCCAGGACCTTGGCCTCAGCCAGAGAGAGGGGGCAGGTAGGGGACCCTGACCTGCAATCCTCAGGGGGGTGCACGGCCTGCCAGGAGCAAAGGAAGGGCTCTGGGGCCTGGGGAGGCCTCCCCTCCCGCTGCCCCTGGCCACAGCACTGCCTCCCCCCGCTCAGTGTGTCCCTGTGCCTCTGCTCTGCCCACGGCCTGAATCATAGTCCGGACCCCTCCTAGCCCCTGCCCCCCCAATCCAGCCCCAGGCCCTCTGCACCTGGACTCTCTCCAGCACCTCTGGGGGGGTTTCCTGCCCTGCACTGCAAGCTCTCTGGGGGGAAGGGCCACACCTCGAAGTGTCCTATTGGTCCCCGCCCTGGCACAGTCCACCTGGCCCTCTGAGGGCTGCCCAGAGCTCAGGGAGGTGGCTGCCAGCCCACAGACGGGGCCACGGTAGGGATAGGAAGGGTGCTCAGGTGGGGGCAGGAAGGAGACACACGAAGCCCTGAGAACGGAGATCACAAAGGTCACAGAGGTGGTGACAGGCCACCTAGCATGTCAGGAGGATGGAGTGAGAGCAAGAGTGTGTGACAGAGAGAGAGAAAGAAAGGATGAATGAATGAGGGACAGCAAGAGAGGGCTGGAGGGCAGGTGCCCAATGACGCAGACAGGAGCCTCAGACATGCAGGCTGCCAGCCCCACACATGTGCACACGCTCATGCAAACACATACTCCCAGGGCATGGCACAGACCTCTACACACATGCAGCCAGGGACAGACACCCCCCTTGCCCACCTGACACACACACATGGTCAGGCACACACACGGGCAACCCTGCCACACTCACACACAACTACCCCCGGGCCAGACCCCACACCCAGTCTCCCTCCCAGCACAGGCTCGGGCGAGGCCCAACTGCCCGCCACGTCTGCTCCCAAACACGCTGGCGCTTGTCTTCAGGGCCTCAGCTGGCTGTGTCCTTGCCCCACCCCATGCCACCTCCAGGGACACTGTGCTTGAACTCTACCTTCTCCAAAGGCTTTCCCGGACCAGCCCCCTGCAAAGCCCCTCACCCTGCTAGAATGTTCTCCCTGGCGGGGACTGTGCTCACTGTCCCCAGGCAGTCTCTCCTAGCACAGCCTCAGCTCCTCAAGGAGAGGGGCTCGGTCTGTTGTGATGACTGCCATGTACCTGGTGCCGAGGACAGGCCCACACCCAGGGGGGCACTACACATTCATTCCATTGTTGAGATGGATCAAACAGGCAGGGTCCACCCACCTGGCCCAAACTTCTCTCTCTCACTTACACACACACTTATGCCACGTCGCACACACGTGCCCCCTTGCAGGCCACAGATTCCTGCTCTGCGGGGGCCATTTCCTCCTTCAGGGAGTCCAAGCCTGAGCCCAAGAGGAAGGGGGTAGGAGGAGGTGAGAGGGCACAGAGGAGGCCGGGCTGGGCCAACGTTGCGCGAGTGGCATGAGAGAGAGTGAGGGTGACAGGAGGAGACATGGACACGCACGCACACACACACATGGGGGGATGGGGATGGCTTTCTGCGGCCGGGGCAGCGGTTAGGTCAATGGTGCAGATGTCCAAGCGGCGATGATAAAAAGGCTGGTACCTGCTCGTTGGGACGGGGCAGGAGCAGGGCTTAGAGTGATCACAATAACTGGATGGGGAAAAGGAAGAAAAAAAAACAACACCACGATAAATCACAACAGAAACGACCGATTCGTCCAAAAGAAAAGAAAATCAAATCATAATGAGGAGGAGGGGGAGGCGCGAGGCACCAAACTGCAGAGATGGGTAGAAACCGACAGAGATGGCAGAACGGGGAGGATGGGATGGAGCTGACAGACACACACGCCTGGAGGGGGCTCCTTGGGGGCCTGCCCGCCATGAACCTTGCTCTGCATGGGAACAGCCACCCCCTAAAGCACCCGGGCCCCATACCCAGCCCTTTCTCATCCATGCAGGGGCTGAGGAGGGCAGCCCTGTAGAGCCCAGCAGGGACCTTCCATGTCTGGGCCAGGCTTCCTGCCCCAGGCAGTGTCCAAAGCCAGCATGTCCACCTCCAGGACTTGTCTGTATCCCAAGAGACTCCTCACAGGGGAACCCATGCCGACCCAGGTTCAGCTGACTTCCCTCCCAGAAGAGGGAGGGTTGGGGGATGAGGGGTGTCAGGCTGTGAAAGTCAGGCTAACCAGGGGAGTGGTTGGGGTACCCAGATATGGGGGGGAGTGCCTCCTCCCTCCTGGCAAGATGACTCCACAGGGAACTATATAAACTATGAGGGCCACATCAGAAGAGACATAAAAGGTAGCATTTCACTGGGTCAAGAGAGACACAGAAAGGAACAGGGGTGGTGGGTGCTGTTCACAGTTTGTGGGGAGGGGGAAATCTGATTCCCTCTGGCTGAGGGGATTTAGGGATGGGGTCCTGTGAGACACAACGAGGAGGCTACCTGTGGTCGTGGTGATCCCAGGCCAGGTTGTGTGTGTGTATGTGTGTCAGTGGGGAGGTGTTGATCCAGGATGACAAGACGTCAGGGAAATTGGTGCTGAGGTTGTGGGAACCATCAGAAAGGAAGTGGATGTGTGCTGGGGAGCCTAGATATAGTCACACTAACCTCAGGTGTCCCCAGGCCAGGGGGGTATAGGTGTTAGATCAATGGGAACAGTAACTTGAGCCTAGGTGACAAAGTCACCAGTCTGGGGGTTGGGTGTGTATTTCTGGAGAGACCAAACATGCTCACCGAGGTCGTGGTACTGACACTAGTCACGGGGCTTTGAGGGGGATTGGTGCAGGTAGGTTAGGGTCTGCTGAGCCCAGTGACAAGCTCATCCCGGACTGGGGAAGGAACCTTCAGACACAGTCATAGGGAGACCAAATGGAAGAAACCTCAGTTCCTAAGAGATGGAGGGGGTGTTGTATGTGGTCAAGTGACCTCAGGTGTCCCCAGCCCAGGTGTGTGTGTGAGCAGATCATCCGCTGAACTGAGACAAGCTCCCAGGTTGGAGGCGGGGGATGATCTTGACAGTCACTGAAAATGACGGGAATGGAAGCCCCGGGTCGAAAAGTATGTCTGTGTGTGCGGGGCGACCTGGATGGGGCCACGGTCGCGTGGAGTAGGGGACAGCCTGGCTCGCTGCAGGTGACAGAACCTCCAAGGATCTCGGCGATGGGGGCGGGCCAGCGGGAGGGGACCTCGCCCGGGCCGGGTCACCAGGCTCCCAGGCCCCGAGGGTGCGAACCCCTAGGCCGGGGGAGGGCCCCCCGGGTCACCGTGACCGTCTACCCACGAGACGATGGCGGGGGAGGCGGAGAGGAGGAGAGCGAGCGCCCCGGAAGCGGGGGCGGGGCCCGACGGCGGGGGCGGGGCCTCCCGCGGCGCGCGCCCCGCCCCGCCCGCCCCCTCCCCCACGCCGCCGTGCTTACTGGGCCTGGGCCGCTGGGGGCTGATATCCAGGTTGAGGTCGATCCTCCGCCGGGCCTCGCGGTTCTCCTGCTTCAGCTTTGCTTCCAGGCGGGACAGCTTCTGCTCCAGGGAGGACGCCGCCATCTTCCCCGCCGCCGCCGCCGCCGCCGCCGCGCACCGCCCGGTCGCCCGTCAGTCCGGCAGACAAACACCGCACTGCGCCTGCGCCCGGGTGACCCCGCCGAGCCGCCGTCTCGCCCCGCAGGGCGCATGCCCGCGGCGCGCACCCGCCCTTCCCCGAATGCGAACCTCCGCGCGTGCGTGCTTCGTCCCAGCCCGAGGGATGACGCCACCTAGAGTTCGCGGCTGGCAACGTGCGAAACCCTCGCTCCCGCCCCGCCGTGACGCGCATGTGCGAATCCCCGAGCGCGCCGCGCAGAAGCGCTGCTAGGAAACCCACGGTTTTTTCAGAGAGCTGTGGGCGGGGGAAGCGGCGCGCATGCGCATGGAGCGAGCGATGCGGCCACGCGCGAGGCTTCTGCTGCGCATGCGCGCCCGTGGACTCGCTTTGCAGCCGTCACCTGTGGTCTCCACGACGGTGCAGCGTCAGTCTGCTGCTCGCTCTTTCCGGTTCGGTCCTGTCTGACAGCCGCGCCCTCTCAATACGGGGCAGACAGTGCTTCATTAAGATCCCTGTTATACTTAACTGCTGCCTGGGCTGCTGCCGGCAGCGCGGTGCCACCTGCTCACAATAATTCGGCTCCTTGGGAAGCCTGGTCCATTTCAGCCAGTCCAGCAAGCTCAGGGTTGGCGGAAGCCAGGCGGGAGGGGAGGGCCCTGGGAACCCAGCGGCGTGACCCCTGACCTCAGCGACGGGGCCAAGGTCAAGGCCAGAGTTCCTGGACAGACGATCTTGGGACCTAAGACGCCCCCCTTAGCTGTCCCGCCCCCGGGGTGTGAGCTCAGCTCCTGGACACGCGGAATTCCTATCTGAAGATGGGCCCTGGGTTTAGGCGTCTTTGCGCTGCGCCCCTGCATCCTAAACCACTCCTTGTAGTGGTCTGAAGGGTGCTTGGGGGAAATGTTCCCACCTGGAACCCAAGGTCCCCTGAGAGCAGCTTGCCTTTGCTCTTAGGTGCCAAGAATCTCCAATTTTGCAAGGACACCTGGGAGGTGGCCAAGCCTAGGGTTGATCGGGCAGGCTGTGCCAAGTGCCCTGCCAGCTCCAAATCCAACGGGAACACTTTGGGATGAGTGTTGAAGGCTTGTGGGTGGAGCAGACACAACAGCATGGAGTTAAGAGGATAAAAAGGGGAGGTGGGGAAAAGTGATTCTCCAGACAAAGCTAAGCAGATGACGCCATTGCATTTCTCCTTCGGATTAGCTGAGATCGCTACCTTCCCTTGTTCCAGGTGGCCTTCTGTGCCTCTGTTCCCCAGACAAGAGGCTCACACCCTTGATTCTGGCCCATGGGAGTCACTTGGCTCCGTGAAATAGAACGTTTAGACAGTGACAGAAGTGGACATAAGAGATAACAATTAGAGTTCTGACAATGAGTATTATTTATTAAGCACCCACAGATGGAACATTCGAAAGACATTCTCAGAAAAACATAGCTTCCACGGCAAGTGTTCCTACCCTGGAGTCTGCCAACCTTAGAAAGTCCATGAAGTTGTTGACTGCCCAAAGTTGTCTGCAGAGTTTTATGTGTAAGTGTACACAAGCATTTTCCTGAGGAAGGAGTTGCCCAGCTTTCATTGGTTTCTCAAAGGGTCTAGGATCTAAAAATGGGTCAGAAACTAGATATTTGGATACCTATTTTTTAGGTCAACATCTCTCAACATGCCATCCTAGGAATACCTGCATAGGAATTGTCTGGTTTACTTATATTGGCGCAGGTTCCTAGCCCCTACCCAAACCTCCTGTGTTGGTCTTTCAAGGGTAGGGACTGGGATGTTTTGTTCGGTACTAACTAACTCCACTGTTGATTTTGATACATGGCCAGATATGAGCTGTATTGTTCTGAGTTCACATGTCCATAGCAAACAACTTATAAATAAGGGATTAGCATCAAAATTGGGGTAGTGGGGCTGGTCCCTTGTGTCTGTGTCCCCTCCTTAGGAGAGAATCCCAGATGTAAGCCACTGTTTTGGGGGGGAGGGCTGGAAATCCCGCTGAGATATGCCCCCACCCCTATAGGTGGCACTCATTGAGCCGGATTATCCAGTTCTGGTCTAGGGATGGGGCTAGCCAGCCAGCCACAGACACAGGTGTGGTTTTGGTCTGAGAACTCCATGACTGAGTTAATCCCTCCATTTGAGGTTCTATGCTGAATCCACAACCTCCTGTATCTCCCTAGACAAACTAGTCCCAGATCTTGCCTGGGCCCCACCAGGCTGACACAAGTCTGCCCCTCCTCTCCTGGGCTCACGTGGCCACCGCCCTTAGAAGACAATGGTGGAGATTCCTAAGCGGTGGCATCCTTGGGGCCTTACTTCAACACGCCGCGCCCACCCTGGCCTCATTCCTCCTCCATCTTCTCTCGTACCTCTGCGGGCAGGCCCTCGTACAGGGTGTCTTCCACCAGGAGCCCCGCCTTCTTCAGCCCCCCACAGTGGCCAAGTTCTTCGGGCAGCGCCTCTAGCCGGTTGCCCTTGAGCTCCAGGCGGATGAGGGCCCTTAGGGCCCCCACGTGGGTCGAAAGCTGGCTCAGGTTGTTGTAGCCCAGAAGCAACGTCCGCAGCTTTCGGCAGAAAAATAGCTCATCCGGCAGGGCTTCGAGGGCGTTGTAGGACAAAACCAGGTGCTGCAAGCTCTGGAGGAGACCCACCTCAGGTGGCAAGGAATGCAGCCCGTTGTGGGACACGTCCAGCAGGCGGAGGCTGGAGCACAGGCCGAGCTGGGTGGGCAGTGTCTGGAGCTTGTTGTGACTGAGGTAGAGCTGCTCCAGGCTCCTGAGCTTCCGCACGTGCTCAGGGACGTAGGCGATCTGATTGTGCCACAGCCTGAGTGTGACCAGCTTTCGGCAGTGCTGGAAGCTAAGGATCTCCTCGATGGACCGCAGGTGGTTGTCCTTGAGGTCAAGTTCCTGCAGCGCCCCGAGGCTGAACACCGCGTGGGGGATGCGCTCTAGCCCACAGGCCACCAGCTCCAGCTCCCGCAATGCCGCCAGCTTCTTGAGGCTGTTGAGGGCCAGCAGACGGGCCCCGTCGTTGTGCAGGCTGAGCCGCTGCAGGTGTCCGGCCACATCGGTCACGCTAGCTGGCACCTTCCCTGCGTTGCTCCGCAGGGACAACACCTTGAGCTGCTTCAACTCCCGGAGGCTCTCAAGGGTGGCTGCCCGAGTCAGCTCTGGGGGGAAGAGCCCCTCCAGATGCAGCTCCTCCAAGCCACGAAGCCCAAACACCCAGAGGGGCACCTCACGGAGCTCTTCACACTTGACGCGGATGACCTTCAGGCGGTCCCTCAGGAAGATCTGCAAGGAGAAGGGCAACCTCGCGGGTGAATGCAGCAAGCTCAGCTCCTGCAATTGAACCAGCTGCGAGAGCCCCGGGGGGAAGGTGACATCACAGATGGCCTCCAGCCTCAGCGCCTCCACCTCGCTGAGCTCGAAGACAGTGTCTGGCAGCCCGGGGAGCATGCAGAGGGCCAGCTCCAGCCGGCCCCGGGCATTGCGCTGCAGCTTCTGCCGAAGTTTCTCCGGCGTCCACTCATGGTTGAGGTTGAGCTGCTTCAGGCGGCTTTCACTGACCTCGGAGAGGAAGACAGCAAAGCGCTTGGAGTAGAGCGAGTCATATTGGTCGATGAGATGCAGCATGAAGGCGAAGTCATTCTTGACATCAGGAATGTCACCCATGCCAGTCTCCTCCCGCACGGAACGGAAGGAGTACTCCTTGAGAGGCCGGTGGAACAGCCAGTAGAGTGTGTAGAGGCAGGTGAGCCCATAGACGCACACGAAGGAGATGTAGCAGAATGCCAGCTTGGAGAAGAGGTGGGCCTTGGTGTGGTTGCAGCAGAAACTGGCATAGCCCGTGACTTCGGAAGTCTCCACCCTGCAGGCCACCAGGAAGCTGATCTTCTCCACGTAGACCAGGTTGTAGACCAAAATGGCCAAGAACTTGCACACTTTGAGCACCGTCTGCCGGATGTACATTGTATAGAGGATGTCCCCTTCTTCCACGTGCACACGGAACTTCTTGACCTTCTCAAACAGGGCTTTGGCCTGCTCACCCTCCTTCTTGTCAAGCAGGGTGACAACTGGTGGCTCGGTCACCACTTTCTCCGGCTCTGCCAGCACCTTCTCCTTCTCACCCTCCCCTGCCTTCCCTGGCCCCGCCCCTGCTGCAGCCGCCATGGTCGCTGTTGCCCGTCCAGCAGCCGGGCCTTTCTGGTTCTCCCCGGAGACCTCAGATAGAGCCCGCGTGGTCCACGGAGAGTCGAAACACTTGCCCAGGATGGAGATGAAGTGTTCGATCTTGGAACTGGTGCCAGGGAACTTGAACCAAAAACTGGTGCAAACCATGAAGATGAGTGTGTGAATGATCACGAGGTAGGGGAAGTACTTGGCATACCAGTGGAGGGCCGTCTCGTAGCACAGCTGGTTAATGAAGCTGTACTGCTGCAAGTCCAAGTTGTTCTTGAGGCCATGAACCTCCCTGAGGCCCCCCATCTGCTCAGAGACCCCCCGTGGCAACAGTTGCTGGCACGGGGCCTCTGAAACATTCTCCCGGGGCTCGTGACTGGGCAGACAGATGATTTTGTCCTGTGTCACCTGTGCAGATGGGAGAGATGGCAAAAGAGAGTGAGGGGTCTGGGGAGTCAGGGGGTGGAGAAAAACAGGCCAAAGGTGGGAGACCCCAATCCCTGACTGTCACCAGCCGGCTGTGACTCCAGAAAAGTTGCCAAACCTCTGAGCATTGGTCTGTGTCTGAAAAAGGAACTAGGTTTACTTGTGTCCCCCACAAAACATGTTGAAGTTCCAACTCCCAATCCTTGTGAACGTGGCCTTAATTAGAAATAGGGTCATCGCAGAGGTAGTCAAGTTAAGCCCAAGCCATTAGCTTGGGCCCAATATGACTGGGTCCTTATAGAAAGGGGACATTGCTGGGTACGGTGGCTCAAGCCTGTAGTCCCAGCTGCTGGAGAGGCTGAGGCAGGAGAATTGCTTGAGCCGAGGAGTTTGAGGTTGCAGTGAGCTATGATGATGCCACTGCACTCTAGCCTGGTGACAGAGCAAAACTGTCTCAAAATCAAATGGGGTCAGAATCGGTCTGTGAGCGGTGGTGGGCCTCTGGTTTGTCCTCCTCTCTCCCCTTTCTTCAGTGATGGGAAAACTTTGGGACTTCCCCAGGTGCTGGCCCCACCCCTCACCTGGAGGGTGCAGCCGAAGACCCCGATCATGAGCATGGCCACCGTGAGGTACTCTGCCAGTACATCCCACCAGGGTTTGAGCACCTTGAACGCGGGCTGCTGTTCCGTGAACTGCTTGAATTCAGCCACCGGGATCATCCTGCCTGTAGGAAGACAAGGGGTGCACAGAGACTGTCAGGAAGGGGCACCTGGACGTTCCATCCCAGGCAGGCCTGCACCCCCAGTCTGCTCCCGGCCATGCCACATCCTGGCAGAACCCCCGAGCTCTGCGCCCCCACCTCCCTCTTAGCCTGGCCTTGTTTTCCCCATGAGACATCACTGCCTTTCCAGAGGCAAGCGGCCACCATTCTCCCCAGCCACCCTCCCTCTCGCTCCCTGCACCCCAATCTCACTCTGTCGCCCTCTCAGAGCTCTGGAAGGGCAGTCCCTGGGGCCACTGTCCCCGGCCTCCCCGTGTGTCCCTCTCAGAGCTCTGGAAGGGCAGTCCCTGGGGCCACTGTCCCCGGCCTCCCCGTGTGTCCATCTCCTGTAAACACCTGCTCCTGTGCTTCCTGACTTCAGACACTCAGTGTCTGGGCCTGCTCTCACGCCACCAGACTTGAGAGTGGCCCAAGGCTCAGGACTTCCGGGGCGTGGGTCCCCCCACCCCCTCCAGGGGCACTCTGGGCACCACCTCCAACCTCCAACTGGAAAAGCCGGCTGGAGCCAGGCTCTGGTTACCAGGGCCTCAGGGGCAGGGAGTGGCCACAGTCACAGCCCTGGGGGTAGGGGGAGGACCAGAGCTAGAAGCCAGAGACCTGGGCTCCAAGACACATGTCCAAGGGGTGGCCGATCTACAAATGAAAAGCTCTTGGGGTGACACCTACCACAGGGACTTAGATGGGTGAGGCTGCCAAGCTCCCCGATGGCCAGCCACTCTGTCTGTCCCTGGGTTTCCTTTTAGACCAAGATATCATTATTGTAGATACAGACGGCCAGGCAAGAGTCACACGGAGGTGTGGGACAATTTCCCAGGCAGGCAGCTACTTCCCCAGGTTGGAGGGGGAAGGAGAGGGTGGGGCCCACTTCTGTGCCATCCAAGCTCGCCCAGTCTATATCTCCTGTCTTCTTCTTCTTCTTCTTCTTCTTCTTCTTTTTTTTTTTGAGACAGAGTCTCACTCTGTCACCCAGGCTAGAGTTCAGTGACATCATCATAGTTCACAGCAACCTCAAACTCCTGGGCTCAAGGGATCCACCTGCTTCAGCCTCCTGAGTAGCTGGGACTACAGGCTTGAGCCACGATGCCCGGCTGATTTTTCTATATTTGTAGAGATGGAGTCTCACTGTTGCTCAGGCTGGTCCCAAACTCCTGAGCTCAAGCGATCCTCCCACCTGGCCCCCCAGAGTGCTAGGATTACAGGTGTGAGCCACCGTGCCTGGCTGTGTCTTCTTCTTCTTTTTTTTTTTTTTTAAGTCTTTTAGAGACAGGGTCTCACTCTGCTACCCAGGTTGGAGTGCAGTGATGTGACCATAGCTTACTGCAGCCTCAAACTTTGGGGCTCTAGCAATCCTCCTGCCTCAGCCTCCCAAGTAGCTGAGACTACGGGTGTGCACCACCACACCACACCTGGCTAATTTTTAAAATTTTTTTGTAGTAGAGACAGGGTCTTGCTAGGTTGCTCAGGCTGTTCTCAAACTCCTGGCCTCAAGTGATCCTCCCACCTCAGCCTCCACAAGCCTGCTGTGATGACAGGCGCGAGCCACCAAGCCTGACCATCCCCTGTTTTCTTATACAGATTCCTGGGAGCCTCCTGTCCTCATCCAGCTAATCTGTTAGCTGGGCACAAGCTGGGTGGGCCA
Source organism: Lemur catta (assembly GCF_020740605.2). Lineage (NCBI taxonomy): Eukaryota > Metazoa > Chordata > Mammalia > Primates > Lemuridae > Lemur > Lemur catta. The sequence goes on along the minus strand of NC_059128.1, from coordinate 111,886,883 downwards.
GGAAGGGAGGCATCTGGGCTGCCAGCCTGTCCTTGCTGTCCTCCCACCCATCTCCCCAGGGAGAACCTGGGACAATCCTGCCTCCCTGACCTACACCTCTGCCCCTGCTCTGACACCTCTGTGCCTCCCTTTCCCATCCCTATGTCCTCCCAAGGCTTTAGCGTAACACTGGATGAGGATACAGTAGGGGTGGGGGTGGTGATACAAGATGCAGGCCCCACCCACCAGGCTGAGGGCCAGGCTGTCCACATGGACCATGCCTGTTAATCCCTGAGATGGCTCCCACCTTAGTCTGGGGGATCTGCAGTTAAGCGGGCAGGCACAAGCATGCCCACATAGGAACTCTCCCTGCAATCCTGAAATGCTGTGGGTCCCCTGACTCAGGCCATATGACTTACCCAGAACCAGACACAGGCAAGGGGGTGCCCAGAACACAGGATCCCTCATACAACAGCCCCATCTCTACCTAAGCACTCCCTGTCCTAAGCAAAAAGCCAAGTAAAGATGCCCCAGGGCATTAGACAGCCTCAGACACCAGTATCTTATCTGGGAGAAACATGCCCAGGGCAGCACAGCAATCCCCAGGGAATGAATATATACATTGCAGCCACCAGAAGGGACACCTGGGGGCATTTTGGGGCATGCACATTTTAGTTTTGTGAAATGAGGTCTTGCTATGTTGCCCAAGTTGATCTCAAACTCCTGGCCTCAAGAGATCCTCCAGCCTCGGCCTCCCAGTGTTGGGATTACAGGTGTGAGCCACTGCACCTGGCCTGAGTGTGTACCATTGTGCACAAGGGTACAAAGTCCAAACACACAGTGAGCTGAGAGGAGACCCAGAACTAGGGAGTCCTAACATCTTCTTTCAGTTCTCAGTTGCTTTACCTAAGAACAGTAACTCTAGGGGCTGGGGCAGAAATGCCACCTACAGGGGCAGGGGTCAACTTCCCACACTTGCACTCCTGGTGTAAGCTCTGCCACCCACCTTCCCCGGTGCACAGTCACAGGCAAGAAGGTGGAAACAAACACACAAGGGCCCATGCGATGGCCCAGTGGCTCCCATGGAACACGGTGTATACAGACAGAATCAGAAACAGACTCGGGGGTTATCATTATCTGTCTCTGTGACTCAAACTTGATTGTCCTGAACCTGCCATTAAATTCGCACAGATGGAAGGCTTGGGAAGAGGGACTTATACAATTGGGGGAGGGGCAGAAAAAAACAACCACAAGAACCACACTCAACTTACACCACCAGACGCTCTTGATGCCTCATTTTGTCCCAGCTCTGGGAGCGTGGGTGTCGGGGATGTTACTTTCCATATTCAGGGGAGAGAAATAACTTGCTCAAAGTTTCACAGTTACAAGTGACATTTGAGGGCTGGCCCCTCCAAGCCACAAGTCCCACCAGTGGGATTGCACCCACTTTGTTCAGATGCAGTGTCTTTGCCAAAAGATATGGTGGTTCACGCCTGAAATCCCAGTACTTTGGGAGGCCAAGGTGGGAGGATCACTTGAGGCCAGGAGTTTGAGATCAGCCTGGGCAATATAGGAAGACCCCCATGTCTAACAAAAATTTTAAAAAATTCCTCCTTTGAGAGGATAAAATTTAAAAAAATAATAATTAGCTGGATGTGGTGGTGCACACCTGTAGTCTTAGCTACTCGGGAGGCTGAGGCAGGAGGATCGCTTGAGTCCAGGAGTTAGAGGCTGCAGTGAGCTATGATCACGATACTGCACCCCAGCCTGGGGGACAGAGCGAGACCCTGTCTCAAAAAGGAAAAAGAAAAAAAGAAAAGAAAAAGAAAAAGGAGCTGAGAGTGGTGTTTCCAGCAGGCCACGAAGGGGATATCTTGTAACCTAGGACTACACGCCACACGCCCCCCCACCCAGCACTGGTGGCACTGCCTGTCCCCTCCTCTCAAGCCACTTGCCTCCAAAGGTCTGGCGGAGGACTTCTTGCTGCTGGGTGGTACCCGGTGATGGCGGTGGTGGGTGCTCCTGGCCACCTAGCCCCCTCCCCACCCACAGCCCTGAAAGGGGTCTTGGAAAACACAAGGTCCAACCTCTGCCTTTTACACAAGGGGGAAACTGAGGTATAGGGTGGAGGAAGGATCACTGCTTCTTAGTAGCTGATCCTGGACGGGGCCCCAGGCCTGTGGACTCCCAGCCTAGTACTTTTCCCAGCAGTCCCTGATAGCAGACTTAAAAGTCTGAGGAGGCTTCAAGTTCAAGAGCTCCAGAGGACAGACAGACTGGGGAGAACCCGAGTGGTAGGATTGTGGGGTTTTGAGGGGCTCTCAGGGATGAGTTGTTAATGTCTCCCCAGAGGCCAAGGAGAAGGAAAAGTTGTCAAGACCCCTCCCGCACCAAGGTCGACCCCAGACTGTAGATCTTCTCTTTGTTACTTGGCCAAGACCCCCGCCCCCACCCTGCGCTCCCAGGACAGGCACCCCTGGGGCTGGGCGGGCCTCCGTTTGCGCGCGCCCTCCACCCCCACCCCTGCTCCCGGTGTGCCCCGGACGGGCTGCCCAGGCCACAGCACCCGCGCACCTGGGACGGGTCCTCCCCTCTGCCAGACCCGAGCTCTCAGCCGGACCCCCACCCCGCCACACCTGTGGCGTCCTCAGGGGCGGAGAACCACCTAACTCACCGCTCCCGGACGCACGCTGGGCCCAACAACTCCTGGGTCCCTGGGAGCTGGGCGGCCGGGACTCCCACAGAGTTCCCGGGCGGGCCGGCGGGCGCGGGTGAGTCAGGGCGGGCGGGACAGGAGCCCGGGAGCCGCCCCGTCCCGCCCCGCCCCGTCCCCGGAACGGTCGCCCTGGCTGGTGGCAGGAGCTCTCGGGTTGACCCCGCTTCTGACACGCCACGTTAGGGGGTCCCGGGCAGGCGGGGATACTAATCCCGCTGGGCAGACGTGGCCAAGGGTCTCAGAACGCGGCAGTCCGGCTAGACTCGGCCGCTGGGTGAAACTGGAGAGAGCTGGAGGCCCTGGGCTCCCGGAGCCAACCTGTGGACGCCCTTCGGGAAGCCAGGCTGCATACACCTCCTCAGGAAGGTGTGGAAGGGCCTCCTCCAACCTCCCCAAGGCCCAGACACCTGGCCTCAAAGTTCAAGCAAGGCACAGGTGACCAAAGTCTTCAGGTGCCCTGGCGCCAGGGTAGGGGGGCAGAGGAAAAGGGACAGCTTCTCCCTTCCTACTCTGGCCAAGGCTCAGGAGCTGGGCTGAGCAGAGTGAGGGCGCTCCCCTGTCTGTCCCTGCCCAGTCTTGGTGCCTGCCCTCAAAGAGAGGGGACAAGCTGCTCCCTCCCAGGTCCTGGGGGTCACAGGGCCTGGGGGTTTAGGGAGCTGGAGATGAAGTTCTCTAAAGGACACTCTGCCTCCCAGCCCCCACTCTCTCCTCCCCACCTAGGAAGTCCTGGGCCTAATCTCAGGGGAGCAAACCTGTGTGGTTGAACATTGATCTGCTCTCTGTCTGAAGTCCCTCAGTGGAAACTTCCCACCTGGGCTAGGGTGGAAGAGTGAGACCCCTCCCCCACAGGGAAAAAGATGCCCCAGTTGGAACCCCTTAAGCCAGGGACTCAGTGGGCATGCTGACCCCAGGCAGTCTGAAGACAGACTTTCCTTGTGTATTTAGTAGATGTTTATTTTATTTTATATATTTTTTAATTTTTGACAGGGTCTCACTCTGTCACCTAGGTTGGAGTGCAGTGGCATGATCACAGCTCACTGTGACTTTGAACTCCTGGGCTCAAGCAAGCCTCCCGCCTCAGCCTCCTGGGTTGCTAGGACTACAGGCATGTGGCATCACACCTGACTAATTTTTAAAACAATTTTTTGTAGAGATGGGGTCTTGTCATGTTGCTCAGGCTGGTCTCCAACTCCTGGCCTCAAGCCATCCTCCTACCTCGGCTTCCCAAAGTGCTGGGATTACAGATCTTTAAGAGCACCTACTGTGTGCCAGCCCCTGAAGAAGCTTCCCTGCAGAACAAAATAAGAAAGGGCCCCTACTTTCTCAGAGCTTCTGTCCTGGTGGTGGAGAGAGACATACACTAAGCACACAAACAGATGAAGGAACAAGGTAATGGCAGTTTGTGACATGCAGGGTGATGTGGTAGCAAGGGACAAGGCATTCCTGAAGACCTTTTTAGGGAGGACACATTTGAGAAAGGTTATGTTTTCTTTCTACTGAATTCTTCTATCCCAGGAATCCATGCCCTGGAGGTTTGTTTGAACTATATGCTGAAATAAGCATCTCGATACATATTGCTTTGCTTGTGCAAGAGTCTGAGGTCACTAGCCTATAAGCCCTGTGAGCTGCACACTTGTAACTGGTACACAGTGGATATTCAATAAATGCTTGATGTGTGATCGATCATATATTGTCTTGATTTGGGCTCCTCTGAGCTCAGACCTTGAGATGAGGAATTGGATGTAAATAGTTTACCTAGAAAATTATCCCAGGAGGCACCACTATGGCAATGAGGAAGTGACACAGGGAGGAGGGAGAAAGAAGCCACTAAGCGTTCTTGAGGGAGATCGAGCAGGTTGCCACTATGGGCAACTAGGGCTCAATTCTGCTGGAGATCACAGCGATGGTGTAGGTCACACCCTCAAGTTGTCCCCGCCAAGGGGCAAGGGACTTGAAGTTTCTGTCTGTGATTGTGTAAGAGCTGCTCTGGAGAAGGGGGTGGGTGGAAGGGCATTAATTCCCTGGCACTTCTGACTTCCTCATCCACAAGACTGTGTATGCTCAAGAATGCTGGAGGGCGGGGAGCAGGGTGGCACCTGCTGTAGGTATAGATGCTTGACTGGAATGGATAGGTCATAGGACAAACATATTCAACATGCTTTTCAACTGTTCTCCAAAGAGGCTGCCCACTTCCACTCCCTTGCTAGTGTGTAAGCCTTTCCACATGACAATGTCCAGCTTAAAAAAAACTTGTGGTTAAATACACATCACACAAAATTTACCATCTTAATCATTTTTATTTTATTTTTTATTTTTGTTGAGATAGAGTCTCACTCTGTTGCCCCAGCTACAGTGCCATGGTGTCTCACTCTGTCACCTAGGTTGGAGTGCAGTGGCATGATCACAACTCACTGTGACTTTGAACTCCTGGGCTCAATCAAGCCTCCCGCCTCAGCCTCCTGGGTTGCTAGGACTACAGGCATGTGGCATCACACCTGACTAATTTTTAAAACAATTTTTGTTTGTTTTGTGAGCCTAGCTCACAGCAACCTCAAACTCCTGGGCTCAAGTGATCCTCCTGTCTTAGCCTCATGAGTAACTGGGACTACAGGCACATACTACCATGCCCAGCTAAGTTTTTTTCTTTTCTGCTTTTAGTTGTCCAGCTAATTTCTTTCTATTTTTAGTAGAGATGGGGTCTCGCTCTTGTTCAGGCTGGTCTCAAACTCCTGAGCTCAAGCAATCCTCCTGCCTCTGCCTCCCAGAGTGCAGGTAGGTGTGAGAATGTGACTTGGGAGGAGGGCCCTGTTGGTTGGTGGGTGGGCAGGGTACCCAGGCTGGTGTCATGCCACAAGGGGCTCACACAGGTGATGATTGGTAAACCTGGGAATATGAGACCTAGAATGATCCAATGCAGAGGCAAAAGCAGGGCATTCAGTTTGGAGTCTGCCATCTTTCTCTGTTCTCCATTTCTGGAACCTCAACTGGGCACAATGTACCCCCTCGTCACCCCTAGATGCCAAGTCCACCTTTCTGTCTCCTGTGCATGGAGGCCCCTGAGCTCTAGGAGGGGATGAGCTGTGTGCACGTGTGCATCCTGGGGCAGCAGTGAGGCAGAGGGAGCTGGTTCGTTGGGATGGAATAAGGAGCGGCTGGGTCTGGCACATTGAGGTAGCATGAGGTTGGGACTTGGCCAACAGAGGTGACAAGGCTAGGTCCTCAGGTATAAGGGGAAGTAGAGGGGGGCTCATTAGGTGGCCAGCACAGGGCAGTGAGGATGGCCATCCCCTTTGAGGATCTTCTCTGCTCCTTCATGACCCCTCCCAGCCTGACATAACCTTGTCCCCCGGTAGCCGGACTCGCCAGGACCTCCTGTGAGCTAGGAGGGTGTGGAGGGTGGGGGGCTCTGCCCTGCAGAAAGATGGGTCACCTCTCACCATTCTGTGTCTCCTGTCGCCTTCCCTCTTTCTCCTCCTTCTTCCTTTCTTCCTCTCTTCCCCAAAATCTGGGGTCGACCTGGCATCCCGAAATTTCCAGGGCTGCATTCCCCCGGCAGACCCCTCCTCAACTCCCCTCCACCCAGTTGGGGAGTTTCCTGGGGTCTGGGAAAAACCTTCAGGTATGAGAGAGGCGGATGGCCCCAGGGCTCCTGGGCGGCCTGAGCTCCGCAGATGCATAGGCGAGGACAGGGACCAAGGACACCAAGCGGCCGGATTGGTCGGTGGGCCGGAGGCGTGATGGTCCCGCCTCCTGGTTGCCAGGGCCCAGCCTATCCGAGTCCAGGCAGTGTTTGCTAGCCGGGCATTTGCGGTGGGGGGTCCGGGCAGGTGTATGTGTTGGGGGCACAGGTGGGGGACCCCAGGGATTTGCCCTCAGTCCCTCCCGTTGTGTCTGTCTCTGGGGTCCTCAGGCGCAGCCCGGGAAACAGGCTTCTCGCTGACCGCGGAGAAGCCGCCCCTCTCTCCAACGTGCGTCTCCCCCCCACCCCTTGGCGCGCTCCCGCAGCCCGCGATCCCGGGTTTGGCTCGAGAGCGCGCCCCCGGCTCCCCCGCCCGCTGCCGAGAGGCGGGGCCGCCCTGCTCCCCCGGAGCCGCCGCCCGCAGCCCCCTCCCCTCGCCTGCTCGCCGCCCTCGACCGCCGCGGCGCTGCGCCGGGCCCCACCCCAGGCGACCCTGCGTGGAGCGGCGGGAGGCCGGAGCCGAGGTGAGCGCGCCCGGAGCAGGTGGAGCGGCCGCGAGCTGGCCAGGGCCCGGCTGGGGGAGGGGGAGGGCCTGGGACTCGGCTCTTTGTCTCCGGGAGCCCGATCGCAGGCAGCGGGGCGGCTCTTCCTCCCGGCAGGTGCCAGCATCCCTCGGGGAGGCCCGGGGAGGGCCCTGGGGGCCGGCGGGGAGCCCCGGGCGTGCGCTCCGATCCCAGCATCTGGAGCCCGCGGCAGCCCGCTGTTCCTGAGGCTGGTCGCCTGGAGCCCGAGGGGGCGAGGGTAGAGGCGTGGATGTTGTCCTGAAAGGGAGTCGAGGCAGGGGAGAGGGTGGGCTGTGGCGGGCAAGGTCTTTCAGCTTTGGGGGAAAGCAGTGGGGCTGGGACTTGGGGACAACCGGGAGCCGCCGAGCTGGTAAGTGGGCGTGGGTGGGAGGGGAGCGGATCGAAGCGGAGGCCGAGGTTTGGGTGCCCGTGGGTGGCGATGCTGGGATCCAGGTCCCCACCCGCCGCCTAGCTGTCCAAGACCTGGGATGCTGATCTGTCTGTCTCATCAGGTGCAGGATGGACAAGAGGGACAAGGCCAAGGCAGGGGCCGTCGCGCGGACGCCCGCGTCTCGCCCTCCTGGCCTTCCGACCCCCAGGCCCCCAGGGGCTCCACGACCCCTTCCCCCAGTAACCCCTGCAGCCCTCCGAGTTCTGGGAGCAGCGGGAGCTGCGGGGCGAAGGCCTCTGGTGGAGCGAGGCGGGGGGCATCGGAGGAGCCACTATTTCGGAGAATGCACCCCGAGGAGGACCACCACGGAGTGCTGGGACAGGTTCCCGGAATCCAGGTACCTCAACCTCATTCCTCAGTTCCAACTCCATCTTCCCGCCCTCCTTCTGAAACATCCCCCTACCCCTTTCCGGGTCATAGTTGACTCAGCCTTCTCCCTGCAGCCACCAGGCCTCCAGCAGCTGGGAGAGGGGAGCGGGCCCCGGCCAAGACTCCCAGCCTGGCCTCTCTCTCTAGCCCGGGGCGTGCCAGCGGGACCACCAGGTAACATGCTTCCTCTCCTCTAGTCTCCTAAAGCAAGGGTTAGCATCACAATCTTTAAATTTACACGAGTTGGGGCGCCAGAGCTCTTTCAGATCACTGGGTGCAAATTGGGGGAAAGCTGTTAATGGTCCTTAGAGACGGTACATGGCCCATTTCACAGATGGAAAAATAGAGACCTGGGAAGCCAAACAAGGACCTCAGGCTCTGCCCTGAGAATGGCCCCTTCTGTCTCCAGGCCAGGCCCTCTTGGCCAGAAGGGACCCCGGCCCCCAGCGGAGGAACCTGTGGCCAAAGGAAAAGCCCTGGAAGCTCCCAGAAAGAGCACCCTGAGCGCTGGGGCAAGGAGAGGTATGAGACCTGGAAAGGATTGAGGTTGCTGGGCAGCGAGGGCGACTGGCTAAGAGGTATTAGTGATGCTCTGGCCTTCTCTGTCTCCAGACTCTGCCGGGCCTACTCCAGGCACCTCCTCCCCAGCCATGGCCCGTAGGTCCCGGGCAGGGGGCACCGAGGTGGGACTCCCCAGGCCAGCTCCGACTGCCCGGCCACGGCCCCCGTCCGAGGCCTCCAGGAAATCAGCGAGCAGTGCCTCAGAGCACAGTACCACGGAGCAGAGCCCAACTGCCAGGAGACGGTCCAGCGCGGGCGGGGGCCTCCAGAAGCCGGCCTCGCGGCCCCTGGGCTCCAGCGCCACCCCTCTGTCCTCCCCAGCCCGCTCTGGGGTCTCACCGCGTGGAACACCCCGGGCTCCTACGTATCCCTTGCAGCCCAAGTCGAAAGGGCTGCAGGCTCTGCGCCCCCCGCAGGCCGCAGCCGCAAAGGACGCAGCCCCAACGCAGGGCCTGCCTTCTTCTTCTCCTCAGGCCACACCCTCTCCACCGGGGCCTGTGGCACGACAGGCACCTTCTCCCCACATCCCTTCGGCTTCCCTGCCGGCCACACTCCCGCCCTCTCCACCGACTACGCCCCCTCCGCCAGCCTCGCTCCATCTTCGGGGCCCGCCCTCCCCACCAGCCACGCCCCACTCACAGGACCTCCCCGGTCCGTTGGCCACGCCCCTTCCTGTAGCGCTGCCTTCTCCCTCTGTTCCACTCTCTCTGCAGACCCTCCCCTCTCCTCCGGCCACGCCCCCTTTGCAAGCTCCACCCACACACCTGGGTACAGCCTTTCCGGAGGCATCCGTCTGTTCCCTGGCCACAGCCACTTTTCTGGCACCATTCACTCCATCAGTTTCACCCCCTCTGCAGAGCATGTCCCCCACCGAGGCTTCTCCGGCTGTGCCCTCTCTTCCAACTCTCCCCTCTCCCGTGGCCACACCTCCTCTGTCTGCTCCTCTGCCACCTGTCACGCCTCCTCTACAAGCACCTCTTTCTCCCACAACGTCTCTGCTGAAACCGCCCTCTCCTCCAGCCTCACCCCTTCTGCCAGCCCTTCCTGCTATGACCACGCCCCCTCTACGGGCCAGCCCTTCCCTGTCTCCACCCCTCCCCCAGGCCACGCCCCCACCACTGGCCATGCCTCCCTCACAGGACCTTCCCCTTGTGGCCACATCCCCTCTGCAGGCCTCTCCCTCTCCTCTGACCACACTCTCTCTGCAGGGACCTCCTCTAGTTTCTCCCTCTCTCTTGGCTTCACTGCAGGCCCCTCCTTCTCCACTAGGCATGCCCCCTACGCAGGCCACGCCCTCTCTGACCACACCCGTTGTGCAGGCCCCTCCCTCTCCTGTGGCCTTGTCCTCTCTGCAGGCCTCACTTTCTTTGGGGTCACCTGCTCGGCAGGCCACACCTTCTTTCCTGCCACCGCCCCTTATGCAAATCCAGCCTTCTCAGATCTCGGTCACTCTGCCGGCCCTTCCTCCCCTTGCCTCAACCTCTTCGCAGGCCTCTCTCTCTCCCTCTGCCTCACCCCACAAATCACCCTTGACCACATCCCCTCTGCAGGCTTCACCTTCTCTGGGCTCGTCTCTTCTGCAGGCCCCGCCCTCTTTTCCGACCACGCTCCCTCTGCAGGCTCCTCCCTCTCCCCCTGCTTCACCCCCTCTACGGCAGGCCCCTAGGTCTCCTTTGGCCACTCCCCCTCCACAGGCCCCACCTGCCCTGACTTTGCCCTCTCTTCAGGCCTCGCCCTCTCCCCTGACCACGCCCCCTAATCCTGCCCCACCTGCTCTGACCTTGCCGCCTCTGCAGGCCCCTTCCTCTCCCCCTACCTCACCTGCTCTGTCTCCTTTAGCCACGCTCCCTCCACAGAGCCCACCTGCTCTGGCCTTGCCGGCTCTGCAAGCCCCTTTCTCTCCCCCTGCCTCACCACCTCTGCAGGCTCTTCTGTCTCCTTCTGCCACACCCCCTCAGTCTCCTGTGACCACGCCCCCTCCACAGACTCCACCTGCTCTGGCCTTGCCCCCTCTGCAGGCCCCGCCCTCTCCCCGGACCACGCCCCCTCATCAAGCCCCGCCTTCACTGGTCTTGCCACCTCTGCAGGCCCCTCCCACTCCCCCTGCCTCACCACCTCTGCAGGCCCCACGCCGTCCCCCGACCCCGGGTCCGGACGCCTCCATCTCGGGTCCGCGGCTGACCCTGGCGCTGGCCCCGGCGCCGCCGCCACCGCCGTCGCGCAGCCCTTCCAGTACGCTGAGCGGCCCGGACCTGGCCGGCCACAGCAGCAGCGCCACCAGCACACCCGAGGAGCTGCGCGGCTACGACAGCGGGCCCGAGGGCGGCGCCGCGGCCTCCCCGCCCGCCGACGCGGAGCTAGCCGCCTGCCACCCGGCCTCTTGGAGCCGAGGCCCCGCTCCGCCGCTGGCCCTCCGCGGCGTCCCAGGTAAGTGGCGTTTCGAACCAGGCAAGGCTGTGGGCGTGGCTTTGGAGCTCGGGGGCGTGACAGTCTGGTCCGGGGGCGGGGCTGAGGCGGGGGGGCATGGTCTTGATGCGGGGGCGGGGTCTATCTTCCTCGGTCCACCCTGCGCCTCTCCCCGCAGGGGCGCCCTTGCAGTGGCCTCCAGCTTCCGGGCCGGGCTCTGCTGACGGCCTCTGCACCATCTACGAGGCAGAAGGGCCCGAGTCGGCGACCCCTGCCCCAGGCGATCTGGATGCGGGGCCGGTGCCCGGCGCGGGCGGTGGGAAGGCGGCGGCTGGGGCCGGAGCGGGCGCGCCTTCCCGGAGCCCGAAGTCGGCGCGCCTGGGCGAGCTGCCGCTGGGGGCGCTGCAGGCGAGCGTCGTGCAGCATCTGCTGAGCCGGACGCTGTTGCTGGCGGCGACGGAGGGTGCCGCGGGGGGCAGCGGTGGTGGCCCAGGGGGACCAGGGGGTGGTAGCGTCACAGGGGGCGCCCGGACTGCTCTCAGCGACGCCGAACTGGGCCGCTGGGCCGAACTGCTGTCTCCCCTGGATGAGTCCCGTGCCAGCATCACCTCGGTCACCAGCTTCTCCCCAGACGATGTGGCCTCCCCGCAGGGTGACTGGACGGTAGTGGAGGTGGAGACCTTCCACTGAGCCAGCCCCCAGCCCGCCTACTACACCCTGTCCCTGCCTTAGGATCCGCCCCTCCGGTTACGCCTCTGTCTTAGACACCCCCACTTCCCTGGAGCCCGCCGTTGCCGTCAGGTGATTGCTCTCAGCTCCCGAGACTGAGTCTTTAGGCCCAGGCTCCAACCTTGCCTTTGGCCAAGGAGGCTCAGGACTCACCCACACCTTTGGCCTAGGCCCTCCCCTCGGGCCCCGCCCCTTTGCCCTAGGACACGCTCCTGCTCCCCTCTAGTCTGGTCCCACTCCCCCGGCTAGGCCCTGCCCTGTGTCCCGTATATTGGCCACCCCACGCTGCCCGAGTTTGCAATAAAACCGGGACACTGGAGCTTGTGCACCTTCGCTGTTGCGGCGGCGCCTGGGGCTAGGGGCGGCTGTGCGTGAGCAGGTTGGCGCTCTGGCTGAATTGCGTGGCTTTGCTTCTTCGTGTTCGACTTCTGGTAACGTTAGGTGCAGGAGGGGCCCGGCTGGGCCGCGCGCCCCAGTGGATGAGCCAGTGCATGGTCGAGGAGAAGGAGAGACTGAAGAAGCTCTTCCTACACTCCGGGCGGGGAACAAGCGGGAAGGACTTGCCCTGCGCCAGGGTGGGGACGGAAACCCCTTCTGGGGGCCTCTCTTCATAGCACGACATCTTACCTTGTGCGTCCTGGGGCACTGCTCTGGGCGCGTGCGGCTGCTGCGGGTAGAGGGACCCCCTCAAGGGGGCCTCGAGGTGGGAACTCTGTGCGGCCCAAGACCGAGGAAGGGGTCTTTGGCGTCCTCTATTCCTCCTGCTCCCTCCCAATCCCGGGGCGCACCGCTCTCCGCTCACCAAGGAGGCTGCAGTACACACGGCAGGACTGAGACTGGGCCGGGAGCTACTCAAGAGGACCTTCGGCGGCTGTAGGGTCGCAGGCGACTGCCCCTTAGGGGCCTGCAAGAAGTGGCCTCTCCCAGGGCTGGGGGGCGGGAGAGGGGTGACCCGCTGTCCTAACGCTGCACTGTCCTCTCCAGGGACCCTCACCATGTCACTGTGTATCCCACCCCCACGGGCATTCTTGCATTCTTGCCATGTCCTCTATCCCAGGCATCCTCATCAGCCCCCCGCCCCACCGCCATGTCTTCAGTAGCCCCCTTCAATCAGAATTCCTTTTCTTTCTTTTTCTTTTTTGAGACAGAGTCTCGCTCTGTCCCCCAGCTAGAGTGCAGTGGCATCATGGTAGCTCTCACTGCAACCTCAGACTCAAGGGATCCTCTTGCCTCAGCCTCTGGTGCAGCTGGGACTGCGGGCACATGCCAACATGCCTGGATAATTTTTCCATTTTTGGTAGACACCTGGTCTTGCTCTTGCTCAGGCTGGCCTTGAATTCCTGAGCTCAAGCGATCCTCCTGACTAGGCCTCCCAGAGTGCTAGGACTACATGCATGAGCCACTGTGGCCAGCCTAGCATTCTCCCAGGCTTTTTCTCCCCAAGGTCTCCTGCTTGGCACCAAGAATGACAGAGACAACCCCAGGTGGGTAAAGGGCAGAGTGAAATCCAGTGTTGGGCCCTCAGCCCTGTCTCTGCCCCTAGACCTGGTCCCCCTACTCTACCCTGTGGCCAGGTTCCTGTCAGGCACAGGCCACCAAGTCCTGTCTGTCCCCACCCCAGATGTGGCCACCTCCTAGCCTGGGGTCTGAGGAGAAATGGGCTCTGTCCCAGAGGGGCACTGACACCTCCATCTCCCGGAGGCAATGGAGGGGAAGGAGGTGGGCACACTCCCTCTCTCCAGCTCGGAGTTTCATGGCAATTCACAGGCATGTCCTTCCTGCTGGGCCATGGGGAGGGGGGACCCAGGTGCCCTTATTTCCACTCTGAGAGACAAGCCCATGGCAGGGGGCTGACTCCTGACATGCCTGCCAGCCAGAACCCCAAGGCCAGCCCCCAGGAAGGATAGCGCAGAACCTGAGTGTTCCTCTGGGGGCACTGCTCTGTTTGGGGAACGAGCTGGGGTAGAATTACCCTGTGGGAGCAGGAGGCACAGACAGCGACTGTCACTGTCAGGGTCTCAGTGTTAAGTCATGGGATGGGAATGGTGCATGTGGTGACAGAAGCTGTAGAATGAGATGGGATAATACACAGGACTTGGCCGTCCTGGTTCATACCCAGTGTCATGCCCTGCTGGGTGGTGGCTCCCAGGGTTCTGTGTGGGCCCACACTGGGTGCAGGGGCAGGGCCTGCATGGCATCTGCCTGGACCCAATTAAGTTTCTGCCCCTAGGAAGCCTTCCTTTGTCACCCCGGTTCTGTCCTTCCCCACCCACCACACCAGCGGGGACTCTGCCTCTGCTCTGTGGGGAACCCCACAAGGGACTCTGTCTCTTTTGCTCCTCTTTTCCCCAGGAAGCTCCCCACTCACTGTCCCCACTGCCTGGCTCAGCTTGGCAGCTTGGTCTCTGCACCAGCCTTCCAACACCGTCGTCTACCTGATAGTGCCCCCTCGCCTAAGCCCTCCAGGGGCTCTCATGACCCTCAGTTCGAAGCCCAAACTCTCCTTTGAGGTGAGAGCCCCTTCCTGGTCTAGCCATGCCCAGACTCCCCTGTTCCTCCTTCCTGGACTTCACATGCCTCTTGCTGGTCTGGCCTTTATGCTCCTGCCCCTGGAAAAGGCTCTGACACCACCTGCTGCAGGTAGCCTTCCTGACCTCCCTGCACATCTGTCTATATGTTAGTGGTGGGCAGGAGCCCCCAATCCTGTGCTGGTCTCCTCCACTACACTGCGGATGCCTCAGAGCCAGGCATAGGGCAAAGCACCCGGGAGACCTCCGCCAAGTGTGTGCTGAATGAATGAATGAATGAATGAATGCAAGCAGATCCTGCTCTTCCTGAAGCTAGCACCTCGGCATCCCTGCGTGTCTCTCAGCTGAGTGTCCCAAGCTGAGTCACCCAGGTGGGAAATCATACCCTGCCCCAGTACTGACTGCCCCTCTTTCCTCTCCACTCCCCCCATCAGACTGTGGGGAGCTCTGGAGGGCAAGGACAGCCCACCCCCTTGGCACTGTTTTGCCGGACCAGGGGCTGGGCACCCCTGGGCCTGCCCCACGCAGCGCCCCTTGTCCGAGACTGTGTAAATACACTTTATTTTCCATCTTTCCCGCCTGGGCGACATGTGGAGTGTGAACAGGCAGTGTGCAAAATGGTGGGGGGCAGTGTGGGGAGCCCATGGAAGAGCCCCATGGGTGCCTGCCCTGGTCCCCAGGCTGTGTAACACTGAAGAGTGGGCGACCAGAAAGGGGGGACTGAGCAGGAGTCCCCACCCCAGGAAGTGCCAGGGAGATTGCTTGTGACGCTACTTTACTCGAGGCTCCAGGAGCACCGAGAGGGCCAGCCCCGGGGATCACAAGGCCCAGGGTGGGCGGAGAGGAGGGGTCTGGGGGGCAGCGTTGGACTTTGGCACCATTCTGAGCTCTGACTCAGCAGAGACCACGGGGCCACCAGGAGGAGGGGAGGGGGGGAAACTCCACTGGGAAGCTCCTTCCCTGGGGCCTGGCCCTGGCCTGAGGTGGGGAGGTGGTGGCCGGAGAGGGGAAGTGGATGGAGGCTGAGGACCCCCGTGGAGAGGTGCTTGTCCATCACTGGCCAAGACGGGTGATGAGAGTGTCTCCCAGAGGAGGATGTGGTGCGCCAGGGAGAGGGGTCTCTTCACTTCCTCGCAGCTGCTCTGGCCTCAGAGAAGCAGGAGACTCCTCGGGCCTGGGCTACTTCCCGCTGGCCACTCACACCCCAAGTGGCCCTGCACACAGTACGGGGGACTTTGGTTTCTGCTGCAGGGGCCATGATGCCTGCACCAGGCAGAGAAGCCCAGCCTGGCTCTCTGTCCCCAGCAGCCACACTCCCCTGGAGGCGGCCAGGGGCTGGTCAAGGGTCTCTGTGCCCCAAGGAGCATCGTGGGGTGCTTAATGTCCAGCCCAGAGCTGGCTCTCCGTCCTCAGGCCTCCCCTACCTCCTAGGCCCTTTCCAGCGGGGCCACCCTTGTCCCAAAGGGAGCCTGCTGGGAGGGGAAACTTCCTGCTTGTTCAGTCCTGGGGCTACTGAGTCGTCCGACCCCTGCCCTCTGCCCTCGCTGTTAAGAGGGCAGCCCCTTCAGGAACCCCCAAGATGGGTCAACACTGCGGGGAGGGAGAGCCTGCCCAGGGGTCCTGAGGAGCCCCAAGCCAAGCCTCGCCCTAGGGGTGGGCAAGCCACACACAAAGGGCGCAGCCGCTGACTTCCCGGGCGCCCCCCGGCTGGCTGCGGCCTTCTGCCTCCGGGCGCGCGGGGCACGGCCTCAGTTGTCCAGGCCCTGGCTGTAAGGCGCGGCCAGCTCGTCGGCGTCGCTGTCTGAGCTACCCTCGCTGTCCTTGGCTGGCCGCTCGAGACGGCGGAAGAAGCGCGCGTCGCGCGGGGACAGAGGGTACAGCGCGTCCTGCAGGGCGGCGCCCACACCTACGCCGAGCAGCTCCTCGTCCGACGACGGCAGCGAGTCCTCATCCAGGTGCCGCGCCAGGCCAAGCCCGTCGAAAGCCAGTGGGTCCTCAAAGGGCGGCGGGCCCTTCAGTAGCCGCACCTGGGGCGGGGACCGGCGCTGGAGGCGTGGCCCGACTTTCCGGCCCCGCATCCCCGGCCGCAGCCTCCGCCACGACGCCCGGCCGGTCCCCGCATCCCCCGCCGGCTCACCTCGGCCTTCAGCTCCTCGATCTGGTCTTTGAGCTCGCGGATGTACTGCGACGAGTCTGAGTGGTTCAGCTGGCCCTGGATGCGGCCCTCCTCCCTCTGCGGGGTGGGCCAGGTCACGCGGGCTCAGAGCAGGGCCTGCCCCCGTCCCCGCCCGGGACCCCGGCGCTCACCTGGATCTCCAGCTCGGCGATGCGCTGCCGCATCTCGGCCACCGCGGCCATGCTGTCCGCCTCCCGCAGACGCACAGCCATCACTTCCTCCTTGCTCTGCAGGTAGGTGCAGGGGGAGAGGGCGGGTCAAGTGGGGCGGGGCCACGGCGGGGCGGGGCCACGGCGGGGCGGGGCGGGGCGTCACCTTGCACTCTGCCTCCGCCTGCTTGCGGCGGCTTTCGCTGAGCTGTGTCTGCAGCCCCTTGTTCTGCGCCGCCAGGTACTGCAGCTTCTCCTGCAGCGTCGCGCGCTCTGCCTCCACGCGGTTCAGCAGGTTGCGGTGGATGTGGTCCTGGTCGAGGCACGGCAGACGGCGGGGGTCATGGCCTAGCCCAGGGGCCGGCCCCCGACCCACTGACATCAAGCCCCCTCCCCTGACAGGCTGACGCTTGGGCCCACCTGCGTCTCGAGTTCCACCACGCGCTGCCGCAGCTCGCGGCCGTCGGCCAAGGCCTGGGCCTCGCGCAGACGCACGCTCATCAGCTCGTCCTGAAGCTCGCCCAGGACCAGCTTCCGGGGGGACTCTTTCCAGCGGCCGCCGCGGGACAGATGGGCCTGGGGTAGGGGCCGAGCGGCCGGCCGTCAGCCTCTGCCGAAGAGCCCAGAGGGGTGGCCCAAAGAGGCTCCCACCCGGCCCTCACCTGCCAGGTGTCTGAGAGCTCCTGCAGCTGCAGCTTCAGCTCTCGCGCTGAGGCCACCGCCTCGCCCTCCCGCACCTTGAGGGCCTTCAGCTCCTCTTGCAGCCGTGCTACATTGTTCTCGTCGGGCAGGGAGCTGTTCCTCTGTGGGGAGAGAGGTGGTCAGGGCCCTGGGGAGCTCCTTCCTGCAGGACCTATAGCACCTGCCCCTTCCCCCCACCCCCCCGTCGCCACTTTTCCTTCTGTGCTCTGTCTTGGACAGCTCAGCTGGGGGAGGGCAGCACCCCAGCCCAGGCTCCCAGGGTGCAGATCCCACCTGTGGAACTCAGCGGAGATCTTCAGCTGTAAAATGGATGCTATAACAGCACCAACCCTCACAGGCTGTCCTAGGGTAACCCCATAAATCGTGGGTCCTCCATAAGTGTTACTGCTAAGAACACCAGGCAGGCCTAGGAAGTGAGGGCCAGGGCCCGGGCTCATGCCCCCAGGGGGTCTGAGATCTACCCCCTTTGGGGCCCAATCAGCAGATCCTCCCCAGGCCAGGCCAGCCCCTCTCCTTGGGGACAGGCTGAACACCAGCCTGTGCCCTGTCCTGGTGTCCCAGGTCTCAGTGATGGGGGATTTGTGCTCCAGCCTCTTGGACCAAAATCCAGCTTGCTGGATGAGGTCCCCAGTGACTGTTGTTTGGATCTCGGGGTGGGACAGATCTAGCAGGATGTACTGGAGGCACCTGGCTCTTTGATGTGGAGGGAGGAGGGAGGGAAGCCCAGCTCTTGGATGGTGGGGGGGGGGTTTGAGAGGATGATGGCCTGTCAGTCCCCCATTTTGGGGCACTTCCCAATATAGTGCAGGCTGTGGGGGGACATGGCTCCTTGCATGGTGTGAGTGGGTCCTGGGCACCTCCCTTGCTCTGGCAGCTCCGTGGGGGAGTTGAGTCAATGCAGAGTCAAAAAGCAGTTGAGGAGGGACCCAGGAGGCCTGGTACTCTCTCCAGAACTGAAGGCAGGAGAGGGTGGACCCCAGTCTGTCCCTGGGTGGTGTCTCCATGGGAGTGTGTTGGGGGTGGCACTGATGGGCCTTGGGCCTTCCTGTCCCCCTCTGCCTCCCTTCTTCCTGGAACTCAGGGCCTGGGGGAGACACACACAGGTGGGTCAGGGTACCCAAGAAGTTCACAGAAGCCACCACACTGCTGGTGTTTGCCTCGTATGTGAGGGGGGTGTGCTGAGTGTGTGTGTGGGTGACCAGGCATGAGCATGTCCTCCTATGCATGTACATTTGAGTGTGTGTGTGTGTGCACGTGCGCGCATGTACTCCCGTGGCTTGGGAGGGACTGGGGGTGAGGGGTCCAACTTCCTGTGACCCTGGACCCTGGTGTGAGACCATGGAGGAGGGCACAGAGGCACCCTGGGCACCATGGCAGGGACTGACAGGGCAGGGGTGGGGGTTTCTGACCCAGGGTCACCCGTGAAAGCTTCCACAGGACCTCCTCCCCTTCCCCAGGGCCTCCCAACATCTGCTCTCCTGCCCACCCAGTCGCACCTTCTCCATGTCTAGAACCTTGTCCTGCATCTCTCGCAGGGCCCCCAGCGTCTCTGTCTCCCGGAGCCTCGACTGCTCCAGCTCTGTCTCCAGGTGGGCCACGAAGTCCTCAGTGAGACGCGGGTTCTCCTGGGGGAGGGAGAGGCTGCTGGGGAATGGGCAGCCTCCATGCCATGTGGCTGCGAGCCCAGGCCTAAGCCGGCAGGGCCCGGCAGTGGGGTGTGGGTCCTTGCTTTGGAGAAACCACACGGTGCTCGTCCACTGAGGAGGTTCCCCCACTCCAGGCCTGGAGACCTTGGCTCAGGCATTGGCAGAGGGATTCTAGTTGACCCGCTGCTCCTGGGGAGAGGGAGGTGGAGCTGCACTGTTTCTCACTTGCCCCCATGAACCACATCAGTGTGATGCCAGCTCTGCTGATAGGGAAACTGAGGCTGGGCTTGTCCCACCCATGGCACAATATGGCCTTTCAGGCCAGTCAGAGAGACTCTACCAGCTGCCCCTGAGCTCTGGCCTTGGTAGGATGCAGAGATGGGTGAGGCCCAGGGCCACATCTTCAGGCCAAAGGGAGGCTGCTGCAGGCAGGAAGAGGTGGCCTGGAGGAGGTGTAGCCTGGCAGGGGCTCCACACGGGGCCTGGGCCCATCTGGGCTGAGGCAGGGCCACAGTTGTCCAGGGCAGGGGGCAGGAGACCCTCGCTGGGGAAGGGGGTGGTGGCCGGTGCCAGCAGGGCCTACAGGATGTCTCCCTGCCCTCCAGGGCCTGTATAAGGGCACGCCGGGCTTGGGGGCTGCAGCTGCCTGCTGAGTACAGCTGTGGTGAAGTCCTAAAAGCCGTCTCCCAGAGAAGGGGACTCTTCGCACCGGGCTCTGGCTCATGGGCCCACCCACCACTGGATCCAGAGTTCAGGCCCCACCGCCAATGCAGGGTGCCTCCTCACCCCCACCTTGTCAGCTCAGAGCTCCCAAACAGCCCTCGACTGCTCTGCTGCTCTCTTCTGAGGACAATGTCCTGGCCACTGGGGAAGGGAGCTCCCTCCCTTCATGGATGGCACCCAGGGAAGCCCAAGAATCCTTCAGACCCTGGGGAGATGCAAGGCCTCCCCAAAGAGTGACAGTCCCATCTGCGGTGGCCCTGCAGGGGCAGCCTGGTTCTCAGGTGCCTCTGTGCTGAAGCTGGACACTCCACGGGGTGGTAGGAACTAGGAATCACAGAATGCCCCCTGAGTCTGGGGCCACTCGCTGCTGAGGGAGCATCTGCATTTGTCTCTGGGTCCCCTCCGCCCCCAGGAAAGGAACACGAAGGCCAGGCGCTGAGTCAGGGCCAATCTGAGCCCTGAAGGTCCTGGGGCGTGGCCTAGAGGCGTGGCCACAGGACGTGGTCCCGTCCCGCCCGGTACCTGCCGCTCCTGCAGCTGCCGGATGGTGCTCTGCGCCTTCTGCAGGTCCTCCGCTGCCGAGCTGCACTGCTGCCGGACCACCGCCAGCTCCCGCTTGATAACGTAGTTCTCCTCCGCCTCCTGTGCCCGTGTCACCTGCCCCTGAGCACAGCGAGGATGGGGGGCCGTGACCCTCGGCTCCCATCCCAGACCCTGCCTCCCGCCACAGGGGGAGGCCCAGAGAGGGCAGAGGTGCTGGGAAGTGAGAAGGGGGAGGCCTCCGGCACTCAGAGCCTGGGATGGGGCGCCCCACCGAGCCTGGGGGTAGGGGGGTAGGGGACACGGAGGAACAGGACACCCAGAGGAGCCTGGGAGGAACGGACCCACCCGGCCTCTGTCCCAAGTGAAGAGAAACAAGTCCTTCTCCAGGGCCAAGGGCACAGTAGAGGCCTTCTCTGCCCGTTCATGCTGGGCTCTGCTGGTGAGGGTGGAGGTCTGGGGACAGCGGAGGTCCCAGTGCTCAGGGAGCGGCTCCCCGGGGCCAGCCGTGGAGTACACCTGCAGGGGCGCCTTCTCCAGTCCTGGCCTCTGGGGCCTCCAACTGCCTGCGGCTAAGACATCCCCTCTCTTCATCTCATCCCCCCAAATTTGGGCCCCCCCATTCCAGGCTCGGAGCCACCAGGTGGCGGGTGGAAGCTTCCAGATAAAGCCATTCAAGATGAGGCGGCAGCAGAAGGCAGGTGAGCGAGAGAAGGTGGCACGCTTTGCAGGTAGGAGCAGAGAGCAGCAGCGTGAAGGACCAGAGGGGCGTGTGTGCGTGTGTGTGCGCGCCCGTGTGCATGTGTGTGCTCAGCGCAGTGCACACGCCAGGGCCTGATGCAGATACGCCCTTAGGATCCCCGGCCCTCCTGGGTCCCTACCCATGTCCCCTGGAGGGAGGAAGATTTCTGTACATGCGCGTATACATTCACACCCAGACACACACCCACACATACACTGCGTTTCTCCCAACGCACGTGCCCCCCAGAAAGCCTAGGTCCCTCAGAAGCAGTCCCCAGCTGTCCCCATGCATGGAGCCAGGCCTGCCCCCAGAATGGTAGGGAAGAGGCGGTTACTGGCTGTCGTGTGCAGGGACCAGGGGAGGGGCCAGGAGGGAACCCGGAGAGGCGATGAAGAGCTACAGTACCTGGATTAACCTATCAGCCAGAGCAGCGCTCTCCTACCCGGCGAAGGGGGTTCCCAGCAACAGGGGGAGGAGGCAGAGCAGAAGTTGCGGGGACAGGAGAGGGGGAGAGACAGACAAGAACCACTTGTCACTAACGCAGTGGACTATCTCTAGAAGCGGGGGAGAGAGGAGTGAAGACCAGAGAAAACCAGCAGGAGAGGACCCGGAGGAAGGCCAAAGCCAGAGCCAGCTCCATCCTGGAGAGGGGTTCGCGTGTGAGCGGGAGGGTCGGGGGTGCCCACGGCTGCGGGGGACGCTGCAGGGCTGGGAAACCCACTGTCCCATCCCGTTTTAGTTTGAGTTTTATGGCAGAACAAGACTTTGGAGTAAGGCGAATAAAATCCTGTTGATGACACACCCTCTGCAGTCAGTTCAGGGTCAGTGAGGACGAAGGAGGCGCAGGAAACGGGGACGCTGGGGCCTGGGCTCAGTAAGCCCCCAGTTCCACCCCGACCTTCAACATGTTGGGGTTCAGGGTCAAGGCTATGGCTCCCTAGTTATGGCGTACACTCCTCCTCCACCCAGCCTCCTTTCCTTTCTTTTGAGGGCGAGACTTCCAAATTACAGGGTGGGGTGCTTTATGGCCCAATTACGGGGCGCCTCCATCGAAATAGCCATTCTGCCTTCCCCCAACCCGCGGCCCCACCCAGGCGGCCTGGGAGGGCCCCGGTACAAAAATGGATTGCCAAGGTCGCAGTTCACCGGGTTATAACTCAGCCCTGACCCCAGGGTTAATCACAATGAGAGTCGGGGCTCCTCTTCCCCCCCATTATAGGGCAACCATTATATATTGGGTTCAGGGTGGGGCTTGGGTCTGGGACAGGAGACAGGGCTGTTTGGTCCTCAGGAGAGGGAGATGCCAGGAGGAGTCGGGGCTCCAGGTCGGTGGCCACGCCCTCACAGTGACCACACCCCCGCGATGACCACGCCCCACGCTGACCACGCCCCTCACCTTCTCCAGGGTCTCAATCCGCTGTTTCAGGAGCCGGTTCTCGGTCCGAAGCCTCTATTGGGGGACAGGGGAGTAAAAAGAGCATGTCAGAGCCTGCTCCCCACTCCTAGACACACGTACCCCCCCTTCACCTTAGGGGCCAGGCCACCTCCAGGCAGGGCAGGACGGAGCCAACGTCTTGCGTTCTGGGTCAGCGATTTCAGAAAACAGGGCCAGTTTCTGTTTAGAATGGCTCATTAAAAAAAATAAACAAACAAACAAACCTCGGTTCAGTAAAAATAATGCTTTCGAGGCTCTGTGTGTGTGTGGGTGGGGGGGCAGGCAGCACCCACACCCTCCTCCGAAGACCGTCTGCATCCTGTGCTGGGCTCAAAGCCCTGTGCTGTTGGGGAACGGGCCATCAGACAGCCTCACCCCGCGCCAGAGCCCCAAGCCCCTGGGCTGGGTCCTGGAGGACGCTCCTCTCAGAGTTTGGGTCCAGCATGTGACAAGCACACTTCCTTTGGATTGACAATTACATTTCCGTGACCACTGAGAGCAAGCTGTCCCCTACGGTTGTCACTTTCCCCTGGCTGGCGCTATGTTGGTGGCTTGTGGTTAGATATCTGTTAGATATCCGTGGCTTTAGGTTCCCCCACGACTCTCTGGGAAGCAGGTGAGGTTTACATATGGATCGTACCTAGTCTCTACCTGCCTCTGCCTTACGAAGGAGGTACAGAAATAGTCTGGATCTGCAGGGGAGTGAGGGTCCTGCCTCGCTGTGGGTCACACAGAACATTTCCTGGGTTTCCAGGATGGAAACACCCAGAACATTCCCAGCAAGCAACTGTGGTCAGAAGAATCACAGACCTTGATTGTCATTGACTCATGTCATGGGTGGAGAAACTGAGTCAGAGAGGGGCAAGGGACTTGCCTGAGCATCTCAGCTTAGCTGTGTCAGAGCTGTTTCAGGCACAGGCCTCTGTCCCCTACTGTGATCTAGACCCTTGACCCCTGAATTACCCTGCCCTCTCTCTGGCGTCAACCTGTCACTGGCCCAAGCAGAGCCATCCTTGCAGGAGTTGGACATGTCTGACCAACAACTCCCCGTTTTCTCTGTATTTTATGATGCTGTGACATCCTGGGGTGTCAGTGCTAGCTACTTCCAGAGACAGTAAACAACCTGCCTGCAAGTGTGCCTTTCAGATACAAACCTACTGATTCAGAGCCCAAAGCCCCAACCACCCCCTTTATCCAACTCTCACACCCCACTACGATATTTCCCTCGCCCGAGACCATCCCAGGGCCAGGTATCGGAAAACGGGGGACCACCCCTACAGCCTAGAGGTATTCAAACCAGGAGGTCCTAAGCCGGTTCAAACTTGCCTACACTGCCTCTCTCGTTCCTTCCTGCAGAAACCACGTGTTCCCCGACTCCTTCTGCCTCCCAGCCGACCCTGGTATCCCACGTGCACCCTGCCTGGCGTGGCCTACTCCTACTGCTGTTAAGTAATGAACTCTTCTTTCAAAGGCAGTGGTACCACGTCTGTCACCTTGCCTCGCCTGATTAAAACAAATCCCTGGTACATTCTAAAACAGGCTAAAGATGAAAGAGCAAAGAGCAGGGCTGGGTGAGAAGGCATCTGTTTGAATCCTTTAAGGCCTCTGCAGCTCCCCAGTTTCTCTCAGGGGACATCTCCAGGCTGGGCTTACTGCCTGAGGGTGAGTGGTGTCCCTGCTTACTGCCGGCCTTCATGGTCACCAGGTGGGAACAGGCCCTTGTCTGTATATGACAGAGACAGACACACATGTCTGGACTGGTGCGTCAGTCCTGCGAAAGGGGGATGCCCCAAAACTCAGGACACAAAACTACAAAGGGGGCCTGGACAGTAATGCCTACTTTTCCACTTAGGTATGAGTGGCAGGTGACCTGGATTCTAATCTAGGTTCTGTCCCTGCCTTTCTAGACAAGGTGGGGATGATGACAGTGATGATGATGATGATAGTAATACTCAAAATTGGAACAGCAGAGCCAGTGTCACCCCCATTTGCAGAAGGGGACCCTGAGGCTCAGAGAGGTGAGTTCACCTGCCAGGGCCACACAGCTGGTCCGGGGTGGAGCCGGGATTTTAGTCCCGGTCTGTTGGACTCCAGTCTCAGGCACTGTGTGGCTCTGCTCCTGAAGAGGACAGAGCCAGGCTGTGTTGGGGCTTGTATCTGTGTCTGTCCCCCTCACTGGCCTGGGGGCCCCTCAGTCTTGGCTGTAACACTGGCACACAGCAGGTGTTCAATACATGCTTGTTAGGTGAATAACTAAAATCATGTGTGCAGGGATGAAAGCACTAGGAAGGAGAGAGAGGCTTCGAACACTCAGGGAACCCTCTGGCCTAGCAGGGCCGGCGGGCGGGCCAGGCACCTGGGAAACTGGGGGCTCCCCAACCCACGGCCTCGTTGGAATTCCTCCAGCGCTCCAGGCCCGCTGCTGCCCCAGACCTTTTGCCCTCGACTGATTCCAGGGCCTGGGAATGCCAGGGAGGGCCACCTCCCCAGGGCAGCTGGTCCAGAGCACTTTATAGAGTCCACACTCTACTTAAGCAATTTACTAAGTGGTTCCCTGCAACGCCCGGAGCCCCAGGAGGGTCGGGACCTTGACTGTGTTGTTTGCCGCTGTGTCGCCAGTGGCAGATCAGGCCCGGTGGGGCCAGGCGCTCACACGCTGGCCTGGCAGGGGAAGGAAGGGCCAGCCAGGGGAACAGAGAGGCGGCCCCTGAGAGCCTGGGGTCATCTGCCTGGGTGCCAGGCAGGGCTGCCTGCTAGCGGCTGACCCCTAGAGTTGGGAGGGCAGCCCCCAAGCACAGCACATCCCTGTCCTCACCCCTCCGCCCCCAGACCCCTGGGCTCACTTTGATCTCGATCTGCTCCTCCATTTCCTTGCTCTTCATGGCTGCGTACTCTTTCTCCAGCCTGCAGAGGGGCAAGGTCACTGTCATGCCCTTAGGGACTCCCGGCTTCCCGCCATACCCCAGCTGCTCGGCACTGACCTCTTCATCTTCTTGGGGTTGTACTTGACCTGGTAGGCCTTGAGGACCAGCTTGTCTGGGCAGCTGTCGAACTGGTGGGGGATGACCCTCTGGAAGTACTGTGGGGAAACAGCCGGTCACCGACACGCAAGCCCTGACCACGGGGGACCACCCGAGCCCCTGCTGTGCCCCCCTGCCCTGGAGGATACCACCTGATCCCCTGCTGCGCCCCTGGAGGAGAGCAGGAACTGGTCTGCCTGGACGTCCCTATGTCCCCAGTTTAGGACCCAGCCTGTCAGGGATCAAGGGAAAGCCTGAGTGTGTGGAGTTGGAATGCAGAGCTGCCTCAGTTTCTAGGTGAAAAGCAGGCTGAGGGGGCTCCTGCGGGTGAAGGCCAGGGGTAGGGGGTCCCCCAAGTCTCTGCAAAGGGTTAAGGTAAGCTGAGGGTGGACACGGCTCCCGCTCCCCAGCCCAGCTGGCCCCCTCTGGCAGCTGCGGACAATGGCCGTCCGTGTTCACGGACACAACCGTGGCCTTTGTGCATTCTTCCCCGCGGCACCAGCTGGAGGATACTCGGAGGGGGCTGGGGCCGGCCCGGTGGGGACACGGCGGTGAGAGACAGGCTGGCCTCCGCTCCAGCAGGCAGGGCTGCCGGGCAAGCTGGGGCGGGCAGGGCGTGAGGCTGCCCCAGATCCCGCGTTCCCTGCCGTGTCCTTGCCAGGCCAGGGGCTGCGTCCGAAACCACATCCGAAGCCTGGCGGTTTGGCCAGTGTTACGATGGTTACGAATTGCCGTCAGGCTTTGGGGGACCCGGAGAGGGGGCAGGAGGGAGGGGGTGGGACCTCCCTGGCCTGGGGCCTGGCCTGGGCTTCCTGTTGCCCTGCTGCCAGGCTGCTGGCCCCCACCTGTGTCTGGCAGAGCCTGGGGGCTCCTCCGACCCACCCAGGTGCTCCAGGGAGAGGATCAGGGATGCTCAGGAGTGCCACCTTCCTCCCTGGAAGCCAGACTCTCCCTGTCACTTGGGAGGGCGTCTCATGGTGTGCCTGGGTGCCCGATGGGGGGCAGTCCCACCCTCCCCGGCCCTCCCCTGGCCCACCTGGGACATGCCCTCCATGTCCAGCTGCATCAGCTCCATCTGGTTCACCTGCAGCAGGGCAAGGCCCACCCGGAACACAATCTCCAGGCCCTGCAAAGGCGGCGTCAGCCACGGGGACAGTGAGTCTTCTGTCCTGCCCCCCTCTGGGGGGCTCTCTGACCCCTCCCCAGGCCCTAGCCCTTCTTCTGCCTGGTCAGGATTTATTTCTGGGGTGGGGGTCAGGACTTGCTCCCTCCACAGTGGACTGGGTTGCAGTGGGGGGTCGAGGTGGGGGCCCCCGCTGTGTTCTCACCTCGTACATGAAGATGTCGAAGACCCGGGTGGCGACGGGCAGGGGGAAGGTGGTCAGGAAGAGTGTGAGGAACCAGGACGAGGCGTACATGGATGTGTGGAAGCTTTGGGAGCGGAAGTGGGTGTTGAGGTCCGGGAGCTGCTCCTGCAGAGGGCAGGAGGCCGGGCGGGCACGGTGAGGGGGGCACGCTCCACCTGGGGTGCTGGGCCTCGGCACCCCTGCCTCCAGGGAGCCTTTCTCGACCTGCCCCAGGCAGCCCGTCGCTCCCTTCCTCAGTGCTCCCTGAGCACCGTGTCTGGGGGAGGCCGAAGCACCCCAGAGCTTCCAGTAGCCGGGGGTGGGGACCCAGGCAGGGTGGCAGCTCATGGGGTCCTCCTGTGAGGGAGCTCCTGAGGCTCAGGAGGGTTGGGTCACTCCTCACAGTTGCCCAGAGAAGCAGAGGTGGAGCCCGGGTGGTTGGGGTCCCCGGCCTCTGAGAGCCCACGACTGCTCACCCTGTGTTACGGGACTTGCCGGCCGCTTGCCCACCTACTGCCCCAGCACGAAGCTTTGGCCACATCACAGTTTGATTGGCCTGACAGCTTTCTAGACAGGTGGAAAGTGGCAGGTGGCTGGGGAAACCGAGGCTGCAGAAGGCATGAGGACCCCCAGCTTCCTCTGGATGACAGGGGCTCTCTGTGCCCTGGGTTTACACAGCGTCATTCATTTGTTCGTCTGCTTGGCTACAGGAGGTCCCAGATATCCAGCTTCAGGTGGGATGGAGTCTTCCCTGCCACCGGCCTCCCTGCTTGTGGCACTGCCAGGCCCTTTGAGCTATAATAATGCCACCCATGCCCCAGACCTGAGGAGTGGAAATCTCCCAACCAGATGCATCCAGATCACACAGCCCTACCTGCTACTGGAGCAGGCCGGCGTGTGTGTGTGTGTGTGTGTGTGTGTGTGTGTGTGTGTGTGTGTGTCTCCTAGCCAGGAGCAGGCCCTGCGGGGGCTGCTATTTATAAACAGACGTCTGCGGCTCTCTGGTAATCAGCAGCCACAGGCAGACACCACTTTCCTTCTTTCCGCCACAGCTGGGAGCAGCCAGGGAGGGGGCTGTGGGTGTGTCAGACCAGGGCCAGCCCTACCTCTCTGCCTCAGAGGCCCAGGGAGCCCCCGCTGTACGCGGGTGGCCCTGTCCAGCTCCTCCAGGCATCCTTCAGGGCAGTGCTGGGCAGCTCCATGGGGATAGGGGCTCTGTCTGGAGCTGGAACATCCGGGCGTGATTTCTCAGGCCTGGAATTTTCAGTCCAAGAGACTCCTGGGGACAGCCAGGGCTGTCAGCCCTGGGCGGGCCGCCTGGCCCTGCTCACCTGCAGCATGTACTCAAACTGGTAGATGCAGAGCCCCAGCTCGGCCATGCTGGGCTTGAAGAGCTCCCGCAGGCGGTACTCCTGCATCAGCCGCACGAACACGCAGAAGGCCTCCTCCTCGGGCATCTGGGGGCACAGGCAGGTGGCGGGGACTCAAGGTGGGGTGGGGGTTGTGATCACTGCCCTTGCCAAGGCCCTGGTGTTGCATGGGGGCCTGTTTCTGTACCCAGCTCCCTGGACCCTCACAACAAACCCCTGGGCCATGTGGTCACCACTATTTCAGTGCTGGAAAACTTGAGGCTGAAGTTGTCTGCGCAGGGCCACCCGGGAGGAAACAGTGGAGCTGGACTTGGACCCACGGCTGGCCGCCTCCAGCACCTGCTGTCTTGCCACCTGGTTAGGACGGCCTCATGTCCCCTCCCAGCTCTGTCCTTTTACCTGTCCTAAGCCCTCTGGTTTCTCTGGAGGAAACTCATAAGCCCTACAGACACCACACTGGTTGACTGAGTCTCCAGTCTGAGGGCACTTCCAACCCTTGGAGGTGGCTGAGAAGGATGGCCTGCCCCTCCAGCCCCTGTCTCTGTCCTGGATGGCACAGTGGACAGGACACAGCCAGCCCACCCACCAGGGCTTGGCCTGGGGACTGTTGGAGGTCACAGTGCATGGAGAGGGAGGCTCGAGGAGGACAATGGATAGGGGACTCCTGGTGTGGGCCTGGCCACCCACCTGCATGAGGAGAAGGCCCACGATGAAGGCGCTGCCCTGACAGTAACCCACCTCCCGGTCCACCAGCGAGTACGCCTGGAAGGGAACAACGGGGCATGAGGGCAGGTTCCAGTGCCTGGCGCAGCAGGCTTATGGGGGACCTGCTCCTTTCCGCGGGGCCCCTGAGCCATACCTTCATGACGTTGAAGAGGACCTCTTGGCCCAGGCTGTCCTGGCCTTTGAAGAACTCGTGCTCAGGGTAGGTGCGGGCGATGTCCCTGCGGATCAGCTTCTCGCACGGCGAAGACATCTTGAGCAGTTCGGAGTACTGGTTCTTGACGGGCATGTCCGTGGCACTGCACAGAAGCTGCCACACGATGGCCCGGAAGTGGTGCGGGATGCCCTTACGGATCAGCTCCTGGCCAGGGGGAGGGTCGGGGAGTGGGCAGCCGGGGCTGGACTCCATCCCAGGCCAGCTTCCCCACGGCCACCCAGGCCAGCCCCCCAGGTGTGGCTGGCACACGCCTCGCTGGCAGCACGGAGCTCATCGGAGCCACTGCGCTGCAGACAGAGGTCCCACGGCCCCCATTCCTCATGGATACTGCAGGGCAGAGAGCAAATGGGCACCTGAGGCTCCGGGGGCTACCCAGCCCCACCCCTCACTCTCTCCTGTCCCCTTTGCCCAGGCTGGGCTGCCAAGTGACCACACTGCCGTCTGCCCTGCCCCATGTGCCTGGCTGCCCCCGCCACCTTGAGTAGCTTCTCCTTCCTGCGCCGCCACTCCTCCCACTCGTTGGCGATCCGGCCCCACAGGATCCACGTGTCCTCTTCCAGGTGGCTCAGGTTGGAGGAGGCCGAGGAACTGGACACCAGCGAGGAGCCGCTGTTCCGCCGTGAGCCGTTCATGGAGCGCATGGACTTGGAGTCGGCCTCCAGGAGCCTGGCAGCAGGAGGGGCCGGCCAAGGGGGTGCCAATGACTCCCTGAGGACAGGGAGCCCAGCCCCTCCTCCCGGGGGGTGTCTCAGAGGACACCAGGGATTGGGTCCCTGTTGTTCTTGCTGAGTGAACTTGGCCACGCCCTCACCCATGGCTCCTGGGAGCTTCCAATCTTGTGTCCCATCCTGCACCCAGCACCAGCTCCAGTACCCTGCACATTCACTTCATTTCATTCTTGGACCAACCCTGCGGGCCAGGTTTCGGGACACCTACACTTTCAAGGTGAGGTGTGGGGAGAGTGAGCCCCAGCCGAGGGCACCCAGCTAGCCAGGGGCTGTATTAGCTGTGTGTTTCTGACACTTTGACATCTGGGGCCTTGCTGGCCCTGGACGATGGCCCCTTCCAGGCTGACTAGTTCCTAGAGAGGGTAAGGGACCGCCCAGATGCCTTTCCTACGCAAACCAACCAATCCCAAGCCCGCTGCTCAGCCACCTCCCTTCTCGGGCTTTCACACTCTTCTGGGCCACTGTCCCCCTGCCCTAGTCACCCCAGGGCCAGGTGCCAGACAGCTGGCCTAGGGACAGCCCCTAGGAAAGCACAATAAAGGCTCTTGCCCTCAGGTTCCCGACTGGCTATGGCGCTGCCTCATGTGGCCCTGCGTGGTGTGGTGCACTCTCTCCTCTCGGGAACTGGGACTAACAAACTATCTTTGCAACGGCAGATGCCTCCTGATCTCTTGGCCTAGCTATCCCATAATAATACTAAAAGCTACATTGTAAAAAGGGGCAGGGCTTTAGCCTCTCCCTCCAACCCTGGCCCTGTAAATGATAGCCGGACTTAAGATTCCCTTGACCTCCCCAATCCTCAGTGTCGTCCTCTGAACCAGGTGGGGACCGACCTGTTCAGCTAAGATTGGGAGAAGGAAAGGAGGTGTCCCTTGTCCAGCACTTGGTGGTGGCTGTCACTTTGTGTGTGGCTGGGCTGCACCCCCAAATCCCCGCCCCAGCCCCCTGCCCCTGGGCCTGAACTCACCGGTTCTGCTCTTCAAGTTTGGCCAGCAGCTCCAGCTCATCCGGGCTGAGATTCTCAGAGTCAGAGGTGGGGGAGCAGGTGGGGGCCGACAGGGCCTCCTGGGACGAGGAGTCGGGGCTCAGAGTGGGGCTCGCCATGGTGGGCAGGCTCGTCAGCCGCGCCTGGGGCTGGTTCACAGCTCTGTCTGGGGGCCGGAGATGCACGTGGTCGGTGTTGGGTGGGTGTCCACCCCGTCCCGCCTGCCCACCCTTGGGATATTTCCTTGCCCTCGAGCTTCCCGCCCAGGCTCTGTCCGCTCTGTGCACCTCTTGTCCCCACATGCCC
Organism: Lemur catta; assembly: GCF_020740605.2. Classification (NCBI taxonomy): domain Eukaryota; kingdom Metazoa; phylum Chordata; class Mammalia; order Primates; family Lemuridae; genus Lemur; species Lemur catta. The sequence goes on along the minus strand of NC_059128.1, from coordinate 111,856,094 downwards.
CAGCCAAGTTGACAGCCATGCCACTCTTCTCTTCTAGACCCTGGTGACCAGGCTCCCTGCCTGTGCAGTCAGGCCAGACATCTGCATGGAGACAGGGGGACATAGCCAGGACCTGAGCCATCCTGCTGTCCCTGGGCATGAAGGCCAAGGCTCAGCTTGACACCCCTGAGTCTGCAGCAGGGCCTGGGGCAGAGGTCCCCATCCCTCGAGGCCTCAAGGACCCTGCTGGGACCTCAGGGTGTAGGAGCCCCTGTTTCGGTGGCCCCTCCAGACAGCTGGGTCCCTGTCCCCTGCTGTGGCCTCCCCGGGAGCCCCACATCAACATCTGACCTTCCCGTCTCATCAACGAGAGTGGGCTGCTGGCACAGCCAGAAGCAATTATTCTCAACTGTTAATTGTCTGGCACTGCCAGTGGCTGGAAGAGTGACTCCCTTAGGCTGGGAAGCCAGGGACGAGAGAAAGTGCTGGGAATCTGTGCCCTGGCAGATGCTGAGCCAGAGCTGCGGGCTCTGATCCGTACCCTGGTCTCAGCCTGCCATGTGCTGGGGAATGCCAGGCACATCTCTGCTATCCTTTCAGGGTGTGGTCTGGCCTGATCCTTCTGAGGGTTTCAAGGACACTGGCCTCCTGCCTTCTGCCAGCCTGGTGGGGGGCAGATCAGCACCATGTGGAAAACAAAGGTCCCAGGCTCAAATGGACCTGTGTCTGCGGCGTGGCTGCCCCTCCACCGGCTGTGTGACCTTGGGCCAGTCACTTGGCCTCTCTGAGTCTCCATAGACTGAGCTCATACAGGGCCCTACCTTGGAGGGTGGCTACTGCACATGACGAAGTCAAAGCAGCATCGGACACTTAGTGATTGCCCCATAAACGTCAGCCATCGCTATCCATCCTGGGGTCGGGGCTGCTGGGTTCTGCCATGGCCCATGTGGGGACAGCTGGAGGAGGGGGGCATCACCCTGGTAGGGGGTCTAGGGGGCAGAAACAGCCATGCGAGTGGAGGCAGGGTCTGGAGACAGTGTTCCTTCATGCTTCTTCCTGGTGATCCCAGGGATACCACGGTCACGGGGGCAGGAAGAAAACCCACTGCCTGCCTCACTGCTTTGCCTGCCCTGCCCACACCTGCCCCCTCCCCTGTACACTCTGACCAAGGGTCCCCCTGGTGCTGCAGAACACCACCTGCCTGGCTCTGTCAGCTCAGCCCACAGAGTGGGCCTTGCTGGACCCCTGGAGGGGGGCATCTGGTGTCTAAGGCATCAGGGGGACAGTGGCAGGACTGCAGCAGATCACTCTACATGCTGGCCATCCTCAGCCACTGGGAACCTTCCTGCAGGCCAAATAGCCCGCAGTCAACACCTGAGGGCCCACAGGTCAGCTGAACATGACCCATGCTGCCCTGCCATGGGGGCAGGTAACCACCATTCTTTCTTCACCTCATAGGGGCCCAGAACCCTCCCTTCCCAGGACTCTGTGGCTCCCCAGGGCCACTGGTTCGACCTCTGGCCTTTAACTGCTTCCTCAGTCTGCTGGGTGCCAAGGGCTCTGGGTTTTGGTGAGTGGTGGGAACCCTCCTGTCGCCCAGTGGGCCAGGGACCTCCTGCCCTAAAGACCAAGCCACTGTGTACCGCCTCAGCAGGAGTTAATCATTCCCCAGAGGGACAGTGGGGCCGCTCCGGGGCCTCCTGCAGAGGCAAAGTCTGCAGCCAGCTGGGGCAGAGACCTGGGCTGTGGACAAGAAGTGCTGATCGAAGGATCTCTCTGGGCAGGGGGTTGTGGGGCGCTAGCGAGGCGACATCAGAGCTGGGAGAGTGGGAAGGAGGTGGTGGAGGCCAGGACCTGAGCCACAGGACCACGGCTGGATTCGAGGAGCAGTGAGTGCTCAGAGAAATGTGGCCAAGGCAGTAGCCTGGGACCACTCTCTTGCTGAGCTGAGGGGACCCGAGCCCCAGAGCATGTTGGCCCCATGATCACCCTAAAAAGGAGCCTGAGAGAATGGCCTCAGCCCTGAGTTTCTTATTAAAAACACTCCCCCAAACTCAGGGTCCATCCACTGAGGGTCCATCCAGCAGAGGTTGTCAGCTATTTATCACATATTAATGTCCATTTCATACAGGAAGTAAAATGTATTAAATACACAGGGCTGAAATTTGCAGTCCGAGACCAGGAACCTTCTGGTCCTACCGGAATATTCTCTTGACTCATCCCTGGGCTCCGTAAACACTGCCCAGCCCTGGAAACCATCCTCCTGGAGCATGCATGTACATAGGTGCACACACACGTGCACACACACACACACACACACCCACCTACATACTTATTCACACTCCACACACTCACATACAAACTCTCTCACACACATACACACGTGTGCTCATGCAATTCATACACTCTTACACATGCGCACACTCTTACACACGTGCACACTCAGAGATACATCTATCTCTACCTATTCACACTCACACGCACACAAAACAACAAACACTCGGACACACATATGTACTCATTCACACACATGTACTCATTCACTCCTGCACCCACATCCACAAAACACACCATGCCCATTCACACTCACACCCTCTCTTACATGTACACGCCCATAACACTCTCTCACGCCCATCCACACTCAGACGTCCATTCATTCACACCCACTCACCCCCACACACTCATTCACATACACGCGTTTCCTGCACCAACCAGCCCTCACCCCTGGGAACCGAGTGGGTTTAGGGGTGGAGGCTGGCTGCTGTCTTGGGTCCGAGGGTGGCTCTGCTTTCCCCTCCAGAGCACCATGACTCTCACTGGCTCAGTCACTCACTCTGGCACTTACTGGGGGCCGGGCACCGTTCTAGGCAGGGGACGTGGCGCAGAGTGAGGCAGGCGAGGCCCATCTGCATGCCGCCATGATGGACGGACATCGGCCTCAAGGTTTGGGGTCCCAGCCTGTCCATGTCCTCAACTCCAGCTCAGCCATCTGAAGGGGGGTCCTGGCCTCTGCCCCTGATGGCACAGCTCCTGCCGTGCCTCCTTAGGGGGACCCCCAGCTTAGGAAGCTAAGCCAGGCCAGAGGGCTGGGAAGAGGCTGTGCTGGGGAGCTGGGTGGGAAGGGGGATGGATAGGGACAAAAGGAACAGAAAGGTCCAGATGCTAGGTGGCTTCAACCTTTTCACTCTCCCTCTCTGGGCTGTTTGGACACTGTGACATCCCCTCCCACCTGGCTGATGAGATGGGAGCCCTGGTCCTACCCCACCTCTCTGGTCAGGGCTTCCTAGTCTCCCATGTGGCCCCTCTTCCTCCTCAGGTGCTGCCCTTGGCCTTGGCCCTTCATGCCCATGGGGATCTCACTCTTAGGGCTTAAATGACCAAATATATGTCACCAGCTTTTCCTTTCTCCCAAGCACTGACCAAGTATCAGGTTGCCAACTGGCCCCTGAACACTTCCATCAACCCCCAGCCCACCCACCCATCCCCTGTTTCCAGGTTCCCCCACCAGGGCGGGAATCACTTCTGCCCTCGCAGAATCAGGAGGGAAGAGACCAAGAAACAAGTACGCAAACTCCCCATCACAGATGGCAATAAATGTCTGGAATAAGAGAGACAGTAGGACGGAAAATAGCCAGGCAGTTCCTCAAAAACTCAAGCACAGAGTTAGCACATGACCCAGCAATTCCACTCCTAGGGTCTGTCTGTCCAAGAGAATGGAAAACACCCATCCACACAGAAACTCGCACGTGAATGTTCACAGCAGCATTGCTCACAAGAGCCAAAAGGTAGAACCTAGACCCAAGTGTCTATCCGCAGATAAATGGATCAACACAATGTGGGCCATCCACACAATGGAATACTACTCAGCCAGGAACAGGAACGAGGCTCTGACGCAGGCTACAACCTGGCTGAACCTTGAAGACATCATGCTTGGTGAGAGAAGTCAGACACAAGAGGCCACATGGTGTGTGATGCCATCTGCATGAAATGTGCAGAACAGGCAAATCCACAGAGACAGGAAGTGGATTCGTGGTCACCAGGTGCTGGGGGGAGGGCGCAAGAGGGAGAAACTGCTTAATGGGCACAGGGTTTCTTTTTGGGCTGATGGAAGTGTTCTGAAATTAGATAGTGGTGACAGTTACACAACGCTGTGAATGGACTAAACACTACAGAACTGTCCACCTTAAAGGGGGGGAACTTTATGCCATGTGAATTAAACCTCATTTAAAAAAGAGAAAGGATGGGGTGGGCTGGCAGAGGAACTGAGGGGTGCAAGCAATGGGGTGATGAGAGTGATGACTCCAGGAGGGCTGGAGGGTCTGCAGGGGCCAGACTCCTCCCCCAAGGCCTGTGGGCTGAGGCATGAACCTGACTGGGTTTGCATTTTTAAAATTAATTCATTAATGAAATAATTTTGAGCAGAGACTCACTCTGTTCCCCAGGCTGGAGAGCAGTGGCGTCATCATAGCTCACTACAGCCTCAAACTCCTGGGTTCAAGCAATCCTCCTGCCTCAGTCTCCCGAGTAGCTGGGACCACGGGTGTGCCACCATGCCCGGCTAATTTTTGTATTTTTTTTGTGGGGACGAGGTCTTGCTATGTTGCCCAGGCTGGTGTCGAACTCCTGGCCTCAAGCGATCCTCCCACTTGGGCCTCCCAAAGTGCTGGGATTACAGGTGTGAGCCCTGCCACCCAGCCCTTGCGTTTGCATTGTAGAGAGCATTTTGAGATGCTCTTCAAACTTTACACTCTCGTGATGAAACAAGGCACCTTCTCCTACTGCAGGTGCGTCTACCTGGGTCCATGGTGCTCTGCCGCCCTCCACCCACCCCACTCCAGCCAGGCCTGGGTGCCCCCTCCTTCCTTCTCTTGTCCAGAGTTCAGTCAAGCCCACTACCCCTGTCTTACCCCTTGCTGGCTTCTCTGCCCTGGCCGAAAAAGTTGCTGTCTTAATGCCACCTCCCACTTGCGATCTGGGCCTAGCACTCACCCTCCTCATTGGGGCTTCTGTCCCTTCTGAAGCTCTGTCCACAGGGCCACGAAAGCCATATAGAAACTAGGCTCCAGCCATGTCACCTGCTGGCCCAAGACCCTTCAGCAGCTCCAGAGGTTGAGATGGAGCACAGACATCTCTGGAGGATGCACACGCTCTCCCCTCCCAGCCCTACAGTCCCAGCCCGCCGGGCACACGGTTTCCTCCTGCCTGTGTCTCTGCACTTGCTGTTCCTTCTGACTAGAAGGGCATTCTCCAAGGCCTGGTGTGGCCATTCTTTCTGTGAAATCTTCCCTGTCAGCTTCCCTCCCTCCAGCATCCTGACTCACTTCTTCCCTCTTTCTCCCTGCAAACACCTACCTCCCGCACCCCAGCCAATGCCTGTTCTATGGCAAGGACTTCCATACCTGCCTGCCTGCCCACCCTATGGGGTCATGAACGATTCAAGGGCAAAGGCCTGTCTTCTTCAGTCTCTCCTCCAAGCCCCTAATGCACTATCTGGCATTCAGTACATGCTCAACTAACATCTCTTGAATAAATGAAGACAAAAAATCTTCACGCTGCTCGGCCAGGTGGTCACGTGGCTACCATGTGCCCTTGATAGGATACGATGGGAAAGGCCCTTCGCCTCTGGGGTCTTCCTCCCCCAAACCCATCACCCCAGTCTAATCACAAGAAAAACACTATACAAACCCAGACTAGAGGACATTCTACAAAATACCCGTCCTTCTCAAAACCATTAAGGGCATGAATAGCAAAGAAATGTCTGGGAAGCTGTCACAGCCAAGAGGAGCCCAAGGAGATGTGGCACCTAAATGTCCTATGTCATATGGGATCCAGGGACAGAAAAAGGACATTAGGGAAAAATTGAAGAAACCTGAATAAAGTATGGACTTTTAGTTGAAAATGTTATCATACTGGTCCATTAATGGTAACAAATGTGCCATATCAGACATCAACAATAGGGGAGACTGCATATGGGGTGTATGGGGAGGACTCTGGACTAGCTTCACAAATTTTTCTGTAAATCTAAAACTGTTCTACAAAATAAAAATCTATTTGAAAAATTAAAAAATAGAGATTCTGTACCAGTGTGGACAGAAAAGTCAACGACAGCTATAACACATGAGACGTGTGGTATTGTGCAGAGGGTCCCTCGTCTAGGCTGGAGGGGAAGAGGGTTTTAAACTTGGATTTCTGACCCCAGAGTCTTGGCCCTAAATCTACCCACTGTGCTGCCACTCTTTCTGTACACTCTTACTTTAGAAATGACATTCATACGTAAATGCCAAGTGCAGGGGGCACTCGGTAAGTCACAAACATTCTTTCTTTTCTTTTTTTTTTTAAGAGATGGGATGTCACTGTCACCCAGGCTGGAGTGCAGTGATGTAATCATAGCTCACTGCAGCCTCCAACTCCTGGGCTCAAGCGATACTCCTGCCTCAGCCTCCTGAGTAGCTGGGACTACAGGTGCCACCACCACACCTGGCTAATAGACATTATTTTTCAACAGGGAGGGTGAGCGAGTGTGTATGAGCCACCTTTCAGGGCATGGCATTTTCAGAGGCATCAATAAAGACCCTGGCTTTCCTTTCAACTTTGCCCCACCTCCACCCCTCATTTCTGATCCCCTACCTCTAATATTATAATTACTGGGGACACAGAACTCATTTCTGAATCTGAAGCCTCAAAAGATGCCATATGGGCCGGGTGTGGTGGCTCACACCTGTCATCCTAGCACTCCGGGAGGCCCAAGTGAGAGGATCGTTTGAGGCCAGGAGTTCGACACCAGCCTGAGCAAGAGCGAGACCCTGTCTCTACTAAAAATAGAAAGAAATTATATGGACAACTAAAAAAAAATATATATATATATATACATACATACATATATATATATATATATATATACATACATACATACATACATATATATATATATAAAGTTAGCTGGGCATAGTGGTGCATGCCTGTAGTCCCAGCTACTCGGGAGGCTGAGGCAGGAGGATCACTTGAGCCCAGGAGTTTGAGGTTGCTGTGAGCCAGGCTGATGCCACGGTATTCTAGCCTGGGCAACAGAGTGAGACTCTGTCTCAAGAAAAAAAAAAAGATGCCATATGACCCCAATTTACCTGGCCTGACAGATTATCGCCAGCCATCGCTGTCCTGGCTGACACCAACCTCTGGGAAAGTGGCCTCTAGCAACTTGGGTCCTTTTCCTTGGCAAGGGGTGGGCAACCAATGGGCAAGTTGTGCCTCAGAGAACAAGGACAGCAGGTGGAATTCAGAGGTCTCCAGTCTAGCTGCTCCTCCACACTGCTCTGGAAGATTCCACATTCCTGGCCTTGGAGTGAGGATAGTTATCCCAGATTTCTTGGCTGCAGGTGAGAACTTCAGAGCCAGCACCGTGGGTTCGAATCCCTCCTCTACCCATTTTTATCTTTGTGATCTTGGGTACAATATTTTTTGCCTCAGTTTCTGCATCTGAGAACAGGGCTCATGTCAGTATCCACCTCCCAGGTTTTGCTGGGAGGAATAAATGTGCTTAAACCTGTCATGTACTTAGGACAGGGCCTGCCCCATGATATTTGGTCTCTGCTGGATGGAAAGTTCCATGAGGGCAGGGGCCCATGACTATGTCCCCAGAGTCTACCAGGCATCCAGTATTTGTGGAATGAATAAATAAACTTCCCCTCCGCTGCAGGCCTGCCCCTTATACAGTGGCTCTGTTTAAAGATTAGACACAGTAAAAGTAGAATCATCTTTATTGCTGATAATAGCAGCTACAGCAACACATGCCTTCAGGCTAAAACCTGAGGGGTGGCCCACTAAGACCTATGGAATCCCTTCTAAGCCCCCAAAATAAATTTACTCCTTGTGCCACTGTGGAGGCCACTGGACTAGAGGGAAGGGTTTGGGGGGGGGGGCAGCCCTGCTTTTGGGGGCTTTCCAGGGCAGATGGACCCAAACTCTTTCTGTAGAAGAGTTTCAGGCCCTCTCTGAGAAGCAGGGGGGCAGGGAGGACCATCAGCTCCTAAAACTGAGCATCTGCTATGTGCCTCATCAGACTGGGACTCAACTGTAAACAGACAGACTCGCACCCTGCCCTCGTTGGGACTCCCAGGCTGGGAGGGGAGACAGATCTCAATGAAACGATCTCACATACACATCATGGCATGATGAGAGACGAAACAAAAGGGCAGGTGAGTCATGCCAACAGGGCCTTGGAAATCTCCCTGGAAGACATGCATCTCCTCCCTAACCCTGGTGAGTTGAGTTAGGTCTCCTAACTAACCTCCCTCCTTCACGGCCTGTGTTTGGCTTTTAGAGTGTGTATGCTACAGTCTTCCCTGGAGAGGGTGCCGTGTGCTACCGTTCCAAGTTCTCCTAACTACAGATGCCTTTTGCTGAGGAGCGCCCCACAAAGGCACTGTGTGTGGATCGTATTTGGGGCACAAAGCCTAGAGGATGGAGCCCATCAAATGAGGCACAGGGGCATGCCTCCCCAAACACACCATGCTTGCTCCTGCCTCCTGGGCCTCTGTCCAAGCGCTTCTGCTGCCTGGAACATCCCTCCCTGCCACGTCTGCCTGTGACCCAGTCCATACGTCATCCCTGCTGCCACCGCGCCTTCCCCACGCCCCAGGGATGCACCGGGTCTTTTTCTGGGCTCCTGCAGTACACTGTACATAATTCTGTCTCATGTTCCCTGCAGCAGGCAGCAGGCAGCAGGATGCAATGGCAAGGACATGAGCTGGGATCTTGGTCCCTCCACATTGTTTGGAGGGTTAAATGAGATAATATGTAAATGGTGTTTGGCACAGTGCCGAACACATGGCACGGGCCATCTCATGCCAGGCAGAGGGGCTTTAGATGCAGGGCAGGGACCACATCTCACACTCCTTCATACCCCAGCGTCTGACTCAATTTCCGTAACTGGAGGCATCTATATTCTGCAAGAGGAAACTGCAAACATATTCTTCCCTGTCTCCCTGCACCTCTCAGAGCACACACACAAAGAGATACATCTTGGCCCCAGTCTAGGGTAAAACTGCATTGATACTGCTCATAAGCCCTTTCCAAAGCCTTCTCGTGTTTTCCTGCAGAGTTCACAGTCATTCCTGGGGAGCCTTCCCACCCCTCTGTATCTGCACAAAGTCCCATCCTGGGGAGGATGCGTGGAGTTTGTTTCCCATGTGCCATGTGACCTTCAGGAGTCTTTTCATCCACTCCTTCCTTTGGCAAGTGGACAGAACGAACCTCGCCCTACCCAGCATCAGAGGTCTAAGTGGGGCACCAGTGTGGCCAGCCTGTAGTGCCCCCACCCCCACCTTGCTCCCCTCAGCCCTCCTGGGAGGCCACAGATCCTACAGCAGACCATTTCCCATCCCCATCCTCCCAGCCCCAATCCAAGCTGGCTTCTTGCAATACAGCTGAGCCCCAGAGAGACAGCCATTATCCAGGGAGGTGTCCACTAACTACAAGCAGGGGCTAGAGTGGCCAGTGATTCATAGGCACCCACAGAACTGCCCTCCTAGATACCGCTGTCCCCTTCCACAAGAGAACATTCAAGGCCACACCCTAACCTCACTGGCTCCCCTGTAGTACAAGGTACTGTTCTAAGAATTCATTTCCCCATTTTCCAGATGGGAACGATGAGGCACTGAGCCACGCTGAGCTTTTTCCCAAGGCTGTCAACAATCCGCTAATGAGTATCCACAAGGAAGCCTGGGCTTTTGATCTAGGGCTCTCCAGGCAAGCTTCTGTTGTGAGAAGGGCCCCAAGCACACAGTGCCCAGGCTGTGCCCTCCTCCTTACACCCTGTGGTGCCTGCCACAGTGTCGTGCCAGTTCTGAGATCCCCTCTCTGTCTCACTTCATTCCTTGTGCCAGGGCCAAGCCACCTGCGATTTCTTCCAAACCACCAGCAGTTGACCACACAAACCCAGGGGAAGTCACAGGTTGTACCCTAGGGGGCCAGAGCTGCGGGGTGGCGGGGCGGGTGGGAACAGCCAGCACAACCTGGGAAGATGCAGGGACATGAAATCTCAATCACACCCGGCCGAGGAAAAAAATGAAGCAGACGATTCACTCATGTTCCACCCGAGCCTCTTCAGCACATTTTTGCCTTCTGAAAATGTTCCTTAACAAAGAGCTGCCTGCTTCTGGCAGGCCCCAACCCAGCCCCACCAGGTCTCAAATGCCAGGATAGAAGGAAGCCGTTTTGTTTTGGCCAAACACACTGGTCGTGGGTGAAAGAACTCATGCAGGCTGCCAGGGGCCAGCCTGGAGGAGCAGCCTGGACAGCAGCGCTGGCTCTGCCATCTGAGGCCAGCAGGCGCGACGGGGTCGGGATGCTGGTCCTACCAGTCTGGGCAGACTTCAGGACGGAAGCCAGGAGCAGTCTGAACCCCCTCCCTCCCTGCTGGGGGTGGTGGTGGCATAAATCAGGGGGGCGGGCAGTGGTTCCTTTCGGGACACTGATGTAGGAGAGAGAGTGAGTGTCCTTCCTTTTGAAAAGGGCACAGAGGGGAGCGGTAGATTAGAAGGAAGAGGAATGGGGCAGGTGCCCACAGGGGCAGGTGTTGGGAGATTCTTGGGCCCTGCCACTCTCCAGGGCCCCAGAGTGGGTGCTGTCTCAGGGAGGCTGGTGTGGAGGGGCAGGCCGGCTGCCTGGGGCATGACAGTCATCTCACGGCCTCCTGAGTCTCTGCCTGAGCTGGGGGAGGTGTCAGGGGCTCTGGGAGGGTCTGGGAAGGTGGGATCCAGGGAGTGTAGAAGTGCTGAGCAGTCTTGGGCAGGGAGAGACAGATCCCAAATGCCTGGTCTGTGTTGGAGCTCCTAAGTTTCTCTGTGTGATACTGGGGGATCCAAGTGACCCACTGTGTGTGTGTGTGTGTGTGTCTGTGTGTGTGTGTGTGTGTGTGTGTGTTTGGGGCTCCCAGAAAGATGGGTGCTTATGGTGGGGAGTGGGGTGGTTCGGAATATTCACTGGGAGCTCCTGAGCATGGGTGGATTTTCCAGGAAGCCAGGATTCAGACTGGTCAGGTTCAGGGTCAGTGTGTGGAGCTATGGAAGTGTGATGGGTGGACCCCGAGGAGTGATTTTTAAGGGTGCCCTTGGGCATGGAGCGGGTTGGGTGGGAGCTGGGCCAGCAAGCTGAGCAGGGGGCTGTAGGTGCGGGTAAGAAATCTGATTGACAGAGGCCAGGGAGGGGTCCTGTGGGGTCAGAGGGAGGGGTAGGGTCCTGACGCTAGTCTCCTGGGGATAGGAGGGGGCATGTCTGGGAGGAAGATAGGATGTGAAAAGAGGGGGTGCGGGGAAGGGGTGGCAAATGTGCAGATGGGAGGGGTCCTGAGGGATCAGGGCAGAGGGTGGGTGGAGGTTTTGGGCTTGGGGGAACGATTGTCGGGGGGGGCACATCTGCAGAGTGGGGGATGGGGAGCCCTGAAGGTGCTCCTGGGGAAGTGTCCTGAATGTCAGTGGAAAGGGTGGGCGGGGGTCCTGGGCCTGCAGGGTCGCACCCGGAGGGGACGGAGTGGGGGAGGGGCATCCTGCAGGGGCTCCCGGGAAGGGGTCCGGAGGGACCGGGGACGAGGATGGGGGGGCCCAGGGTCCGAGGGTCCGATACTGGGGGTCCGAGGCTCCCAGCGCGTGTTCCGGGGCGAGAGGCGGCCCGAGTCGCGGTCCTGCCCGGCCCCCGCGGGCCGCAACGCGGAGCAGCCGGCCTGGGCAGGCTCCCGGGAGGCCCGGCCCGCGCCGTCCTACCTGAGCCGAGCGCGCCGCCATCGCCGTGCCGAGCCTCGCCGTCCCGGGCTGTGCAGCCGGATCCCCGCCGCGCCGCTTGCCTCGCAGCCCCGGCCCGGCCCCCTCAGCCGCCCCCCGGGACCGCGGCCGCCGCCGGCTCAACCGCTGCCATTTCACCCGCTGACAGGAGCCGCTGCCCCGCCCCCGAGGCCTGGTCGACCAATTCACCACCCCCAGGCACCCTGGCTCCGCCCACAATCCAGGAGTGACGGGATATCTGGCCAATCCGTGGCCATTCCGTGAGGCGGGCCCTGGCTACGGTCAGAAGGTTGCCGCCTCTGAGGAGAGAAGCGAATTGAAATGAGGGAAGTGGTGAAGGACAGGTGGTTTTGCCTATCGAAATGAAGACTACTATCGAGCAACGCCTGGTGGGGCCAATAGTGACGAAGGAGGGGTGTGTCTCTGAGGAAAGGCTGCGGCCCCTCCGCAGAGCAACCCCAGGCAGAGGCGGCCAAGCGTTTGACACTAAGCCCCGCCCAAGACCAGGCTTTCTGCCCAATAACGAGACGTCCTGAGACATCCATTATTATCTGCCCCTCAAACCTCGGCCCAGGCAACTCATGGGACACTATAAAGAAGATTGACACCTAGGGAGCCAATGACACTGAAGGAGGGTGGGAGAGTGACACTCTCTGACCAATGGCCATGTGAGATTGGTGTGAGGTTAGCGTCCTGGGAGGTTGGGCTTGAGGCCTAGGTGAATGAAATGGAGGGCGGGGCTAAGGGAAGGGGCGTGGCCTAGGCCGACGATGGGGCGGGGCCAGGTAAGGGCGGGGCTCGTGGGTTGGGCCTGAGAAGGGGCGTTGCCAGAAATTCTTAAGGGTAAGGCGCAGGTGATAGGATTGCATCCTGTCTGAGCCGGCTCTGCGCAGGGAACCGGGCGGTCGGGGTTGGGGGGAATCGCATAGAAGGATCAGGCCGTTCTCCTGCCCTAGTCTAGTCCAGTTTTTTTTTTTTGTCCAGGTTAAGTGTCTTCTCTGAAGCTCACAGGGCAGCATGTTCCTCCACCAAAGCTCATCGCACTGTGACCACTGTTTCCACGGCCCTCCCATGTCCCACCCTCCCAGATTGATACCTCCCCCGCCAACCCAGAAGCGGGTGGGGATGCAGGGCCTAGTCTAGTCTCTCCCAGGTCCCCAGCATCGGGGCCCTGCACATGAGAACTGCTTATAAATGTTTGATGAATGAATAAATGAATTCGTGGGCCCATGACTCTTGGTGAACAGGGAAAGGGAGGTGTGGAGGTAACTTAAGCTGGGGAGGGACAAGCAGGGACAGTCACTGACAGTGGGCAAAACCGAGCAAAAGGGACATGTTACCACCCCCAGATGCAGCGATGGGCCCTGAAGGGGGATAGGCCGGGGAACAACTCTGTCACAGAACAAAGAATGACGTCATAAGTTCAGAATGGAGACTGGAGAGCTGGACCCCGGGTAGGGCGTTTCAGGACTTTCTAAAGTCTGAGATTTCAACCTTTCTCTGGATCTGGAGTAGGCGGTTCTCTGGTCTTGGGGACTGACATACAGGCATGCTATGTTCCCTGCCCTCCCTTTCCCCACCTCTGTATGCCTTCCTTCTCTCCCTCCCTCTTCCTATGTACATTGCACATTTATTCTGGAATTTGAGCAGAGTGGCACTGTAGTACCAGCTACTCAAGAGGCTGAGTCTGGAGGATGGCTTGCGTGCGCCCAGGAATTTGAGGTCAGTCTGGGCAATATAGTGAGACCCCCACTCCTGTCGCTCAAAAATAAATAAATAAAGGGAAAAACTATTTTGGAACTGTTAACAAAAGCTCCAAAACATTTCTGAAAACTCAGATAATAAATATAATGCCACTCCCATACCCCTCCCCTTCCAATTTTTGTTTTGTTTTGTTTTGTTTTCAGAATAGATCTTTACCTTCCTGCCTTTAAAGCCAGCTGAATCTCACTGACCTTGTCCTCTAATTCCTGAATGGGGCTGGGAGGGGGCTGGGGACCCAGCTATACTTGGGAAGTGATGGGATGTGGAGTATTAATTACATTAGAAGGACAGATGTGAGACCAGGACATGGTAGGGGTCAAACGACCAGCAAGCAACAATCCCTGAACTGGCTGCCCATGGTCCCTCAGTGTGGGGGACTAAGGAGCCATCACAAGGGCCAAAGTCTTGGGGTTCACTGCGGATACCAGATCTTCTCAGGAGTGATCTCCTCAGGGAATAATAGTTTGGTATGTGCCACAGCTTCTGAGGAACAGAAAAACCCAGGGCCTCTGGTCCTAGAATAGTAGCTGTGATGTAGGAGACAGAGTGGTCTTGGAAGGTTCGGGCCTAGGTGGAGTCCAGGACCCTCCACCCCCCCACCCCAGAAAGAGGTCATGATCAGTTAGTTTCTGGGGCCTTGTCTGGGACGTAGTCGGTAAATGGTGTCTGACGATAAAATCAAACACAAGAAAGATGCACAGGACTTTCGACCTTCTCCTTCTCACACTACCATTTTCACACAGAGGATGGTTTTATTCTGGGGACACTTTGATTCCATTTTTATAAGCACAGTGAGAAAAAAAATCCAACAGATTCCTGTTGGAAAAGACTTTTTCATCATTAACTGCATTTAACCAATTCAATTTCTGGATCATTTTTCTATTTGGGGCAGTGAAACGGTTTCCAGAATTTTTCAGTTTTGAATCTTTATTTGATAGAAGTCATTTTTATCAGGAACATTTTTTTCATGCGACTTTTACAACAACCATTTCATGCATTCCGCAGGCTGTTTTGTACAATTTTTACAAACTGTCAATTTTAACATCGTGATTTTTTTTGGGGGTGAGTGTCATTTCTTTGGAGACAAATTCTGCATATTTGAGTTTATTGAAAGACTTTCTTCTGCCAGGGTTGAGCCAATAACAAATTTTACCACAATGAAAAATTTTTCTTTTCTAGATGAAGCTTTGGACTCAAAATTCTTTTGTTGGGTGGGGGGAGGGGATGGAGGTATGACTACATGGTGAGTGCCAGGCGAACTGTCTGGTGAATGGACACGCTTGAGGCTCTGACTCAGGGGGATGGGCAGGACGTGGACATTGTATATAATTTGAACTTATGTACCCCCATGATGAGCTGAAATAAAAAAAATTCTTTTGTTATGAATGCTGATCAATGTGGACTTGGAACCGATACTTTGTCACGCCGATTGCCAAAATGGTCACAATAATTGTAGCTCTTCCTTTCAAGAGGTAAAGGCTGTTTTGCCACCACTCGAATGTGACCTGATTTGTGTCTTGTTCTGACCGACAGAATGCTTCAGAAGTCATGCCCTAGTGGTTTGGAACCTCAACCTTAAGAAGTATTGTGGCTTTTGTGCTTGCTGTTTTATTTATTTTTTTTTAAGATTTTAAATTTTGGTAAAATATATATAACATCAAATTTGCCACTTAACTATTTTTAAGTGTAGAATTAAGTGGAACTAATTATATCCACAATTTTGCAGTCATTAACATGATCAATTTCAAAAACTTTTCTGTCGTCCTACAATAAAATCCTGTAACCATAAACAATAATGCCTTGCTCCCACCTCTCAGCCCCTGGTATCACCTATTCTACCTTCTGTCTCTATGAATTTGCCTATCGTAGGTACCTCATATAAGTGGCATCATACAATATTGGTCTTTTTGTGTTTGGCTTATTTCACTGAGCATAATGTCTTCAAGAATCATTCATGTTGTAGCCTGTGTCAGAAATTCATTACTTTTTATGGCTGAATAATATTCTATTGTATGTATAAACCACATTTTGTTCATTTATTAATGGGTGCTTGGGCTGTTTCCACTCTTTGACTATTGTGAATAATGTTGCTATGAACATTGGCACACAAGTATCTGTTTGAGTCTGTTTTCAATTCTTTTGGGTTGATACCTAGGAGTGGAATTGCTGGATCACACAGTAATTCTACCGTTAGCTTTTTGAGGAACCACCAACCTGTTTTCGACAGTAGCTTTACCATTGTACATTCCCACCAGCAATGCATGAGGGTTCCAGTTTCTCCACATCCTCACCAATACTTGTTATTTGTTATTTTTAAAAATTGTAGCTATCTTAGCATCTTAGTTCCTTTGGGCTGCTATAACAAAATAGAATAAACTGGGTATCTTATAAACAATAAAAATTTATTTCTCTAAGTTCTGAAGGAGTTACAACTTTAAAAAAATGCAATACTACTGGCTTTTATATTTGCCCATGTATTTACCTTTACTGGCGGTTTTTATTTCTTCATTTGACTTTGAGGTACTACCTAGTGTCTTTTCATATCAATCTAAAGAATTGCCTTTGGCACTTTTTGCAAGCAGGTCTAGTGGTCACAAACACCTTCAGCTTTTGTTTATCTGGGAATGTCTTAATTTCTTCCTTATCTTTGAAGGACAGTTTTGAAATATATAGAATGCTTCGTTGACAGTTTTTTTTGTTTCAGCAATTTAAATACGTCATCACACTATCTTCTGGCCTTCCTGATTTGTGATGAGAAATTAGCTGTTAATATTGCAGTAATATTATTATTTTAAAAACGTATCTAGTTTGTTTGGATCACCTGTTAATATTATTGAGGATTCTTAGTATGTGATGAGTCACTTCTTTTGCTGCTTTGTAGATTTTCTCTTTGATATTGGGGTCTTGCTATGTTGCCCAGGCTGGATTCAAACTCTCAGGCTCAAGCGATCCTCCTGCCTCAGCCTCCCAAAGTGCTGAGATGGCAGGTGCAATCCCAGACCTCCTTTCCAAGAAGTTTGGTGACACCTAGAGGACTGAGGGAGGTTCCCCCCCCCCCCCCACAAAAGGAGAAAAGCGTGTTCCTTGGAAATCTGAGCTCCTTCTTGGGGGCGGACTCCGGAGCTGCCTGTCTTGCAGGGCGGAGTGCTGTGGTGGGGCTCGTCCTCCATCCTGGGTTTCTGGGGGTGGCAGTGCCAGGAGGGGCCGGGGCTCAACGTGCCTGGGATGAGCCAACCCAGAGGGAGACGGAGGAAGGACGTGTTCTGTGTTCCATCAACTTGTGGCCAAAGCCACCTTCGTGTTGTCCAGTCCTGTGAGAAACCCAGAAATTTGCCTATTCGCTGATTTCTGACTCCTGAAGGGTTAAGAAAATATGCATTTGAGTTGTTTTGCACCTCTACGTTTTGTGGACATTTGTTCAGTAGCCATAGGACATGAATACATGCACCCAGAAGTAATGTTTTTAAAAATGTTAGATGAAGAAAATGAGGAAACTTTACTGAAAGGCATTTTTAAAATTTATTTCTTTTTCCTTTTTTTTCTTCCTTCTTCTTCTTCTTCTCCTCCTCCTCCTCCTCCTCCTCCTCCTTCTCTTCTCCTTCTTCTCCTTCTTCTTCTTCTTCCTTTTTTTTTTAAGACAGAGTCTTGCTCTGTCACCCAGACTAGAGTACAGTGGCATCATCATAGCTCACTGCAGCCTCAAACTCGTGGGCTTCAGCGATCCTCCTGCCTCAGCCTCCTGAGTAGCTGGGACTACAGGTGTGCAGTGTCACCATGCCCAGCTAATTTTTTTTTTTTTTTTTTTTTTTTTAGAGATGGGGTCTCATGTTGTTCAGGCTGGTCTCCAACTCCTGGCCTCCAGCAATCCTCCTGCCTCAGCCTCCCAAAGTGTGGGATTACAGGTGTGAGCTCTAGGTAGCTTTTAGAAGCCTCAGATTTCTTCTGTGTGAAAAGGGGGACAGTGACAGGATCTCCCTCAAAGGGATGCTGTGATGAAGAAATGAGGCTGTGCATGTCTACCCACCACCATTTCAGGCACATCAAAAACACTAACTGTAGGTGCATTTCTTTCAACAGATATTGCACACCCACCAGGTGCCAGGCATTGGGCTGGGCACTGGGGTGACAACAGAGAACAAATAAGCACATTCCTCTCTTCTTGGAGCCAACATTCTAGTGGAGCATGAGAGGAGACAAACCCCATACTAAACATAATGAGCATAATTTAAAAAGTAAGCTGTAGGCCAGGCTCGGTGGCTCACACTTGTAATCCTAGCACTCTGGGAGGCCGAGGTAGGAGGATTGCTTGAGGTCAGGAGTTTGAGACCAGCCTGAGCAAGAGCGAGACCCTGTCTCTACAAAAAATAGAAAACTTGGTTGGGCGTGGTGGTGTGCATCTGTAGTCCCAGCTACTCGGGAGCCTGAGGCAGGAGGATTGCTTGAGCCCAGAAGTTTGAAGCTGCAGTGAGCTATGATGATGCCACTGCACTGTAGACTGGGCAACTGAGTGAGACTCTGTTTGAAAAAGAAAAAGAAAGAAAGAAAGAAAGAAAGAGAGAGAGAGAGATAGAGAGAGAGAGAGAGAGAGAGAGAGAGAGAGAGAGAGAGAGAAAGAAAGAAAGAAAGAAAGGAAGGAAGGAAGGAAGGAAGGAAGGAAGGAAGGAAGGAAGGAAGGAAGGAAGGAAGGAAGGAAGGAAGGAAGAAAAAAAGAAAGAAAAAGAAAGAAAAAGAAAGAAAGAAAGAAAGAGAAAGATAAAAAGCAAAATAAATTATATAGCATGGTGGTTCTCAGCCAGGGGCCATTATGCCCACCAGGGGATATTTGTTAGGATATGTGTAGCCTTTTGAGTCTGGCTTCTTTCACTCAGCATAATTATTTTGGGATCAATCCATGTTGTTTCATGTATCAGTAGTTTATTCTTTTTCAATGCTGAGTTCTGTTTCATTTGTCGATGTATCACAGGTTTCTTTTATACATTCACCTGTTGATAGATGTTTGATTTTTTTTTCACTTTTTAGCTATTACAAATAAAGCTGTATGAAAATCTGTGTACACGTGTTTGGGTAGGTGTATGACTTTATTTCTTTGGGTAAATACCTAGTTGTGAATGGTTGGGTCAATGGTAGTTGGTCTGTTTCACTTTTTAAGAAACTGCCAAACTGTTTTCAGTTTCTTAACAAAACATAACCCAAGTCAAAATAGAAAGTCTCAACAGACAGTAATCAAGAAGATATTAGGAAGGTGGTTCAAGAACTAACATTCTAAAAAGGCACCCAGCCCAAGTAGTGTATTTAGACCTTCCCTGATTCCTAGATTTGTGGTTTTATACTGCTTCTGGCTCTTAAATTTGGGTAACCACTTTGGACTCTTCAGTTGGCTCTTAGTTTGTTTTCCACTCTTTTCTTATCTTTGTTTACTGCTCTGATTTTCCTGACCCTTCGAGCCTCAGCTGGTACTCAGTAGGCAGTTGCCAACTCTAAGGAAACTTGCCATATGAGAGCTGGGCTAGACCCAATCCCTCTCTACCTCCCACCTGCACAGTGGGAAGAAATTTGGATCAGGAACAACACAAGGAAGCTGTTATCACCACTATTGTTTAGCATAGTGTTTAAAGTATACTGTTTAGCATAGTGTTTGAGATACTAGCAAAAGGTATAAGACATGAAAAGAGTGTAAAAGCTGTAAGGATCAGAAGGGAAGAGAGAAAACCATTATTAACACATCAACTGCCATGAGAGTTGTATTTAACTCACTCTAGTTTTGACTCCGGGGTCATGTGAAGCATATATAAAATTATACTTGTTGATATTCTTATTGTTACAATTAATATGGACAATTTAATTCTAAAAATGTGGATTAAATGAATAGAAGTCAATAATTTTTTTCTATTTACATTTACCTTTAAATTACACTCAAAGTTTTAATTCTATTTTTGTAATAAAACACTGTGGCTCCAAGGAAAAGTTTCTGGGTTTTTTGTGTGGCAGTCAATGTGTTAATTTAACATAGTATGATCAACTTCATAGAAGAACAAATGGAAGCATTGCAAATAAAAAGAGTTCTTAACAGAGTGATCATCTTACTAAAATTAATAGAAACAATGAAACAGAAAGATAATGGAAAATAAGACCTCCAAAATAGTAACTCAAAGTATTATGTATCTAAGAACCAAGGCAATGAAGAATGCACAAGACTGTTATAGAGAAAAAAATTTAAATTCTATTAAAGAATATCTTTAAAGAAATTTAGATGAATAGACATATCATAGTTCCAGATGTTAGATGAATTAACACAGTAAAAGTGCCAATTCTTCCCAATTCAATTTAGAAATTAATTACAAACCACATCAGAATTCCAGATCAACTTCTTTGAGGACCTTAACACGTACGTGTATTCTAAACTGTATGTGGAAATTTTATGAATGGACTCAATGTGGTGATGCATTCCTGGAGTCCCAGCTACTCAGGAGGCTGAAGTGGGGGGAGAATCTCTTGAGATCAGGAGTTCAAGGCCAGCCTGGGCAACCTGGTGAGACCTTGGCTTTAAAAAAATAATAAAAATTTAAAAAATGAATAAAAAGAAATAGAGATGGCAATTGCCCTGTAATATTTAACAAATAGATACATTTTCAAGAAGCGTTTCCCCAAGGGGCATTTACAAAGATGTTCAGGACAGTGTTGTTTGTAGTAGCAGAGTTGGGGTGATCTACATGCCTCTGAGCTGGCATTAAGGAAGTAAAATATGGTGGAAGCACACCATGCACCAAAGCAGTAGTCAGCTCATTGTACAGGCAGCAACGTGTCCAGATATCAATAACCTAGAGTTGGGAGAAACAGAAATAACTTCAGATTCAATTAAACACACACACACACACACACACACACAACTCCCAAGTACATATAAATGTAAGGACACGTATCAAACACATCAGAGTGGATGTCTGTGGTATCAAGGGAGGAGGAAGGGTTAAACATTAAAGGTCTACAATGCCTAGAAGACAATGCAGGGTGGACAAAGCACAACTTGCTAGATTTGTTTTCCTAGATAATCATCTTGCTCTGAGACTCATCCTGCCTTCATCATCAGAAATGGAACCCAAGTCAACAAGTGCTGGAAGCTGACTTAGCAACAGAACTTTACTGTGAGGCAGAACTTTCTGGTGGGCACACTCTCCTTCTGGGGTTCTCGGGGGCAGCTCAGAGAGAGGAAATGAAAAAACCAAAAGGGTTGTACAGTCTCTGTCCAAAGCAACCATCAGAATATGTTCCTGGGAAAGGATTTAGACGGACATGATCCATTGGTCCTTATGGAGGAGAAAGAATGAATTCGTTTGGGGGTCAGAGGAGGTTTTCTGGAGGAGGTAGCACTGGAACTGTGCCTCCGAGGACACGTGCAGTGTTGACGGGAACAGGAAGGCACAGCAGACACAGGGCACAGCCAGGGCAAAGGCACAGTGGGCAGGAGAGTGGGTCTCCCCTGCGTAAAGCTGTGGCTGAAGCTGCCTTGGGGAGCCAGGCGGAGCTGTGCAGCTCAGCGACGAAGCCAGAGGCCGCCCATGCCCTGTGCTGTGCCCACAACTCGCTGCAGGGGAAGTGAAAGGAGAAGAGAGGTGCGAGGGTGGAGGGGGCAGCTGACCTCTAACCTCTAGTCCTGGCCCAGAACAGGCAGGGGAGACCCATTTCTGGGGGTCTCAGCACAGTGGGGAACGTGTAACCAGGGTATTTTAAGACAATGTTTTGAGTCTGGGAAGTTCAGGGGACGATGAGAACCACCGGAGACACCTGACTGATCCTGGAGGATCTGGGAGGACTTCCTGGAGGAGGCAATGCCTGGAGAAGGAGTGAGAATTATTCTGGAGGAGATGGAAACATGAAACAATGTTCCCAACACGGTATCAGCACATGCAGAGATTGGGAGGGTGAAGAACAGGACTCGTTGGAGAAGCCGAGACTGATTCAGGGGCCACAGTCTGGGGCTGGGGTGTCAGCTAGGACCGGATCACACAAGGACCTGAATGCTGGGGATACGGGGTTTGGACGAATGTGGGAAGAAGGTGAAAGTCCTAGGATTCAGCTCCAAGACCAGGACTGCTCTGTGGCTTCCATTCTCTGCAGAAATGAGGGGTTCAACGAGGGCCCCCAGCTCGAGGCCAAGGGCATGTTACACTTTCTTTGTTGCTGTTAATT
Source organism: Lemur catta (assembly GCF_020740605.2). Classification (NCBI taxonomy): domain Eukaryota; kingdom Metazoa; phylum Chordata; class Mammalia; order Primates; family Lemuridae; genus Lemur; species Lemur catta. Next base: position 111,834,390 of record NC_059128.1, on the reverse strand, counting down.
TGGGCTTTGCTTTTTTATTATTAAGCATGCAAAGAGGTAGGCAGAAAAAAATGCCTTCTACTGAGCTCATCAAGGTTTGACGTCTTCACCCATTTCAGATCCCCTTAACAGTAAGTAAATCCTAACAAATAGAGTGGCGGTCCCATGTTCCCCTCCAAGCTCGTATTCCGTTCTTTCCTTCCCTGAGGCATCCTCCCTCCAAGAACTTGGTGTTGACCCATATTTTAAAATACGTATTTATTTACTTAATTATTTGAGATAAGGTCTCTCTCTCTGTCGCCCAGGCTGGAGTGCGGTGGCGCTATCACGGCTCATGGCAGCCTCCAACTCCTGGGCTCAAGCAATCTTCCTGCCTCAGCCTCCCAAAGTGCTGGCTTGCCCACAAATGTTTCAATCATGCATGGATCCATAGACCATATATTGGGTTGTTTTACATATCTAGAATCTGTATAAAAATGTCACCATGTAATCTCTATCCTCTGGCAACTATTGTCCTCTCCCCATTATAATTAGGAGATATGACTCTTCAGCACTGATATGTCATTAAAAAAAAATAAACACAGGAAGACAAGTGCTTAGTCAACAAGAAATAGGGTAAAGCTTCCTTAATTTGAGATGGGGCAATTTCTAGGATCCTACAGAAATGTCTTAGTGAATAGAAAAATATGAGGACCATTTTTTTGTAAAATCAAGAATGAAATGAAGACTCTATGATGTTTAGTGGGTTGAATTGCATCTCCCAAAAAAGGTTTGTTGGAGCCCTAACCTCTAGTACCTGTGACTGTGACCTTATTTGGAAATAGGGTCTTTGTAGATGGTAACTAGGTTATGGTGTTGTCGTGAGGGTGGCACCCAATCCAATATGACTATGTCCTTATAAGAAGAGGAGAGAGACACAGAGGAAAGGTGACATGAAGCTGTGGTGGGGCGGGGGAGGGAGAAAACAACGCGACAACAGAGGCAGAGATTCAAGTGATGTGTCTAAACGCCGAGGAATGACAAAGATTGTTGGCAACTATCAGAAGCCAGGGAGGAGCATGGGAGGAGGCTCCCCAATACATTTCAGAGGGAACATGGCTCTGCTGACACCTTGCTTTCAGACCTCTGGCCTCTGGAAAGGTGAGCTAATAAATATCTGTTGTTTTAAGCCCCCCAAGTGTGTGTCACTTTTTTATGGCAGCCCTAGCAAAATGATACTGCTTGTTGAGAGACAATTTCAGTGATGCTGCTTAAATGATTTGATAATGAAATATGAGAACCATATTTGGTAAAATCGAGAACGAAATAAAGGTGATGGCTGGGCAAGGTGGCTCACGCCTGTCATCCCAGCACTCTGGAAGGCCGAGGTGGGAAGATCGCCTGAGTCCAGGTGTTCAAAACCAGCCTGGGCAACATAGAGAGACCTCGTCTCTACCAAAGATAAAAAAAGTTAGCTGCCTGTCATGGTGCACACCTGTAGTCCCAGCTACTGGGGAGGCTGAGGCAGGAGGATCACTTGAACCCAGGAGTTTGAGGCTACAGTGACCTATGATGATACCGCTGCACTCCAGCCTGGGTGACAGAGCAGGACCCCCCTCTAGAAAAAAAAAAGAATAATCATTTATGAATATGGATGAAGCTCTTAAACTTAACTAAGATTTGAATAAAGACACAGCATGAATTCACAAAAAGGACACTCCATATTTTAAAGAGGTTAACACTTTGCAAGTTCATTTATAAACCCAAAGCCATAGTGCATTCCCGTAATTTTATGGCGCCTCAACATCCAGTCCTAATACAAGTTATACCTTCTCCTGCCAGAAGCAGAGCTCGCTCACTGTCTACACGGTTTCCAGTTCTCCACCTCCTCTCAGTTCCTCAATGGGGTCGACCCAGATATCTGCTTAATACAACTTCCTCCGGGGGACCCCTCCCTGGAAGCAGCTGGACCCGGCCTCCTCCACTGGCCTGCTGTCCCCTGCTGTGCTGCTCCGACAGAGATGTTTCCCACTGACCACCTCTCAGTCACAGCGTGACTCCTGGAACCCGTGCCGGCTTGTGTTAAACCCACCGATTAAATCTCCCCCGCAGGACATCCCTTTGGGTAAAGCCATGGACCCCAGTAAAGGCCCTGGTTCACGGGTCCCTCCCTCTCTTTTTCTCTCTCCTTCTCCCCTGCCCCCTCAAGTGCTCCCTGAGCTCCCTGTGTGGCCCCTGGACATGGCATGTACCGCCCAGGATGTGTAAGTAATAAAATCTTCATTTCCATCTTCTGTCTCTTCTAACCACTGAAGGGGTGCTCTCCGTCCTAAACATCCTAAATTAAAACCAATGCCACCCCAATAAAAATCCCAAAGAAATTTTTTGATAGTTGTTTTTATTGTGATAAAATACACATAAACATAAAATGCACCATTTTAACCATTTTTAAGCATAGGATGCAGTGGCATTAAGTACACTGACATTGTTGTGCTAACACCACCGGCCATCAATCTTCAGAATGTACCATCTTCGTAAACTGAAGCTTTGTCCCTATGAAATGCTATTTCCTCATTTCTTTCTCTCCACATCTCTTTTCCTTCCTTCCTTTCTCTCTCTCTCTTTTCCTTTCTTTCTTTCTTTCTTTCTTTCTTTCTTTCTTTCTTTCTTTCTTTCTTTCTTTCTTTCTTTCTTTCTTTCTTTCTTTCTTTCTTTCTTTCCTTCCTTCCTTCCTTCCTTCCTTCCTTCCTTCCTTCCTTCCTTCCTTCTTTTTCTTCCTTCCCTTCCTCCCTTCCTCCCTTCCTCCCTTTCTCCCTCCCTCCCTCCCTCCCTCCCTCCCTTCCTTCCTTCCTTCCTTCCTTCCTTCCTTCCTTCCTTCCTTCCTTCCTTCCTTCCTTCCTTCCTTCTTTTTTCTCTCTCTCTCTTTCTTTCTTTCTTTTTGTAGAGATGGGGTCTCTCTCTTGCTCAGGCTGGTCTCAAATTCATGAGCTCAAGCGATCCTCCCACTTCAGCCTCCCAGAGTGCTAGGATTACAGGTGTGAGCCATCAAGCCCGACCTCCTATTCTACTTTCTTTTCCTATAAATTTCTCTAGATGTCTCATAGAAATGGAACCCTCCGCAGCCATCCCCAACCAGGAAACCGGTTTCATGGAAGATAATTTGTCCACGGACCAGGGTGCAGGGGATGGTTTTGGGATGATTCAAGCACATTGCATTTATTGTGCAGTCAAGCCTCTCTGCTCATGATAATCTGTATTTGCAGCCGCTCCCCTGCGCTCAGCTGCACTTCAGATCATCAGGCATTAGATTCTCATAAGGAGCACACAACCTAGATCCCTCGCATGTGCAGTTTACAGTAGGGTTCGCGCTTCTATGAGAATCTAATACCGCTACTGATCTGTCAGGAGGCGGAGCTTATGCGGTGATGCCAGCGATGGGGAGCAGCTGTAAATACAGATGAAGTTTCACTCACTCCCTCGCCTACCGTTCACCTCCTGCTGTGCGGCCTGGTTCCTAATAGGCCACGGGCCAGTACTGGGGGTTGGGAACTGCAGCTGTATAGGGTTTTTGAGTCTTCTTCAAACTTTATTTTGAAAGAGTTTTAGCTGTACAGGTGAGTTGCAGAGGCAGCACAGAGAGTTCTGTATGTCCTTTAACCAGCTTCCTCTAATGCTAACATCTTGAATCACCATTGTACCTTTGCCCAAATGAGGAAATTGATATTGGTGCAATACCGTGAACTAGACTACAGACCCCATTCAGATCTCACCAGTTTTTCCATCCGTGTCCTTTCTCTGTTACAGGATCCCGCGTTGCATCGAGTCAGTGCCAGAGTTTGCCAGGGCCGCCGAAACTAGGCGCCCCTGACTGTGGTGCACAAACAACAGAAATGTACTCTCTCACAGCTCTAGAGGTTGGAAGTCCAAGATCAAAGCGTGGGCAGGGTTGGTTTCTTCGGAGCTTCTTCCCTAGGCTTGTAGACGGCCACATTCTCCCTGTGTCTTCTCCCCATCTTCCCTCTATGTGTGTCTGTGTCCACGTTTCTCCGTTTTGTAAGGACACCAGTACCATTGGATCAGGACCCAATCTCATCATCGTAACCTCATCACCTCTGCAAAGACCCTATTTCCAAATATGGGCCCATTCTGAAGTACTGGGGTTAGGACTTCAATGTGTGAATTTTGGGGGCACAATTCAGTTGATATCATTCATCTTTAGTCTGGGGAACTCGCATGTTTCCCTCACTGTACTTACTCGAAGTTAGCACCAGAATCACAAAACTTAAAGGGCTTAATCCCACAAGACTGGGGTGGGGGATGGGGTCTGGACTCCCGGGTCCTGGGGAGGTACGAGATGGGATCTGCACTCCTGGGTCAACATACGAATTTCGGAGAGAACACAGTTCAGTTCATATCAGTCATCATGTCTCCTTAGTCTGGGGAACTTGTGTTTCCCCCTCACACTGGCTGTTTGGAGTTCGCACCCGAATCCCACAGGTTAAAGGGCTCTATCCCACAAGATGGAACCCACTGCAGATGCCAGCTGCAAAGGGGTGCCCAGGACACTCGCATTTCTACCTGGCTGATGAGAAATTGAGGGTTCCCACAACCGCCTCTCAGGTTTAGGAACTTGCTAGAATAACCCACACAACTCAGGACAACACTTTGCTTGTATGTATCAGTTTATTATAAAGGATGCACCTCAAAACAGTCAAACAGAGGAGATGGAAGAACAACAAAAAAATAGTTGTATGTGTGTGCGGGGGTGTTGGGGGGCTCCATGCCATCTACAGGTGCCACTGGGTAACTGGGGCATTTAATAACCTGGTGCTTCCAGCCTGCGAGATGACTTCTTGCAACCAACAAGTGCTCAGGCAAAGGCGTGCAGGGATGGGAGGTGGAAGGTGAGCACAAGGAAGGTGTGCACGGAGGGGGTCAAGCCCCGGGCACGTGGCAGCTACACATGGCCATTCAAATATTCTGATGTTGGGGAGAAGAGAGAGTAGATTGACGGAGCACACCATGCCCTGAATGCGCCCACACCAGGTCACTGCGAAAGCTCCCAGGAGGGGCAGGAACCACAACCTCTGAGCCAGGAGAACCGCCAGGCATCAGAGGAAGGACAGAAGGGGACCCAGGCCCATGGGGGATGAGGAATCTTATAGAGATCAGTCCCAGGGCTTTGCTAAGGTCCGGGAACAGGAGAAGGAACCCTGCCTTAAAAGTGGGGAAAATTTTGCTATTCAGCAGACTGGGTTGGGGCAGCAGGGGCTGAGGAAGGAACCCGCCCTTCCTCCCTGGAGCAGGAGGCGGCAGACTTTTTGCAGATCCAGAATTTGGCAATATCGCATCTGCGGTCATTCCAGCCCTGGCTGAATATTTCCACACAGTCTTCCTCCCCGATGTTGTTGGGCTCGCCGCTGTTCCAATGGTTGGTGAAGCTGCAAAGCCCCTGCAGGACATGAGTCTCTGCCCTCGCCCCACTACAGGAATCATGTTTCCACCTCCAGTGAACTTGATGCTTTAACACCTGCCCTACATCTGTATGCCTGACAGGCATTGCCCTGGACTACCCATAATATGCCTGAGACACGAGTGCCTTAGCCTCATGTGCCCCACTATCGTACCCCTCCTTGGGAGGAGTCCTTGTACCGGAGTCGGAGAGATTTGCAAACACACACCAACCGATCCAGAGCCCACACCCCACCACCTCCCTTCCTGGGCTCTCTAATCCTGGCTCCTGTCCCCCTGTCCTTATCACCCCATGGCCAGGTGCCAGACAGCTGGGGACACCCACTATGCCAGAGCCCCTGAAAATAACTCCAACTAGCCAATCCTAAGGCTGCTTACCCTGCCTCACCCGTTCCCTCCTCTGCCTCAGAAGCGACCCCTGGGCTTCCCCAGGAGACCCAGCCTAGTGTGATGTGAGCCCCGCCTTTGGGACCTGTGAGTATGACAAAGTATCTTTACAATGGCAATTGTCTCCTGAGCCATTGGCCTTACCATACCTCCAACTGCTATTCATACATGATATTTTAAAACACCTGCCCCGGCGACAAGCTCCTCCTTCAGCTCTGATGGTGGAACTTTAGGCACCGACATGAACGCTGCTATCTGAGCGTGAGTATGAGACCACCTTCCTCAGATCAGTCAGGATTGAGAAAATCCCACCCTCTAAGCCCCACGGGGTCAGGGAGTGGGGCAGCATCCCCAAGGACAGCTCCCAGAGCCCCCACCCCACGGCATAGGTGTCCCCTTCTCCCGGGATCTACCTGGGTGGCAGAGGAGAACCATCCACCCACTGCCACGTGCCTTCATGAGTCAGGTCTGACATCCCAAACCAGGAGAAGCGGTTCCTCCCGGAACTCTGCAGCTGTAGGAAGTTCTGGGTAAGGGGGTACAGGAGGAGTCAGAGGGGAGCTCTGCTTCCCATTGGCCAGGCTCAGTGTCTTCCCATCTCTTGGCAGGAAGTTCTGCGTTCAGTCTAACCTTAAGTCTCTAGTATACTGGGTCATGAGCCCCCACATGTCTGAGTCCCTCACATCTGTGTCCCACGTACATGGGTTCTGACTTACAGACCTACATGCACTGTTGGTCTCTCCTCACAAACACGTGGAAATACTGTATTTTTTTGTCTTTTGCGTGAATTCTCTTATGTCTGGTTTAATGTCCTGGAGACAGATCGTACCAGATCGGGATTGTTGGTCATGCAACAATTGTCTCTTTTCAGCTCCCAAGTGAGTGAAATCACATCAATAACTTGAAATCAGCCACAGTGGGAATATTTACACCAGGGAAACTGGCAAACCCTACACCTAACGACTTATTCCCCCAGAGAGCTGCTTGTCAGGCGTTTGCCAGCACACCACTGGGGCTTACGTACCTTCGCTGTGCTCCCCAAAGCGTTCACAGGTGTTCAGAAACCGTCTCTCCTTGCAAGGTGCTTGGGACCCCCTGTGTGTACCCTTCTCCTTCTGCGTTTCCAAGTGAACAAGCAGCCCCACTGCCAGACGGTCCTCTCTGAGCACCTGCAGCCAAGCTGGCCAGTGGCCACCTGCATGTCCCAGACCAGGACGAGGCCCCGATCAGGTGTACCTGCTCCTCCTCGCCTTTGATGACAACCAGCTGGGCCCCCACCTCCTGGCAGGCGGTGATGGAGTCGTGCCAGTTCCGTTGGGAGTAGGAGAAGAAGTAACAGTTTCCTTGGAAGAATGTCCATTCCCAAGGACAGGGGCGACACAGGTGGTCTGTTGAAGAAGGTGGGCCAGGGCTGGGACCCAGGTGTGCATGCCCAAAGTCCTGCACCTGCCCGCCCTTCAAGCCCTTGGGGGTGGGGGTCCTTCCCTGACTGTCCATGCTGGGTGGGACACTCCCCTCTCCACATCCTGAGACGCTCCCCATCCCCCGGAGAACCCAGGACTCCTGGCCCTATCTCCTCCAGACTGGGAGTAGTAGGGGCTTTACAGCTCAAGTCAGCAGCCAGGAGACTGCCTTAACTGAGAGCCAACTGTATACCTGCTCTCCTGCAAATACCAACTGCAATCATGCCTATTACCCTGTGTTCCCATTTCACAGATGTGGAAACTGAGGCTCAGAGAGGATTGATGACCCTAGCATAGTCTCAGCACATGGAGGCCCCATCAGGGCTAGGACCCTTGGTGACTTGTCACTCACCAACTGCAGCCTTCAGCTGGGTCAGTTCCTGGTGGATCTTCTCCTGCCTGGACCTTTGTGGGAACTCATGGACTCCAGCCTTCAGCTGGGTCAGTTCCTAGATCGCCTCCTGCCTGGACTGCTCTTGCCCCATGGAGCTGGGAAGCTTGGAGACTGTGCCAGGAAAAAAAGGAACCGCAATTATTAAACACCTACTGTGTGCCATGCCCTGCACTGGGCCTCCAGGGTCATGGATTCTGAGAGCCAAGGTCTTGGTTAATCCCCTTTGAAGATGAGGAAGACTGACACCCTGAGAGGGCAGCACAGAAGGGCAAGGGGAGCCAGGCCCTTCCTCCTCCTCCTCTTCTCCCTCCTCCTTCTCCTCCTTCTTCCTGCACTCCCCGGCCCAGAATGGAAGGGGCTGTGGGAGAGACCCCTGGAAACCCCAAGGGACCTGATGGCTTTCAGCCCCACCTCCATCCTGGAACTGACCACCCCTGCTTCTTTCCACAGCCAAAGGCCCAGGCCTGGGACCCAGACCAAAAATCCTTCCTGACCTTGGATGACGATGGTCACCAGGAGCACAGCAAGGAGCATGAAGGCCAGAAACAGCAGCCCTAGGGGGCCGCGGCCCAGACACCCTGCGGGGGGCGGGGGTAGGAGGTTTGGCCTAGCACACCAGTGTCCCCCCCCTCAGCCTGGCACAGAGACAGCCTGGCCCCAGCACCCACCTCCTCAGGACAAAGGCGTCCAGCCCCTCACCTCCCCAGGACACAGGAGACCTGACCCTAACCTCCCCAAGGTCCAGGCGTCCAGCCACCCACCTTCCCAGGAACCAGGAGTCCAGACCCTCAGAACCCAGCTCCCCAGGACCCAGGATTCAAGACCCCCAGACCCACTTCCTGAGGAACCAAGAGTCCAGCCCCCCACCTCTCCAGGAACCAGGAGTCCAGACCCTCAGAAACCACCTCCCTGGCCCCTAACCCTTCTCTACCTGCAAAGCTCTTGAGGCCACGAATCTGGTGGGATCCTAAGTCTCTTGCAAAAAATCTCCTCCTGCTGCTTCTCACCTGTTCCTCCTCTGAGTGGACAGACATCAACTAAGAGCCTGGGCAAGCTGAGGCTGGCCATCCCCTGGGTCCCATCCTCTTTGTCCCCTCCTCAGAGTCCCACCCCAGCCTTACCCAGGACACCAAGCTCTTTAGAGTCACTCATGTCAACTCACTGTCCCACAACGCCCAGGTCTCCTGGGAACCACGGTTTTCATACCCCACACCACGATCCTTACTTCTTAAATCTACTCTCACACAGGAAGAGAAACAGGAAAGTGGGTAGGGACATATCACCGGAAAGGCCAGTGGGAGTGGTCAGAGAGTGGATGGGCCAGATTTCCAAGGAATTTCAGGGAAGTCGTCAGGGGTGGTCTGAGATTCACAGGGAGAAGGACTTGTCCACTCATGACGTGGCCAAGCTGTGTGACGCTGTCAGTGAAATCCAGCATCTTGTAACAGAAAGCTACATTGTTATGCCCTCCACCTGGGGCTGGGGAGGGCAGGCAGGGCCCCCCGTTTTTCTGGAAATATCAGCCCTCTGACCTCTAGTCTTTGCTGCCTTGTTCTGCTGACGTCTTCATTTACGGTGATTTCTGCTGACTTTGGTAGTTGGGGCTGAATGATAGTTACTTGTTTATTTAATGCCCATTACAGTTGAGTACTTTCCTAACTGCTTCATACAGTCATTCATTTAATCTTCCTAACGTGTGGCAGATCATATACCCTCCATTTTAAAGAAGTGGGAAACTGAGGCACTTTGAGGTTAGGTGACTGGCCCAAGGTCACACAGCTAGTAATTGGTGGAGCTGGAATTTGAACCCAGACAGTGTGTCTCCACAGTCCACATGGTTAACAAAAGAGAGTCAAATAGTATCACAGAGGAAACAAAGAAAGATTCTTAGCACCTTTATTCAGAATCGTCCCAAACTGAAACAACTCATGTGGCCGACAGCAGTTGAATGAAAAAAAAGATTGTGGCATATTGACAGTGTGGAATATGAAAAAGGAAAGTACTGATACATGCAACAATGTGGACAAATCTCACAAAGGAGCAAAAGGACCCAGGGAGAATGAGTACATTGCATAAGATTTGATTTCATATGACTTTCAAGAGAGGGCGGAAGTTATCTTGATGGGAACTGAAAATGGGGTTACCTGGAAGGAGCCGGTGGAGATTGACCAGGAGCAGGTAGAATGGATTCATCTGTGTGATGAAACGTTCCACATTTTGACCAGAGGGGTGCTTGCAGGCATGAATCTGTATGTCCAAATGTCTTGAGCTGCATATTGCAGACTGGTGCATGGTATTGTGTGTTCTATCTCAATTTAAAAATGGACAATGCAGAGGCAGTATGTGATGGTTGAGTCGAGGCACGTGGGACTTGTCCCCTCCTCAAAGAAAGTAGAGAGTAGAGGATCACACTTCATTTTGAGCATCTGAGAGAGAAAACTGGAATTCAGCAGAGAGGTGACAGGAAACACTTGAGGCATGGAAGGACATGGGCATGTCCCCCGTCCAGCAGTCGGGCCACAGTTCCCTTGCACCCATTGTGACCACCACCACTTGCTGCTGCCACCTGAGAATGCCACCCACAGACCCAGATATTGTCCTGCCCTATCCTCACCCTACCTCATCAGACGGTCTGACAATGGACCCAGGACAACTGCCACTGGCACCCAAGCACACTGTCCAGAGACCTGGGTTCACCTCACCCACTGGCATCTGCACCCTCCTCCCAGAGGCTCAAGGACAGGTACACCTGGTCTGATATTGGTCCCACTGAGATCCAAGGACTGGCCCACCTGGTGCTCCTCTCCCCAGCAAAGCCTCACCACAGCCTCCACTAACAACCCCAGCCTAAGGCACTGAGGAAATTACAGACACCACTGATGCGATTCACATCCAAAGAAATCATACAGACATTACACTACTGCACGCACCCAGAAGCAAAACTGAGGTGCCCTTACCCGACCAACACCACAGATATGTCAACAGGGAAATCTCTTCCCCTATGAAAGCCATTGGCAAATACTGGAAGAAGTGACAGTTACACCAGATGCACAGATGTTAATATAGGGACACAAGAAACAGGAAAAAGCAAGGAAATATGACATCTTCAAATGAACACAATAATTCTCCACAAACATATTCCAATAAAGAAGAAATTTATGAAGTGCCTGAAAGAGAATTGAAAATAGTCATATTAAGGCAGTTCAGTGAGATACAAGAAAGCAAATATAGGCCAGGGTGGTGGCTCACATCTGTAATCCCAGTACTCTGGGAGGCTGAGGTGGGAGGATCACTTGAGGTCAGGAGTTCAAGACCAGCCTGAGCAAGAGCGAGACAATGTATCTACAAAAAATAGAAAACTTAGCTGGGTGTGGGGGTATATGCCTCTAGTTGCAGCTACTTGGGAGGTTGAGGCAGGAGGAACACTTGAGCCCCGGAGTTTGAGGTTGCAGTGAGTTATGATGATGCCACTACACCCTACCTGGAGTGATGGAGCAAAACTCTGTCCTCCCCCAAAAAAAAGAAGAGAGAAAGAGAGAGATTATAGGGATACACTATAGAAAGATTAGCTTGATGTGGTGGCATGTCTCTATAATCCTAAATACATGGGAAGCTGAGACAGGAGGATCACTTGAGCCCAGGAGTTGAATACTAGCCTGGGCAACAAAAAGCAATCCTTTCTCCAAAACAAAACAAAACAAAACAAAACAAAACAAAGAAATCACAAAAACAATTCAGGATATGAGTGAGAAACTCACCAAAGAGATAGATGCCATGAAAAAGAACCAAACAGAAATCCTGGAGCTGAAGAATTCAACGAATGAAATGAAAAATACAATCGAGGGTTTCAACAATAGACTAGATGCACAGGAGAAAGAATTTCAGAATTTCAACACACATTTTTTGAAATAACTCAGTCCAACAGAATAGAAAGAAAGAAAAAGCATTTGAAAAAAGCATGAAGGCAAAGTGAAACTCTGTGTGAAAAAAAAAAAAAAGAAGCATGAAGGAAGCCCACTTGACATATGGGACACCATAATGTGACCAAATATTTAAGCTGGGCAAACCGGTAGAGAAGGGAAGTATAAAGGCATAGAAAACCTATTTAACAAAAGAATAACTGAAAACTTCCCAAGCCTAGAAAGAGATTTAGATATTCAAATTCCAGAAGCTGAGAGAATTCCAAATAGATATAACCCAAAGTCTTTCCCAATGCACATTATAGCGAAACTGTCAAAAGTCAAAAAGAGAATTCTCAAAACAGCAAGAGAGAAACATCTGGTCACATATAAGGGAACCCCCATCAGATTATGTTTCAAGTTCCCAGGCCAGTAAGATTTACTGACCAGAACTTTGTAACTTTGTTTCACTGAATCATCCCCTTTTGAGTTTTTTTTTTTTTTAAAGAAACAGCTGAACCTCTTTGCAGCCACGAGGTAACTACAATGCCATACACCACCTGTTTGTTCAGAGAAGTCAAGATACATCACACCCCGGCTCAGATTTGCCTGAGGATCCACTGAGCAACCTACTCCCCACATCTCACCTGTGCACAGGCCAAAAAGAATGACCAGTATTAACCCATAGATCATACTACTAAAATCTCTGCCCTGAGAGGGGCTTATCTGTCATTTTTTGATCATGTGATGTATGTGGCAGTATGATTTCTCACTGCACTTGCGTGCTCTGCACTCTGCCACAAACATGTAATGGTGCTCACTCACTGCACGCATTATTCATTTCACCTCTAGAAAATCCCCTGACCCTGTCGGTTGGGGAGGCAGATTTGAGGCAGTTCTTCCACATCTGGTTGATGTCCTCTGCAGTAAGTCTCCTTTCTTCCTTGGCAATCCTCATTGTCTCAGTAACTGGTTTTCTGTGCAGCGAGCAACTGATCCTGGGGAAATGCCCTTTGTGGGTTTGTAAACGGTTCCTCCATGTCTTTGCATGGCTTGAGAGCTCATTTCTTTTCTTTCTTTCTTTTTTTTTCTTGAGAGCTCATTTCTTTTCTTTCTTTCTTTCTTTCTTTCTTTCTTTCTTTCTTTCTTTCTTTCTTTCTTTCTTTCTTTCTTTCTTTCTTTCTTTCTTTCTTTCTTTCTTTCTTTCTTTCTTTCTTTTTCTTTTCTTTTTTTTTCCTTGAGAGCTCATTCCTTTTTAGTGCTGAATAATGTTCCATTGTCTGGATGTGCCACAGTTTATTTATCGGTTCACCTATGGGAGGACATTTTGGTTGCTTCCAAGTTTGGGCAGTTATGAATAAACTACCTTGAACATCCATGGGCAGGTTTCTGTGTGGACATATGTTTTCAGTTTGTTGGAGAATTTTAAAGGGAGTGTGGAGGGGTGTCATGGGGTGGATATGGTACCTTTGCAATTTATTCTGCATGTCTGAGAAATTTCCTTCCATTTCTTCCAGAGTTGTTTAAACTCTCTCTTTATTTCCCCCTATTTTTCTTATCTTCTCCCTTCAGCGCTTAGTTTTTTAGTGTGTGGATTTTTGATTGAAGGTCATTTTTCACGTCCTCAAATGCTTGTTTGACTGTTTAATTTTTAAGGGGGTGTTGACCTAACAATGTTCCTGGGCTTCAGCAGCCTTTTGTGGCAGGCAGGGCAGGGGGGTGGGGGTGAGTATTTTCCTCACTTGATTTGCGTGGATTTTCATTTACTGAATTTTTGCAACTACTCACTATGGATTCAGCACTTTTCTTTTGTTCATTTTTAGTGACTGGGTTGTTTGTACAAAAGACCTGGATTAACAGCACCCCCTTCTGTCAATATAGCAACATCAACTTATTTTAGTGGAATCTTCTGTTTGTCCTGTTGGCCATGGGAATGGATGGTGAGACCTCCAGTTTTGTGGTTCTCTTTTGCCTTGAAGGGCCCTAAATATTCTTTATATACTTCCAACTCTGCTCTCTTTCTTTTCATTTTTTCTCCCAGGAGCTATGCTTCTTCTTCTTCTTTTTTTCTTCTTTAGAGACAGGAGTTACTGTGTTGCCCAGGCTTGAGTGCGGTGGCATGATCATAGCTCACTGCAGCCTTGAACTCTTGGGCTCAAGCGATCCTCCTGCCTCATCCTCCTGCATACCTGGGACGACAGGTGCACACCACCACACCTGGGGAATTTTGTTATTTTTATTTTTGTAGACATGGGGTCTCACTCTGTTGCCCAGGCTGGTCTCAAACTCCTGGCCTCAAGCGATCCTCCTGCCTCAGTCTCCCAAAGTGCTGGGATTACAGGTCTGATCTCCGAGCCTGTCCCCCAGAAGCATTTTGAAGACTAACTCTTAGTTCTTGTAAGTTTCAGCATTGTCTGTCTTCGAGTTAAGCATGCATCTGCGTGGCTGTGCTTTCTCCTCTTGTTGTTTCGCGTTCCTTTGGGAGGAAATATCTGGAAGACAGACAGCTAAGTGGCTGAGAGAGCACCAATATCGTCACCATCATGGGACACTTTGACATTTTTCATGGATGTTATGATACAGATGGACAATTTGACTAGCATCAGATGACATGAGCAGTACTTTTAGCATTTTCTAGGCTTACAGGGAACTTGAGTTGACCTTATTGGCCAACCTGAGTACTGTCCCCAGGCAAACAAGTGAGGGGTCTTTGGTGGAGGGTGAGGTACAGGGCACCAGGGATTATGACATCAATAAACCCACTGGTGTCACAAGAGTGCTAAGGAGACCGGTCACAGTGGCGCACGCCTGTAATCCCAGCACTCTGGGAGGCCGAGGCAGGAGGATCGCTTGAGCCCAGGAGTTTGAGGTTGCTGTGAGTTAGGCTGACGCCACCACACTCTAGCCCAGGCAACAGAGTAAGACTCTCTCTCAAAGAAAAAAAAAGAGTGGTAAGGAAAGACAAAGTAATAGTTCATATTTTAGCTTTATTCACAGCAGCCAAAGGGAGGAAACCACCCGAGTGCCCATCAGCTGATGGATGGAAACACGAAACGCGGTGCCTCCATACAATGAGATGTTTATTATTCAGGCTCAAAAATCACAAAAATTCGGAGACATGCTAGAGCATAGTTGGACCTTGAAGACATCATGTCAGTGAAACACGCCAGACAGGGGAAGTCACATATTCTGTATATGTGAAATATCCAAAATGGGCTATATGTGGAGACAAGAAGCAGAAGAGTGGTTGCCATGGGTTGGGAGGATGGGGAAGGAGCAGTGACTGCTGGTGGGGGTGGGGTTTCTTTTTACCAGTGCTCGAACATTCTAGAACTAGATAGAGGTGATGGTTGCACAACCTTATGAATGTCCTGAATGCTACTGAACTGTACACTTAAAAATGGTGAAAATGGTAAAATTATTTGTATTTTAGGACAATTAGAAAGTTAAGGCTGAGTGCGGTGGCTTACACCTGTAATCCCAGCACTCTGGCACGTGGGTGGATCCCTTGAGCTCAGGAGTTTGGGACCAGCCTGCTCAAGAGCAAGACTGCGTCTCTACTAAACATACAAAAATTAGCCGGGTGTGGTGGTGCACTCCTGTAGTCCCAGCTACTCGGGAGGCTGAGAGAACAACATCACTTGAGCCCAGGAGTTTGAGGTTCCAGTGAGCTACGATGATGCCACTGCACTCCAGCTGGTGTGACAGAGCGAGACTCTGTCTCAAAAAACAACAACAACAAAAACCAAACAAAGAAACAACAACAAAAGAACCTTGGCATTTGCTCAGTACTTAACATTTAAAGTTCGTCTTTTCTTTTCTTGGGGACTTGTAGCTGCTTAAGGCTGAGGTCTCTTGTTTTTTTTTTTTTTTTTTTTGGCTTTTAGCCACCAGAAGCTGAGGCTGTTAGTTTCGGTGCCTCCAAGCAGGAGCTTCTCTCTGGGACAGTCCCCACCACAAGAAAATCAGTCCCTTCCCCTCCCTCCCTTTTGTTCCCTTTTAAGTAAAAATCTTTATTTGTATTTTATGTCTTTAGACACAGGGTCTCGCTCTGCCACCCGGCTGGAGTGCAGTGGTGTCACCTGAACTCCTGAGCTCAAGCTGATGCTCCCGACTCAGCCTCCTTTTAAGTACCTTTTAAGTAAAGTCTTGAGAATGGCTTGTATTTCTAGGTGGCTAAAAGCATAGACATTTTCCTTTCCCCTCTGTCTCTGGGTGTTCACCTGACAAGCTCCTGGTGGTATCGAAACCCCCCGTCCCACAGTTGCTTTCACTTTGTAAATGGTCACAGGGAAAAATTGGGAGGTGACCTCACCACATACCAGCCTCTCAGGCAGAGGCTTCTCTTTCCAGAGGGTCCCGATTGACCCCTGAGGGGCCACAGGGATGAGCAGTGACAGCAGCAAGGAATGCAGCAACAGAGAAGCTACCACACCTGCCTGGGGCCATGGAACTCCCAGCAGGGACCACCCTATGGGCGGATCAGAGGACATGCCTGGCCTAGTGGCTCCCTCCTGTAATCCCGGCACTTTGGGAGGCCAAGACGGGAGAATCACTTGAGGCCAGACATTGGAAACAAGCCTGGGAAACATAGCAAGACCCATTTCTACAAAAAAAAAAATTAAAAATTAGCTGTGCGTCCTGGCGTGTTCCTGTAGTCCCAGCTACTCAGGAGGCTGGGGTGGGAGGATCGCTTGCACCCTGAAGCTGGAGGTTGCAGTGGGCTACGATGAAGCCACTGCACTCTAGCCTGGGTGACAGAGTGAGACTCTGCCTAAACACAAAAAAAAAAAAAAAGAAAGAAAGAAAGAAAAGAAAAGAAAAATGACACAATTGGTAGAAGAAGAAGCCCAAAGATTGAGCATGTTTTTGAGATAGGCTGAATTTCTATTTAATTGTAGAAAAATAATGAGACATAGCCTTATGCCAATCCCAATGGTAGACATTACAAAGGTGGATGGTATCAGGTGTTGGTGAGGATGTGGAGAGATGGGAATTCTTGTTCACCGCGGCTGGGAGTGTAAGTCAGTTCAGTTACATTGGAAAGCAATCTGGAAGTACGTAGTGACCTTAAGATGGCATGTGCTGTCTGATATGTTGAGGACAGATACATTTTCCAGAAGGGTTTCCCCAAGGTGCGTGTACAGAGATGTTGACCACAGTGTTGTTGATAGAAGCAGAGGTGGGGTAACCTGCATGCCCCTGAGTACGCATGACTTGGTGGGTGCGCACTATGGAATCAGTAGGAAGTTCACTGTACAGGTGGCAGCATCTCCAGATCTTAGTAATCCGCGGTTGGGAGAAGTAGAAATGACTTGAGATTCAATTAAACACACACACACTCAACCGCACCAAGTCTGTCTAAACACAGGCCATGTATCAAACAGCACAGCGGGTGTCTGTGGTACAGGGGAAGAGATAGCGTTACCCATGGCAGGTTGGCCATGCTTAGAGGTCACTTTCCAGGAAACCAGGAGGGCCTGCTCCTCTTCCTGTAAGTCTCTTTGTGCTGAGACGTAAGACTCGTGCTGTCTTCATCATCAGAAAGTGAATTCGAGAAAACAGGAGCTGGAAGCTGACTTAGCAGCAGAACTTTACCACGGGGCAGAACTTTGTGGTGGGCACACCCTCCTTCTGGGCTTCCCAAGAGCAGCTCAGAGAGAGGAAATCCAGAATCCACAAGGGTTGCACAATCTCTGTCCATGGTTACCGTCGGAACGTGTTCTCAGGAAAGGATTTAGAAGGAGGAGAAAGAATGAATTCATTTGGGGGTCAGAGGAGGTTTTCTGGAGGAGGTAGCAGTGGAACTGTGCCTCCGAGGACACGTGCAGTGTTGACGGGAACAGGAAGGCACAGCAGACACAGGGCACAGCCAGGGCAAAGGCACAGTGGGCGGGAGAGTGGGTCTCCCCTGCGTAGAGCTGTGGCTGAAGCTGCCTTGGGGAGCCAGGCGGAGCTGTGCAGCTCAGCGACGAAGCCAGAGGCCGCCCATGCCCTGTGCTGTGCCCACAACTCGTTGCAGGGGAAGTGAAAGGAGAAGAGAGGTGCGAGGGTGGAGGGGGCAGCTGACCTCTAACCTCTAGTCCTGGCCCAGGACAGGGAGGGGAGACCCGTTTCTGAGGGCCTCAGCACAGTGGGGAACGTGTAACCAGGGTATGTGAAGAGAATGTGTTCAGTCTGGGAAGTTTGGGGACTCTAAGAACCACTGGAGACACCTAACTGACTCTGGAGGATGTGGGAGGGCTTCCTGGAGGAGGTGATGCCTGGAGAAGGAGTGAGAATTATTCTGGAGGACACAGAAACATGACACAATGTTCCGGACACAGTATCAGCACATGCAGAGATTGGGAGGGTGAAGAATGGGACGACTCATTGGAGAAGCTGAGAGTGATTCAGGAGCCACAGTCTGGGGCTGGAGTGTCAGCTGGGACCGGAACACACATGGACCTGAATGGTGGGGACAAGGGGATTGGATGAATGTGGGAAGAAGGTGAAAGTCCCAGGATTCAGCCCCAAGGCCAGGACTGCTCTCTGGCTTCCATTCTCTGCAGAGACAAGAGTTCAAGGTAACCTTGCCCACAGCTTGAGCCCTAGGGCGTGTTACCCTTTCTTTGTTGCTGTTAATTCGGGCTTTGCTTTTTTATTATTAAGCATGCAAAGAGGTAGGCAGAAAACAAGGAAACCCCACATGCCTTGTGCTCAGCTTTATCAAGGTTTGACGTCTTCACCCATTTCAGATCCTCTTAAAAGTAAATAAGTCATAACAAATAGAGTGGCGGTCCCATGTTCCCCTCCCTGCTCTCACTCCCCTCTTTCCTTCCCCAAGGTAACTGCCCTCCCAAACTTGGTGTTTGTCATATTTAAAAATATTTTAATCGTGCTCATCATACCCATAGATAATATATTGGGTTGTTTTGCGCATCTGGGAGCTTTGTAAAAATGTCACCACATGGTCTATATCCTTCTGCAACTTGTTTCTGTCCCCTCCACATTGCAATCACAAGATGTATCTATTCAACACTCATTCTTCATTTAAAGATAAAGATACACACAGGAAAGCAAATGCTTAACAAACAAAGAATAGAATAAAGTTTCCTCAATTCGAGATGGGGCAATTTCCAGGATCCTATAGAGATGTCTTAATTATTTGTAAAATATGAGAACTATTTTTGGCAAAATCAAGAACAATATGGCCGGGCGCGGTGGCTCATGCCTGTAATCCTAGCACTCTGGGAGGCCGAGGCGGGTGGATCGCTCGAGGTCAGGAGTTCGAGACCAGCCTGAGCAAGAGCGAGACCCCATCTCTACTAAAAATAGAAAGAAATTATCTGGCCAACTAAAAATATATATAGAAAAAACAAATAGCTGGGCATGGTGGCACATGCCTGTAGTCCCAGCTACTCGGGAGGCTGAGGCAGAAAGATTGCTTGAGCCCAGGAGTCTGAGGTTGCTGTGAGCTAGGCTGACGCCACGGCACTCACTCTAGCCTGGGCAACAAAGGAAGACTCTGTCTCAAAAAAAAAAAAAAAATCAAGAACAATATAAAAACACTGTGTAGAAGGTTGAATCATGTCCTCCCAAGAGACGCTGAAACCCTAACGTCTGGTACCTGTGACTGTGACTTTATTGGGAAGTGGGGTCTTTACAGACGTAACTAACTTATGACAAGGTCGTAAGAGTGGGCCCTACCAGGTGTTCCAGACCAGCCTGGGCAACAGGGCGAGAACTTGTCACAAAAAAAATAAAATAAAATAAAAGTAGAAGAATCATAGCAAGAGTATAGATGAAGCTCTTAAACTTAACTAGGATTTGAATAAAGACACAACATGGGCCAGGCGCGGTGGCTCACAGCTGTAATCCTAGCATTCTGGGAGGCCGAGGAGGGAGGATTGCTCAAGGTCAGGATTTCGAGACCAGCCTGAGCAAGAGCGAGACCCCGTCTCTACTAAAAAGAGAAAGAAGTTAGCTGGACAACTAAAAATATATAGAAAAAAAATTAGCCGGGCATGGTGGCGCATGCCTGTATTTCCAGCCACTCGGGAGGCTGAGGCAGGAGGATCGCTTGAGCCTAGGAGTTTGAGGTTGCTGTGAGCTAGGCTGACGCCACGGCACTCTAGCCCAGGCAACAGACTGAGACTCTGTCTCAAAAAAAAAAAAAAAAAAAAAAAAAAAGGTAAGAAACAACATGAGCTCACAAAAAGGGACACTCGGTATTTTAAAGAGGTCAACTCTTCCCAAGTTCATTTATAAACTCAATGCAGTAGCGCATTTCCATCATTATGTGGCGCCTCCCTCCCCATCCAGTCCGAATACAAGCTGTACCTTCTCCTGCCAGAAGCAGGGCTTGCTCACTGTCTACATGGTTTCTAGTTCTCCACCTCCTCTCAGTTCTTCAATGGGGTCGACCCAGATATCTGCTTAATACAACTTCCTCCTGGGGACCCCTCCCTGGAAGCAGCTGGACACGGCCTCCTCCACTGGCCTGCTGTCCCCTGCCGTGCTGTTCGGACAGAGAAGATCAATGAGGTGTTGTGCCGAATGGTCCTTGATTTCAGTTTTTCTTGTGTTTTCTCATGATTAGAGTGAATTTATCAGTTTGGGGAGAAGAATAGCACAAGGGCCGGGTGCCCTTCTAATCACATGCTATTGAGCGGGGTACACGACAGCCACATGACTGTCACTGGCAATGCTAACTGTGGCTAAGGTGGTCCCTGCCTAGATTCTCCACTACAGAGTTGCTATCCTTGCCTTTCCGTACTCTCTTCCATGCATCGTCAGCCCAGTTGATATTGCTCCCAAGGAGAAGAAAACGGATTCTTTGGGAAGAGGGGTGAAAAGTTATCTTTTGTTTCTTGAAACAGGGTCTCACTCTGTCGCCCAGGCTGGAGTGCAGTGGAGTGATCATAGCTCACTGCAGCCTCGAACTGCTGCCCTCAAGCGATCCTCCCGCCTTAGCCTCCTGAGTAGCTGGGCAGATGGGGCATGTCACCACACCATGGTGACTTGCTTTTTAGTGTTTAGAGATGGGGGGCCTCACTTTGTTGCCCAGGCTGGTCTCCAACTCCTGCCATCAAGTGATCCTCCTTCCTCAGCCTCCCAAGGTGCTGGGATTACAAGCGTGAGACATCACGCCCAGCCGCAAAGAAATCTTGGATATCACCATGCCTCACTGCCATCCAAGCTCGTGCCATTCCACAAGCTCAGCCCTGGCCAACAACATCATTTTTCATAAGATTTAATTTGGGGAGATGATTTGGAATCCTTCACTTATTGATTTCCTTCTATATTTATTAGTTTGAGTTATTATTCAGGAAGGACAGATTGATTTTTAAAACAGGCTTCAGTTTCTAGAGCAGTTCTAGGTTGACAGCAAAACAGAGTGGAGGGTACAGACCCATATACCTCCTGTGGCCACATACACACAGCCTCCCCCACTACCGACATCCCCCACCAGAGTGGCGCATATGTTACAGCTGATGAACTGCCACTGACACATCATTACCACCCAGTCTGTAGTCTACACCGCGGTTGACTCTGGGTGCTGTGCATTCTGTGGGTTTGGGCCCATGTACAATGACGTACATCTACCACTGTAGCAGCACACAAACAAGTTTCCTAACAATCCCCTGTGCTCTGCCTAGTCAATAGATTTTTAAAATTCTACTGAAGGGTTGCCAAATAGGTTTTAAAACAAACATGAAAAGTGGATTATTGGGAGTCTCATAAAGAGGTTACTACCACGGAGAGGGACCACTTGAGATCAGAGGTGTGGAGGGAGACAGCTTTAGTTTTCACTGCAGAGATTGGTATGTGTTGGTTCCATGTGTACAGATGACTTCTTCAAAAGGTAATTAAAACCTTTAGAGCTCGAGTCATTTCAAAGCAGCCTGTAAAAAAGAAATTGCACAAGAACAGGTGAGACCATTTTGGTAGAGATGAACCATGCCTGGCAGATGTGGAAATGTATGATGAGCTTAGCTGGGGTCTTCCCAGATGCAGAGCCTGAGGAAAGGGTTTGGATACAAGTAGTTCATCTGGGAGGAGACTCCAGGATGCACTAGCAGAGGAGGGGAGAGGGAAGAAGACCAGGGAGGGAAAGGAAGGAAGCCGGTACAGAGGTCTTGACAAGCATCTGACCCACGTGGGCAAGAGGGCTCGGTGCCGCTGGGAGCCTCTGGGAGACAATGTAGAACAAGCCTCCCAGTGACGCTGCCTATGAAGGTTGACCCTAAGTGAGATGGAATTTAGCACGCAAGCTGTTTATGAAGTGGCATCCTTGGGGTCAATGCTGGCAGAAGAGAGGTGAAGTCCATGGCGTCTTTTTTTACACCAAGCAATTCTCCAATTTTGACACTATTTTTTGGGAAAATCCTAGGACTATATGTACAACGTCCTCCCCCGCAAACTGAGAAGGTTCTGAAGGCTTGAGCAGTTACATGAATTAATTAGAGGTTACTTACAAGAATGCTTGCTCCTGGATGGCTCAGAAATTTCTTCCCCAAGAGCTTTGCTGCTTGCAAAATCCACATCTACCCACACTGTGGTGTTGCTTTAAATCCCTTCCTAGCTGAGTAATGCAAAATTTTTGCATGGTATCTTTGCCTGTTCACAGTGAAAGAAATCACGTGGGCACAGTGTCATCATCATACTGATGTCATGTTAATGACACTGCAATCTGTAAGCCAGCCACTTTAACGCAAGAAAGTGCTGATGTTCCCAAGAATGTGCTGGGCACCTTTCTGGGGTGCAGTAGTTATCTTGTCACATGCTTAATCTACTTTGCAACATTTTGCTGAGCGCTCCATGCTAGTCAGGCACAGCGTTGGCCTTTGCCTGCTGGGGAACTTGCATGTCCCCCTCACACTGGCTGTTTGGAGTTCGTACCAGAATCCCACAGGTTAAAGGGCTCCATCCCACAAGATGGAACCCGCTGAAGATGCCAGCTGCAAAGGGGTGCCCGGGCCACTTGCATTTCTACCTGGCTGATGAGAAATTGAGGGTTCCCAGAACCCCCACTCAGGTTCAGGAACTTGCTGGAATGACCCACGGAACTCAGGACAACACTTTGCTTGTATGTATCAATTTATTATGAAGGATACAACTCAGGAAGAGTCAAACAGAAGAGATGCAAGAACAGCAAAAAATAGATGTGTGGGGGGCTACTGAGAGGGCTCCATGCCATCTACAGGTGCCACTGGGTAACTGGGGCATTTAATAACCTGGCGCTTCCAGCCTGCAAGATGACTTCTTGCAACCAGCAAGTGCTCAGGCAAAGGCGTGCAGGGGTGGGAGGTGGAAGGTGAGCACAAGGAAGGTGTGCTCAGAGGGCGTGAAGCCCCGGGCACGTGGCAGCTACACATGGCCATTCAAATATTCTGATGTTGGGGAGAAGAGAGAGTAGATTGACGGAGCACACCACGCCCTGAATGCGCCCACACCAGGTCACTGCGAAAGCTCCCAGGAGGGGCAGGAACCACAACCTCGGAGGCAGGAGAACCGCCAGGCATCAGAGGAAGGACGGAAGGGGACCCAGGCCCACAGGGGATGAGGATTTTTTCAGGGCTTTGTTAAGGTCCGGGGTAGGGGAGGAGGAACCCTGCCTTACAAGTGGGGAACATTCTACTCTTCAGCAGACTGGGTTGGGGCAGCAGGGGCTGAGGAAGGAACCCGCCCTTCCTCCCTGGAGCAAGAGGCGGCAGACTTTTTGCAGATCCAGAATTTGGCAGTATCGCATCTGTGGTCGTTCCAGCCCTGGCTGAATATTTCCACACAGTCTTCCTCCCCGATGTTGTTGGGCTCCCCGCTGTTCCAATGCTTGGTGAAGCTGCAAAGCCCCTGCAGGACGTGAGTCTCTGCCCTCGCCCCACTACAGGAACCATGTTTCCACCTCCTGTGAACTTGATGCTTTAACACCTGCTTGCCCTACATCCGTATGCCTGACAGGCATTGCCCTGGACTACCCATAATATGCCTGAGACATTGTGCCTTGGCCTCCTGCCCCCCCTGTCGTACCCCTCTTTGGGAGGAGTCCTTGTCTAGGAGTTGGGGAGATTTGCAAACACACACCAACCGATCCAGAGCCCACAGCCCACCATCTCCCTTCCTGGGCTCTCCAATCCTGGCCCCTGTCCCCCTGTCCTTATCACCCCAGGGCCAGGTGCCAGACAGTTGGGGACACCCACTATGCCAGAGCCCAGGGAAACAACTCCAGCTAGCCAATCCTAAGGCTGCTCACCCTGCCTCACCCGTTCCTTCCCACAGACCCAGAACTCCTGGTCTGTCCCTCTGCCTCAGAAGTGACCTCAGGTGACCCAGCTGGTGTGATGTGAGCCCCACCTTTGGGACCTGTGAGTATGACAAGGTATCTTTACAATGGCAATTGTCTCCTGAGCCGTTGGCCTTACCATACCTCCAACTGCTATTCATACACTATATTTTAAAACACCTGCCCCGGCGACAAGCTCCTCCTTCAGCTCTGATGGTGGAACTTTAGGCACCGACATGAACGCTGCTATCTGAGCGTGAGTATGAGACCACCTTCCTCAGATCGGTCAGGATTGAGAAAATCCCACCCTCTAAGCCCCAGGGGGTCAGGGAGTGAGGCAGGATCCCCAGGGACAGCTCCCAGAGCCCCCACCCCACGGCATAGGTGTCCCCTTCTCCCGGGATCTACCTGGGCGGCAGAGGCGAACCATCCACCCACTGCCACGTCCCTTCATGAGTCAGGTCTGACATCCCAATCCAGGAGAAGCGGTTCCTCCCGGAACTCTGCAGCTGTAGGAAGTTCTGGGTTGGGGGGTACAGGAGGAGTCAGAGGGGAGCTCTGCTTCCCATTGCCAGGCTTAATGTCTTCCCATCTCTTGGCAGGAAGTTCTGCGTTCAGTCTGACCTTCAGCCTCTAGTATACTGGGTCATGAGCCCCCACATGTCTGAGTCCCTCTCACATGTGTGTCCCATGTACATGGGTTCTGACTTACAGACCTACATGCACTGCTGGTCTCTCCTCACAAACACGTGGAAATACTGTATTTTTTTGACTTTTGTGTGAATTCACTTATGCCTGGGTTTAATGTCCTAGAGACAGATCGTATCAGATCGGGACTGTTGGTCATGCAACAATTGTCTCTTTTCAGCTCCCAAGTGAGTGAAATCACATCAATAACTTGAAATCAGCCACAGTGGGAATATTTACACCAGGGAAACTGGCAAACCCTACACCTGACGACTTATTCCCCCAGAGAGCTGCTTGTCAGGCGTTTGCCAGCACACCACTGGGGCTTACGTACCTTCGCTGTGCTCCCCAAAGCGTTCACAGGTGTTCAGAAACCGTCTCTCCTTGCAAGGTGCTTGGGACCCCCTGTGTGTACCCTTCTCCTTCTGCGTTTCCAAGTGAACAAGCAGCCCCACTGCCAGACAGTCCCCTCTGAGCACCTGCAGCCAAGCTGGCCAGTGGCCACCTGCATGTCCCAGACCAGGACGAGGCCCCCATCAGGTGTACCTGCTCCTCCTCGCCTTTGATGACAACCAGCTGGGCCCCCACCTCCTGGCAGGCGGTGATGGAGTCGTGCCAGCTCCGTTGGGAGTTGGAGAAGAAGTAACAGTTTCCTTGGAAGAATGTCCAGTCCCAGGGACAGGGGCGACACAGGTGGTCTGTTGGGGCAGGTGGGCCAGGACTGGGACCCAGCTGTGCATGCCCAAAGTCCTGCACCTGCCCGCCCTTCAAGCCCTTGGGGGTGGGGGCCCTTCCCTGACTGTCCATGCTGGGTGGGACACTCCCCTCTCCACATCCTGAGACGCTCCCCATCCCCAGGAGAACCCAGGACTCCTGGCCCCATCTCCTCCAGACTGGGAGAACTGGGGGATTTATAGCTCAAGCCAGCAGCCAGGAGACTGGTTTAACTGAGTGCCTACTGTATATGTGTTCTCCTGTGAATAACAACAGCAATGATGCCCATTACCCTGTGTTCCCATTTCACAGATGTGGAAACTGAGGCTCAGAGAGGGTTGGTGACCCTAACAAAGTCAAAGCACGTGGAGGCCCGCTCAGGTCTAGGACCCCTGGTGACTTGTCACTCACCGACTGCATCCTTCAGCTGGGTCAGTTCCTGGTGGATCTTCTCCTGCCTGGACCTTTCTGGAAACTCACAGGGTCCAGCCTTCAGCCGGGTCAGTTCCTGGTAGATCGCCTCCTGCCTGGATTGCTCTTGCCCCAGGGAGCTGGGAAGCTTGGAGACTGTGCCAGGAAAAACGGAACTGCAATTATTAAACACCTACTGTGTGCCATGTCCTGCACTGGGCCTCCAGGGTCATGGATTCTGAGAGCCAAGGTCTTGGTTAATCCCCTTTGAAGATGAGGAAGACTGACACCCTGAGAGGGCAGCACAGAAGGGCAAGGGGAGCCAGGTCCTTCCTCCTTCTCCTCATTCTTCTCCTTCCTCTCTACCCCTCCCCTGCCCAGAGTAGCAGGGGCCGTGGGAGAGGCTCCTGGAAACGCCAAGAAACCCAATGGCTTCCAGCCCCACCTCCATCCTGGAACTGACCACACCTGCCTCTTTCCACAGCCAAAGAGCCAAGCCGGAGCCCCGGACCAAAGAGCATTCCTGACCTTGGATGACAATGGTCACCAGAAGCACAGCAAGGAGCATGAAGGCCAGAAACAGCAGCACCAGGGGGCCACGGCCCAGACACCCTGCGGGGGTGGGGGTAGGAGGCTTGGCCTAGCACACCAGTGTCCCCAACTCAGCCTGGCACAGAGACAGCCTGGCCCCAGCACCCACCTCCCCAGGGCCCAGGAATCCAGACCCCCATCCCCTGCTCCCTCAAGACCCTAGAGTCCCCGAGGCTCTCTCCATCTTCCCTGCCCCCTAACCCTTCTCTACCTGCAGAGCTTCTGCATCCAGGAGTCTGGTGTGATCCTAAGTCTCCTGCAAAAAATGCACTGCTGCTGCCTGTCAGCCGTTCCTCCTCTGAGTGGACAGACATCAACTCAGAGCCTGGGCAAGCTGAGGCCAGAGCTGGTCATCCCCTGGGCCCCCTCCCCTGCATCCCAGAGTCCCACCCCAGCCTCACCCAGGAGCCCCAGCTCTTTAGAGTCACTCATGTCAACTCACTGTCCTGCAACGTCCAGGTCTCCTGGGAACTACAGTTTTCATTCCCCACCCCAAGATCCTCACTCCTTAAATCTACTGTCACACAGGAAGAGGAACAGGAAAGTGGGTAGGGACATATCACCGGAAAGCCCAGTGGGAGTGGTCAGAGAATGGATGGGCCAGACCTCCCAGGAATTTCAGGGAGGTCGTGAGGGGTGGTCTGAGATTCACAGGGAAAAGGACTTGTCACCTCGTGACACGCCCGAGCTGTGTGACGCTGTCAGTGAAAAACAGTATCTTGTAATGGAAAGCTACATTGTTATGCCCTCCACCTGGGGCTGGGGAGGGCAGGCAGGGCCCCCCGTTTTTCTGGAAATATCAGCCCTCTGACCTCTAGTCTTTGCTTCCTTGTTCTGCCGATGTCTTCATTTATGGTGATTTCTGCTGACTTTCAGAGTTGAGGTGAATGATAGTTACTTGTTTATTTAATGCCCATTACAGTTGAGTACTTCCCTAACTGCTTCATACAGTCACTCATTTAATCTTCCTAACGTGTGGCAGGTCATACATCCTGCATTTTAAAGAAGCAGGAAACTGAGGCACTTTGAGTTTAGGTGACTGACTCAAGGTCACACAGCTAGTAATTGGTGGAGCTGGAATTTGAACCCAGACAGTGTGTCTCCACAGTCCACATGGTTAACCAAAGACAGTCAAATAATATCACAGAGGAAACAAAAAAAGATTCATAGCACGTTTATTCACAATCGTCCCAAACTGAAACAACTCATTTGGCCAATAGCAGTTGAATGAAAAAAAAAAATTGTGGCATATTGACAGTGGAATAGTATACAGCAATGAAAAAGCAAAGTACTGATACATGCAACAACATAGATGAATCTCACAAAAGAGTGAAAGGGCCCAGAGAGAATGAGTACATTCCAAAACATTTGATTTCATTTGAAATTCAAGAAAGGGCAGAAGTAATCTTGATGGGAACTGAAAATGGGGTTACCTGGAAGGAGCCGGTGGAGATTGACCAGGAGCAGGTAGAATGGATTCTTCTGTGTGATGAAAGGGTCCACATTTTGATCAGAGGGGTGCTTGCAGGCATGAATCTGTATGTCAAAATGTCTTGAGCTGCATATTGCAGACTGGTACATGGTATTGTGTGTTCTATCTCAATTTAAAAATGGACAATGCAGAGGCAGTATGTGATGGTTGAGTCGAGGCACACGGGACTTGTCTCCTCCTCAAAGGAAGTAGAGAGTAGAGGATCACACTTCATTTTGAGCATCTGAGAGAGAAAACTGGAATTCAGCAGAGAGGTGACAGGAAACACTTGAGGCATGGAAGGACATGGGCATGTCCCCCGTCCAGCAGTCGGGCCACAGTTCCCTTGCACCCATTGTGACCACCACCACTTGCTGCTGCCACCTGAGAATGCCACCCACAGACCTGGATATTGTCCTGCCCTATCCTCACCCTACCTCATCAGACGATCTGACAATGGACCCAGGACAACTGCCACCGGCACCCAAGCACACTGTCCAGAGACCTGGGTTCACCTCACCCACTGGCATCTGCACCCTCCTCCCAGAGGCTCAAGGACAGGTACACCTGGTCTGATATTGGTCCCACTGAGATCCAAGGACTGGCCCACCTGGTGCTCCTCTCCCCAGCAAAGCCTCACCACAGCCTCCACTAACAGCCCCAGCCTGAGGCACTGAGGAAATTACAGACACCACTGATGCGATTCACATCCAAAGAAATCATACAGACATTACACTACTGCACGCACCCAGAAGCAAAGCTAAAGTGCCCTTACCCGACCAACACCACAGATATGTCAACAGGGAAATCTCTTCCCCTATGAAAGCCATTGCCAAGTATAGGAAGAAGTGACAGTTACACCAGATGCACAGATATCAATATAGGGACACAAGAAACAGGAAAAAGCAAGGAAATATGAGATCTTCAAAAGAACAGAATCACTCTCTAGTAACAGAATCCAATAAAGTAGAAATGTATGAAATGCCTGAAAAGGTATTCAAAATAATGCTATTAAAGAAGTTCAGAGAGATACAAGAGAGCACAGATTGGCCAGCTGTGGTGGCTCACATCTGTAATCCCAGTACTCTGGGAACTTGAGGCGGGATGATTGCTTGAGGTCAGGAGTTAAAGTTAAGCCTGAGCAAGAGCAAAACCCTGTCTCTGCTAAAAATAGAAAGATTAGCCAGGTGAGGTGGCACATGCCTGTAGTCGCAGCTACTTGGGATGATGAGGCAGGAGTATCAGTTGAGTCCTGGAGTTTGAGGTTGCTGTGAATCATCATGATGCCACTGCACTCTACCTGGGGTGATGGAGCAAAACTCTGTCTCCAAAGAAACAGACAAACAAACAAAACAGAGTGAGCACAGATAAACAATACAAAAACCAGCTGCATGTGGTGACATGTGCCTGTAATCCTAGCTACATGGG
Source organism: Lemur catta (assembly GCF_020740605.2). Taxonomy (NCBI): domain Eukaryota; kingdom Metazoa; phylum Chordata; class Mammalia; order Primates; family Lemuridae; genus Lemur; species Lemur catta. The sequence goes on along the minus strand of NC_059128.1, from coordinate 111,805,250 downwards.
AGGCTGAGATAGGAGGATCATCTGAGTCCAGGAGTTGCAGACTGGCCCAGGCACCATAAAGAGATTCTGTCTCTAAAACAAAACCAAAAACGCAAAGAAATCACAACAACAATTCATGATATGAATGAGAAACTCACTAAAGGGATAGATACCATAAAAAAGAACCAAACAGAAATCCTGGAACTGAAATATTCAATGAATGAATTAAAAAATACAATTGAGGGCTTCAATAACAGACTAGATGAAGCAGAAGAAAGAATTTCAGAACTTGAACATACGTTTTTTTGAAATAACTCAGTCTGACAGAAAAGAAAGAAAAAGCATTTGAAAAAAGCATGAAGGAAGCCCACTTGACATATGGGACACCATAACATGACCAAATATTTAAGCTGGGCAAACCCGTAGAGAAGGGAGGTATAATGGCATAGGAAACCTATTTAACAAGAGAATAACTGAAAGCTTCCCAAGCCTAGAAAGTGATTTAGACATCCAAACACCAGAAGCTGAGAGAATGCCAAATACATACAATCCAAGGTCTTACTCAACACACATTATAGTGAAACTGTCAAAAGTCAAAGACAAAGAATTCTAAAAACAGCAAGAGAGAAACATCTGGTCACATATAAGGGAACCCCCATCAGATTATGTTTCAAGTTCCTAGGCCAGTAAGATTTGCTGACCAGAACTTTGCAACTTTCTATTTCACTGAATCATCCATCCCTTTGGAGTTTTTTTAGAAACAGGAGAACCTCCTTGCAGCCACGAGGTAACTACAATGCCATACACCACCTGTTTGTTCAGAGAAGTCAAGATACATGGCACCCCGACACAGATTTGCCTGAGGATCCACTGAGCAATCTACTCCCCACATCTCGCCTGTGCACAAGACCAAACGAATGACCAATACTAACCCCTAGCTCATACTACTAAAATCTCCACCCTGGGAGAGCCTTATCCTCCATTTTCTGATCATGTCACGTATGTGGCAGTATGATTTCTCACTGCACTTGTGTGCTCTGCACTCTGCCGCAAACATGTAATGGTGCTCACTCACTGCACGCATTACTCATTTCACCTCTAGAAAATCCCCTGACCCTGTCAGTTGGGGAGGCAGATTTCAGGCAGTTCTTCCACATCCTGGTTGATGTCCTCTGCAGTAAGTCTCCTTTCTTCCTTGACAATCCTCATTGTGTCAGTAATGGGCTTTCTGTGCAGGGAGCCACTGAGCCTAGGGAAATGTCCTTTGTGGCTTTGTAAACAGTTCCTCCATGTCTTTGCATGGCTTGAGAGCTCATTTCTTTTCTTTTTCTTTTTCCTTTTCTTTTTCTTTTTCTGTCTCTCTCTCTCTCTTTCTCTCTTTCTTTTCTTTTTTCTCTTTGAGAGCTCATTTCTTGTAGTGTTGAATCATGTTCCACTGTCTGGATGTGCCACAGTTTATTTATCCACTGACCTACAGAAGGAAATGTTGGTTGCTTCCAAGTTTGGGCAGTTATGAATGAACCATGATGAGCATCCCCGGGCAGGTTTCTGTGTGGACGTACCTTTTCAGTTTTTTGGAGAATTTTAAACAGGGAGTTGAGAGGTGTCATGGAGGGTGGGGGCAGATATGCAATCTTTGTAATTTACACTGCATCTCTGAGATAACTTTGTCCTTTTCTTCCATTTCTTCCTGAGTTGTTTAAACTCTCTATTTTCCCCTATTTTCTATTCTGCTCCCTTCAGCACTTGGCTTTTTCAGTGTGTGGATTTTTGATTGAAGGTCATTTTTCATGTCCTCGAATGCTTGTTTGACTGTGTTTAATTTTTATGGGGGTGTTGACCTAACAATGTTCCTGGGCTTTACCAGCCTTTTGTGGCAGGCGGGGCAGGGGTGTGAGGGTCAGTACTTTTCCTCAGTTGATTTGCATGGATTTTCATTTACTGATTTTTTGCAACTACTCACTATGGATTCAGCACTTTTCTTTTGCTCATTTTTAGTTACTGGGTTGTTTGTACAAAAGACCCAGATTAACTGCACCCACTTCTGTCAATATAGCAACATCAACTTATTTTAGTGGAACCTTCTGTTTGTCTTGTTGACCATGGGAATGGATGGTGTGACCTCCAGTTTTGTGGCTCTCTTTTGTCTTGAAGGGCACTAAATATTCTGTATTTATTTCCAGTTCTGCTCTCTTTATTTTCACCTTTTTCCCCCCAGGAGCTATGCTTCTTTTTTTTTTCTTCATTTTTTTAGAGACAGGAGTTACTGTGTTGCCCAGGCTTGAGTGCGGTGGCATGATCATAGCTCACTGCAGCCTTGAACTCTTGGGCTCAAGCGATCCTCCTGCCTCATCCTCCTGCATACCTGGGACGACAGGTGCACACCACCACACCTGGGGAATTTTGTTATTTTTATTTTTGTAGATATGGGGTCTCACTCTCTTGCCCAGGCTGGTCTCAAACTCCTGGCCTCAAGCGATCCTCCTGCCTCAGTCTCCCAAGGGATTACAGGTCTGATGTCTGAGCCTGTCCCCCAGAAGCATTTTGAAGACTAACTCTTAGTTCTTGTAAGTTTCAGCATTGTCTGTCTTCGAGTTAAGCATGCATCTGCGTGGCTGTGCTTTCTCCTCTTGTTGTTTCGCGTTCCTTTAGGAGGAAATATCTGGAAGACAGACAGCTAAGTGGCTGAGTGAGCACCAATATCGTCACCATCATGGGACACTTTGACATTTTTCATGGATGTTATGATACAGATGGACAATTTGACTAGCATCAGACGACATGAGGAGTACTTTTAGCATTTTCTAGGCTTACAGGGAACTTGAGTTGACCTTATTTGCCAACCTGAGTACTGACCACAGGCAAACAAGTGAGGGGTCTTTGGTGGAGGGTGAGGTACAGGGCACCAGGGATTATGACATCAATAAACCCACTGGTGTCACAGAGTGCTAAGGAGACCAGGCACAGTGGCGCATGCCTGTAGTCCCAGCACTCTGGGAGGCCGAGGCAGGAGGATCGCTTGAGCCCAGGAGTTTGAGGTTGCTGTGAGCTAGGCTGATGCCACCACACTCTAGCCCAGGCGACAGACCAAGACTCTCTCTCAAAGAAAAAAAAAAGAGTGCTAAGGAAAAACAAAGTAATAGTTAATATTTTAGCTTTATTCACAGCAGCCGAAGGGAGGAAACCACCCAAGTGCCCATCAGCTGATGGATGGAAACATGAAACGCGGTGCCTCCATACAATGAGATGTTTATTATTCAGCCTCAGAAAGCACAGAAATCGGACACATGCTAGAGCATAGATGGACCTTGAAGACATCATGCTCAGTGAAACATGCCAGACAGAAGAAGTCACATATTCTGTGTATGTGAAATATCCAAAATGGACTATATGTGGAGACAAGCAGCAGAAGAGTGGTTGCCATGGATTGGGGGGACGGGAAGGAGCAGTGACTGCTGATGGGGGTGGGGTTTCTTTTTACCAGTGCTGGAATGTTCTGGAACTAGATAGTGGTGGTTGTTGCACAACCTTATGAATGTCCTGAATGCTACTGAATTATACACTTAAAATCGTGCAAATGGTAAATTTCATGTGTATTTTACCATAATTAGAAAGAAGTTAAGGCTGAGCACGGTGGCTCAGACCTGTAATCCCAGCACTCTGGCAGGCCAAGGCAGGAGGATCACTTGAATTCAAGAGTTCAAGACCAGCCTGAGCAAGGGTGAGACTCGGTCTCTACAAAAAATAGAAAAAAAAATCTGGGTGTGGTGGTGCACACCTGTAGTCCCTGCTACTCGGGAGGCTGAGGCAGGAGGATCACTTGAGCCCAAGAGTTTCAGGTTGCTGTGAGCTATTATGATGCCACTGCACTCTACTCAGGGTGACAGAGTGAGACTCTGTCTATAAATTAATAAATAAAGTGAGGCATAGCTCATTGAAAAAATTTTTTCATTTAATTTCCTTCTCGAGACTATAGGGGCCAAGTGTTCAAATGTATGGGCCACCCAGGTATTACTATAACTTGATCCCCAAGATTGACGAAGTCTGAATTTTTCTCAATTTGTGCATTTTAGCAAATTATAAAGTTAAATTAAAACCTATGTTGCAGAGGCACAAATGCTAATCCATGCACCTCTTTTAAAAATCTTTTTTTGCCTAAGTTGTTTAGTATAGAAATGTGAATATTGAATTTCCAATTGAATCAAATGATGGAACTTTGATTTGATTTGGTCATGTATGTTATATACATAATGTGTCTATCATATACTTATATTAAAATATTATGTATGGAAATATAATTTGTTTAATTGACAATTATCCCCTCCTGTCTAGGAGCTTATTCATAAATCAATAAATAGTCCAGGGCTAATAGTATGTTTGCTAAACCTTGGCGTTTGCTCAGTACTGGCCTCAAGCGATCCCTTAAGTTTCCCCTTCTCTTTTCTTTGGGTCTTGTAGCTGCCGAAGGCGAAAGTCTCTTGTTTTTCCCTTTTTTTCTCTTTCTTTCGCATTTTTTTTTTTTTTTTTTTTTAGGCTTTTAGCCACCAGAAGCTGAGGTTCTTAGTTTCGGTGCCTCCAAGCAGGAGCTTCTCTTTAGGACACTCCCCACCAAAGAAAATCAGTCCCTTCCCCTCCCTCCCTTTTGTTCCCTTTTAGGTAAAAATCTTTATTTGTATTTTATGTCTTTAGACACAGGGTCTCGCTCTGCCACCCGGCTGGAGTGCAGTGGTGTCACCTGAACTCCTGAGCTCAAGCTGATGCTCCCGACTCAGCCTCCTTTTAAGTACCTTTTAAGTAAAGTCTTGAGAATGGCTTGTATTTCTAGGTGGCTAAAAGCATAGACATTTTCCTTTCCCCTCTGTCTCTGGGTGTTCACCCGACAAGCTCCTGGTGGTATCGAAACCCCCCATCCCACAATTGCTTTCACTTTGTAAATGGTCACAGGGAAAAATTGGGAGGTGACCTCACCACATACCAGCCTCTCAGGCAGGGGCTTCCCTTTCCAGAGGGTCCCGATTGACCCCTGAGGGGCCACAGGGATGAGCAGTGACAGCAGCAAGGAATGCAGCAACAGAGAAGCCACCACACCTGCCTGGGGCCATGGAAGTCCCAGCAGGGACCACCCCATGGGGGGATCAGAGGACATGCCTGGCCTAGTGGCTCCCTCCTGTAATCCCGGCACTTTGGGAGGCCAGGACGGGAGGATCACTTGAGGCCAGACATTGGAAACAAGCCTGGGAAACATAGCAAGACCCATTTCTACCAAAAAAAAAAAAAAAATCAAAAATTAGCTGTGTGTCCTGGCGTGTTCCTGTAGTCCCAGCTACTCAGGAGGCTGGGGTGGGAGGATCGCTTGCACCCTGAAGCTGGAGGTTGCAGTGGGCTACGATGAAGCCACTGCACTCTGGCCTGGGTGACAGAGTGAGACTCTGCCTAAACACAAAACAAAAGAAAAAAAAGAAAGAAAGAAAGAAAAGAAAAGAAAAGAAAAATGACACAATTGGTAGAAGAAGAAGCCCAAAGATTGAGCATGTTTTTGAGATAGGCTGAATTTCTATTTAATTGTAGAAAAATAATGAGACATAGCCTTATGCCAATCCCAATGGTAGACATTACAAAGGTGGGTGGTATCAGGAGTTGGTGAGGATGTGGAGGGATGGGAATTCTTGTTCACCGCGGCTGGGAGTGTAAGTCAGTTCAGTCACGTTGGAAAGCAATCTGGAAGTACGTAGTGACCTTAAGATGGCATGTGCTGTCTGATATGTTGAGGACAGATACATTTTCCAGAAGGGTTTCCCCACGGGGCGTGTACAGAGATGTTGACCACAGTGCTCTTGATAGAAGCAGAGGTGGGGTAACCTGCATGCCCCTGAGTACGCATGACTTGGTGGGTGCGCACTATGGAATCAGTAGGAAGTTCACTGCACAGGTGGCAGCCTCTCCAGATCTTAGTAATCCGCAGTTGGGAGAAGTAGAAATGACTTGAGATTCAATTAAACACACACACACTCAACCGCACCAAGTCTGTCTAAACACAGGCCATGTATCAAACAGCACAGCGGGTGTCTGTGGTACAGGGGAAGAGATAGCGTTACCCATGGCAGGTTGGCCATGCTTAGAGGTCACTTTCCAGGAAACCAGGAGGGCCTGCTCCTCTTCCTGTAAGTCTCTTTGTGCTGAGACGTAAGACTCGTGCTGTCTTCATCATCAGAAAGTGAATTCGAGAAAACAGGAGCTGGAAGCTGACTTAGCAGCAGAACTTTACCACGGGGCAGAACTTTGTGGTGGGCACACCCTCCTTCTGGGCTTCCCAAGAGCAGCTCAGAGAGAGGAAATCCAAAATCCACAAGGGTTGCACAATCTCTGTCCATGGCCGCCATCGGAATGTGTTCTCAGGAAAGGATTTAGAAGGAGGAGAAAGAATGAATTCATTTGGGGGTCAGAGGAGGTTTTCTGGAGGAGGTAGCAGTGGAACTGTGCCTCCGAGGACACGTGCAGTGTTGACGGGAACAGGAAGGCACAGCAGACACAGGGCACAGCCAGGGCAAAGGCACAGTGGGCGGGAGAGTGGGTCTCCCCTGCGTAGAGCTGTGGCTGAAGCTGCCTTGGGGAGCCGGGCGGAGCTGTGCAGCTCAGCGACGAAGCCAGAGGCCGCCCATGCCCTGTGCTGTGCCCACAACTCGCTGCAGGGGAAGTGAAAGGAGAAGAGAGGTGCCAGGGTGGAGGGGGCAGCTGACCTCTAACTTCTAGTCCTGGCCCAGGACAGGGTGAGGAGACCCATTTCTGAGGGTCTCAGCACAGTGAGGAACGTGTAACCAGGGTATGTGAAGAGAATGTGTTCAGTCTGGGAAGTTTTGGGGACTCTAGGAACCACTGGGACACCTGACTTTCCCTGGAGGATCACGGAGGACTTCCTGGAGGAGGCGATGCCTACAGAAGGAGTCAGAATTATTCTGGAGGAGATGGAAACATGAAATAGTGTTCCCGACACGGTATCAGCACATGCAGGGATTGGGAGAACAGGACTTGTTGGAGAAGCTGAAAGTGATTCAGGGGCCACAGTGCAGGGCTCGGGTGTTGGCTGGGACTGGATCACACAAGGACCTGAATGGTGGGGACAAGGGGATTGGATGAATGTGGGAAGAAGGTGAAAGTCCCAGGATTCAGCCCCAAGGCTGGGACTGCTCTCTGGCTTCCATTCTCTGCAGAGACAAGAGTTCAAGGTAACCTTGCCCACAGCTTGAGCCCTAGGGCGTGTTACCCTTTCTTTGTTGCTGTTAATTCGGGCTTTGCTTTTTTATTATTAAGCATGCAAAGAGGTAGGCAGAAAACAAGGAAACCCCACATGCCTTGTGCTCAGCTTTATCAAGGTTTGACGTCTTCACCCATTTCAGATCCTCTTAAAAGTAAATAAGTCATAACAAATAGAGTGGCGGTCCCATGTTCCCCTCCCTGCTCTCACTCCCCTCTTTCCTTCCCCAAGGTAACTGCCCTCCCAAACTTGGTGTTTGTCATATTTAAAAATATTTTAATCGTGCTCATCATACCCATAGATAATATATTGGGTTGTTTTGCGCATCTGGGAGCTTTGTAAAAATGTCACCACGTGGTCTATATCCTTCCGCAACTTGTTTCTGTCCCCTCCACATTGCAATCACAAGATGTATCTATTCAACACTCATTCTTCATTTAAAAATAAAGATACACACAGGAAAGCAAATGCTTAACAAACAAAGAATAGAACAAAGTTTCCTAAATTCGAGACGGGGCAATTTCCAGGATCCTATAGAGATGTCTTAATTATTTGTAAAATATGAGAACCATTTTTGGCAAAATCAAGAACAATATAAAAACACTGTGTAGAAGGTTGAATCATGTCCTCCCAAGAGATGCTGAAACCCTAACGTCTGGTACCTGTGACTGTGACTTTATTGGGAAGTGGGGTCTTTACAGATGTAACTAACTTATGACAAGGTCGTAAGACTGGGCCCTTCCAGGTGTTCCAGACCAGCCTGGGGAATAGGGCCGGAACTTGTCTCAAAAAACAAAAAAAAAAGTACAAGAAGAATCATAGAAAGAGTATGGATAAAGCTCTTAAACTTAACTAAGATTAGAATAAGTAAAGACACAAAATGAGTTCACAAAAAGGACACTCCATATTTTAAAGAGGTTAACTCTTCCCAAGTTCATTTATAAACCCAATGCGGTAACGCATACCCATAATTTTATGGCACCTCAGCATCTAGTCCGAATACAAGTTGTAGGCTGGGCACGGTGGCTCATGCTTGTAATCCTAGCACTCTGGGAGGCCGAGGTGGGAGGCTCGCTTGAGGTCAGGAGTTTGAGACCAGCCTGAGCAAGAGCGAGACCCCGTCTCTAGTAAAAAAACAGAAACAAATTATCTGGACCACTAAAAATATATAGAAAAATAAGCTGGGCAGGGTGGTGCACACCTGTAGTCCCAGCTACTTGGGAGGCTGAAGCAGGAGGATCACTTGAGCCCCAGAGTTTGAGGTTGCTGTGAGCTAGGCTGATGCCATGGCACTCTAGCCCAGGCAACAGAGTGAGACTGTCTCAAAAAAAAACAAAAAAAAAAACTAAAAAAAACCCAAGCTGTACCTTCTCCTGCCAGAAGCAGGGCTTCCTCACTGTCTACACGGTTTCCAGTTCTCCACCTCCTCTCAGTTCCTCAATGGGGTCGACTCATATCTGCTTAATACAACTTCCTCCTGGGGACCCCTCCCTGGAAGCAGCTGGACACGGCCTCCTCCACTGGCCTGCTGTCCCCTGCCGTGCTGTTCGGACAGAGAAGATCAATGAGGTGTTGTGCCGAATGGTCCTTGATTTCAGTTTTTCTTGTGTTTTCTCATGATTAGAGTGAATTTATCAGTTTGGGGAGAAGAATAGCACAAGGGCCGGGTGCCCTTCTAATCACATGCTATTGAGCGGGGTACACGACAGCCACATGACTGTCACTGGCAATGCTAACTGTGGCTAAGGTGGTCCCTGCCTGGCTTCTCCACTACAGAGTTGCTATCCTTGCCTTTCCGTACTCTCTTCCATGCATCGTCAGCCCAGTTGATATTGCTCCCAAGGAGAAGAAAACGGATTCTTTGGGAAGAGGGGTGAAAAGTTATCTTTTGTTTCTTGAAACAGGGTCTCACTCTGTCGCCCAGGCTGGAGTGCAGTGGAGTGATCATAGCTCACTGCAGCCTCGAACTGCTGCCCTCAAGCGATCCTCCTACCTTAGCCTCCTGAGTAGCTGGGCAGATGGGGCATGTCACCACACCATGGTGACTTGCTTTTTAGTGTTTAGAGATGGGGGGCCTCACTTTGTTGTCCAGGCTGGTCTCCAACTCCTGCCATCAAGTGATCCTCCTTCCTCAGCCTCCCAAGGTGCTGGGATTACAAGCGTGAGACACCACGCCCAGCCTCAAAGAAATCTTGGATATCACCATGCCTCGCTGCCATCCAAGCTCGTGCCATTCCACAAGCTCAGCCCTAGCCAACAACATCATTTTTCATAAGATTTAATTTGGGGAGATGATTTGGAATTCTTCACTTATTGATTTCCTTCTATATTTATTAGTTTGAGTTATTATTCAGGAAGGACAGATTGATTTTTAAAACAGGCTTCAGTTTCTAGAGCAGTTCTAGGTTGACAGCAAAACAGAGTGGAGGGTACAGACCCATATACCTCCTGTGGCCACATACACACAGCCTCCCCCACTACCGACATCCCCCACCAGAGTGGCGCATATGTTACAGCTGATGAACTGCCACTGACACATCATTACCACCCAGTCTGTAGTCTACACCGCGGTTGACTCTGGGTGCTGTGCATTCTGTGGGTTTGGGCCCATGTACAATGACGTACATCCACCACTGTAGCAGCACACAGACAAGTTTCCTAACAATCCCCTGTGCTCTGCCTAGTCAATAGATTTTTAAAATTCTACTGAAGGGTTGCCAAATAGGTTTTAAAACAAACATGAAAAGTGGATTATTGGGAGTCTCATAAAGAGGTTACTACCACGGAGAGGGACCACTTGAGATCAGAGGTGTGGAGGGAGACAGCTTTAGTTTTCACTGCAGAGATTGCTATGTGTTGGTTCCATATGCACAGATGACTTCTTCAAAAGGTAATTAAAACCTTTAGAGCTTGAGTCATTTCAAAGCAACCTGTAAAAAAGAAATTGCACAAGAACAGGTGAGACCATTTTGGTAGAGATGAACCATGCATGGCACACATGAAAATGTATGATGAGCTTAGCTGGGGTCTTCCCAGATGCAGAGCCTGAGGAAAGGGTTTGGATACAAGTAGTTCATCTGGGAGGAGACTCCAGGATGCACTAGCAGAGGAGGGGAGAGGGAAGAGAGCCAGGAAGGGAAAGGAAGGAAGCCGGTACACAGGTCTTGACAAGCATCTGACTGAGGTGGGCAAGGGGGCTTGGTGCCGCTGGGAGCCTCTGGGAGACAATGTAGAACAAGCCTCCCAGTGACGCTGCCTATGAAGGTTGACTCTAAGTGAGATGGAATTTAGCACGCAAGCTGTTTATGAAACGGCATCCTTGGGGTCAACGCTGGTAGAAGAGAGGTGAAATCTGTGGGATCTTTTTTATTTTACACCAAACAATTCTCCAATTTTGACACCATTTTTTGGGAAAATCCCAGGACTATATGGACAAACTGCTCCCCCTCTAAACTGAGAGGGTTCTGAAAGCATGACCAGTTACATGAATTAATTAGAGGTTACTTACAAGGATGCTTGCTCCTGGATGGCTCAGAAATTTCTTCCCCAAGAGCTTTGCTGCTTGCAAAACCCACATCTACCCACACTGTGGTGTTGCTTTAAGTCCCTTCGCAGCTGAGTAATGCAGAGTTTTTACAAGGTATCTTTGCCTGTTCACGGTGAAAGAAATAATCTGGGCACAGTGTCATCATCATACTCACGTCATGTTAATGACAGTGCCATCTTCAAGCCAGTCACTTTAATGCAAGAAAGTGCTGATGTTCCCAAGAAAGCGCTGGGCACCTTTCTGGGGCCCAGTAGTTATCTTGTCACATGCTTAATCTACTTTGTAACATTTCGCTGAGCGCTCCATGCTACCCCAGCACAGGGTTGGTCTTTGCCTGCCGGGGAACTTGCATGTCCCCCTCACACTGGCTGTTTGGAGTTCGCACCCGAATCCCACAGGTTAAAGGGCTCCATCCCACAAGATGGAACCCGCTGCAGATGCCAGCTGCAAAGGGGTGCCCGGGCCACTTGCATTTCTACCTGGCTGATGAGAAATTGAGGATTCCCATAACTGCCTCTCAGGTTCAGGAACTTGCTAGAATGACCCACACAACTCAGGACAACACTTCGCTTGTACGTATCAATTATTATGAAAGACACAACGCAGGAAGAGTCAAACAGAAGAGATGCAAGAACAACAAAAAATAGATGTACGGGGGGGGGGGGGGCTACAGAGGCGGCTCCATGCCATCTACAGGTGCCACTGGGTAACTGGGGGATTTAATAACCTGGCGCTTCCAGCCTGCAAGATGACTTCTTGCAACCAGCAAGTGCTCAGACAAAGGCATGCAGGGATGGGAGGTGGAAGGTGAGCACAAGGAAGGTGTGCACGGAGGGCGTGAAGCCCCGGGCACGTGGCAGCTACACATGGCCATTCAAATATTCTGATGTTGGGGAGAAGAGAGAGTAGATTGACGGAGCACACCACGCCCTGAATGCGCCCACACCAGGTCACTGCGAAAGCTCCCAGGAGGGGCAGGAACCACAACCTCTGAGCCAGGAGAACCGCCAGGCATCAGAGGAAGGACGGAAGGGGACCCAGGCCCACGGGGGGGTGAGGAATCTCCCAGGGCGTTGTAAGGTCTGGAGACGGGGAGAAGGAACCCTGCCTTACAAGTGGGTAATGTTCTGCCATTCAGCAGACTGGGTTGGGGCAGCAGGGGCTGAGGAAGGAACCCGACCTTCCTCGCTGGAGCAGGAGGCTGCGGACGGTTTGCAGACCCATAGTCTGGCAACATCGCATTTCTGGTCATTCCAGCCACTGTCCATAGATTCCACACAGTCTTCGTTCTCGAAGTTGTCTGGCTGATTTTGGTGCCAATATTTGTTGAATCTGCAAAGCCCATGCAGCCCGTGAGTCTCTGCCCTCGCCCCACTACAGGAACCATGTTTCCACCTCCTGTGAACTTGATGCTTTAGCACCTGCCCTACATCCGTATGCCTGACAGGCATTGCCCTCGACAACCCATAATATGCCTGAGACAGGGTGCCCTGGCCTCCTGCCCCCTCCCCCTGTCATACCCCTCCTTGGGAGGAGTCCTTGTCCAGGAGTTGGGGGAGATTTGCAAACACACACCAACCAATCCAGAGCCCAAACCCCACCACCTCCCTTCCTGGGCTCTCCAATCCTGGCCCCTGGCCCCCTGTCCTTATCACTCCAGGGCCAGGTGCCAGACAGCTGGGGACACCCACTATGCCAGAGTCCGAGGAAACCACTCCAACTAGCCAATCCTAAGGCTGCTCACCCTACCTCACCCATTCCTTCCCACAGACCCCGCACTCCCCGCCTGTCCCTCTGCCTCAGAATCGACCCCTGGGCTTCCTCTGGTGACCAACCCTAGTGTGATGCAAGCTCTGCCTTTGGGACCTGTGAGTATGACAAGGTATTTTTACAATGGCAATCGTCTCCTGAGCCGTTGGCCTTACCATACCTCCAACTGCTATTCATACACTATATTTTAAAACACCTGCCCTGGCGACAAGCTCCTCCTTCAGCTCTGATGGTGGAACTTTAGGCACCGACATGAACGCTGCTATCTGAGCGTGAGTATGAGACCACCTTCCTCAGATCAGTCAGGATTGAGAAAATCCCACCCTCTAAGCCCCAGGGGGTCAGGGAGTGAGGCAGGATCCCCAGGGACAGCTCCCAGAGCCCCCACCCCACGGCATAGGTGTCCCCTTCTCCCGGGATCTACCTGGGCGGCAGAGGCGAACCATCCACCCACTGCCATGTGCCTTCATGAGTCAGGTCTGACATCCCAATCCAGGCTGCACGCTCACCTCCCCAACTCTGCAGCTGTAGGAAGTTCTGGGTTGGGGGGTACAAGAGGAGTCAGAGGGGAGCTCTGCTTCCCATTGGCCAGGCTCAGTGTCTTCCCATCTCTTGGCAGGAAGTTCTGCTTTCAGTCTAACCTTCAGCCTCTAGTATACCGGGTCGTGAGCCCCCAGATATCTGAGTCCCTCACATCTGTTTCCCATGCACATGGGTTCTGACTTACATACCTTCGTGCACCGCTGGCTTCTCGTCACAGACACACGGATATACTGTATTTTTTTGTCTTTTACACGAATTCACTTATGCCTAGGTTTTATGTCCTGGAGCCATTTCGTTCCAGTTGGGGATTGTGGGCCAAGCTCGTCTCTTCAGCTCCGCAGCGACTGAAATCACATCAATAACGGGAAATCAGCCACAGTGGGAATATTTACACCAGGGAAACTGGCAAACCCTACACCTAACGACTTATTCCCCCAGACAGCTGCTTGTCAGGCATTTGCCAGGACACCACTGGGGCTTACGTACGTTTGCTGTGCTCCCCAAAGCGTTCACAGGTGTTCAGAAACCGTCTCTCCGTGCAAGGTGCTTGGGACCCCCTATGTGTCCCCTTCTCCTTCTGCGTTTCCAAGTGAACAGGCAGCGCCACTGCCAGACAGTCCCCTCTGAGCACCTGCAGCCAAGCTGGCCAGTGGCCACCTGCATGTCCCAGACCAGGTCAGGCTCCCATCAGATGTACCTGCTCCTCCTCGCCTTTGATGACAACCAGCTGGGCCCCCATATCCTGGCAGGTGGTGATGGAGTCGTGCCAGCTCCGTTGGGAGTAGGAGAAGAAGTAACAGTTTCCTTGGAAGAATGTCCAGTCCCAGGGACAGGGGTGACACAGGCGGTCTGTTGGGGCAGGTGGGCCAGGGCTGGGACCCAGGTGTGCATGCCCAAAGTCCTGCACCTGCCCGCCCTTCAAGCCCTTGGGGGTCGGGGCCCTTCCCTGACTGTCCATGCTGGGTGGGACACTCCCCTCTCCACATCCTGAGACGCTCCCCATCCCCAGGAGAACCCAGGACTCCTGGCCCCATCTCCTCCCGACTGGGAGTAGTAGGGGCTTTACAGCTCAAGCCAGCAGCCAGGAGACTGGTTTAACTGAGAGCCCACTGTATACCTGCTCTCCTGCAAATACCAATTGCAATCATGCCCATTACCCTGTGTTCCCATTTCACAGATGTGGAAACTGAGGCTCAGAGATGGTTGATGATCCTAGCAAAGTCACAGTACATGGAGGCCCTGTCAGGCCCTAGGACCCCTGGTGACTTGTCACTCACCGACTGCAGCCTTCAGCTGGGTCATTTCCTGGTAGATCTTCTACTACCTGGACCTCTCTGCACACTCACCCACTGCAGCCCTCAGCTGGGTCAGTTCCTGGTAGATCACCTCCTGCCTGGTTTGCCCCTTCCCCAGGGAGCTGGGGAGCCTGGAGACTGTGCCAGGAAAAAAGGAACTGCAATTATTTAACACCTACTGTGTGCCATGCCCTATTCTGGGCCTCCAAGTCATCGATTCTGGGATCCAAGGTCTTGGTTAATCCCCTTTGAAGATGAGGAAGACTGACACCCTGAGAGGGCAGCACAGAAGGGCAAGGGGAGCCAGGTCCTTCCTCCTCCTCCTCTTTCTCCTTCCTCCTCCCCTCCCCTGCCCAGAGTGGGAGGGGCCATGGGAGAGACTCCTGGAATGCTCAGGGACCCAATGGCTTTCAGCCCCATTGCCCTTGTGAACTTGCCACCTCCCAAGGGCCAGGTCTACAAGTCCAAGACCCACAGAAGCTGCCCCTGACCTTGGACGAAGATGGTCACCAGGAGTCCAGTGAGGAGCACGAAGTAGAGGAGCAGCAGCACCAGGGGCTGCGGCTCAGACAACCTGCAGGGAGAAAAGGAGGCTTGGCCAAGCATGGCAGTGTCTCCATCTCAGCCTGGCCCTGAGACAGCCTGGCCCTATCCCCCACTCCCTCAGAACCCAGGACCCCAGACCCCATCCCCCACCTCCCCAGGACCCAGGACTCCATCCCCCACCTGCCAGGACCCTCGAGTCTGTGAGGCTCTGTCCATCCTCCCTGCTTCCCAAACATTCTCTACCTGCAGAGCTCTTCAGGCCACAGATGTGTCGGAATCCTAAGTCTCTTGCAAAAAGTCTGATGGAGCTGGTTCTCCGCTCTTTCTCCTCTGTATGAACAGACATCAACTCAGAGCCTGGGCAAGCTGAGGCCAGAGCTGGCCATCCCTTGGGCCCCCTCCCCTGCATCCCAGAGTCCTACCCCAGCCTCACCCAGGAGACCCAGCTCATAGGAGTCACTCATGTCCCACACTGCCCCTCAATGTTCAAGATTCCTGGGGACCATGGCTTTCATTCCCCACCACACAATCCATACACCTTAAATCTACTCTCATTGAGGAAGAGAAACAGGGAAGTGGTAAGTACATATCCCTGGCCCTGAGACAGCCTGGCCCCATCCCCCACTCCCCAGGACCCAAGACTGCAGCCCCCACATCCAAGGACCACAGACTCCAGCACCCACCCCCAGGACCCAGGACTCCAGACCCCATTCCCACCCCCCGGGACCCAGAATTTCCAGTCCCTGAAAAGTGGAAGGGATTGGAGAATGAGATGGGCCAGACCTCCCAGGAATTTCAGGGAGGCGGTGAGGGGTAGCCTGGGGTTGACAGGGAGAAGACTTGTCCACTCATGGCATGGTCGAGCTGTGGGATGCTGTCAGGGAAATCCAATAACCTGTAAAGAAAAGCTGCTTTGTTATGCCCCCTCCCCTTGGGGCTGGGGTGGCAGGCTCCTGTGCTAGGATTACAGGCGTGAGCCACTGCACCCTCCTTCTCCTGGAACCACCACCCCTCTGACCTTCGGGTTTTGCTTCCTTGGTCTGCTGAACCATTATTGCTTCTGCCTATTCTAGTGGGCACTTTTCTAACTGCTTTATAAACTCATTCACTTAATCTTCCTAACGTGCAGTAGGTCACACATACTGCATTTTAAAGAAGGGGGAAACTGAGGCACTTTGAGGTTAGGTCACTGGCCCAAGGTCACACAAATGGCAAGTGGTGGAGCTGGGATTTGAACCCTGGCAGTCCTCCTCCACAGTCTATGCTGTTAACCAAAGAGAGTCACATAGTATCAAGCAGGAAACAAAAAGATTAATAGCAACTTTATTTAGAACAGTCCCAAATTAGAATAACCCAGCAGGTGAATGAATAGGCATGCTGAGAGAGTGGAATACTATACAGCAAGGAGAAAGCAAAGTACTGATATGTGCAACAACATGGATGAACTTCGCAAGAGAGTGCAATAAGCGAGACACAATGAGTACATTCTGTAAGATTCAATTTTACATGAATTTCAAGAACTGACAAAACTAACCTTTGGAGCAGCCTCAGAATAGCAGTTATCTGGAAGGGGTGGTTGTTGATTGACAAGGGGTTTTCTGTGTGTTGGAAATATTCTACGTTTTGATCTGAGAGGTCTGCATTATACTGTATATATGTTATATCTCAATTTTTTTTTTGAGACAAGGTCTCACTGTGTTGCCCAGGCTAGAGTGCTGTTGCATCATTATAGTTCATGGCAACCTCTAACTCCTGGGCTCAAGCAATCCTCCTGCCTCAGCCTTCTAAGTAGGTGGGACTACAGGTGTGTGCCACCATACTTAGCTAATTTTTCTATGTTTTATCAAGATTGGGGGGAGGTCTCACTATGTTGCCCAAACTGATCTTGAATGCCTGGCCTGAAGTGATTCTCTAGCCTTGGCCTCCCAAAGTGCTGAGATTACAGCTGTGAGACATGGTACCTGGCCCCAAACCTGGTATTAAAATGCACAAAAGTACAACAACAATAGAAAAACAAATAACCTGATTTGGCCAGGCAGGGTGGCTCACACCTGTAACCCCAACACTTTGGGAGGCCAAGGCAGGAGCTCACTTGAGGCCAGGAGTTCAAGACTAGCCTGGGCAACATAGCAAGACCCCATCTCTAAAAAAAATAATAAACAAATAAAAAATTGTTAAAAACCCCTATTTAAAAATGGACAAGGCTGGGCGTGGTGGCTCACGCCTGTAATCCCAGCACTCTGGGAGGCCAAGGCGGGTGGATTGCTTGAGGTCAGGAGTTCGAGACCATCCTGAGCAAGAGCAAGACCCCGTCTCTACTAAAAAAATAGAAAGAAATGATCTGGCCAACTAAAAATATACATAGAAAAAATTAGCCGGGCATGGTGGCGCATGCCTGTAGTCCCAGCTACCCGGGAGGCTGAGGCAGTAGGATCCCTTAAGCCCAGGAGTTTGAGGTTGCTGTGAGCTAGGCTGACGCCACGGCACTCACTCTAGCCCGAGCAACAAAGCGAGACTCTGTCTCAAAAAAAAATAAATAAATAAAAATGGACAAAGGAGTGGAACAGACATTTCTTCAAAGAAGATATACAAGTGGCCAACAAGCACATGAAAAGATGCTCAATATCACCAGTCATTAAGGAAATGCAAATCAAAACCACAATAAGATGCCACCTCACACCCATTAAGATGACTACTATAAAAAATAATAAGATAACAAGTGATGGCAACGATGTGGAGAAATTGGAATGCTTATGCACTGTTGGTGAGAATGTAAAATGGTGCAGTTGCTATGGAAAACATCATGGCAGTTTTTTTTTAATTAAAAATAAAACTACCATATGGTCTAACAATTGCACTTCTGGTTATACCCAAAAGAAATGAAAGCAAGAACTCAAAGAGATATTTGCACACTCATATTCATAGCAGCATGATTGCAAAAGGTTGATGCAACCCAAGTGTCCACTGACAGAAGAATGGATCAACGAAACATGGTCTATCCACACAGTGGAATATTATTTAGCCTTTAAGAAGGAAGGAAATTCTGACACATGCCACAGCACACAGATGAACCTTGAGGGTATTATACTAAGTGAAATAAACCAGTCACAAAAAGACATGAACTGTGTGATTCCACTCATATGAGGTGTTCGTAGAGTAATCAAATTCATATATAGAGAAAATAAAGCAGACATATTTCACATATCAAGGCCCACATACAACAGGATCTAATTCACACACACACACACTCTCATACGTATACACACACATTCCTCACAATAGAATACACAATTTTTTCAAGTGCCCCTGGAACATTCAGCAAGGTAGATCATTCCTGGGCCATGAGACAACCTCAACAAACTTAAATGAATTGAAATCATATACAGCATGTTCTCTGATCATAATGGAATCAGACCAGAACTTGATAACAGAGACACAACAGAAAAATCTCTAACACTTGGATATTAGACAACATACTTCTAATTAATCCATGGGTCAAAGAAGAAGTCCAAAAGAAAATTTTTAAAAATATTGAATTGAATGAAAATAAAGAAATAAACATGTCAAAATAGGGAGGATACAGCTAAAGTGGTTGTAAGAGGCAAATTCATAGTGCTAAATGCTTGCGTTAGAAAACAGGAAAGATCTCAAATCAATAATCTAAGTTTCTTCCTCAAGAAACTAGAAAAAGAAGAGTAAAATAAACCCAAAGCAAGCATAAGGAAGGAAATAATAAAGATAAGAGCAAAGAGCCATCAATGAAGTTGAAAGCAGGAAAGCAATAGAAAAAATCAATGGCACTAAAAGCTGACACTTTACAAAATCAATAAAACTGATAAAACTTTTGTGACACTAACAAAAACAATAAGAAAGAAGACAAAATCACCAATCTCAGGAATGAAACAGGATGCTATTACAGAGCCAGTAGGCATGAAAAAGATAATAATGGAATACTATGAACAACTCTATAGTGGTTGTTCATTTGTAAATTAACAGTTATCATATTGTCAATTTGACAATTTAGAAGGAATAAGCCAATTCCTTGAAAAGCACAAACTGGGGCCAGGCGTGGTGGCTCACACCTGTAGTCCTAGCACTCTGTGAGGCTAAGGTGGGAGGATCACTTGAGGTCAGGGGTTCGTTCGAGACCAGCCTGAACAAGAGCGAGACCCCATCTTTACTAAAAATAGAAAGAAATTATCTGGACAACTAAAAATATATAGAAAAAATTAGCCGGGCATGGTGGTACATGCCTGTAGTTCCAGCTACTCGGGTGGCTGAGGCAGGAGGATCGCTTAAGCTCAGGAGTTTGAGGTTGCTGTGAGCTGAGCTGATGCCACGGCACTCTACTACCCCGGGGAAAAAGAGTGAGACTCTGTCTCCAAAAAAAAAAAAGAAAAGAAAAGAAAGAAAGAAAGAAAGAAAGAAAGAAAGAAGAGAAAAGCCAATGAAATAGATGCTCCTATAACCATTATACATAGTCCGATCACCATCAAAGAAATTTGAATTTGTTATTTAAAAGCTCCTGTAAAAGAAATCTCCAAGTCCAAACGGTTTCACTGGAGAATTCTACCCAACACTCAAAGAAGGATTCACACCGTGTTTATGCAATCTCTTCCAGGAAATAGAACAGGAGGGAATATTTCCCAAGGTATGAGGCCAGTATTATCCTGGAACAAAAACTAAGCAAGAACAGGACAAAAGAGAAAACCACAGAGCAATATCTCTCCTGAACCTAGATGCAAAAATCCTTAACAGAATATTAGCAGAATCCAGCAATGTAGGAAATCTTATAATTCTATGTTGCCTCATCATCCATTATGAATATAAGTTTGACTCATACCGAGAGCAGGACTGGGTCACCCTTGAAACAGTTCCCAGTTCTGCACTTCCTTCCACTTCCTCATCCAGGCATCTGCCTTGTACAACCACCTCCTAGCGACCACCTCCCTGTGGGACAGCTAGATGCAGCCCTGCTGTCCCCACACCCAGCATGAACTGTGCAGATGTGCCAGAGCCACCAACTCTCAGTCACAGCCTGGCCCCATGGAACTCATGCCTGCTTTCTCTAAACCCACCAATTAGAACTCCCCAGGAAAAATCTGTTTGGGTAACCCTTGGATCCCAACGGATCCCTCTCTCCCTGCCTTGGGCTCTGTGGCCTGTGTGTGTGTGTGTGTGTGTGTGTGTGAGTGTGTGTGTGTGTTTTTCCTCTGGGCCTGCCGTGTACCACCCAGGACCTGTAAGTAATAAGATCTTTATTTCCATCTTATGTCTCCCCTAACATCGAAGGGGTGCCCTCTATCTTAAAGACACTAAATTAAAAGAATTGGTGTACTCGGCAGGATGGAGAGTGCCTCCCAGGATTAGCACAAGATGTTGTCAAGCCTTATTAATATCGTGAGCGCTGTGGGCAACTGCACTGGTGAAGCTGTGCTGTGTGCCGCAGGTCAACTGCACTTAATGTGCCCCCTAAGCGGTCTACCCCACCCACAGGGGAATTCTGGGTCCGGGTGGAGGGTTAGTGTGTCTCCAGAACCCTGACTGGGAAGGCGGGCTCCGGCCCTCCTAAGAGCGAGGTGTGACATTCTCGACCCCTCTTTCCTCTTCTCCTTGGAGCACTGTGTATGGACTTTTTCTTTTGCCTACCAGGCCTTGAACCAAGGTGAGCTTCCCAGGGCACAGAACAATGCTCCCATTAGCAAAGCAAGTGGGTGACAGTGTGTCAGAGAAGCTGCCATTGTCCTGACCGGGTGTCACCTATTGTCACATTGCAAAGTCTCCTGGGCAGGCTGCTCGCACTTATTATTATTATTATTGGACACAAGGTCTCACTCTGTTGCCCAGGCTGGACTGCAGTGGCACAACCATAGCTCATTACAGCCTCCAACTCCTGAGCTCAAGCGATCCTCCACCGCAGCCTCCTGAGTACCTGGGACTACAGGAACACGCCAGGATGCCTGGCTAATTTTTAAAAAAATTTTTGTAGAAATGGGGTCTTGTTATGTTGCCCAGTCTGGACCCCAATGTCTGGTCTCAAGTGATCCTCCAGTCTTGGCCTCCCAAAGTGCTGGGATTACAGGTAGGAGCCACCAGGCCAGGCATCTCCCCTGTGCACCCCATGGGGTGGTCCCTGCCTGGACTTCCATGGCCCCAGGCAGGTCTGGTGGCTTCTCTGTTGCTGCATTCCTTGCTGCTGTCACTGCTCATCCCTGTGGCCCCTCAGAGGTCAATTGGGACCCTCTGGAAAGGGAAGCCCCTGCCTCAGAGGTCGGTACACGGTGAGGTCACCTCCCAATGTTTTCCCTGTGACCATTTGCAAAGTGAAAGCAACAGGGGTCAGGGGGTGGAGCTTGTCGGGTGAACACCCAGAGACAGAGGGGAAAGGAAAAAAATGTATACATTTTTAGCCACCTAGAGATACAAGCCATTCTCAAGACTTTACTTAAAAGGTACTTAAAAGGAGGCTGAGTCGGGAGCATCAGCTTGAGCTCAGGAGTTTCAGGTGACACTGAGCTGTGCCTGCACCACTCTGCACTCCAGCCGGGTGGCAGAGCGAGACCCTGTGTCTAAAGACATAAAATAAAAATAAAGGTTTTTACTTAAAAGGGAACAAAAGGGAGGGAGGGGAAGGGGCGCATTTTCTTGTGGTGGGGACTGTCCTAAAGAGAAGCTCCTGCTTCCAGGCACCGAAACTAAGAACCTCAGCTTCTGGTGGCTAAAAGCCTAAAAATAGAAAAAAAAGAAAGATAAAAATTTAAAAAAAGAAAAAAACAAGAGCCCTCTGCCTTAGGCAGCTACAAGACCCCAAGAAAAGAAAAGGGGAAACTTAAGGGATCGCTTGAGGCCAGTACTGAGCAAACGCCAAGGTTTAGCAAACATACTATCAGCCCTGGACTATTTATTGATTTATGAATAAGCTCCTAGACAGGAGGGGATAATTGTCAATTAAATAAATTATATTTACATACATAATATTTTAGTACAAATATATGATAGACACATTATGTATGTAATATACATGACCAAATCAAATCAAAGTTCCATCATTTGATTCAATTGGAAATTCAATATTCACATTTCTATACTAAACAACTTAGGCAACAAAAAGATTTTTAAAAGAGGTGCATGGATTAGCATTTGTGCCTCTGCAACATGGTTTCTAATTTGCTAAAATGCACAAATTGAGAAAAATTCACAGACTTCATCAATCTTGGGGCTCAAGTTATAGTAATGCCTGGGTGGCCCACACATTTGAACGCTTTGCCCCTATAGTCTTGAGAAGGAAATTAAAATTTTTTTTCAATGAGTTATGCCTCACTTTATTTATTTATTTATTTATAGACAGAGACTCACTCTGTCACCCTGAGTAGAGTGCAGTGACATCATCATAGCTCACAGCAACCTCAAACTCCTGGGCTCAAGCGATCCTCCTCCCTCAGCCTCCCAAGTAGCTGGGACTACAGGTACACGCCACCACACCCAGCTAATTTTTCCTATTTTTCATAGAGGCTAATTTTTTCTATTTTTGGTAAAGACGGGGCTCTCGCTCTTGCTAAGGCTGGCTCCTTCTGAGTTCAGAGGTCACTTTGAGTATATGGCCCTTTCATGAAACAATGACAAAACTACAGAGATGGACAACAAATAAGTGGTTTTCAGAGGTTATGGATGGCATCTGTACCTTGAACTAGTAAATGGTGGTAGTTTCACAAATGTAGACACGTGACAAACTGACAGAGACCTGTGCACCTGTCTTGTACCCACGCCAGTTTGCTAGAGTTTACAGTGTTCTAAAGTTATGAAAGATGTCCCCATCGGAGGAAGCTTGGGGAAGGGTACTCAGGAGATGTCTGTCCTATCTTTGCAATTTCCTGCGAATCTGTGATTATTTCAAAATGAAAAGTTAAGAAAAACATTTAAGAATGCAAGAAGAGTTATTTTTAAGATTCTGAAGACCATTTTCACTTTTGTACATTCTTCGTACTTGTATGCATGTTTTTAACATATTTTCAGTCATAATCTTGTATCCTGTTTTTTAAAATCTAGTTTAATTTTTTAAATTGACAACTAACAATTGTCCATATTCATGGGATACATAGTGATGTTTTGATACATAAAATGTACAGTGATCGGACCAGGGTAATTAGCATATCCAGCATTTCAAACATTTATTACTTCTTTCTTTTGAAGACATCCAATATCCTCCTTCTAGCTATTCAAAACTATGTAATATATCATTCTTAACAATAGTTGTCCCACAGTGGCATAGGACACTAGAACTTCTTCCTCCTATCTAGTTGTAATGTTGCATCCTCTAACAAATCAAGAAGGGTAATTTTTTAAATTTTGATTTGTTCATTTATTTATGTATTTTTATTTCAGAATATTACGGGGGTACAAATGTTTAGATACTCATCAAACTCAGTAAAATATTTCATGTCTGAACTAAATTTTGCACTTACCCCCAAAAAGTTATGCCATGAAACTGTCATTCTTTTAAAAATGCCACTGTTTTGAATTTTAAACATAAATTAAAAACTTTAAGTGGTCACAAAGGATAATAGGATTACAGTAACTCATATTCTGCTATTTTCACCTTTATAATCACAAGGTTCCCATTATTTGGTTCAAATATGCCCTTTAAGTAGGAGACTCTGTAGCACCACAGGGGTTAGAAATCCAAACTGTGCCCTAAGCAAACACCAACAGTTCCACACCTGTACAAAGTCACACTGAAAACTGTTGTAGATCAACAGCCTACTCATCAGGGAAACACAAATCAAAATCCCAAAGAGATAGTGGGATGAACTGCTATAAAAAACAGGAAATAACAAGTGTGGGTGAGGCTGTGGAGATACCAGAACCCTTGTGCATTGCTAGCGGGAATTTATTAATAAAATGGTGCAGCCACTGTGGAAAATAGTGTGGTGCTTCCTCAAAAACTTAAACATAAAAATTACTACATGACTCAGCGATTCTGCTCCTAGGTATATACTCAAAAAACTTGAAAATAGGGACTCAAACAGATACCTGCACACCCACGTTCATAGTAACATCATTCACAGGCATCAAAAGGTGGAAAAAAACCCAGATGTTCGTGGATGGATGGATGGATAAACACAATGTGGTCCATCCACACACTGGAATATTATGCAGCCTTCAAAAGGAGGGAAATTCTGACACAGGCTACAACACGGATGAACCTTGGGGACATGATGTTCAGTCCCCAGGACTGAGAGAAGCCAGACCCGGAAGGACAAATCCCATGTAATTCCTCTCATAGCGGGTCCCTACAGTTGTCAGATCCACAGAGATGGAAAGTGGAATGGTGGGTGCCAGGGGCCGGGCAGGGGGTTGGGAGTTAGTGGTTCACAGGGACAGAGCTTCAGTTTGGGAAAGTGAGAAAGTTCTGGAGATGGATGTCAGTGATGGTTGCACAGCACTGAATGTGCTTATGCCACTGAACTCTACCTACTTAAAAATGGTTAAAATGTTGAAATTTGTCATAATAAGAAATCCAGAGAACGTATCCTTTTTTTCTGATAAGTAGATTTAACTTCTTATTCAACCCCCATTTCCTCCCAATGGCCTAACACTTCATCACAATTCAACGCATATTCAAGCCAGAACATGGGATGGGGCTGAGACCATGGGAGAGAGAAACGGGCAGCCACGTCATCCTTAGGAACATTGATGAACTGCCAAGGGTCAAGCTAAAATAGGACTTGGAGTTACCTGAGCCAAGTAATCCTGTTTATTTGCTTACACCAGTTTGAGTATACATCCCTCACAGCCGAAACAGCAAAGGTAATCATGGACCCTAAAAATGCAGAAAATTCAAAATCCCTGCTTTTAGAAAGGGGATGAGAGGCATGTGCCCCAAATACCCCCAAAAATGACAGACTGGGTGGTTGTCACATTGGGAATTTATTTTTCACTGTTCTGGAGGCTTGAAGTCCAAGGTTGAGGTTCCTGATGAGGACTCTCTTCCAGGCTGACAGACTGCCACCTTCTTGCTGTGTTCTCATGAGACACAGAGAGAAAGAGAGAGAGAGATCTGATCTCTTTCTCTTCTTGCAAGGGCACTAACCCCATCGTGGGCGCCTCACCTCATGACCTCATCTGAACCCAGTTACATCCCAAAGGTGCCACCTCCAAATACCATCCCCTTGGGGCTTCAACATATAAATTTTAGGGACACAAACATTCAGTCTGTCAGAGCATGTTAATGATGGCCATGGTGTGCTTTATTGGGAATAAATTGTAAAGCCCTGTAAGTCGGCTTCTCTGCCCAGGAAATGTAGACATTTCTACCTGATGCTGACAGGAAAGGATGAAGGAAGGGTTGTCCTCGAGAGAAGCTTCCCAAGGCAACAGGCTAGCAGGTGGTGTCTTACAATGGACAAATGGAGAAGAGTTTCCGGTCCTGTTACTGAGAATCATGGCCCTGTTTCAAGACACCATGTCACCTCTGTAGCCATGAATGTGGACAAGAGAATGACCTCCCAGTCTTTCCACAATTGTCAGGAACTTGTCATTGGGAGGATGCTGAGAGATAGATCCAACCTCAGCATAGGTCCAGATGGGCTGACCAGAATGGACAGGACATAGTGAAATGTTAACTTTGTTTTGTGGTTTTTGTTTTGAGACAAGGTCTCACTCCGTCGCCCTGGCTAAAGTGCAGTGTTGTCACTGTAGTTCATTGTAACCCCAAACTCCTGGGCTCAAGTGATCCTCCTGCTTCAGCCTCCCAAGTAGCGGGACTACAGGTGTGCACCACCACACCCAGCTATATTTTTTCTATTTTTTGTAGAGAGGGGGTCTCACCCTCGCTCAGGCTGGCACCACTGTGCCTGGTCTCCTTAGCACTCTGTGACACCAGTTGGGTTTATTGATGTCATAATCCCTGGTGCCCTGTACCTCACCCTCCACCAAAGACCCCTCACTTCTTTGGCTGTGGTCAGTACTCAGGTTGGCAAATAAGGTCAAGTTCCCTGTAATCCTAGAAAATGCTAAAAGTACTGCTTGTGTCGTCTGATGCTAGTCAGATTGTCCATCTGTATCATAACATCCATGAAAAATGTGAAAGTGTCCCACAGTGGCAAGGATGTTGGTGCCCGTTCAGCCACTTAGCTGTCTGTCTTTCAGATATTTCCTCCCAAAGGAACGCGGAACAACAAGAGGAGAAAGCACATTCACACAGATCCATGTTTAACTCGAAGACAGACAATGGTGTAACTTACAAGACCTAAGAGTTACTCTTCAAAATGCTCCTGGGCGACAGGCTTGGAAGATCACAGCTGTAATCTCAGCACTGTGGGAGACTGAGGCAGGAGGATCCCTTGAGGCCAGGAGTTTGAGACCAGCCTGGGCAACAGAGTGAGACCCCATGTCTACAAAAATAAAAATAACAAAATTCCCCAGGTGTGGTGGTGTGCACCTGTCGTCCCAGGTATGCAGGAGGCTGAGGCAGGAGGATCACTTGAGCCCAAGAGTTCAAGGCTGCAGTGAGCTATGATCATGCCACTGCACTCAAGCCTGGGTGACACAGTGACACCTGTCTCTAAAAAAGGAAGAAAAAAAAAAGAAGCATACCTCTTGGGGGGAAAAGTGACTATAAAGAGAGCAGAGCTGGAAGTAAATACAGAATATTTAACGCCCTTCAAGACAAAAGATAGCCACAAAACTGGAGGTCACACCATCCATTCCCATGGCCAACAAGACAAACAGAAGGTTCCACTAAAATAAGTTGATGTTGCTATATTGACAGAAGTGGGTGCAGTTAATCCAGATCTTTTGTACAAACAACCCAGTCACTAAAAATGAACAAAAGAAAAGTGCTGAATCCATAGTGAGCGGTTGCAAAAGTTCAGTAAATGAAAATCCATGCAAATCAACTGAGGAAAATATACACCCCCACACCCCTGCCCCACCTGCCACAAAAGGCTGCTGAAGCCCAGGAACATTCTTAGGTCAACACCCCCATAAAAATTAAACACAGTCAAACAAGCATTTGAGGACATGAAAAATGACCTTCAATTAAAAATCCGCACACTAAAAAAGTCAAGTGCTGAAGGGAGCAGAATAGAAAATAGAGGAAAATAGAGAGTTTAAACAACTCAGGAAGAAGTGGAAGACAAGGAAAAAATTATCTCAGAGATGCAGTGTAAATTACAAAGATTCTATATCCTCTGCCCCCTCTCTTCCATGACACTCCTAAACTCCCTGTTTAAAATTCTCCAAAAAACTGAAAAGGTACGTCCTCACAGAAACCTACCTGGGGATGTTCATCGTATTCATTCGTAACTGCTGAACCTTGGAAGCAACCAATATTTCCCTCTGTAGGTCAGTGGATAAATAAACTGTGGCACATCCAGACAATGGAACATTATTCAACACTACAAGAAATGAGCTCTCAAAAAAAAAAAAAGAAAAGAAAAGAAGAGAGAGAGAGAGAGAGAGAGAGAGAGAGAGAGAGAGAAAGAGAAAGAGAAAAGGAAAAAGAAAAAGAAAAGAAATGAGCTCTCAAGCCATGCAAAGACATGGAGGAACTGTTTACAAAGCCACAAAGGACATTTCCCTAGGCTCAGTGGCTCCCTGCACAGAAAGCCCATTACTGACACAATGAGGATTGTCAAGGAAGAAAGGAGACTTACTGCAGAGGACATCAACCAGATGTGGAAGAACTGCCTCAAATCTGCCTCCCCAACTGACAGGGTCAGGGGATTTTTTAGAGGTGAAATGAGTAATGCATGCAGTGAGTGAGCACCATTACATGTTTGCGGCAGAGTGCAAAGCACGCAAGTGCAGTGAGAAATCATACTGCCACATACATCGCATGATCAGAAAATGGAGGATAAGGCTCTCCCAGGGTGGAGATTTTAGTAGTATGAGCTAGGGGTTAGTATTGGTCATTCGTTTGGTCTTGTGCACAGGCGACGTGGGGAGTAGGTTGCGATCCTCAGGCAAATCTGTGCCAAGGTGCCACTTATCTTGATTTTTCTGAACAAACAGGTGGTGTATGGCATTGTAGTTACCTCGTGGCTGCAAGGAGGTTCTCCTGTTTCTAAAAAAACTCCAAAGGGATGGATGATTCAGTGAAATAGAAAGTTGCAAAGTTCTGGTCACCAAATCTTACTGGCCTAGGAACTTGAACATAATCTGATGGGGGTTCCCTTATATGTGACCAGATGTTTCTCTCTTGCTGTTTTTAGAATTCTTTGTCTTTGACTTTTGACAGTTTCACTATAATGTGTGTTGAGTAAGACCTTGGGTTGGATGTATTTGGAATTCTCTCAGCTTCTGGTGTTTGGATGTCTAAATCACTTTCTAGGCTTGGGAAGCTTTCAGTTATTCTTTTGTTAAATAGGTTTTCTATGCCATTATACCTCCCTTCTCTACGGGTTTGCCCAGCTTAAATATTTGGTCACGTTATGGTGTCCCATATGTCAAGTGGGCTTCCTTCATGCTTTTTTCAAATGCTTTTTCTTTCTTTCTTTTCTGTCAGACTGAGTTATTTCAAAAACCATATGTTCAAGTTCTGAAATTCTTCTCCTGCTTCATATAGTCTATTATTGAAGCCCTCAATTGTACTTTTTATTCATTCATTGAATCCTTCCGTTCCAGGATCTGTTTGGTTCTTTTTTACGGTCTATGCCTTTGGTGAGTTTCTCATTCATATCGTGAATTGTTGAACGATTTCTGTGAGTTTTTGGTTTTGTTTTTGAGACAGAATCTCTTTATGTTGCCCGGGCTAGTCTGCAACTCCTGGGCTCAAGTGATCCTCCTGTCTCTGCCTCCCATGTAGCTCGGATTACAGGCACATGTCACCATATCCACATAGTTTTAGTATTGTTTATCTGTGTTCACTCTGTTTTGCTTGTTTGTCTCTTTGTTTGTCTGGAGACACAGTTTTGCTCCATCACCCCGGGCTCGAGTGCAGTGGCATCTTCATAGCTCACTGCAACCTCAAATTGCAAGGCTCAACTCATATTCCTGCCTCATCGTCCCAAGTAGCTGGGACTACAGGCATGGGCCACCTCACCTGGCTAACTTTTCTATTTTTAGTACAGATGGGGTCTCGCTCTTCCTCAGGCTCAACTTTAACTCCTGACCTCAAGCAATCATCCCACCTCAAACTCCTAGAGTATTGGATTACAGATGTGAGCCACCACAGCTGGCCAATCTGTGCTCTCTTGTTTCTCCCTGAACTTCTTTAATATCATTACTTTGAATACTTTTTCTGGCATTTCACACATTTCTACTTTTTTGGAATCTGTTACTAGAGAATTATTCTGTTCCTTTGAAGATGTCATATTTCCTTGCTTTTTCCTGTTTCTTGTGTCCCTATATTGATATCTGTGCATCTGGTGTAACTGTCACTTCTTCCAATATTTGCCAATGGCTTTCATAGGGGAAGAGATTTCCCTGTTGACATATCGGTGGTGTTGGTCGGGTAAGGGCACCTCAGTTTTGCTTCTGGGTGCGTGCACTAGTGTAATGTCTGTATGATTTCTTTGGACGTGAATCACATCAGTGGTGTCTGTAATTTCCTCAGTGCCTTAGGCTGGGGCTGTTAGTGGAGGCTGTGGTGAGGCTTTGCTGGGGAGAGGAGCACCAAGTGGGCCAGTCCTTGGATCTCAGTGGCACCAATATCAGACCAGGTGTACCTGTCCTTGAGCCTCTGGGAGGAAGGTGCAGATGCCAGTGGGTGAGGTGAACCCAGGTCTCTGGACAGTGTGCTTGGGTGCCGGTGGCAGTTGTCCTGGATCCGTTTTCAAATCGTCTGATGAGGCAGGGTGAGCATAGGGCAGGACAATATCCAGGTCTGTGGGTGGTATTCTCAGGTGGCAGCAGCAAGTGGTGGTGGTCACAATGGGTGCAAGGGAACTGTGGCCCGACTGCTGGACGGGGGACATGCCCATGAAGTGTTTCCTATCACCTCTCTGCTGAATTCCAGTTTTCTCTCTCAGATGCTCAAAATGAAGTGTGATCCTCTACTCTCTACTTCCTTTGAGGAGGAGACAAGTCCTGCATGCCTCGACTCAACCATCACATACTGCCTCTGCATTGTCCATTTTTAAATTGAGATAGAACACACAATACCATGCACCAGTCTGCAATATGCAGCTCAAGACATTTTGACATACAGATTCATGCCTGCAAGCACCCCTCTGGTCAAAATGTGGAACATTTCATCACACAGAAGAATCCATTCTACCTGCTCCTGGTCAATCTCCACCGGCTCCTTCCAGGTAACCCCATTTTCAGTTCCCATCAAGATTAGTTCTGCCCTTTCTTGAAAATCAAATGAAATCAAATCTTATGCAATGTACTCATTCTCTGTGGGTCCTTTCACTCTTTTGTGAGATTCATCCATGTTGTTTCATGTATCAGTACTTTGCTTTTCATTGCTGTATACTATTCCGTGCTATCAATATGCCACAGTGTTTTTTTTTCATTCAACTGCTGTTGGCGACATGAGTTGTTCCAGTTTGGGACTATTCTGAATAAGAGTGCTATGAATCTTTTTCTGTTTCCTCTGTGATACTATTTGACTGTCTTTGGTTAACCGTGTGGACTGTGGAGACACACTGTCTGCGTTCCAGTCCCTGCTCCACCACTTACTAGCTGTGTGACCTTGGGCCAGTCACCCAACCTCAAAGTGCCTCAGTTTCCCGCTTCTCTAAAATACAGGATGTATGACCTGCCACACGTTAGGAAGATTAAATGAATGACTGTATGAAGCAATTAGGGAAGTACTCAACTGTAATGGGCATTAAATAAACAAGTAACTATCATTCAGCCCCAACTCCCAAGTCAGCAGAAATCACCATAAATGAAGACGTCGGCAGAACAAGGCAGCAAAGACTAGAGGTCAGAGGGCTGGTACTTCCGGAAAAACTAGGGGCGCTGCCTGCCCTCCCCAGCCCCAGGTGGAGGGCATAACAATGTAGCTTTCTGTTACAAGATACTGGACTTCACTGACAGCGTCACACAGCTTGGCCACGTCATGAGTGGAAAAGTGCTTCTCCCGGTGAACCCCAGACCACCCCTCACGCCCTCCCTGAAATTCCTGGGAGGTCTGGCCCATCCATTCTCTGACCACTCCCACTGGCCTTTCCGGTGATATGTCCCTACCCACTTTCCTGTTCCTCTTCCTGTGTGACAGTAGATTTAAGGAGTTAGGATCTTGGGGTGGGGAATGAAAACTGTAGTTCCCAGGAGACCTGGACGTTGCAGGACAGTGAGTTGACATGAGTGACTCTAAAGAGCTGGGGCTCCTGGGTGAGGCTGGGGTGGGACTCTGGGATGCAGGGGAGGGGGCCCAGGGGATGGCCAGCTCTGGCCTCAGCTTGCCCAGGCTCTGAGTTGATGTCTGTCCACTCAGAGGAGGAACGGCTGACAGGCAGCAGCAGTGCATTTTTTGCCAGAGTCTTAGGATCACACCAGACTCCTGGATGCAGAAGCTCTGCAGGTAGAGAAGGGTTAGGGGGCAGGGAAGATGGAGAGAGCCCCGGGGACTCTAGGGTCTTGAGGGAGCAGGGGATGGGGGTCTGGATTCCTGGGTCCTGGGGAGGTGGGTGCTGGGGCCAGGCTGTCTCTGTGCCAGGCTGAGTTGGGGACACTGGTGTGCTAGGCCAAACCTCCTACCCCCACCCCCGCAGGGTGTCTGGGCCGCGGCCCCCTGGTGCTGCTGTTTCTGGCCTTCATGCTCCTTGCTGTGCTTCTGGTGACCATCATCATCCAAGGTCAGGAAGGGTTTTTGGTCCGGGTCTCAGGCCTGGGCCTTTGGCTGTGGAAAGAGGCAGGTGTGGTCAGTTCCAGGATGGAGGTGGGGCTGAAAGCCATCAGGTCCCTTAGGGTTTCCAAGAGTCTCTCCCATGGCCCCTCCCACTCTGGGCAAGGGAAAGGAGGGAGGGAGTAAGAGGAAGGACCTGGCTCCCCTTGCCCTTCTGTGCTGCCCTCTCAGGGTGTCAGTCTTCCTCATTTTCAAAGGGGGAGCCAAGACCTTGGCTCTCAGAATCCATGACCCTGGGGGCCCAGAGCAGGGCATGGCACACAGTGGGTGTTTAATAATTGCAGTTCCGTTTTTCCTGGCACAGTCTCCAAGCTTCCCAGCTCCCTGGGGCAGGAGCAGTCCAGGCAGGAGGCGATCTACCAGAAACTGACCCAGCTGAAGGCTGGACACTGTGAGTTTCCAGAAACGTCCAAGCAGGAGAAGATCCACCAGGAACTGACCCAGCTGAAGGCTGCAGTTGGTGAGTGACAAGTCACCAGGGGTCCTAGGCCTGATGGAGCCCCCATGTGCTAAAACTTTGCTAGGGTCATCAATCCTCTCTGAGCCTCAGTTTCCACATCTGTGAAATGGGAACACAGGGTAATGGGCATGATTGCAGTTGGTATTTGCAGGAGAGCAGGTATACAGTGGGCTCTCAGTTAAGCCAGTCTCCTGGCTGCTGGCTTGAGCTGTAAAGCCCCTACTACTCCCAGTCTGGAGGAGATGGGGCCAGGAGTCCTGAGTTCTCCTGGGGATGCGGAGGGTCTCAGGCTGTGGAGAGGGGAGTGTCCCACCCAGCATGGACAGTCAGGGAAGGGCCCCGACCCCCAAGGGCTTGAAGGGCGGGCAGGTGCAGGACTTTGGGCATGCACATCTGGGTCCCAGCCCTGGCCCACCTGCCCCAACAGACCACCTGTGTCGCCCCTGTCCCTGGGAATGGACATTCTTCCAAGGAAACTGTTACTTCTTCTCCAACTCCCAACGGAGCTGGCATAACTCCCTCACTGCCTGCCAGGACGTGGGGGCTCAGCTGGTCGTCATCAAAGGCGAGGAGGAGCAGGTACACCTGATGGGGGCCTCGTCCTGGTCTGGGGCATGCAGGTGGCCACTGGCCAGCTTGGCTGCAGGTGCTCAGAGAGGACCGTCTGGCAGTGGGGCTGCTTGTTCACTTGGAAAGGCAGAAGGAGGAGGGTACACACAGGGGGTCCGAAGCACTTTGCAACGAGAGATGGATTTTGAACACCTATGAATCCTTTGGGGAGCACAGCAAAGGTATGTAAGCCCCAGTAGTGTCCTGGCAAACGCCTGACAAGCAGCTGTCTGGGGGACTAAGTCGTCAGGTGTAGGGTTTGCCAATTACCGTGGTGTAAATATTCCCACTATAGCTGATTTCAAGCTATTGATGTGATTTCACTCATTGAAAAGAGACAATTGTTCCATAATCAACAATCCCCATCTGGTAAGATCTGTCTCCAGGACATTAAACCCCATCATGAGTGAATTCATGAAAAACACAGAAAAATACAGTATTTCCAAGTGTTTGTGAGGAGAGACCAACAGTGCATGTAGGTCTGTAAGTCAGAACCCATGTACATGGGACACACATGTGAGAGGGATTCAGACATGGGGCTCAGACAGGGGCTCATGACCCAGTATACTAGAGGCTGAAGGTTAGACTGAAAGCAGAACCTCCTGCCAAGAGATGGGAAGACACTGAGTCTGGCCAATGGGAAGCAGAGCTCCCCTCTGACTCCTCCTGTACCCCCCAACCCAGAACTTCCTACAGCTGAAGAGTTGGGGAGGTGAGCGTGCAGCCTGGATTGGGATGTCAGACCTGACTCATGAAGACACGTGGCAGTGGGTGGATGGTTCGCCTCTGCCGCCCAGGTAGATCCCGGGAGAAGGGGACACCTATGCCGTGGGGTGGGGGCTCTGGGAGCTGTCCCTGGGGATCCTGCCTCACTCCCTGACCCCCTGGGGCTTAGAGGGTGGGATTTTCTCAACTCCTGACTGATCTGAGGAAGGTGGTCTCATACTCATGCTCAGATAGCAGCGTTCATGTCGGTGCCTAAAGTTCCACCATCAGAGCTGAAGGAGGAGCTTGTCGCCGGGGCAGGTGTTTTAAAATATAGTGTATGAATAGCAGTTGGAGGTATGGTAAGGCCAACGGCTCAGGAGACGATTGCCATTGTAAAAATACCTTGTCATACTCACAGGTCCCAAAGGCAGAGCTTGCATCACACTAGGGTTGGTCACCAGAGGAAGCCCAGGGGTCGATTCTGAGGCAGAGGGACAGATGGGGAGTGTGGGGTCTGTGGGAAGGAATGGGTGAGGTAGGGTGAGCAGCCTTAGGATTGGCTAGTTGGAGTGGTTTCCTCGGACTCTGGCATAGTGGGTGTCCCCAACTGTCTGGCACCTGGCCCTGGGGTGATAAGGACAGGGGGCCAGGGGCCAGGATTGGAGAGCCCAGGAAGGGAGGTGGTGGGGTTTGGGCTCTGGATTGGTTGGTGTGTGTTTGTAAATCTCCCCCAACTCCTGGACAAGGACTCCTCCCAAGGAGGGGTATGATGGGGCGGGGGCAGGCAGTAGGCCAGGGCACCGTGTCTCAGGCATATTATGGGTTGTCCAGGACAATGCCTGTCAGGCATACGGATGTAGGGCAGGTGCTAAAGCATCAAGTTCACAGGAGGTGGAAACATGGTTCCTGTAGTGGGGCGAGGGCAGAGACTCATGGGCTGCATGGGCTTTGCAGATTCAACAAATATTGGCACCAAAATCAGCCAGACAACTTTGAGAACGAAGACTGTGTGGAATCTACGGACAGTGGCTGGAATGACCAGAAATGCGATGTTGCCAGACTCTGGATCTGCAAAAAGTCTGCAGCCTCCTGCTCTAGCGAGGAAGGTCGGGTTCCTTCCTCAGCCCCTGCTGCCCCAACCCTGTCTGCTGAATGGCAGAACATTACCAACTTGTAAGGCAGGGTTCCTTCTCCCCGTCTCCAGACCTTACAACGCCCTGGGAGATTCCTCACCCCCCCGTGGGCCTGGGTCCCCTTCCGTCCTTCCTCTGATGCCTGACCTTTCTCCTGGCTCAGAGGTTGTGGTTCCTGCCCCTCCTGGGAGCTTTTGCAGTGACCTGGTGTGGGCGCATTCAGGGCGTGGTGTGCTCTGTCAATCTACTCTCTCTTCTCGCCAACATCAGAATATTTGAATGGCCATGTGTAGCTGCCACGTGCCCGGGGCTTCACGCCCTCTGAGCACACCTTCCTTGTGCTCACCTTCCACCTCCCACCCCTGCACGCCTTTGCCTGAGCACTTGCTGGTTGCAAGAAGTCATCTTGCAGGCTGGAAGCGCCAGGTTATTAAATCCCCCAGTTACCCAGTGGCACCTGTAGATGGCATGGAGCCGCCTCTGTAGCCCCCCCCCCCCCCGTACATCTATTTTTTGTTGTTCTTGCATCTCTTCTGTTTGACTCTTCCTGAGTTGTGTCTTTCATAATAAATTGATACATACAAGCAAAGTGTTGTCCTGAGTTCCGTGGGTTATTCTAGCAAGTTCCTGAACCTGAGAGGCAGTTGTGGGACTCCTCAATTTCTCATCAGCCACATAGAAATGCAAGTGGCCCGGGCACCCCTTTGCAGCTGGCATCTGCAGCGGGTTCCATCTTGTGGGATAGAGCCCTTTAACCTGTGGGATTCGGGTGCGAACTCCAAACAGCCAGTGTGAGGGGGACATGCAAGTTCCCCGGCAGGCAAAGACCAACCCTGTGCTGGGGTAGCATGGAGCGCTCAGCGAAATGTTACAAAGTAGATTAAGCATGTGACAAGATAACTACTGGGCCCCAGAAAGGTGCCCAGCGCTTTCTTGGGAACATCAGCACTTTCTTGCATTAAAGTGACTGGCTTGAAGATGGCACTGTCATTAACATGACGTGAGTATGATGATGACACTGTGCCCAGATTATTTCTTTCACCGTGAACAGGCAAAGATACCTTGTAAAAACTTTGCATTACTCAGCTGCGAAGGGACTTAAAGCAACACCACAGTGTGGGTAGATGTGGGTTTTGCAAGCAGCAAAGCTCTTGGGGAAGAAATCTCTGAGCTGCCCAGGAACAAGCATCCTTGTAAGTAACCTCTAATAAATTCACGTAACTGCTCAAGCCTTCGGAACCCTCTCAGTTTAGAGGGGGAGCAGTTTGTCCATACAGTCCTAGGATTTTCCCAAAAAATAGTGTCAATTTGGAGAACTGTTTGGTGTAAAAGAAAAGATCCCACAGATTTCACCCCTCTTCTACCAGCATTGACCCCAAGGATGCCGCTTCATAAACAGCTTGCATGCTAAATTCCATCTCACTTAGGGTCAACCTTCATAGGCAGCGTCACTGGGAGGCTTGTTCGACATTGTCTCCCAGAGGCTCCCAGCGGCACCAAGCCCCCTTGCCCACCTCAGTCAGATGCTTGTCAAGACCTGTGTACCGGCTTCCTTCCTTTCCCTCCCTGGTCTTCTTCCCTCTCACCTCCTCTGCTAGTGCGTCCTGGAGTCTCCTCCCAGATGGACTTGTATCCAAACCCTTTCCTCAGGCTCTGCAACTGGGAAGACCACAGCTAAGCTCATCATACATTTTCATGTCTGCCAGGCATGGTTCATCTCTACCAAAATGGTCTCATCTGTTCTTCTGCAATTTCTTTTTTACAGGTTGCTTTGAAATGACTCAAGCTCTAAAGGTTTTAATTACCTTTTGAAGAAGTCATCTGTACACATGGAACCAACACATAGCAATCTCTGCAGTGAAAACTAAAGCTGTCTCCCTCCACACCTCTGATCTCAAGTGGTCCCTCTCCGTGGTAGTAACTTCTTTATGAGACTCCCAATAATCCACTTTTCAAGTATGTTTTAAAACCTATTTGGCAATCCTTCAGTAGAATTTTAAAAATCTGTTGACTAGGCAGAGCACAGGGGATTGTTAGGAAACTTGTCTGTGTGCTGCTACAGTGGTGGATGTACGTCATTGTACATGGGCCCAAACCCACAGAATGCACAGCACCCAGAGTCAACCGCGGTGTAGACTACAGACTGGGTGGTAATGATGTGTCAGTGGCAGTTCATCAGCTGTAACATATGCGCCACTCTGGTGGGAGATGTCAGTAGTGGGGGAGGCTGTGTGTACGTGGCCACAGGAGGTATATGGGTCTGTACCCTCCACTCTGTTTTGCTGTCAACCTAGAACTGCTCTAGAAACTGAAGCCTGTTTTAAAAATCAATCTGTCCTTCCTGAATAATAACTCAAATTAATAAATATAGAAGGAAATCAATAAGTGAAGGATTCCAAATCATCTCCCCAAATTAAATCTTATGAAAAATGATGTTGTTGGCTAGGGCTGAGCTTGTGGAATGGCATGAGCTTGGATGGCAGCAAGACATGGTGATATCCAAGATTTCTTTGAGGCTGGGTGTGGTGTCTCACACTTGTAATCCCAGCACCTTGGGAGGCTGAGGAAGGAGGATCACTTGATGGCAGGAGTTGGAGACCAGCCTGGGCAACAAAGTGAGGCCCCCCATCTCTAAACACTGAAAAGCAAATCACCATGGTGTGGTGACACGCCCCGTCTGCCCAGCTACTCAGGAGGCTAAGGCGGGAGGATCGCTTGAGGGCAGCAGTTCGAGGCTGCAGTGAGCTATGATCACTCCACTGCACTCCAGCCTGGGCGACAGAGTGAGACCCTGTTTCAAAAAACAAAAGATAACTTTTCACCCCTCTTCCCAAAGAATCCGTTTTCTTCTCCTTGGGAGCAATATCAACCCGGCTGACGATGCATGGAAGAGAGTACGGAAAGGGAAAGATAGCGACTCTGTAGTGGAGAAGCCAGGCAGGGACCACCTTAGCCACAGTTAGCATTGCCAGTGACAAGTCATGTGGCTGTCGTGTACCCCGCTCAATAGCATGTGATTAGAAGGGCACCCGGCCCTTGTGCTATTCTTCTCCCCAAACTGATAAATTCACTCTAATCATGAGAAAACATGAGAAAAACCGAAATCAAGGACCATTCAACACAGCACCTCATTGATCTCTGTCGAAGCAGCACGGCAGGGGACAGCAGGCCAGTGGAGGAGGCCATGACCAGCTGCTTCCAGGGAGGGGTCCCCAGGAGGAAGTTGTATTAAGCAGATATGAGTCGACCCCATTGAGGAACTGAGAGGAGGTGGAGAACTGGAAACCGTGTAGACAGTGAGCAAGCCCTGCTTCTGGCAGGAGAGGGTACAGCTTGTTTTTTTGTTGTTGTTGTTGTTGTTGGGTTTTTTTTGAGACAGAGTCTCACTCTGTTGCCCGGACTAGAGTGCCATGGCATCAGCCTAGCTCACAGCCACCTCAAACTCCGGGGCTCAAGTGATCCTCCTGCCTCAGCCTTCCAAGTAGCTGGGACTACAGGTGTGCACTACCCCGCCCAGCTAATTTTTTCTATATATTTTTAGTTGTCCAGATAATTTCTTTCTGTGTTTTTACTAGAGACGGGGTCTCGCTCTTGCTCAGGCTGGTCTCGAACTCCTGATCTCAAGTGATTCTCCCGCCTTGGCCTCCCAGAGTGCTAGGATTACAGGCGTGAGCCATCACGCCTGGCCTACAAAACTTGTATTCAGACTGAATGCTGAGAAACCAAAAAATTATGGGAATGCGCTACGGCATCGGGTTTATCAATGAACTTGGGAAGAGTTAACCTCTTTGAAATACGGAATGTCCTTTTTGTGAACTCATGGTGTGTCTTTACTTACTCTAATCTTAGTTAAGTTAAGAGCTTCATCCATACTCTTGCTATCTTTCTTCTTCTACTTTTTTTTTTTTTTTTTTTTTTGTGACAAGTTCTCGCCCTGTTGCCCAGGCTGGTCTGGAACACCTGGTAGGCCCCAGTCTTACGACCTTGTCAAAAGTTAGTTACATCTGTAAAGACTATTCCCAATAAAGTCACAGTCACAGGTACCAGACGTTAGGATTTCAGCATCACTTGGAGGACATGATTCAACCTTCTACACAGTGGACATTTTTATTTTGTTCTTGATTTTGCCAAAAATGGTTCTCATATTTTACAAATAATTAAGACATCTCTATAGGATCCTGGAAATTGCCCCATCTCGAATTGAGGAAACTTTATTCTATTCTTTGTTTGTTAAGCATTTGCTTTCCTGTGTGTATCTTTATTTTTAAATGAAGAATGAGTGTTGAATAGATACATCTTGTGATTGCAATGTCGAGGGGCCAGAAACAAGTTGTGGAAGGATATAGACCACGTGGTGACATTTTTACAAAGCTCCCAGATGCACAAAATAGCCCGATATATTGTATATGGGTATGACGAGCACAATTAAAATATTTTTAAATATGACAAACACCAAGTTTGGGAGGGCTGTTGACTTGGAGAAGCAAAGGGGAGAGTGAGAGCAGGGAGGGGAACATGGGACCGCCACTCTATTTGTTATGACTTATTTACTTTTAAGAGGATCTGAAATGGGTGAAGAGGTCAAACCTTCATAAGGTGAGCACAAGACATGTGGGGTTTCCTTGTTTTCTGCCTACCTCTTTGCATGCTTAATAATAAAAAAGCAAAGCCCAAATTAACAACAACAAAGAAAGTGTAACATGCCCTTGGCCTCGAGCTGGGGGCCCTGGTTGAAGCCCTCATTTCTGCAGAGAATGGAAGCCGCAGAGCAGTCCTGGTCTTCAAACTGAATCCTGGGACTTTCACCTTCTTCCCGCATTCGTCCAAACCCTGTGTCCCCACCATTCAGGTCCCTGTGTGATCCAGTCCCACCTGACATCCCAGCCCCGGACTATGGCCCCTGAATCACTCTCAGCTTCTCCAACAAGTCCTGTTCTTCACCCTCCCAATCTCTGCATGTGCTGATACCATGTCAGGAGCATTGTTTCATGTTTCCGTGTCCTCCAGAATAATTCTGACTCCTTCTGTAGGCATCACCAGCTCGAAGAAGCCCTCCCAGATCTTCCAGAGTTAGTCAGGTGTCCCAGTGGTTCCTAGAGTCCCCAAACTTCCCAGACTGAACACATTCTCTTCAAACACCCTGGTTACACGTTCCCCACTGTGCTGAGGCTCTCAGAAATGGGTCTCCCCTCCCTGTCCTGGGCCAGGACTAGAGGTTAGAGGTCAGCTGCCCCCTCCACCCTGGCACCTCTCTTCTCCTTTCACTTCCCCTGCAGCGAGTTGTGGGCACAGCACAGGGCATGGGCGGCCTCTGGCTTCGTCGCTGAGCTGCACAGCTCCGCCCGGCTCCCCAAGGCAGCTTCAGCCACAGCTCTACGCAGGGGAGACCCACTCTCCTGCCCACTGTGCCTTTGCCCTGGCTGTGCCCTGTGTCTGCTGTGCCTTCCTGTTCCCGTCAACACTGCACGTGTCCTCGGAGGCACAGTTCCACTGCTACCTCCTCCAGAAAACCTCCCCTGACCCCAAATGAATTCATTCTTTCTCCTTCTAAATCCTTTCCTGAGAACACATTCCGATGGCGGCCATGGACAGAGATTGTGCAACCCTTGTGGATTTTGGATTTCCTCTCTCTGAGCTGCTCTTGGGAAGCCCAGAAGGAGGGTGTGCCCACCACAAAGTTCTGCCCCGTGGTAAAGTTCTGCTGCTAAGTCAGCTTCCAGCTCCTGTTTTCTCGAATTCACTTTCTGATGATGAAGACAGCACGAGTCTTACATCTCAGCACAAAGAGACTTACAGGAAGAGGAGCAGGCCCTCCTGGTTTCCTGGAAAGTGACCTCTAAGCATGGCCAACCTGCCATGGGTAACGCTATCTCTTCCCCTGTACCACAGACACCCGCTGCGCTGTTTGATACATGGTCTGTGTTTAGACAGACTTGGTGCGGTTGAGTGTGTGTGTGTTTAATTGAATCTCAAGTCATTTCTACTTCTCCCAACTGCGGGTTACTAAGATCTGGAGAGGCTGCCACCTGTGCAGTGAACTTCCTACTGATTCCATAGTGCGCACCCACCAAGTCATGCGTACTCAGGGGCATGCAGGTTACCCCACCTCTGCTTCTATCAGCAACACTGTGGTCAACATCCCTGTACACGCACCTTGGGGAAACCCTTCTGGAAAATGTATCTGTTCTCAACATATCAGACAGCACATGCCATCTTAATGTCACTACATACTTCCAGATTGCTTTCCAACGTGACTGAACTGACTTACACTCCCAGCCGTGGTGAACAAGAATTCCCATCTCTCCACATCCTCACCAACACCTAATACCACCCACCTTTGTAATGTCTACCATTGGGATTGGCATAAGGCTATGTCTCATTATTTTTCTACAATTAAGTAGAAATTAAGGTCATCTCAAAAACATGCTCAATCTTTAAGACTTCTTCTACCAATTGTGTCATTTTTCTTTTCTTGTTTCTTTTTTCTTTTTGTTTTGTGTTTAGGCAGAGTCTCACTCTGTCACCCAGGCTAGAGTGCAGTGGCTTCATCGTAGCCCACTGCAACCTCCAGCTTCAGGGCGCAAGCCATCCTCCCACCCCAGCCTCCTGAGTAGCTGGGACTACAGGAACACGCCAGGACGCACAGCTAATTTTTAATTTTTTTTTTTTTTTTTTTTTTGTAAAAATGGGTCTTGCTATGTTTCCCAGGCTTGTTTCCAATGTCTGGCCTCAAGTGATCCTCCTGTCTTGGCCTCCCAAAGTGCCAGGATTACAGGAGGGAGCCACTAGGCCAGGCATGTCCTCTGATCCCCCCATGGGGTGGTCCCTGCTGGGACTTCCATGGCCCCAGGCAGGTGTGGTGGGTTCTCTGTTGCTGCATTCCTTGCTGCTGTCACTGCTCATCCCTGTGGCCCCTCAGGGGTCAATCGGGACCCTCTGGAAAGGGAAGCCCCTGCCTGAGAGGCTGGTACACGGTGAGGTCACCTCCCAATTTTTCCCTGTGACCATTTGCAAAGTGAAAGCAACTGTGGGACGGGGGGTTTCGATACCACCAGGAGCTTGTCGGGTGAACACCCAGAGACAGAGGGGAAAGGAAAATGTCTATACTTTTAGCCACCTAGAAATACAAGCCATTCTCAAGACTTTACTTACAAGGTACTTAAAAGGAGGTTGAGTCGGGAGCATCAGCTTGAGCTCAGGAGTTCAGGTGACACTGAGCTGTGCCTGCACCACTGCACTCCAGCCGGGTGGCAGAGCGAGACCCTGTGTCTAAAGACATAAAATACAAATAAAGGTTTTTACTTAAAAGGGAACAAAAGGGAGGGAGGGGAAGGGGCGCATTTTCTTGTGGTGGGGACTGTCCCAGAGAGAAGCTTCTGCTTAGAGGCACCAAAACTAAGAACCTCAGCTTCTGGTGGCTAAAAGCCAAAAAAAAAAAAAAAAAAAACAAAACAAAACAAAAGAAAAGAAAAAAAGGGAAAAGCAAGAGACCTCCGCCTTCTGCAGCTACAAGACCCAAAGAAAAGAGAAAGGGAAACTTAAGGGATTGCTTGAGGCCAGTACTGAGCAAACGCCAAGGTTTAGCAAACATACTATCAGCCCTGGACTATTTATTGATTTATGAATAAGCTCCTAGACAGGAGGGGATAATTGTCAATTACATA
The DNA here is from genome assembly GCF_020740605.2 of Lemur catta. Lineage (NCBI taxonomy): Eukaryota > Metazoa > Chordata > Mammalia > Primates > Lemuridae > Lemur > Lemur catta. Next base: position 111,762,943 of record NC_059128.1, on the reverse strand, counting down.
AATTATATTTACATACATAATATTTTAGTACAAATATATGATAGACACATTATGTATGTAATATACATGACCAAATCAAATCAAATTTCAATCATTTGATTCAATTGGAAATTCAATATTCACATTTCTATACTAAACAACTTAGGCAACAAAAAGATTTTTAAAAGAGGTGCATGGATTAGCATTTGTGCCTCTGCAACGTGGTTTCTAATTTGCTAAAATGCACAAATTGAGAAGAATTCACAGACCTCATCAATCTTGGGGCTCAAGTTATAGTAATGCCTGGGTGGCCCACACATTTGAACGCTTTGCCCCTATAGTCTTGAGAAGGAAATTAAATGAAAATTTTTTTTCAATGAGTTATGCCTCACTTTATTTATTTATTTATTTATAGACAGAGACTCACTCTGTCACCCTGAGTAGAGTGTAGTGACATCATCATAGCTCACAGCAACCTCAAACTCCTGGGCTCAAGCGATCCTCCTCCCTCAGCCTCCCAAGTAGCTGGGACTATAGGTACACGCCACCACACCCAGCTAATTTTTCCTATTTTTCATAGAGGCTAATTTTTTCTATTTTTGGTAAAGACAGGGCTCTCGCTCTTGCTAAGGCTGGCTCCTTCTGAGTTCAGAGGTCACTTTGCGTACATGGCCCTTTCATGAAACAATGACAAAACTACAGAGATGGACAACAAATAAGTGGTTTTCAGAGGTTATGGATGGCATCTGTACCTTGAACTAGTAAATGGTGGTAGTTTCACAAATGTAGACACGTGACAAACTGACAGAGACCTGTGCACCTGTCTTGTACCCACGCCAGTTTGCTAGAGTTTACAGTGTTCTAAAGTTATGAAAGATGTCCCCATCGGAGGAAGCTTGGGGAAGGGTACTCAGGAGATGTCTGTCCTATCTTTGCAATTTCCTGCGAATCTGTGATTATTTCAAAATGAAAAGTTAAGAAAAACATTTAAGAATGCAAGAAGAGTTATTTTTAAGATTCTGAAGACCATTTTCACTTTTGTACATTCTTCGTACTTGTATGCATGTTTTTAACATATTTTCAGTCATAATCTTGTATCCTGTTTTTTAAAATCTAGTTTAATTTTTTAAATTGACAACTAACAATTGTCCATATTCATGGGATACATAGTGATGTTTTGATACATAAAATGTACAGTGATCGGACCAGGGTAATTAGCATATCCAGCATTTCAAACATTTATTACTTCTTTCTTTTGAAGACATCCAATATCCTCCTTCTAGCTATTCAAAACTATGTAATATATCATTCTTAACAATAGTTGTCCCACAGTGGCATAGGACACTAGAACTTCTTCCTCCTGTCTAGTTGTAATGTTGCATCCTCTAACAAATCAAGAAGGGTAATTTTTTAAATTTTGATTTGTTCATTTATTTATGTATTTTTATTTCAGAATATTACGGGGGTACAAATGTTTAGATACTCATCAAACTCAGTAAAATATTTCATGTCTGAACTAAATTTTGCACTTACCCCCAAAAAGTTATGCCATGAAACTGTCATTCTTTTAAAAATGCCACTGTTTTGAATTTTAAACATAAATTAAAAACTTTAAGTGGTCACAAAGGATAATAGGATTACAGTAACTCATATTCTGCTATTTTCACCTTTATAATCACAAGGTTCCCATTATTTGGTTCAAATATGCCCTTTAAGTAGGAGACTCTGTAGCACCACAGGGGTTAGAAATCCAAACTGTGCCCTAAGCAAACACCAACAGTTCCACACCTGTACAAAGTCACACTGAAAACTGTTGTAGATCAACAGCCTACTCATCAGGGAAACACAAATCAAAATCCCAAAGAGATAGTGGGATGAACTGCTATAAAAAACAGGAAATAACAAGTGTGGGTGAGGCTGTGGAGATACCAGAACCCTTGTGCATTGCTAGTGGGAATTTATTAATAAAATGGTGCAGCCACTGTGGAAAATAGTGTGGTGCTTCCTCAAAAACTTAAACATAAAAATTACTACATGACCCAGCGATTCTGCTCCTAGGTATATATTCAAAAAACTTGAAAATAGGGACTCAAACAGATACCTGCACACCCACGTTCATAGTAGCATCATTCACAGGCATCAAAAGGTGGAAAAAACCCAGATGTTCGTGGATGGATGGATGGATAAACACAATGTGGTCCATCCACATACTCGAATATTATGCAGCCTTCAAAAGGAGGGAAATTCTGACACAGGCTACAACACGGATGAACCTTGGGGACATGATGTTCAGTCCCCAAGGCTGAGAGAAGCCAGACCCCGAAGGACAAATCCCATGTAATTCCTCTCATAGCGGGTCCCTACAGTTGTCAGATCCACAGAGATGGAAAGTGGAATGGTGGGTGCCAGGGGCTGGGCAGGGGGTTGGGAGTTAGTGGTTCACGGGGACAGAGCTTCAGTTTGGGAAAGTGAGAAAGTTCTGGAGATGGATGTTAGTGATGGTTGCACAGCACTGAATGTGCTTATGCCACTGAACTTTACCTACTTAAAAATGGTTAAAATGTTGAAATTTGTCATAATAAGAAATCCAGAGAACGTATCCTTTTTTTCTGATAAGTAGATTTAACTTCTTATTCAACCCCCATTTCCTCCCAATGGCCTAACACTTCATCACAATTCAACGCATATTCAAGCCAGAACATGGGATGGGGCTGAGACCATGGGAGAGAGAAACGGGCAGCCACGTCGTCCTTAGGAACATTGATGAACTGCCAAGGGTCAAGCTAAAATAGAACTTGGAGTTACCTGAGCCAAGTAATCCTGTTTATTTGCTTACACCAGTTTGAGTATACATCCCTCACAGCCGAAACAGCAAAGGTAATCATGGACCCTAAAAATGCAGAAAATTCAAAATCCCTGCTTTTAGAAAAGGGATGAGAGGCATGTGCCTCAATATCCCCAAAAATGACAGACTGGGTGGTTTTCACATTGGGAATTTATTTTTCACTGTTCTGGAGGCTCGAAGTCCAAGGTTGAGGTTCCTGATGAGGACTCTCTTCCAGGCTGACAGACTGCCACCTTCTTGCTGTGTTCTCATGAGACACAGAGAGAAAGAGAGAGATCTGATCTCTTTCTCTTCTTGCAAGGGCACTAACCCCATCGTGGGCGCCTCACCTCATGACCTCATCTGAACCCAGTTACATCCCAAAGGTGCCACCTCCAAATACCATCCCCATTGGGGCTTCAACATATGAATTTTAGGGACACAAACATTCAGTCTGTCAGAGCATGTTAATGATGGCCATGGTGTGCTTTATTGGGAATAAATTGTAAAGCCCTGTAAGTCGGCTTCTCTGCCCAGGAAATGTAGACATTTCTACCTGATGCTGACAGGAAAGGATGAAGGAAGGGTTGTCCTCGAGAGAAGCTTCCCAAGGCAACAGGCTAGCAGGTGGTGTCTTACAGTGGACAAATGGAGAAGAGTTTCCAGTCCTGTTACTGAGAATCATGGCCCTGTTTCAAGACACCATGTCACCCCTGTAGCCATGAATGTGGACAAGAGAATGACCTCCCAGTCTTTCCACAATTGTCAGGAACTTGTCATTGGGAGGATGCTGAGAGATAGATCCAACCTCAGCATAGGTCCAGATGGGCTGACCACAATGGACAGGACATAGTGAAATATTACGTTGGTTTTTTTTTTTGTTTCTTTTTTTTTTTTTGAGACAAGGTCTCACTCTGTCACCCTGGCTAAAGTGCAGTGTTGTCACTGTAGCTCACTGAAACCCCAAACTCCTGGGCTCAAGTGATCCTCCTGCTTCACCCTCCCGAGTAGCTGGGACTACAGGTGTGCACCACCACACCCAGCTATTTTTTTTTTTTTCTATTTTTTGTAGAGACAGGGTCTCACCCTCGCTCAGGCTGGTCTCAAACTCCTGAATTTAAGTGATCCTCTCACCTCAGCCTGCCAGAGTGCTGTGATTACAGGTGTGAGCCACCGTGCTCAGCCTTAACTTCTTTCTAATTGTGGTAAAATACACATGAAATTTACCATTTGCATGATTTTTAAGTGTATAATTCAGTAGCATTCAGGACATTCACAAGGTTGTGCAACAACCACCACTATCTAGTTCCAGAACATTCCAGCACTGGTAAAAAGAAACACCATCCCCATGAGCAGTTATTGCTCCTTCCCGTCCCCCCAACCCATGGCAACCACTCTTCTGCTTCTTGTCTCCACATATGGCCCAATTTGGATATATCTCATACACAGAATATGTGACTTCTTGTGTCTGGCATGTTCCACTGAGCATGATGTCTTCAAGGTCCATCTATGCTCTAGCATGTGTCCGATTTCCGTGCTTTCTGAGGCTGAATAATAAACATTTCATTGTATGGAGGCACCGCGTTTCATGTTTCCATCCATCAGCTGAGGGGCACTTGGGTGGTTTCCTCTCTTTGGCTGCTGTGAATAAAGCTACAATATTAACTATTACTTTGTTTTGTTTTTCCTTAGCACTCTTTTTTTTTTCTTTGAGAGAGAGTCTTGCTCTGTTGCCTGGGCTAGAGTGCCATGGCGTCAGCGTAACTCACAGCAACCTCAAACTCCTGGGCGCAAGCATTTTGAAGACTACCTCTTAGTTCTCGTAAGTTTCAGCATTGTCTGTCTTCGAGTTAAGCATGCATCTGCGTGGCTGTGCTTTCTCCTCTTGTTGTTTCGCGTTCTTTTGGGAGAAAATATCTGGAAGTCAGACAGCTAAGTGGCTGAGTGAGCACCAAACATCCTCACCATCCTGAGACATTTTGACATTTTTCATTGATGTTATGATACAGATGGACAATTTGACTAGCATCAGACAACACAAGCAGTACTTTTAGTATTTTCTAGCTTACAGGGAACATGAGTTGACCTTATTTCCAACCTGAATACTGACCACAGGCAAACAAGTGAGGTGTCGTTGGTGGAGGGTGAGGTACAAGGCACCAGGGATTGTGACATCAATAAACCCACTGGTGTCACAAGAGTGCTAAGGAGACCAGGCACGGGGGCTCGTGCCTGTAATCCCAGCACTGTGGGAGACTGAGGCAGGAGGATCCCTTGAGGCCAGGAGTTTGAGACCAGCCTAGGCAACATAGTGAGACCCCATGTCTACAAAAATAAAAATAACAAAATTCCCTAGGTGTGGTGGTGTGCACCTATCATCCCAGGTATGCAGGAGGCTGAGGCAGGAGGATCAATAGAGCCCAGGAGTTCAGGGCTGCAGTGAGCTATGATCACGCCACCACACTCAAGCCTGGGGGACACAGTCACATCTGTCTCTAAAAAATGAAGAAAAAAAAGAAGCATAGCTCCTTGGGGGGAAAATGAAAAGAAAAGAGCAGAGCTTGAAGTAAATAAAGAATATTTAGGGCCCTTCAAGACAAAAGAGAACCCCAAAACTGGAGGTCACACCATGCATTCCCATGGCCACAAGACAAACAGAAGGTTCCACTAAAATAAGTTGATGTTGCTATATTGACAGAAGTGGGTGCAGTTAATCCAGGTCTTTTGTACAAACAACCCAGTAACTAAAAATGAACAAAAGAAAAGTGCTGAATCCATAGTGAGCAGTTATAAAAATTCAGTAAAGGAAAATCCATGCAAATCAACTGAGGAAAAGTACTCACCCCCACACCCCTGCCCTGTCTGCCACAAAAGGCTGCTGAAGCCCAGGAACGTTGTTAGGTCAACACCCCCTTAAAAATTAAACACAGTCAAACAAGCATTTGAGGATATGAAAAATGACCTTCAATCAAAAATCCACACACTAAAAAGCTAAGTGCTGAAGGGAGAAGATAAGAAAAATAGGGGGAAATAGAGAGTTTAAACAACTCAGGAAGAAATGGAAGACAAGGACAAAATTATCTCAGACATGCAGTATAAATTGCGAAGGTTCCATATCCCCCCTTCCACTCCCTGTTTAAAATTCTCCAAGAAACTGAAAACATATGTTCACACAGAAACCTGCCCATGGATGTTCAAGCTAGTTTATTCATAACTACCCAAACTTGGAAGCAACCAAGATGTCCTCCTGTAGGTGAATTGATAAATAAACTGTGGCACATCCAGACAGTGGAACATTATTCATCACTAAAAAGAAATGAGCTCTCAAGGAAAAAAAAAAAGAAAGAAAGAAAAAAAGAAAAGAAATGAGCTCTCAAGCCATGGAAAGACATGGAAGAACTGTTAAGAAACCCACAAAGGGTGTTTCCCTAGGGTCAGTTGCTCGCCACACAGAAAACCAGTTACTGAGACAATGAGGATTGCCAAGGAAGAAAGGAGACTTACTGCAGAGGACATCAACCAGATGTGGAAGAACTGCCTCAAATCTGCCTCCCCAACCGACAGGGTCAGGGGATTTTCTAGAGGTGAAATGAATAATGCGTGCAGTGAGTGAGCACCATTACATGTTTGTGGCAGAGTGCAGAGCACGCAAGTGCAGTGAGAAATCATACTGCCACATACATCGCATGATCAAAAAATGGAGGATAAGCCTCTCCCAGAGTGGAGATTTTAGTAGTATGAGCTAGGGGTTAGTATTTGTCATTCATTTGGTCTTGTGACAATGTGAGATGTGGGGAGTATGTTGCTCAATTTTGAGGTGCCACTTATCTTGATTTCTCTGAACAAACAGGTGGTGTATGGCATTGTAGTTATCTGGTGGCTGCAAGGAGGTCCAGCTGCTTCTAAAAAAACTCCAAAGGGATGGATGATTCAGTGAAATAGAAAGTTGCAAAGTTCTGGTCACCAAATCTTACTGGCCTAGGAACTTGAAACATATTCTGATGGGGGTTCCCTTATATGTGACCAGATGTTTCTCTCTTGCTGTTTTTAGAATTCGGTCTTTGTCTTTGACTTTTGACAGTTTCACTATAATGTGCGTTGAGTAAGACCTTGGGTTGGATGTATTTGGAATTCTCTCAGCTTCTGGTGTTTGGATGTCTAAATCACTTTCTAGGCTTGGGAAGCTTTCAGTTATTCTTTTGTTAAATAGGTTTTCTATGCCATTATACCTCCCTTCTCTATGGGTTTGCCCAGCTTAAATATTTGGTCACGTTATGGTGTCCCATATGTCAAGTGGGCTTCCTTCATGCTTTTCTCAAATGCTTTTTCTTTCTTTCTTTTCTGTCAGACTGAGTTATTTCAAAAAACATATGTTCAAGTTCTGAAATTGTTTCTCCTGCTTTATCTAGTCTATTAGTGAAGCCCTCAATTGTATTTTTTATTTCATTCATTGAATTCTTCTGTTCCAGGATCTGTTTGCTTCTTTTTTATGGTCTATCCCTTTGGTGAGTTTCTCATTCATATTGTGAATTGTTGTTGTGATTTCTGTGAGTTTTTGAGACAGAATCTCTTTATTTTGCCCGGGCTAGTCTGGAACTCCTGGGCTCAAGTGATCCTCCCGTCTCAGCCTCCTGTAGGTAGGATTACAGGCACATGTCACCATATCCACGTAGTTTTTGTATTGTTTATCTGTGCTCACTCTGTTTTGTTTGTTTGTCTGTTTGTTTGTCTGGAGACAGAGTTTTGCTCCATCACCCCAGGTGGAGTGCAGTGGCATAATGATAACTCACACCAACCTCAAACTCCTGGACTCAACTGATACTCCTGCCTCATCGTCCCACGTAGCCGGGACTACAGGCATGTGCCTCCTCACCTGGCTAATCTTTCTATTTTTAGCAGACACAGGGTTTTGCTCTTGCTCAGGCTCGACTTTAACTCCTGACCTCAAGCAATCATCCCACCTCAAACTCCTAGAGTACTGGGATTACAGATGTGAGCCACCACAGCTGGCCAATCTGTGCTCTCTTGTATCTCTCTGAACTTCTTTAATATCATTATTTTGAATACTTTTTTCTGGCATTTCATACATTTCTACTTTATTGGAATCTGTTACTAGAGAATTATTCTGTTCCTTTGATGATGTCATATTTCCTTGCTTTTTCCTGTTTCTTGTATTTGCCAGTGGCTTTCATAGGGGAAGACATTTCCCTGTTGACATATCTGTGGTGTTGGTCGGGTAAGGGCACTTTAGCTTTGCTTCTGGGTGCGTGCAGTAGTGTAATGTCTGTATGATTTCTTTGGATGTGAATCGCATCAGTGGTGTCTGTAATTTCCTCAGTGCCTTAGGCTGGGGCTGTTAGTGGAGGCTGTGGTGAGGCTTTGCTGGGGAGAGGAGCACCAAGTGGGCCAGTCCTTGGATCTCAGTGGGATCAATATCAGACCAGGTGTACCTGTCCTTGAGCCTCTGGGAAGAAGGTGCAGATGCCAGTGGGTGAGGTGAACCCAGGTCTCTGGACAGTGTGCTTGGGTGCCGGTGGCAGTTGTTCTGGGCCCATTGTCAGACTGTCTGATGAGGCAGGGTGAGGATAGGGCAGGACAATATCCAGGTCTATGGGTGGCATTCTCAGGTGGCAGCAGCAGTGGTGGTGGTCACAATGGGTGCAAGGCAACTGTGGCCTGACTGCTGGACGGGGGACATGCCCATGTCCTTCCATGCCTCAAGTGTTTCCTATCACCTCTCTGCTGAATTCCAGTTTTCTCTCTCAGATGCTCAAAATGAAGTGTGATCCTCTACTCTCTACTTTCTTTGAGGAGGGGACAAGTCCCGCGTGCCTCGACTCAACCATCACATACTGCCTCTGCATTGTCCATTTTTAAATTGAGATAGAACACACTTGCAATACCATGCACCAGTCTGCAATATGCAGCTCAAGACATTTTGACATACAGATTCATGCCTGCAAGCACCCCTCTGATCAAAATGTGGAACGTTTCATCACACAGATGAATCCATTCTACCTGCTCCTGGTCAATCTCCACCGGCTCCTTCCAGGTAACCCCATTTTCAGTTCCCATCAAGATTAGTTCTGCCATTTCTTGAAAATCAAATAAAATCAAATCTTATGCAATGTACTCATTCTCTCTGGGTCCTTTCACTCTTTTGTGAGATTCATCCATGTTGTTTCATGTATCAGTACTTGCTTCTTCATTGCTGTATACTATTCCGTGCTATCAATATGCCACAGTGTTTTTTTTCATTCAACTGCTGTTGGCCACATGAGTTGTCCCAGTTTGGGACTATTCTGAGTAAAGGTGCTATGAATCTTTTTCTGTTTCCTCTGTGATACTATTTGATTGTCTTTGGTTAACCGTGTGGACTGTGGAGATACACCGTCTGCGTTCCAGTCCCAGCTCCACCACTTGCTAGCTGTGTGACCTTGTGCCAGTCACCTAACCTGAAAGTGCCTCAGTTTCCCGCTTCTTTAAAATGGAGGATGTATGACCTGCCACACGTTAGGAAGATTAAATGAATGACTGTATAAAGCAGTTACCAAAGTGCTCAACTGTAATGGGCATTAAATAAACAAGTAACTATCATTCAGCCCCAACTCCGAAAGTCAGCAGAAATCACCATAAATGAAGACATCGGCAGAACAAGGAAGCAAAGACTAGAGGTTAGATGGCCGGTAGTTCCAGGAAATGTGGAGGCGCTGTCTGCCCTCCCCAGCCCCAGGTGGAGGGCATAACAATGTAGGTTTCTGTTACAAGATACTGTTTTTTACTGACAGCGTCACACAGCTCAGGCGTGTCCTGAGGTGACAAGTCCTTCTACATGTGAACCCCAGACCACCCCTCACGACCTCCCTGAAATTCCTGGGAGGTCTGGCCCATCCATTCTCTGACCACTCCCACTGGCCTTTCCGGTGATATGTCCCTACCCACTTTCCTGTTCCTCTTCCTGTGTGACAGTAGATTTAAGGAGTGAGGATCTTGGGGTGGGGAATGAAAACCGTGGTTCCCAGGAGACCTGGACGTTGCAGGACAGTGAGTTGACATGAGTGACTCTAAAGAGCTGGGTCTCCTGGGTGAGGCTGGGGTGGGACTCTGGGATGCAGGGGAGGGGGCCCAGGGGATGACCAGCTCTGGCCTCAGCTTGCCCAGGCTCTGAGTTGATGTCTGTCCACTCAGAGGAGGAACGGCTGACAGGCAGCAGCAGTGCATTTTTTGCAGGAGACTTAGGATCACACCAGACTCCTGGATGCAGAAGCTCTGCAGGTAGAGAAGGGTTAGGGGGCAGGGAAGATGGAGAGAGCCTCGGGGACTCTAGGGTCTTGAGGGAGCAGGGGATGGGGGTCTGGATTCCTGGGTCCTGGGGAGGTGGGTGCTGGGGCCAGGCTGTCTCTGTGCCAGGCTGAGTTGGGGACACTGGTGTGCTAGGCCAAGCCTCCTACCCCCACCCTCTGCAGGGTGTCTGGGCCGTGGCCCCCTGATGCTGCTGTTTCTGGCCTTCATGCTCCTTGCCGTGCTTCTGGTGACCATCGTCATCCAAGGTCAGTTATGCTCTTTGGTCCAGGTCCCAGGCTTGGCTCTTTGGCTGTGGAAAGAGGCAGGTGTGGTCAGTTCCAGGATGGAGGTGGGGCTGGAAGCCATTGGGTTTCTTGGAGGTTCCAGGAGTCTCTCCCATGGCCCCTGCTACTCTGGGCAGGGGAGGGGTAGAGAGGAAGGAGAAGAATGAGGAGAAGGAGGAAGGACCTGGCTCCCCTTGCCCTTCTGTGCTGCCCTCTCAGGGTGTCAGTCTTCCTCATCTTCAAAGGGGATTAACTAAGGCCTTGATTCTCAGAATCCATGACCCTGTGGGCCCAGTGCAGGGCATGGCACACAGTAGGTGTTTAATAATTGCAGTTCCGTTTTTCCTGGCACAGTCTCCAAGCTTCCCAGCTCCCTGGGGCAGGAGCAGTCCAGACAGGAGGCGATGTATCAGGAGCTGACCCAGCTGAAGGCTGCAGTTGGTGAGTGGCCAGTCACCAGGGGTCCTACGGCCTGATGGGGCCTCCACGTGCTTTGACTTTGTTAGGGTCACCAACACTCTCTGAGCCTCAGTTTCCACATCTGTGAAATGGGAACACAGGGTAATGGGCATGATTGCAGTTGGTATTTGCAGGAGAGCAGGTATACAGTTGGCTATCAGTTAAGGCAGTCTCCTGGCTGCTGGCTTGAGCTGTAAAGCCCCTACTACTCCCAGTCTGGAGGAGATGGGGCCAGGAGTCCTGGGTTCTCCTGGGGATGGGGAGCATCTCAGGATGTGGAGAGGGGAGTGTCCCACCCAGCATGGACAGTCAGGGAAGGGCCCCGACCCCCAAGGGCTTGAAGGGCGGGCAGGTGCAGGACTTTGGGTATGCACAGCTGGGTCCCAGCCCTGGCCCACCCACCCCAACAGACCACCTGTGTCGCCCCTGTCCCTCGGAATGGACATTCTTCCAAGGAAACTGTTACTTCTTCTCCTACTCCCAACAGGACTGGCACGACTCCATCACCGCCTGCCAGGATGTGGGGGCTCAGCTGGTCGTCATCAAAGGCGAGGAGGAGCAGGTACACCTGATGGGGGCCTCATTCTGGTCTGGGGCATGCAGGTGGCCACTGGCCAGCTTGGCTGCAGGTGCTCAGAGGGGACTGTCTGGCAGTGGGGCTGCTTGTTCACTTGGAAACGCAGAAGGAGAAGGGGACACACAGGGGGGGCTCAAGCACCTTGCAAGGAGAGACGGTTTCTGAACACCTGTGAACGCTTTGGGGAGCACAGCGAAGGTACGTAAGCCCCAGTGGTGTGCTGGCAAACGCCTGACAAGCAGCTGTCTGGGGGAATAAGTCGTCAGGTGTAGGGTTTGCCAGTTTCCCTGGTGTAAATATTCCCACTGTGGCTGATTTCAAGTTATTGATGTGATTTCACTCACTTGGGAGCTGAAAAGAGACAATTGTTGCATGACCAACAATCACGATTTGGTACAATCTGTCTCCAGCACATTAAACCCAGGCATAAGTGAATTCATGCAAAAGACAAAAATATACAGTATTTCCAAGTGTTTGTGAGGAGAGACCAGCAGTGCAGGTAGGTCTGTAAGTCAGAACCCATGTACGTGGGACACACATGTGAGACGGACTCAGACATGTGGAGGCTCATGACCCAGTATACTAGAGGCTTAAGGTTAGACTGAAAGCAGAACTTCCTGCCAGGAGATGGGAAGACACTGAGCCTGGCCAATGGGAAGCAGAGCTCCCCTCTGACTCCTCCTGTACCCCCCAACACAGAACTTCCTACAGCTGCAGAGTTCCGGGAGGAACCGCTTCTCCTGGATTGGGATGTCAGACCTGACTCATGAAGGCACGTGGCAGTGGGTGGATGGTTCGCCTCTGCCGCCCAGGTAGATCCCGGGAGAAGGGGACACCTATGCCGTGGGGTGGGGGCTCTGGGAGCTGTCCTTGGGGATGCTGCCCCACTCCCTGACCCCGTGGGGCTTAGAGGGTGGGATTTTCTCAATCCTGACTGATCTGAGGAAGGTGGTCTCATACTCACGCTCAGATAGCAGCGTTCATGTCGGTGCCTAAAGTTCCACCATCAGAGCTGAAGGAGGAGCTTGTCACCGGGGCAGGTGTTTTAAAATATAGTGTATGAATAGCAGTTGGAGGTATGGTAAGGCCAACGGCTCAGGAGACAATTGCCATTGTAAAAATACCTTGTCATACTCACAGGTCCCAAAGGCGGGACTCACATCACACTAGGGTGGGTCTCCTGGGGTCGCTTCTGAGGCAGAGGGACAGACGGGGAGTGCAGGGTCTGTGGGAAGGAATGGAGTCGTTTCCAAGGGCTCTGGCATAGTGGGTGTCCCCAGCTGTCTGGCACCTGGCCATTGGGTGATAAGGACAGGGGGACAGGGGCCAGGATTGGAGAGCCCAGGAAGGGAGGTGGTGGGGTGTGGGCTCTGGATCGGTTGGTGTGTGTTTGTAAGTCTCCCCCAACTCCGGGACAAGGACGCCTCCCAAGGAGGGGTATGACAGGGGGCGCAGGAGGCCAAGGCACGGTGTCTCAGGCATATTATGAGTAGTCCAGGGCAATGCCTGCCAGGCATACGGATGTAGGGCAGGTGCTAAAGCATCAAGTTCACTGGAGGTGGAAACATGATTCCTGTAGTGGGGCGAGGGCAGAGACTCATGTCCTGCAGGGGCTTTGCAGCTTCACCAAGCATTGGAACAGCGGGGAGCCCAACAACATTGGGGAGGAAGACTGTGTGGAAATATTCAGCCAGGGCTGGAACGACCACAGATGCGATACTGCCAAATTCTGGATCTGCAAAAAGTCTGCCGCCTCCTGCTCCAGGGAGGAAGGGTGGGTTCCTTCCTCATCCCCTGCTGCCCCAACCCAGTCTGCTGAAGAGTAGAATGTTCCCAACTTAAGGCAGGGTTCCTTCTCCCCGTCCCCAGACCTTACAACGCCCTGGGAGAATCCTGATGCCCCGTGGGCCTGGGTCCCCTTCCGTCCTTCCTCTGATGCCTGACCTTTCTCCTGGCTCAGAGGTTGTGGTTCCTGCCCCTCCTGGGAGCTTTCGCAGTGACCTGGTGTGGGCGCATTCAGGGCGTGGTGTGCTCCGTCAATCTACTCTCTCTTCTCCCCAACATCAGAATATTTGAATGGCCATGTGTAGCTGCCACGTGCCCGGGGCTTCACGCCCTCCGTGCACACCTTCCTTGTGCTCACCTTCCACCTCCCACCCCTGCACGCCTTTGCCTGAGCACTTGCTGGTTGCAAGAAGTCATCTTGCAGGCTGGAAGCGCCAGGTTATTAAATGCCCCAGTTACCCAGTGGCACCTGTAGATGGCATGGAGCCCCCCAACACCCCCGCACACACATACAACTATTTTTTTTGTTATTCTTGCATCTCCTCTGTTTGACTGTTTTGAGGTGCATCCTTTATAATAAATTGATACATACAAGCAAAGTGTTGTCCTGAGTTCCGTGGGTTATTCTAGCAAGTTCCTAAACCTGAGAGGCAGTTGTGGGAACCCTCAATTTCTCATCAGCCAGGTAGAAATGCAAGTGGCCCTGGCACCCCTTTGCAGCTGGCATCTTCAGCGGGTTCCATCTTGTGGGATAGAGCCCTTTAACCTGTGGATTCGGGTGCGAACTCCAAACAGCCAGTGTGAGGGGGACATGCAAGTTCCCCAGCAGGCAAAGGCTAACCCTGTGCCGGGCTAGCATGGAGCGCTCAGTGAAATGTTGTAAAGTAGATTAAGCAGGAACCAAAATAACTACTGGGCCCTGGAAAGGTGCCCAGCGCTTTCTTGGGAACATCAGCACTTTCTTGCTTTAAAGTGGCTGGCTTAGAGATTGTAGCGTCATTAACATGACGTAAGTAAGATGATGACACTGTGCCCACGTGATTTCTTTCACCGTGAACAGGCAAAGATAAAATGGTAAATTTTATGTTATGTATACTTTACCACAATAAAAAAAACTATCAAAAAATCTCTTTGCGATTTTTATTCGGGCGGCATTTGTTTTAATTTAGGATCTTTAGGACGGAGAGCACCCCTTCAGTGGTTAGAAGAGACAGAAGATGGAAATGAAGGTTTTATTACTTACACATCCTGGGCGGTACATGCCATGTCCAGAGGCCACACAGGGACCTCAGGGAGCACTTGAGGGGGCAGGGGAGAAGGAGAGAGAGGGACCTGTGAACCAGTGCCTTTACTGAGGTCCATGGCTTTACCCAAAGAGATGTCCTGCGGGGGAGATTTAATCGGTGGGTTTAACACAAGCCGGCACGGGTTCCAGGAGTCACGCTGTGACTGAGAGGTGGTCAGTGGGAAACATCTCTGTCGGAGCAGCACGGCAGGGGACAGCAGGCCAGTGGAGGAGGCCGTGTCCAGCTGCTTCCAGGGAGGGGTCCCCCGGAGGAAGTTGTATTAAGCAGATATCTGGGTCGACCCCACTGAGGAACTGAGAGGAGGTGGAGAACTGGAAACCGTGTAGACAGTGAGCAAGCCCTGCTTCTGGCAGGAGAAGGTACAGCTTGTATTCAGATTGGATGCTGAGGCGCCATAAAATTATGGGAATGCACTATGGCTTTGGGTTTATAAATGAACTTGGGAAGAGTTCTCTTTGAAATACAGAGTGTCCTTTTTGTCAACTCATGTTGTGTCTTTACTTATTTGAATCTTAGTTTAGTTTGACAGCTTCAACCACATTCATAAATGATTATTCTTTTTTTTTTTTTTTTTAAGATGGAGTCTTGCTCTGTCACCCAGGCTGGAGTGCAGTGGTGTCATCATAGCTCACTGCAGCCTCAAACTCCTGGGTTCAAGTGATCCTCCTGCCTCAGCCTCCCAAGTAGCTGGGACTACACAATACCACATCTGGCTAATTTTTTTATCTTTTGTAGAGACGGGGTCTCACAATGTTGCCCAGGCTGGTCTGGAATGCCTGGTAGGCTCCACTCTTACGACCTTGTCATAATTTAGTTACATCTGTAAAGACCCTATTCCCAATGAAGTCACAGTCACAGGTACCAGAGGTTAGGGTTTCAGCATCTCTTGGGAAGACACAGTTCAACCTTCTACACAGTGGAAATCTTTATTTAGTTCTTGATTTTGCCAAAAATGGATCTCATATTTTACAAATAATTAAGACATCTCTATAGGATCCTGGAAATTGCCCCATCTCGAATTGAGGAAACTTTATTCTATTCTTTGTTTGTTAAGCATTTGCTTTCCTGTGTGTATCTTTATTTTTAAATGAAGAATGAGTGTTGAATAGATACATCTTGTGATTGCAATGTCGAGGGGCCAGAAACAAGTTGCGGAAGGATATAGACCACGTGGTGACATTTTTACAAAGCTCCCAGATGCACAAAACAACCCAATATATTATCTATGGGTATGACGAGCACGATTAAAATATTTTTAAATATGACAAACACCAAGTTTGGGAAGGCAGTTACCTTGGGGAAGGAAAGAGGGGAGTGAGAGCAGGGAGGGGAACATGGGACCGCCACTCTATTTGTTATGACTTATTTACTTTTAAGAGGATCTGAAATGGGTGAAGACGTCAAACCTTGGTAAAGCTGAGCACAAGGCATGTGGGGTTTCCTTGTTTTCTGCCTACCTCTTTGCATGCTTAATAATAAAAAAGCAAAGCCCAAATTAACAGCAACAGAGAAAGCGTGACATGCCCTAGGGCTCAATCTGTGGGCCCTGGTTGAACCCTTGTCTCTGCAGAGAATGGAAGCCACAGAGCGGTCCTGGCCTTGGGGCTGAATCCTGGGACTTTCACCTTCTTCCCACATTCATCCAATCCCCTTGTCCCCACCATTCAGGTCCATGTGTGATCCGGTCCCAGCTGACACTCCAGCCCCAGACTGTGGCTCCTGATTCACTCTCAGCTTCTCCAACAAGTCCTGTTCTCTCAATCTCTGCATGTGCTCATACCGTGTAGGGAACATTGTTTCATGTTTCTGTCTCTTCCAGAATAATTCTCACTCCTTCTACAGGCACCACCTCCTCCAGGAAGCCCTCCCAGATCCTCCAGAGTCAGTTAGGTGTCTCCAGTGGTTCTTAGAGTCCCCGAACTTCCCAGACTGAACACATTCTCTTCAAACACCCTGGTTACACGTTCCTCACTGTGCTGAGACCCTCAGAAATGGGTCTCCTCACCCTGTCCTGGGCCAGGACTAGAAGTTAGAGGTCAGCTGCCCCTCCACCCTGGCACCTCTCTTCTCCTTTCACTTCCCCTGCAGCGAGTTGTGGGCACAGCACAGGGCATGGGCGGCCTCTGGCTTCGTCGCTGAGCTGCACAGCTCCGCCCGGCTCCCCAAGGCAGCTTCAGCCACAGCTCTACGCAGGGGAGACCCACTCTCCCGCCCACTGTGCCTTTGCCCTGGCTCTGCCCTGTGTCTGCTGTGCCTTCCTGTTCCCGTCAACACTGCACGTGTCCTTGGAGGCACAGTTCCACTGCTACCTCCTCCAGAAAACCTCCTCTGACCCCCAAATGAATTCATTCTTTCTCCTCCTAAATCCTTTCCTGAGAACACGTTCCGACGGTAACCATGGACAGAGATTGTGCAACCCTTGTGGATTCTGGATTTCCTCTCTCTGAGCTGCTCTTGGGAAGCCCAGAAGGAGGGTGTGCCCGCCACAAAGTTCTGCCCCGTGGTAAAGTTCTGCTGCTAAGTCAGCTTCCAGCTCCTGTTTTCTCGAATTCACTTTCTGATGATGAAGACAGCACGAGTCTTACGTCTCAGCACAAAGAGACTTACAGGAAGAGGAGCAGGCCCTCCTGGTTTCCTGGAAAGTGACCTCTAAGCATGGCCAACCTGCCATGGGTAACGCTATCTCTTCCCCTGTACCACAGACACCTGCTGTGCTGTTTGATACATGGTCTGTGTTTAGACAGACTTGGTGCGGTTGAGTGTGTGTGTGTTTAATTGAATCTCAAGTCATTTCTACTTCTCCCAACTGCGAGTTACTAAGATCTGGAGAGGCTGCCACCTGTACAGTGAACTTCCTACTGATTCCATAGTGTGCACCCACCAAGTCATGCGTACTCAGGGGCATGCAGGTTACCCCACCTCTGCTTCTATCAACAACACTGTGGTCAACATCTCTGTACACGCACCTTGGGGAAACCCTTCTGGAAAATGTATCTGTCCTCAACATATCAGACAGCACATGCCATCTTAATGTCACTACGTACTTCCAGATTGCTTTCCAACGTGACTGAACTGACTTACACTCCCACCCGCTGTGAACAAGAATTCCCATCTCTCCACATCCTCACCAACACCTGATACCACCCACCTTTGTAATGTCTACCATTGGGATTGGCATAAGGCTATGTCTCATTATTTTTCTACAGTTAAGTAGAAATTAAGGTCATCTCAAAAACATGCTCAATCATTTGGCTTCCTCTTCTACCAATTGTTTTGTTTTTTTGTTTTTTTCTTTTTTTCTTTTTCAGTCTCACTCTGTTGCCCTGGCTATAGTGCAGTGGCATCATCATAGCTCACTGCAACCTCTAACTCCTGGGCTCAAGCAATCCTCTTGCCTCAGCCTCTCAAGTGGCTGGGACTACAGGTGCATCACCACGCCTGGCCCCTATTGGCAGAGTATTTCTGTGTATCTTAGAGAGCTATTGCTTTTTTCTTTTCTTTTCTTTCTTTTTTTTTTTTTTTTTTTTTTTTTTTTGAGACAGAATGTTGCTTTGTTGCCCTGGCTAGAGTGAGTGCCGTGGCGTCAGCCTAGCTCACAGCAACCTCAAACTTCTGGGCTTAAGCGATCCTACTGCCTCAGCCTCCCGAGTAACTGGGACTACAGGCATGTGCCACCATGCCCAGCTAATTTTTTCTATATATATTTTAGTTGGCCAGATAATTTCTTTCTATTTTTTTTAGTAGAGACGGGGTCTTGCTCTTACTGAGGCTGGTCTCGAACTCCTGACCTCAAGCAATCCACCCACCTTGGCCTCCCAGAGTGCTAGGATTACAGGCATGAGCCATCGCGCCCGGCCTGCTTTTTTATTTTCTATGTGGCAATTATCTCCACCAGTTTGCCACTCACTTGTTAATATGATCGATGGTGTCCTTTGTTTAACGAGGATTCTTAATTTTGATACAGTCAAATGCATCTTTTCTCCTCCTTTGCTTTGATATCAACCTCAAGAAGTTTTCCTGCAACTGTGGGACACAATGATATTTGCCTACATATTCTTGGCTTAGGCTAGAGTGCTGTGGCGTCAGCCTAGCTCACAGAAACCTCAAACTCCTGAGTTCAAGCAATCCTACTGCCTCAGCCTCTCGAGTAGCTGGGATTACAGGCATGTGCCACCATGCCTGGCTAATTTTTTCTATATATATATATTTTTTTCTTTTTTTTTAGTTGTCCATATAATTTCTTTCTATTTTTAGTAGAGACAGGGTCTCGCTCTTTCTCAGGCTGGTCTCGAACTCCTGACCTTGAGCGATCCTCCCGCCTCGGCCTCCCAGAGTGCTAGGATTACAGGCGTGAGCCACCGCACCCGGCCGACGATCACTGTTAAGTACTCTTTTTAGTTGCAATGTTTACAGTCATACTGCTGGGTGAGTGATCATTTTATTTAAAAATAATAATGGTTTTCTCTCTTCCCTTCTGATATCCTTACAGCTTTTACTCTCTTTTCATGTCTTAACCTTTTGCTAAGATCTCAAAGACTATGCTAAACAGTAGACTTTAAACACTATGTGAAACAGTAGTGGTGATAACAGCTTGCTTGTATTCTTCCTGATCCAAATCCTGTCCCACTGTGCAGGTTGGAGGTGGAGAGAGATTGGGATTAGCCCAGCTCTCAGGGAAGTTTCCTTAGAGTTGGTGCCTGTCTACTGAGTGTCATATGAGGCTTGACAGTTGCAGAGATCAGAGCAGTAAACAACATGAAGAAAATGGTGGAAAACAAACCAAGGTCTATCCAGCCAAGTGGAGAGTCCAAATAGAAGAGCCTGAAGCAGGATAAAACCAGGACTCTAGCAATCAGGGAGAGCCTATAATACTATCTGGGCCAGGTGCCTTTTTACAATGTTAGTTCTTCAATCACTTTTCTACTCTCTTCTCCATGACTGTCTGTTTAGACTTTCTATTTTTGCTTGGGTTATGTTTTGTCAAAAGACTGTTTCTTCCAGGTCTTAAAGTTTATTGTAAGCACTCACAGTGTTTTCTTAGTGTTGTTCTTATTGCTGTGCTATTTCTGCTGTATTTCCCCTAGAAATTACAGCATCTCAACATTCCTGCTTCTTGAAACATGCTAAAGCACGCCAACAGTGGTGCTTTAGTCATTTGCTTTGAACTGAGGCCACCAGCTTTTACTAAAACTGTGCCTGGCCATGCAGCCATCTACCCTTAGCCTAGTGGCAGAAAATTGCTACTGTATTTATGGAAAATCATGAGCACTTGCTCCTACATGTCCTCCCCAAGACATTGCTCTGGAAGAGCTCATTGTACATCACTGGGTGTCGGACCTCATTTCCTGCTGCAACAAGACCAGGAGATGCTTTTATGGAGTCCAGCACCCCAGTCTGAATATTGTGTACAAGCCTGGTCTGTTTTTACGCCCCCTTCCTTTCCCCCATTTCTCCA
The DNA here is from genome assembly GCF_020740605.2 of Lemur catta. Taxonomy (NCBI): domain Eukaryota; kingdom Metazoa; phylum Chordata; class Mammalia; order Primates; family Lemuridae; genus Lemur; species Lemur catta. Next base: position 111,742,989 of record NC_059128.1, on the reverse strand, counting down.
TTGTCTTCCTTCCTTATTAAAAAAAAACTTATTTTTTCATTTCATTCCATCACCAATTTCTCTCTAATTCCTGGAAAAAGATGAGTAAATAGGCATCGAATAAAATTTTTAAATAAAATGTGGATAATGTTACTATTTCTGAGACCTGTTGAGAGGTTTTAGAAGATAGGGTGTGTTGCTGTATCCACAAGAGTGTTCCATTAAAAAAATAATAACAACATTTTACCTTCTCAGCCGGGCTCACTCTGGCTACCCTCTACAGCAGGAAAATCACTTCATTGATGGGGTAAAGCTCTACGTTCAAGCTCAAAGACCAAAAGTTTTGCATGGGTGTCAAATATCTGATGGAGAGAAAAAATTTTAAGACCATTCCCGCATATTAAATAAAGTTAACTGAGAAAAAAAAAAAACCCTACTTGCTCACTGCCTGCTGTCCCATCCCAACCCTCCCAAGCCCTGTGTCTTACCAAACTTTTTCTTTCCTTCCTTTTTTTCCCATAGCACTCAGGACTTTTTCATATACTATACTAAGGTTCACACCCTTGGCACTATGGACATTTGGGGCCAGATCATTCTATGCTATGGGGTCCGTCCGGTGCATTATAGGGTTTTGAGCAGCAACCCTGGCCTCTACCCACTAGATACCAGAAGCCCAGATATGCACATGCGCACACACACACAACCCCCCTCCAAGTTGTGACAACAAAAATGTCTCCAGGCATTGCCACATGTCCCCTGGTGGACATAAGTGCCCCTGGCTGAGAACCACTATGTTATCTAATTTACTTTTTATTTTTTTATTTTATTTTTTTTTATTTCAGTATATTATGGGGGTACAAAAGTTTAGGTTACGTATATTGCCCTTGCTCCCCCCGAATCAGAGCTTCAAGCATGTCCATCCACTAGACGGTGTGCATCCCATTCATTATGTATGTATACACCCATCCCCTCCCCCCTACATCTGCCTGACACCCGATTAATGTTATTCCTAAATGTGCTCTTAGGTGATGATCAGTGAAACCAATTTGATGGTGAGTCCATGTGGTGCTTATTTTTCCATTCTTGGGATACTTCACTTAGTAGAATGGGTTCCAGCTCTATCCAGGAAAGTACAAGAGATGCTGTATCACCATTGTTTCTTATAGCTGAGTAGTACTCCATTGTATATACATACCACATTTTATTAATCCACTCATGTATTGATGGGCACTTGGGTTGTTTCCACATCTTTGCAATTGTGAATTGTGCTGCAATAAACATTTGAGTGTAGATGTCTTTTTTATAGAATGTCTTTTGTTCTTTTGGGTAGATGCCCAATAATGGGATTGCTGGATCAAATGGTAGGTCTACTTGTATCTGTTTAAAGTATCTCCATTTTACTTTCCACAGAGATTGTACTAGTTTGCAGTGCCACCACCAGTGTATTAGTGTTCCTATCTCTCCACATCCACTCCAACATTTATTGTTTTGGGACTTTTTGATAAAGGCCGTTCTCACTGGAGTTAAGTGATATCTCAATGTGGTTTTGATTTGCATTTTCCTGATGATTAGAGATGTTGAGCATTTTTTCATATGTTTGTTGGCCATTCTTCTATCTTCTTTGCAAAAATTTCTATTCATGTCCTTTGCCCACTTTTTGATAGGGTTGTCTGATTTTTTCTTGCTGATTTTCTTGAGTTCTAAATAGATGCTGGTTATCAGCCCTTTATTGGATGTGTAGCATGCAATTTTTTTTCCCATTCTGTAGATTGTCTGTTTGCTCTCGTGACAGTTTCTTTGGCTGTGCAGAAGCTTTTTAATTTAATCAGGTCCCATTTATTTATTTTTGTTGTTGCTGTGATTGCCTTTGTGGTCTTCTTCATAAATTCTTTGCCTAAGCCAATGTCTATAAGAGTTTTTCCCACAACTTCTTCTAGAATTCTAATAGTTTCACACCTTAGGTTTAAGTCTGTTATCCACCGTGATTTGATTTTTGTGAGAGGTGAAAGGTGTGGGTCCTGTTTCAGTCTTCTGCATGTGGCTATCCAGTTTTCCCAGCACCATTTATTGAATAAGGAATATTTTCCCCAGTGTATGTTTTTGTCTGTTTTGTCAAAGATTAGATGGCTATATGAGGCTGGTTTTATATCTGGATTCTCAGTTCTGTTCCACTGGTCTGTGTCTCTGTTCTCGTGCCAATACCAAGCTGATTTAATAACCACAGCCTTGTAGTATAGTTTGAAGTCTGGTAAATTAATACCTCCCATTTTGTTCTTATTGCCTAAAATTGCTTTTGCTAAATGAGGTCTTCTCTGGTTCCATACAAAGAATAAAATTATTTTTTCTATATCTGTGAAAAATGATGTTGGTAATTTAATAGGGATTGCATTGAATCTGTAGATCATTTTGGGTAGTATAGACATTTTAATAATGTTAATTCTTCCAATCTATGAGCATGGTATGGTTTTCCACCTGTTTACATGCTCTGCTATCTCTTTCCTCAGTGTTTCATAGTTCTCCCTATAGAGGTCTTTTACCTCCTTAGTTAAATATATTCCTAGGTACTTTATTTTCTTTGTTGCTATTGTGAAGGGTATTGAGTCTTTGATTTGGTTCTCAGTTTGACTGTTATTGGCATTTATGAATGCCTTTGATTTGTGTGTATTGATTTTGTATCCTGAGACTTTACTGAATTCATTTATCAATTCCAGGAGTTTCTTGGTTGAATCCTTGGTGTTTTCTAGATATAATATCATGTCATCAGCAAAGAGTGAGAGTTTGATTTCTTCTGTCCCCATTTGGACACCCTTGATTCTGCTCTCTTGCCTGATTGTTCTCGCAAGGACTTCCAGCACTATGTTGAATAGCAGTGGTGACAGTGGACAACCTTGTCTGGTTCCAGTTCTAAGTGGGAATGCTTTCAATTTTTCCCCATTCAGTATGGTGTTGGCTGTGGGTTTGTCATATATGGCTTGTATCATTTTTAGGTAGGCCCCATCTATGCCTATTTTGTTAAGCGTTCTTATCATAAAACGGTGTTGAATTTTGTCAAATGATTTTTCTGTGTCTATTGAGAAGATCATATGGTCTTTGTTTTTGCTATTTATGTGGTGAATTACATTTATAGATTTGCGTATGTTGAACTATCTCTGCATCTCTGGAATGACTCCTACTTGGTCGTGATGGATTATTTTCTTAATAAGCACCTGGATTCGATTTGCTAGGATTTTACTGAGAATTTTTGTATCTATATTCATAAGGGATATTGGTCTGTAGTTTTCCTTTTTTGTTGCGTCCTTTCCTGGTTTTAGTAATCAGGGTTATGTTGGCTTCATAAAATGTGTTGGGGAGGATTCTGTACTTCTTGATGTTGTGGAATAACTTTTGTAGGGTAGGCACCAGTTCTTTATAGGTGTGGTAAAATTCAGGTGTGAAACCATCTGGTCTGGGGCTTTTCTTTTTGGGAAGGTTTTTTATTGCGATTTCAATTTCAGTTCTTGATATTGGTCTGTTCAGGAACTTTATTTCTTCCTGGTTGAGCCTAGGGAGGCTGTGTGTTTCTAAAAATTTGTCAATTTCCTCCACATTTTCCAGTTTGTGTGCAAAAAGGTTTTCGTAGAGTTCATAGATGATATCTTGTATCTCCACGGCATCAGTTGTAATTTCTCCTTTCATGTTCCTGATGGAGCTTATTAGAGATTTTTCTTTTCTGCTCTTAGTTAGTCTAGCCAAAGGCATGTCAATTTTGTTTATCTTTTCAAAGAACCAACTTTTTGTTTTATTAATTCCCACATAGTTTTCCTGTTGTCCATTTCATTTAGTTCTGATTTGATCTTATTAATTTCACTCCTTCTGCTGGGTTTGGGGTCGGTCTGTTCTTCTTTCTTCAGCTCTTTGAGTCTATTCATTAGGTTGTCTATTTGTAAATTTTCTGTCTTTTGGATATAGGTATTTATGGAAATAAACTTTCCTCTCAGGACTGCTTTAGCTGTGTCTCACAGATTTTGATAACTTGTGTCTCCTTTGTCATTTAGTTCAAAGAATCTTTTTATTTCCTCATTTATAAAATAATCTTTCAGGAGAAGGTTGTTTAGCTTCCATGACTTTGAGTAGAAATGAGAATTTCTGTTAGGGTTGATTTCTACTTTTACTCCATTGCAATCTGAGAAGATACATGGTATAATTTCTATTTTTTTTTAATTTTTTAAAACATGCTTTGTGTCCTAGGATATGGTCAATCTTAGAGAATGTCCCATGAGTTGATGAGAAGAACATATATTCAGTGGATTTTGGATAGAATGTCCTGTAAATGTCAGTCAGGCCCATTTGTTCTAGCGTTCTATTTAAGTCCATTATTTCTTTGTTTATTTTCTGTTTGGAGGGTCTGTTCTGTGCTGTCAGTGGGGTGTTGAAGTCTCCAGCTATTATGGTGTTGCTGTTTATCATTTGGTTTAGATCAAGTAGGGTTTGCTTTATGAATCTGGGTGCACCTAAGTTGGGTGCATACATATTAAGTATAGTTATGTCTTCTTGTTGAACTGTACCCTTCACCATTATATAGTGATCATCTTTTTCTTTCATTACTTTTGTTGATTTAAAAACTAAGTTATCTGAAATTAAAACTGCCATGCCCGCCTTCTTTTGGCTTCCGTTTTCTTGAAATATCAATTTCCACCCCTTTATTTTCAGTCTAGATGCATCTTTGCAGGTTAGATGAGTTTCCTGGAGACAGTAGATACTTGGCTTGTATTTTTTTTATCCACTAGGGAATTCAAGCCACTCACATTTATTGAGAGAACTGATAGGTGGGGCAGATTTGTGTTCATCCTGTTGGGTATAACTTCATTGCTATGTTTTCTCTCTTGAGCCATTGTGGTATCTGGCCTTTGATCTTTAGCTTTTGAGTAGTTTTACATTCGTGAGTGTTTCTTGTGCTGGTCCATGTACAACTCTGTTTTGAGTACTTCTTGGAGGGCTGGTCTTGTTTTGGTGAATTCCCTCAGTCTTTGTTTATCTGAGAATGTCTTAATTTCTCCTTCATATCAAAAACTTAGCTTTGCTGTGTACACGATTCCAGGCTGGGCATTATAGTGTTTCAGAAGAGTGAGAATGGGGCCCCAGTCTCTTCTTGCTTGTAAGATTTCAGCTGAGAAATCTGGCATTATTCGGATGGGCTTTCCTTTGTGTGTTACTTGTTTCTTTCACCTTACAGCTCAAAGAAGGGCCTATTTAGTGGATATTTGGTCAGTCTGATGACTGCATGATGTGGTGTCTTCCTATTTCCTATGAATCTCTCAGGAGTCCTTTGGGCTTCTTGTACCTGTATATCTAGGTTTTTAGCAAGACCTGGGAAATTTTCCTCAATTATATCTTCAAATAGCTTATCCAACCCTTATGTATTATATTCTTCACCCTCAGGAATGCCCATAACTCTAACCTTAGGCTTCTTCACATAATCCACATTTCTTGCAGACTTTGGTCTTTTCTCTTATTTCTTTGCTCTATGACTGACTTATTTAATTGGAAGGCGTTATCTTCAATCTCTGAGATTCTTTCTTCTGTTTGATCTACCCTGCTCTTGAGGCTTTCCACTGTGTTTTGTAGTTTCCTGAATAAATTCTTTATTTCCAGGAGTTTGGTTTGATTTTTCTTTAATATTTCTATTTCTTTAGTGAATTTTTCTTCCAAGTCCTGGATTTTTTTGTGGTTTCTTTGTGTTGTTTATCCATTTTTTCTTGCATAATGTTGAGTTTTCTTATGATCCATGTTTGAAATTCTTCTTCTGTCTTCCGAAATTCAGAATTTTAGTGTTCTGAATTTGATTAATGTCCATTACTAGAGAGCTGGTGTTCCTCTTTGGGGGTGTGTGCTTTCCGTTTGATTCTTCATACTTCCAGAGTTCTTTCACTGATTCCTTCCCATCTGGATCAGCTGTTGCTTTTTACCTTTAGATTTTCATTTGGATAATGACACACCCTGTTTAGTCTCTGAGCAGTACGTGGTGTTTGTAAGTGAGACTCGACGACACCCTATATGATGAGTCAGTAGATGCAGTAAAAGGGTGTGCAGAATGACCTCCCTGTCAGTAGGTGGCGCTTGCCGGGAGGAGCAGGCTGCAGTGTTGTTTTGGGGTCCTGTAACCAGCTCTTGTTCTTCTGGAGAGGCACTCTAGTGCCTCACGTGGTGGGTGGGGCCCTGGGGCTTCTAGGTGTGTCCTTATTCTGCACTTCAGTGGGGGCAGGTCAGAGAGTGAGTCTGGGCAGAGCTGGGTTTGGTGAGCCTGCCCTCAAGCTCCACAAATGCTGTTAGCAGGGGTCAAAGGTCTGTTCTTTGCCTCTGGGCAAAGCTGCCAGGGAGGGGCTGAAATGGCCCCTCTCAGCGGAAAAGTCTGCATGTGGGGTGTGGGGTTGTCTGAGACCTACAGTCTAGAGCAGGCCTTGCTCCATTCCACCCTTCCCTATTCCGCAGTTTCTCCGGGGCCTCTGTCCGCAGGCAGGACCTCAAGCCAGCGGATCTACCCTGGCTGTCATGCAGGCCAGGAGGTTCCCTGCCCAGGATTGCAGACCGGGCTGGAGCACGGCCTTCCTGTGAGAGGACGGTTGCCCCTCAGGCACGCTGATCTGCCCCTGAAGGCACACACACTCAGTAGGGTCGTTCACAACTATCCCTTCTGTGCCCCAGGGCAATGCGATCAAGACCTGGGTGTACGGGATCTGGTCTGCAGGCCTGTCCCTTGGGCCCTGGAGATCAATCCCTCACCCTTCCAGGGAGAGGAGTGCTGGTCTCAAGTCACCCACGGGGTGCCCAAGCTGGATCGATGTCTCTCCGCCTAGGTATTTGCCCCGCTGTCCTGGAGTCACCAGGCAAGCAGCACCTGGGGGGGGGGGGTGAGGGAGCGCGCAATCTGAGTACCCCTCAGTCTGCTGTAGGTCCCCAAAGGGAGAGGTCCTGTTCCCTGCAGATGCCTCCGGGTGGTGGCTAAATTGTCTCTCTGGGCAGTGGCTGGTAGGCAAAGGGGGAGGGGAGAATGAAGCAATATGGCGCCTGCCTATGGGCTCCAACAGGGAGGTGCCCGAGGGCGCTGGGAGCCTGGTGCCCTGTCCGCAAGAGGCTCATGGCTCACTGGCGGCGGCCGTCTCTGGGCTGGAGTGGGCAGATCTCTCCGCTCAGGAGCCCATCCGCAGTCCAAAACGCAAGGGAGGAGAAATTTAACTGCTCCACCTACCCTTGTTGCTGGTCTCCACGCCTCTCGGGGCCCTTTCTCCTTCCAGTTCTCCTCCGCATTCTTCGTGTGGAGTCTCCTGTAGTTTCAGACACTGTTCCTTCCGACCCTCGTCTGATCTATGTCTGTCTGCCTGTTTATTTCTTTTTCACTTTCTTCTAAAATCTGTCTTTCTTGCAGAGATACTCTGGCTGGCGGTCGTCTGCCATCTTGCCCCTCCTCCAGCCATTATCACAACTTACTTTTTAAATTATGCTCATTATGTTAAATACGGGGTCTGTCTCCTCCCACCTCCCTCTAGAATGTTAGCTCCAAGAAGAGAGGAATTTGCTTATGTTGTTTTCTGATTTAGCCCCAGTTCCCACATCAATGCCTGGCACAGGGTGGGTGTTCAGTATCTGTCGAAAGAATGCAACAACAGTTGCATATTTTTGATGTGCCTGAGATGGGGCTAGGTAGACATGCACAACCTCATTTCTTCATCACAGCATCCCTTTGAGGGAGGCCCTGTCACTGTCCCCCTTTTCATAGAGCAAAAACCGAGGCTTCCAGAAGCTACATAATACACACACACACACACACACACACACACCCGGTGGTAGAGCCAGCAGCTCAGCTGAACATCACCCCAACAAAGTCTGCTTGCTCCCTTCTGGTGCAAAGGGACTGAATTAAGGGTAGGGTTGGCCCCAGCCTCTGGCAGGCACTTGCAGGGGAGCTGTCGGGGGAGCTGAACTGGCCTGGGGCTATGCCTTTTAGGGGGCTTTCTCAGGAACCAGCAAAGGTCAGAATGTGGCTGGGTTCAGTGCGTCCCTCTGGGGGGTGTTGTAGCTGCATCTACCAGGCCAGAGAAGCTGGAACTGCCACCCCCTCACATTCAGCCCAGCCCAGAATGGGCCCAGCCTTGTCACTGTTACCGGGAACTGAGTCACGGAAATGGGAAGGAAGGAAGACAGAGTGGGTAGGGCCAGGGTAGGGGTTGGGGTGACATTTATATCTGTGCCCCAGCTGGACGCCTACAGCGCTATGGACACCAGCATGTACAGCAAGTGGGGCAGCGGGCCTGAGGAGGTCCCTGGAGGTATGAGAAGTGGGACTACCTCATCGGGCCCCTTGGGTCTCTCCCTGCACCAGTGTCTGGGGTTTGATGGGGGAGGGGAGGGGAAGAGCCAACAGGGATCCAGGTAGTGGGTGCTGCAGAGACACCACAAGCTATGGAACCAGTCTGACCAGGATCCAAATTCCAAGTCTGCCACTTAGGGCCTGTGTGACCATAGACGAGTTACTTAACCTTTCTGAACCTCAGTTTCCTGGGAGGAAAGCAAGCCTTCAGGGCTCAGCCGGGGGTACCCAGCAGTCCATCCATGTTCACCCAGGGTACTGGGGACGCTCTGAGCAGTGGAGCCGGAGATCCTGCTTCCTGGCCCTGGCTCTCCTGGCCGCGGCAGTCCTGTGGGCTCTCATTCTGAGCATACTGTTGTCCAAGGGTGAGTGACCCCTCAATGGGGAGAGGTTGCATCGCGTATGAGCATGTATGTGCATGCGTGTCCCTGCGTGTTGGTCTGCCATGGGTCTGTGTGCACATCGTGTGTGTACGCTGTAAGCCCGCCTGCCCCTCTGTGATCCCGGGACGGGGAACCCCGCAACCCTCGGGCCAGGGGAAGGTTCTCGAGCTCCTCGGCCGCGCCTGCAGGACCCTCTCTCCGCAGCCTCCACGGAGCGCGCGGCTCTGCTGGGCAGTCAGGACCTGTTGAGGACAAACGGTGCGTGCAGAACGGTGTCGCCTGGGCCCCCAGGACGTGCAGGGCAGGAACGCCTGGGACCCGGAAGACAGGGTAGTGGGTGTGTGGGGACCCCACGATTCCCAGAGTGGGGAAGGGCCCCCAGACTCCCCCAGGTGACCCAGCATGGGGGGGGTGGCGGGGCGTCCTTTCAGCTTCGAAGCAGACAGCGGCGTTGGGGACCTTGAAGGAGGAGGTGGAGGCCTGCCACAGCTGCTGTAAGAGGAGGCTGAGCCCGGGCCTGTGGGCGGAGGGGGTGGGGCTGGGGATTGGAGGCGGATCTGGGGGCGGGGCTTGGGCAGGTAGGGGTGGAGTGGGCTAGTACCAGACATCCTGCTCCAACCTCTCCGTCTCGCCCCTTCCATCCCCACCGTCCGCCTTTCCCAGGCTCGGGGACGCAGGCGCAGCTGCAGGCCACACGCGCTGAGCTTGGGGAGACGCAGGCGAAGCTGGCCCAGCAGGACAGCGCCCTGAAAGAACTGCAGGAGCGCGGTGAGGGCCCGACACGACCACGACCACTGAGCCTTGGCGGTGGCCATGACCCCGACCCTATCCTGTGATCCTGACCTCTGACTTCGATCCTATCCCCAGCCTGACCCCTGATCACTGGACTCTGACCTTGACTAAACTCCTAACCCCAGCCACGACTGTACCCTACCAATTTATAACAGACCTCGACCCTGATGTCAGTCTTGTCCATGGCACCGACAGTGAACTGACCATGGACAGGGATCCTGACGTTTACCTAGTCATGACCCTGCTCCTGACGCTGACCCCAGTTATAATCTCCGCAGTGACCCAGGGCTTGGCTGAAGCCGGCAGGGACCGCGAGGACGTCCGCAATGAGCTGTTCCGGGCGCTGGAGGCAGTCAGGCACCAGAACAGTGAGCAAGACAGGATTGGGGGTGGGGAGCAGGGTTGGGTGGACCCTGCTCCTGGATCCACTTGGCCCGGCTCTTTGACATTGGCCGGGTCCTGTGGCTGCACCCCTGGGCCCCTGAGGTCCAACCCTACCCTCACACCCAGTCGATATGCCCCACCCCGGAGCAGTCCGCCTCTCTGACCCTCGCCATCCCGCAGGCTCCTGCGAGCCGTGTCCCACGTCTTGGCTGCCCTTTGAGGGTTCCTGCTACTATTTCTCCGTGCCCCAGGCCACGTGGGTAGAGGCTCAGCGCCACTGCGCAGGTGCCGGCGGGTACCTGGTGATCGTCGGGGATCTGGATGAGCAGGTGCGCAGGGGGAGGTGGTGTTCACCTTAGGGGGCGTGGCGCGCTCGGCTGGCTCATGTCTCCCCTCCTTCCTAGGGCTTCCTGACTCAGAATACGCGCGGCCGCGGTTACTGGCTGGGCCTGCGGGCTGTGCGACACCAGAGCAAGGTTCAGGGCTACCAGTGGGTGGACGGAGGCCCACTCAGCTTCAGGTCAGGGAAGGGCTCCTGGTGAGACTTGGGGAGGGACACAGGTTAGACTCTAGGAAGAGTGCTTGGGCCAGATCTTAGGGACTCTTTAGCTGGGCTTCCATCCTCAGCCAACATTCCCAGCAACGCCCCCTCTCAACCACTGCAGCTACTGGAACCGAGGGGAGCCCAATGACTCTTGGGGGCGTGAGAACTGTGTCATGATGCTGCACACGGGGATGTGGAATGATGCACCGTGTGACAATGAGAGAGACGGCTGGATCTGTGAGAAAAGGCGCAGCTGCTAACCACGCCCAGTGCCCCGGAGCCACGCCCACTGCCACACTTGGAATCCCAGGTGCCAAACCCGACTCCCAGTGACCGCTGCCAAAGATAATTTCTTCCCCGCCACTACTAAGAACCGCTCAGCACGACACAGCCCTGTCCACTGCCTGTGCTCTGGGACCTTCCCTCCAACCTCACTGCAACCCCACTCACAGACCTAACCTCCATCAGCTCTAAAATCCCTGCTCCTGGGTCCAGATGATCTGACCCCACTTCTCTCTCTGGCCAATGTCAGTTGACTAAGGGGGTGGAGCTGTTTGGTTTTCCTGCATTTTCCCCTAGACTGGGAGCTGTCTTTGCAGCCAGAGAGAGCATCAATAAATGTTTCACAAATGAATCTAGATTCCCAGCTCTGGTGAGCTCTTCATTTATCCCAGAGACCTTGGTGTGATCCCTGTGAGTGACCCCTGACTTCTCAAGTGATCTCATGGCACTATGACGCCCTCAAACCCAGGGGGTAACCTGCACTGGGCCAGGAGGGCTTGAAGGTAGGGCCACTTTGCCACTTAGTGCTGTTACTTCCTTAGCCCCTGAACCAGCCTCAGCTTGAAGCTTGGTTCAGAGGGTTCTGGGAACACAGGAATGAGTCAGATTCCGTCCTTACCCCCTGAGACCTCCCCATTCTGGTCTAGCTGGGCACAGGAACAATGTGACCAATGATTTCATGGAGGAATGCATGGAGATGATGCATTTGGAGGAGCCACTTTTGTCCTTGTTGGGGCAGGGAGGACAGTGCTGAGATATTGCAGTGGTAGACCCTTTCCTTGAGAAGACTGTCACCCCATTGTGGAGATTACAAGCATCCTGAGACAAGGCTCTAGGGTAGGTAGGGGAAGGGCTGCCCCAGGCACCTAGAGCTTGTGACCATTGGGTGGGGTGATCAAGAGATATATTCCAGAGAAGCTAGACTTCCCAGGAGCAATGGGATTTCAGTGAATGAAGCTGGGAAGGGAGGGCTTTGCAAGCAGAAAAGCCGTGAGAGCTGGGTGCACTGGCGCGTGCCCGTAGCCCCAGCTACTTGGGAAGCTGAGGCAGGAGGATCACTTGAACTCAGGAGTTCAAGGCTGCAGCGCACTATGATGATGCCACTGCATTCCAGCCTGGGTGACAGAGAAAGACCTTGTCTCTAAAACAAAAGAAAGAGAGAGAGAAAGAGAGAGAGGCTGGGAGGTTGGAAGGTGTGGAGATGGCTGAACTCACACAGGGGTGTGGGTTGCACAGAGCATGGCTTTATTAATATCAACCAGGGACTTTTGATCTGAATTCACCCTGCACTCCCGAGGTTTCCTGCTTCTATCCTGAGGAGCTAGGGGTTCTCCAGGAATTTCCCATGGAGACAGGTCCAACTGAGGGGAGTGACAGGCTAGCAGCTTTTAGTTCTGTGCAGACCTGAGTCTAGAACTACAAGCTGCTGGGAGCCCCCAGGCTACCGGGCTATTACAGCATCGACTGAGCAGGAAGAAGAGGGGACACCTTCCACGTTCCTTGGCCAGGCAGAAACCTGGCAGGGCTGCAACTAGGCAACACTCCAATCCTTTTCTGAGCCCTTTTTACCTGCAGCTCAGAGCAGGCACTGACCAGGAGCTGCCTGACTTGCCTAGAGAACTGAACAGCACACTGATGGATTTCCAGACAGCTGGTTTGGAAGACCAGATGAGTTTCCCACTGCTGCTATAACAAATTTCACTGGGTCAAAATCAAAGTGTCACCAGGGCCAGGTTCCTTCAGAAAACCTCTAAGGGAAAAACTGTTCCCTTGTTTTTCCCAGCTTCTAGAACTGTGTTCCTTGCATTCCTTGGTTCCTGGCCTCTTTCTCCATCTTCAAAGCCACTAGGGTAACATCTGGCTTCAGTGGTGACAATGCCTTCTTCTGTATCAAATCTCTCTCTCTGCCTCCTGCTTAGAAGAACACTTGGGATTGCATTTAGGGCCCAGCCAGAAAATCCAGGATGATTTCCTGTCATCCTGCAGTGCAATTCTGTCACTGACCACCCGGAGTTAGTCCAGATTCCACCTGTGGGTTATGGACACCTCCACAGGTTAAAGACACAGTCACTGACAAGACTGCCCTCATTTCAGATACCAGCCACAAGTTCCAGGGTCTCTAAGACACTCACATTTCTGACCAACTCACTTCAAATTCGGGGCTTCTTATGACCTGTTCAGGTTCTGTAGTTCACTGAAATGACTCCCAGTACTTAGGAAAAGTGTTACACTTAGCGATTACAGTTTTTTTTTTAATGATAAAAATTAGAACAGGACAAATGAGGAGACACATAGGGAGAGGTCTGGAAGGGTCCCAAACACAGCTCCCATATCCTTGACCCATAAAATCAAGACACACTTACCTGAGGCCAGTGGGTATTCTGGCTGCCAACCCACCTGGGAGTCCCTGTCATCTGGTTACTCCTTGTAGTAGGAGGTGCAATGGCCCATAAAGATATCTATGTCCTAATCCCTGGATCCTGTGAATATCACCTTATACACCGGTGATCCTAGCACTCTGGGAGGCCGAGGTGGGAGGATCTCTTGAGATTAGGAGTTTGAGACTGGCCTGAGCAAGAGCGACACCACCATCTCTATTAAAAATAGAAAAATTATCCTGGCACGGTGTCCTGCACCTGTAGTCCCAGCTACTTGGGAGGCTGAGGCAGGAGGATTGCTTGAGCCCAGCCTGGGAGACAAAGCAAGACTCTGTCTCTTAAAAAAATAGTTAAGATGGTAAGTTTTATGTGATGTGTATTTTTCCACAATTGAAAATTTAAAAAATTTTAATGCACTTATTTCAAGCTTACAATTTAATGAGTTTTGACAAACATATACATCTGTGTAACCACCGAGACATGGAACATTTCCATCCTGTAAAATTCTCTCCTGCCTCTCCCTTGTTAATCCCAAACCCCAGCCCTGCCCCAAGCCACCAGGGATCTGCTGTATATCCCGATGGATTCGACTTGTCTTTTGTAAAATTTCACATACACTGGCTCATACAGTACATAGTCTTTTGTCTCTGGATTCTTTCTCTTGGCACGATGTTTAAGACCCACCCACATTTTTGTGTGTATCTATAGTTGCTCCTTTTTATTTTACCGAGTCGTATTTCATTGTGTGGCTGGACCCTGACTCCGTCATCCATTCACCTTTTGGTGAATATCAGGGTTGTTTCCAGTGTGAGTTACTATGAGTTCAGCTGCTGGGAATATTCTTGCACAAATATTTGTATGGATCTAATAAGTTTCCCCTTCTCTTGGGTAAATAGCTGTGAGCGGGTCCTATAATAGATGAGCATTTAACTTGGTAAGAAATTAGCCAACAGTTTCCCAAAGAGGTAACACCCATTGTCTGCTCCTGTTGCAATATATCAGGGTTCTGGTTGCCTGGGGAAGTTCTTTTTTTGACCCAGGAGAGACTTCAGCCATTCTAAGCCCAGGTGTAGGGACTTATTTTGGAGCAGAGCAGGAGGGACGGAAGTGAAGGCGGAAGTTGAAACAGATAATGGACAAAGGCAGGAAGTGGGAGTAGCTAACACATGCGTGCTTGATAACACCTCTTTTCACTGGATGAGATTGGGGGCTGGGAAGCAGAGTCCGGAGGGTCTCTGATATTTGGAATTACAGCCCTTAGGCTGCCTGGTCAGAGACAAGGAGAAGGGTTGGTGACTGTACCGCAAGGAGGGGTTTTCTGGAGACAAGAACAGATGGATGGAGGAAGTTGGCCAGAGAGGAAGTGAGGTTCAGGGATGTGGGGGTGGGTGAGCAGGTCTCCAGCGAACAGGGGCCCTTTCACTGACACAATCATTTTCTCATTCACTGATATTTCTCGAGCACCTATTCCACACCGGGTCCTGGAGTTCCAACAGAATACAAGGTCAGGGTCACTTGACCCAGAGGAATCTGAAAAACCTTAGGCTGAACAGAAGCAAACTTCCTCAAAAGAGTATAGACCGTATGAGCCCGTTTCTATGAAGTTCTACAACAGGCAACTCTACCCTAGGGAGGGAAAAAAGCAGGAACAATGGTTGCCTGGGAGCAGAGCTAGAGATTGCCTGGGAAGGGTGGTGAAAGGCTTTTCTGAGGCGACATTCTGTATATTGAGAGGAGTTCAGATGACACTGCTGAATGCATTTGTCAAAGCTCAAAGAAAATGCACTTGGGATTTGTGCATTTCATTCTACATATTTTTTGGGGGGTGGGCATGGTGGCTCACGCCTGTAACCGCAGCACTTTTGGAGGCTGAGGGGGAGGATCATTTGAGCCCAGGAGTTCAAGACTAGCCTGGGCAATATAGCAAGACCCCATCTCTACAAAAAAATTTTAAAATTAGCTGGGTGTGGTGGTATGTACCTGTAGTCCCAGTTACTTGGGAGTCTGAGGCAGGAGGATCGCTTGAGCCCAGAGTTGGAGGTTGCAGTGAGCTATGATCACACCACTGCACTCTAGCCTGGGTGACACAGCAAGATCCTGTCTCAAAAGAGAATTATATATATTTGTGGTGTACAACATGATGTTTCGATATATGTATACAGTGCAGAATGCTAAATCAAACTCATTAACCTGTGTATCACCTCACATACTTATTTTTTGTGATGAGAACACTTAAAATCTACTCTCTTAGCAATTTTCAAGTATACAATACATTGTTATTAACTATAAGCACCGTGATGTACAACAGAGCTCTTGAATTAATTCCTCCTGACTCACTGAAATTTTGTGTCCTTTGACCAACATCTTCTCAGTCCCCGCGACCACCACCACCTCCAGCCTCTGGTAACCACCATTTTCCATAATTTTGGCTCAAAAGAAAAAAAATTAGGACAGTGAAAAGCAAATATTGGACCCCAGTTAATGTTCTGTAGGCTATAGGCTGAAGTAAACTCACTTCTGTAATTTACTTTGAAATGCACTAAAAAATAAGATGGATTGTGGATTGAGGGTGGTAGAGGGATGGATGGATGGGTAGATTTGTGATAATACAAGTGTAGAAAAAAAAAAAAATATATATATATATTAGAGACAGGATCTCACTCTGTCACCCAGGCTGGAGTGCAGCGGCATGATCGTAGCTCACTGCAGCCTTGAACTCCTGGGCAGAAGGGATCCTCCTGCCTCAGCTTCCTGAGTAGCTGGGACTAGAGGCATGAGCCACCATGCCTGGCTAATTTTTTTGTAGAGATGGGGTCTCACTATGTTGCCCAGACTAGTCTTAAACTCTTGGCCACAAGTGATCCTCCCACTTCAGCCTCCCAAAGTGCTGGGATTACAGGTGTGAGCTACTGCACCTCACCTAGAAAATATGAATTGTAGAATCTAGGGACAGGTTGTTCATTCTAAAATTCAACTTTTCTGTAAATTGCTTGAGAGTTGTCAAAGTGGAATGTTGGGGTTCAGGCCGTGGTTTCTGCCCTCCAGGGGCTCACAGTCTGGCAGAGAGAGGAGGAGGAGGTGGTAAGGACAGATAGAGGGGATATGCCCATGTGGTTGAGGTTGGACGTGGAAAATTGTGGAAAAGCAACCCCTCCCCCGCATTTCTGGGGTACGGGGGTGAAAGTGGGATCTGCCTTGGAGAGGCAGAGGCCAAGGGGGCTTGTACTGGGAAGCGGGGGGTTGAGGCAGGGTGGGGCACCTTCCAGCCGTTCCCCGGCCCTTTCGGCAGATGTCCCCACTGACCGCCCCCTGAGTAATCACAGGACCACCCTCTCTAGGGCTGAGTCAGCAAGTCAGTGGTGACCTTGGAGCCCAGCCAGGGTTTCCTGGATAGACCAGCCCTACTGTCACCCCACTTTCCAAGGAAATGGTCTTGAGACAGAGCAGTCTGTTTTTATCAGCCTCCCACCCCTGTCCCCGGATCCCAGGAAACCCCCTCAGATCCCAGGGGCTTCTTCCCAGAAAGACAGAGGAGGCTGGGGAAGTCCCCAGGGGGCTCTCCGAAGAAGTGGGGACAGGCTACGCTCTCCTCCAGCACTTCCCTACCGAGCTTATCCCCCAAGACCCCACGGTGACTCTCACCTCCCCTGCGGCCCTATAGCCAGACACAGGTGGCTCGAATGGACGGATTTGGCAGACGCTGACAGAAAGCTCAGAGTTTGAAACCTGTTCTTGCCACGTCCTGGCACTCTCTGAGCCTCAGCCTTTGCATCCATTAAGTAGGAATAATAGTAACAACATCATCTACCTCCTAGAGGGTACTGCGGTCAGGTGAATAATGGCCCCTAATAGATGTCCCCGTCCTAATCCCCACAACCTGTAAATCTGTTCCCTCACACAGCAAAAGAACTTTACAGATAAGATTAAATGAAGGATCTTGAGATGGGAGATCATCCTGGATTATCTAGTGTCATCACAGAGTCCTTGTAAGAGGGAAGCAGGGCTTGGCATAGCAGCGTGCACCTGTCGTCCCAGCTACTGGGAGGCTGAGGCAGGGGGATGGCTTGAGCCCAGGAGTTACAGGCTGCAGTGAGCTGTGATGATGCCACTACACTCCAGCCTGGGCAACAGAGCGAGACCCCGTCTCTACTAAAAATAGAAAAATTAGCTGGGCGTGGTGGCGCTTGCCTGTAGTCCCAGCTACTTGGGAGGCTGAGGCAGGAGGCTCCCCTTTCCACACACAACCACCTATGGGAGATGACTTCATTTATCCCCAATTTACAGATGAGGAAACTGAGGCCGGGAGAGGATTGAGTCACATGGCAGGTAAAGGGTGCGGCCTTTACTTACCCACAACAGGGGCTACCCAGTGGGGGCAGTGACCAGGTGTGTCCAGCAAGGGGCAGCACCCCAGCCCCCACCTCCATCCTGGCAGACCGGGCACCCCCGCCACGCACACACAGTATTGCATCCTCTCTGAGAACTGTGGGCATTCTTGGAGAGAAATCTCCAACCCTCCCAGGCCAAGCCTGGAGTCTCTCAGAAGTCCCAGGAGGGGCTGGCTTAGCTTCCTGGTCCCTGGGGGTGTCCTGGGGCTTGGGAGGGTGGCGGGGTGGGAATAGGCAGTGAGGCCAGAACTCCTTCCGTCCTGGAGCTCAGGGTGTGGGACTAGCCCACCTCCGTGTCCCCATCATCCTGAGGTCTCCTGGCCACACAACCCAGTTCCCCCCAACCTCTGCCCACACCACCCCCAACAACACACACAAACAAAAGCAGCCCTAGTTGGGCTGCAGGAAGGCAAAGTGCAAATCCAGTTTCTTCTCGTCCCACACCTCCCTTTCCTCTTCCTGTTGACCTGCTCCTGGGTGAGAGTCGTGGGAGGAGGGTGCATGTGACTGACCACCGCCCTGGCCCCTCTGGGAAGGAGGCACAAGTCCCACCCTTGGGGAGCTCCCAGTCCCAGGAGGGAGCTTGGGCTGGGGGAAGGAGGGTCCGCAGACACTGCAGGCACTTGCAGAGTCTCTGAGGAAGTGGGCTGGGGAGGCCAGTGGCCGGCGGGGTCTGACCAGGCGGGGCACTTGAACTCAGGGCTGAGGGAGCTGGGGCTTTGTGCCCAGGGCAGACGGGGGCCATGGAAGGCTGTAAGCAGGAGGAAGATGGAGTCAGGGGGCTGCCATGCAGGGAAGGGACTGAGGAGGGGTCTCAGGGAAACCCTAGAGTGGGCTGTTGTGACAGCCTGGTGGGGGTGGGAACCCTAAGGAGGGCTGTCATGGGGGCCAGGGGGTGGGAAAAGGGGGAGTGAGTGTTTCACGGGGACAGAGATTCCTTTTGGGAAGATGAGAAAGTTCTGGAGATGGAGGGTGATGGTTGCACAACAGTGTGAATGTGCTTAATGCCACTGAGCGGTGGACTTTAAAGTGGTTAAAATGGCAAATGTTATGTGTATTTTACCACAATTAAAAGAGAACAAACAAACAGAAAAGTACCAGTCCTGGCTGCCAGGAGTGGTGGCTCACGCCTGTCATCCCAGTGCTCTGAGAGGCCGAGGCAGGAGGACCCCTTGAGGTCAGGAGTTCGAGACCAGCCTGAGCAAGAGCGAGACCCCGTCTCTAACAAAAATAGAAAAAATTAGCCGGGCATGGTGGTGGCATCTGTAGTCCCAGCTACTCGGGAGGCTGAGGCAGGAGGATCACTCGAGCCCAGAAGTTGGAGGTTGCAGTGAGCTATGATGACGCCACTGCACTCTAGCCTGGGCGACAGAATGAGACTCTGCCTCAAAAAAAAGCAAACACAAAAACAAACAAACCCACTCCTTTGTGTGCATCTAGTGGGTAGAAGCTAAACATCCTACAATGCCAGGACACACACCCCCCATAAGGAATCATCTGCCCCGATGACGTCAACAGCGCAGAGGGTGAGAAACCCAGCTGTGAAGGCACCTCCTCCTGGAAGTCCCCCTGGATTTGACACACTGACTGCCCTTCCCCTCAGCACCTCCCCACACACCCACACAACCTTCCCTTCTTCCCCTCCCTCGCAACACCAGGAGAGGTTGAAGGGGGTGGGGCATGGGGTGAGCCCGGGGCTGTGTCCCCATGAGGTTGGGGGATCAGGGTTCCCAGCGCCGGGCGGTGGGGACAGGGGTGCTCCTTCGCTGGGCCCTGTCCCAGGTGCTGAGGCTCTGTGATCAGTGCCGCAGCGTGGCTCTGCCCCGCGCACAGCCCGGGGTTTGGAGACTAGAGCGTCGTGGGGTTGGAGCTGCAACTGAGTTGGGATTCGGGTCAGTTAAGGATGGGATGCCGGCCAGGGATTGTTTAGGGTTGTCATGATCTGACCCCAGACCCAGCCCCGGCACCTCCCCCGTCGAGGATCTGGAACCCAAAAGAAGAACTGACACCCCCAGATCTGGAGCCCACATCCGCATGGCTTTGTGTTTTTCCCCCAAAGTGAGCAAGACGCCTGTTAACACCGCAGAGGGGAAGCGGGTGGGGCGGTCGCGTGACTGGGTCCCCTGGGCCCCCGCAGCATCCTCTTGTCAGAGTGGAGCTCTTGGCAGGGACCCAGCAGGCAGAGCTACCGCGCCCAGGAAGGACATGGTGGGCACACGGTGGGCACATGGTGGCCTTCTGCTGGGGTGCCCGGGCCTGCAGAGCTCTCCAAAGCTCGGAAACACCGAACTCCAGCCTTGTCCTGGATCCACACCTCAGTTCCTGTGTCCTCAACACAGCCTGACTGGACTTGTTCCCAAGCTTCCTCCTTCTCTTCCCTGTGTCCCCATCGTGGGGACAGCCCGACTGTCCACTCAGACACCCCAGTGGAGGCCCCGGGCATGGTCCAAGCACTTCCCGGGCCCCCAGTCCCACATCTTACACTTTACCAAGGCCCAGTTTTTCTCAAACCACCTGCTTCTCCCTGTCCCATGGCCACTGCTCCTCTGCCCCCAGGACCAGATGACAGCTCCCTCTTAGGGGCTGCTTTGACCCAGGGACAGCCTCCTCCCTGGCCTCCCATGCCTGCCTGGCCCCCAAGATGGTCCCCTTTGGGGCCTCACCTCCTGCCCCACCCCCTTGAGCGTTCCCTCCTTGTCCCCACCCCGCCTGGCCTCAAATGCTGCCCTTCGCCCACCTGGCAGCCCCCAGCAACCTCTGCCTGCTCCTTAACATCTACTTCCTCAAGCTTTAGCCCAGATCAAAGTCAAGAAGGACATTTGGGGACCCAAAACGAACAGCCTCGGACCACCAGAGTCATTTGTTCAACAGGCATGTACAAAAGGCCACTAGATCCAGGGTGAACGAGTAAGGCATATGGTCCCTGCTGTCCTGGAGTGCACGGTCCAAGGAACATTCCAGCCAGGCCCTTCCCTGATGTGGTGGGGACACATGTCCAGCCCCAGTGGTTGGCCTAGCCTAGCCTGGTCTCAGCTGGGAGGTGGGACATGGGGTACATACAGGTGAGCTTTTTCTGGAGTGACAGGTGTGGGTGGTGGCCCATCCAGGAGCAGAGGTTTGGGAAAGGGTGAGTGGGGACAGAGGTTAAGGATCAGGGGACAGGTTTTAGGGAAGGCACAGTGGGCAAAGTGCCAAGGAGGCCCATGTAAATAGGAGGTTGTGTGGCACAGCGGTTAGGGCTGCAGATGCCCAACCCACCCTGCCTGGGTTTAAATTCCAGCTCTGCCGTTATGAGCTGTGTGACCTTGGGCAAGTTACTTAATCTCTCTGTGCCTCCCATCCTTCATCCATAAGGCAACACTGATAATCCAAGCATCAACCTCCTTGGGTGGGTGTGAAAATGAAATGTGTCAACCCATGTAAGACACTAGGAACTGTGCCTCGTGTATGTTGCTACTAAATTAAACTATACAACAAAACTGTCAGTATTTGACCGGAATGTTATCTCTTGTGTCTTTCTTTTTCTCTTCTCTCTCTCTCTCTCTCTCTCTCTCTCTCTCTCTCTCTCTCTCTCTCTCTCTCTCTCTCTCCCCCCTCTTTCTGTCTCTCACTTTCTGTGTCTCTCCTCTTCCCTCCCTCCTTGCCACAGTGGCATCATGGTGTAGTGCGCAGTAACCTTGGTTTGAATCCTGATTCTACCACTTCTCTCCGCCAGCACTTTGGAGACGTGGCCGACCGTCTCGGGGCCTCGCTTGGTTTGCTTACCTAAGAAATGCAGATAATAATAGTATGGACTTTACTGGGTTGTGAGGAAACATGAGAAGAGGCCATGCGTGTCCTGTTGTTGGGGTGGCAAGCCCACGCTTAGTGGATGAAAATAGGAGCTGCCGGTGGCTCTGCTGCCAGAAGGAAGTATCTCTCTTCCTGCTTCAACCTCTCTCCTTGACGGCCCCTGGCGACTTCTTCAATCGGCCCCAACGCCTCAGGAGGACAGGGACGCGCTCCAAATTCACGTGAGTGAGTGTGTGGCTGTGTGTGTCGGGCTGGCAGTGGGAAGTGGACATCGAAGGTTTCTCGAAAGAAACAGCCTTGGGCCCAGCCGCGAGAGCTGACCAGGAGGAGATGAGAGCCAGAGAAGGGAGGTGAGTGAATCGCGGCAACAGTGGGGACAGAATCTTGAGGCATGTGGGTACCTGGTTTGGGGAGGTGAGAGCTGGCCATCTGGCATGACTGAGCAGAGTGCACTCTTGGCAAGTGCACTGGGAGCTGATCGTAGAGGGCCCTGGGGAGCCATGGAGGGCTACAGGCAGAAGCAGGATCTCTTGGGTTAGAAAGATGGCCTGACATTTACCAACAGACACCCCACCACTGTGTGACATGGACAAATTACTTCCCTTCTAGCTCCCTCCATTCCACTGAGAGAAGCTTGCAGAGTGAGGACATCCCCCAGCACCCTACCAGTAGGTTTACTGAGCACCTACTGTGTGCTGGCTCTTTGCACACTCCCAGTTTACAGATGAGCAAACTGAGTCACTCACCCAGGGCTCAGTCATGTCTAGCTGCCTCTCCTGCAGTTGTGGCCCCAGGATGGTGACACCTCCGGCCTCCTCCTACAATACTGGAGGAGTGGCCAACCCGCACCTCCAGCTTCCCAGAGGCTCAGAGAGGGGAAGGGACATGACCATGGTCAGGCAGCAGGGGGTGAGTGACCTCCAGGTTTATCTGACCCCAACGCCCATGCTCTTCAGCACATAGTAGGGGTTTTAAAGTCAAAGGACTTTACAGATGCCCTGGGCACATTGGCAGAGGAGGAAGCTGATGCCTGCGTGACAGAGCCTCAGCATTTCCCTGCAGGATGTGGCAGAGGCTTGGTAAACATTTAGGACCTGAAGACCCACTGTGCGCAGCACCCCACTGAAAGCCCCCCATGTATCATGGTCTCATTGGATCCTATCATGACCTCAGGAATTGAGTGCTGTCACCAGCCCATGTTACAGAGGGGAAAACTGAGGCTCAGACAGGCTGAGTGCACAGGCAGCATCATGACAAGAGGTGGCAATATTTTTGGTGTTTACTATATGCCAGACCACGTTCAAAGCGCACTGAGTATTCCCACGAGCAGACCACTGACCAGCAGTGTAGGTATTATTACCATCGTCATTAAAAGAAGTTTGAGGTTAATTAAGCCACTTGCAAAGATCTCGGCGGGAGGGGGCACATTTATTGAGCACTTGCTGTGTACCTCGCAGGTGATGGACTCTGGGGTGCCCGGCTTCCAGTCTCAAGCTGGTGTTCCTCAACCCCAGCTGTGTCTCCCAGGTAACCGACCTATTGATTCCAGGTGGTGTAC